>NC_057798.1:558667122-559267122 GCF_018294505.1 Triticum aestivum
ACATGATCTGTTATTCTAAAAAAAATACTCAACTTTATCTCAAATTTAAAAAAATCTCATATCATGTGGACATCACATCCTAAAAAACTTTACTCAAATAGAAAAAGGAAAAACTTCCATCTACCAAAAAAAATCTCAAACAAAAACATGGACATCACATCCATCTCAAAAACAAGAAAGGGCCTAAAAGACTATTCTAAAAAAAGTCTCATTTCCATCTTTCAAAATAATCTCCAAAAAGAAAATCAAAAAGTTTCTCACCGCGGCCAACCAGCATGCACCACGTGGTCATATTGGCTGGCCACCATTCTCCCACACGTTAACGTGTGTAATATGCATGGAAGTGTTTTTCCGCATATTTAAATAAGTTTGCAAAACCATTTTACTGCACTACTGCGGATGCAAATCAATGACCTCAGGGTACCCTCTGACCCTCTTTAGTTCAATCAAATGAACCAAAATATTAAAATCATATTACTCAATTTCTCTAGTCACAAAACACAATCTTCATCATCCTGAACATGTTCACGGTGTGCCATCGCATGCTGCTCCATAGCCGAAACCAGCCTGCCATAGTTGATCGAGAAAGGGAAGTCATCAGAGCCTTGGTCCTGCTAGACCAATGTCCTCGAGAAGAAACCCTCACCGTTGGAGGAGCTGCATATCCAAGCCTCCATTATTCAAGCCTTAAACTGAGGCCGCAACAATCATGAGGCCAAAAGATGAAACTGCAACAGGAAGCCATCTCCACCACGCAAACAAACCTAGCAGACCATAACCTCATCGGTAATAACAGTTGTTAGGAAAAAAACATCATCGAGCCATCGACACCGCGATAGACGACACCGTCAAAATGGTAGACTCGAGGGGACCTTATTGATCGGATTGATGCAGTTGCCACCACCAACGGCACGCAGTCGGAGAAGACTTATTGATCGTCATTGTCATTACCGCTGGAAGCCGAAGTGATGGACTTTGGAAACCTACCTAAGACGCCCTAATTGGAGAAACCCACAACTTTTACCGGTCGATTGACGCCTTTCCATAGTCCCACACCTAAGAGCATCTCTAGTGGACCCCATATAAAGCCGCGATCCGCAAAATGACCACCAAAATACGGGCCGGTGCAGAAAATGTTGCCCGACCAGACCCCACAAACGCATCCGACCCGTAAAAGAATTTGAGGGGCGCGGCAAAATCCCATCCACAACCCGTGAAAATGCAGGTTTTCGCCTCGCTCCTATGGTGCCCCGTCTTCCAGGGAAGTGGTTGGCGGGAAGGAGATTTCACCCCGCGCCCCTTCCCAAATCCCCCTCCCGCCGCCGCCCGCCATTGGTTCCGCCCGTCCGCCGCCGGCGATTCCGGCCAAATCTGCGGGCAGAATCGCTCCGCGCGAGTGCCCTGACGCGGCCTGAACTATGTCGGTATTTTCTCAAAGAGGAAGGGATGATGTAGCACAGTGACGGTAGGTATTTCCGTTAGTGATGAGACCAAACTTATCGAACCAGTAGGAGAATCATGCAACACTACGTAACACAGTACCTGCACACAATGAACAAATACTTGCAACCCGACGTGTTTAAGGGGTTGTCAAACCCTTTTGGGTAACGGTGCCAGAAATTGCCAAGTTGACGAGATAAAAGTATGATATATTGGATAAATAGATCTCGAATAAACGTAAAATAAAATAAAGTGCAGCAATGTATTTTTGGCTTTTTGGAAATGTAGATCTAAAAATAAAAGCGAATAAAAATAGTCCTTGAAAGCAAATATGATAAAGAAGAGACCCGGGCGTCGTCAGTTTCACTAGTGGCTTCTCCCAACAAAAATAGCATACGGTGCGTAAACAAATTACTGTTGAGAAATTGATAGAACTTCAAATAATTATGACGATATCCAGGCAATGATCATTATATAGGCATCACGTCCAAGATTAATAGACCGACTCCTGCCTGCATCTACTACTATTACTTCACACATCGACCACTATCCATCATGCATCTAGTGTATTAAGTTCATGGGAAAACGGAGTAATGCAGTAAGAACGATGACATGATGTAGACAAGATCTATTCATGTAGGAATTAGACCCCATCTTGTTATCCTTAATGGCAATGATACATACATGTCGTTTTTCCTTCTATCACTGGGATCAAGCACCGTAAGATAGAACCCATCACAAAACACCTCTTCCCATGGCAAGAAAAATCGATCTAGTTGGCCTAACTAAACACTGGTACGTGTCGGTGCTATACAAACGGTTTTAAACCCCTTTTCGCGACGGCATTCGGAACCATTGCCTAGTGAGTGTGGGCGATTATGGGGTCCTTCTCACACGACCCAGAAACCGTCGGGGATATGTCCTCCTGGCACACACACTCGGCAAAATGAGGTCGTGTGCGACCGGCGAGCGAGCAAATACAGTTATATGTACACTAGTGCTAAAAAATATAATTATACAGGCGAAATCATTTCTGGTCGTAAGTTCATCCCACACAGTCAGTCCTCGTGAAACGTCTCCGTTCGTACATACATACCACACACTCGCTGCAAGGAAAACATTTCCGTTTGTAGGTACATCACAGACAATTTTTCCCGTTAAATCGTTTTTCATGGCCTTCCCATCATACACAATATTGATAAATTTATCGTTTGCATTATTGCATGCATCACACAGTGCGTAGAAGAAACTGTGTGTGTTGCCTTAGGTCATTGCCCACGGTATTTTCTCAATAACCGTTTGTAATAGCAAAAACCAATTAGCAGCTAATTGCCCTATTATTAATAATCTATTTATTAATCTAATTGACATTCATATTAAACACATAATGTATTTCCTTCCCATATTAAGGAAGCAGGATTTTATAATTGAAATACATCAGAGTACGACATGATATAGCTTCAGCACTCAGCTACCCCATTACACAACTGCACCAGCACCAAGTTTCATGTGGAACATCTAGAACCTTTAGAAATTAGCATCATAGACGGTACATAGACAGAAGCATCTCATCGGGAAAACTGCCGAAGCGGAAGGCGAATATTGAGCATTCGTTGATATTGAAGGTCTTTGCAACTTTAGGACAGTGCCTGTGGATGATTGACCGTCCATCATTCGTCCTCTTAAGGAACACTTCAATATTGAACCGTGGGTGTTGTATGAAAACCTTCCTCGCCTCCTGCCCATACAGGTGGTTTGAGAGGTAATCATTAGTGGACTGTTTTGGAAAAGACCTAAAAACAAGAATGTGCATAAATATCTTCTCTATATTAGAAATGGGGCAAAGGAATAAAAAAGGCAAGGTATAATATTATACAATAACAAAATGCAGCCACAACAGTTGAATATCCCATTGCAGAATTGAACCAACTAGTTAACTAAACACCACATCAAATGAACCAACCGTTAACTGACACCACATTGCACAAATATAACACACTCCTAATAGAAGATCACACAATTAACCAAACCAAACATGCTTAACAACCTGGAAATATAGCAATTGTATTTGTTTCTCATGTATTTAGTACATCCAAATTCGATTTATTTCTCACATGGTATATAATAACAGAATGCAGCCACAATAATTGAACATCGCATTGCAGAATTGAACCAAGCAGTTAACTAAACACCACAACAAATGAACCAACCGTTAACTGAGCACCACATTGCACAAATATAACATACTCCTAATAGAAGATTGGACAGTTAACCAAACCAAGCATGCTTAACAACTTCGAAATATAACAATTGTATTTGTTTCTCATGTATTTAGTACAACCAAATTCGATTTATTTCTCGCATGGTATACAATAACAGAATGCACACACAACAATTGAACATCGCATTGCAGAATTGAACCAAGCAGTTAACTAAACACCACAACAAATGAACCAAACGTTAACTGAGCACCACATTGCACAATATAACGTACTCCTAATAAAAGATCAGACAGTTAACCAAACCAAGCATGCTTGACAACTTGGAAAATTGCACCCTAAAGAATTGAACATCACATTTGCAGAATTGAATCAAATAGTTAACTGAACACCACATTGCACGAAATATAGAACATAAACACTAGAGTAGAAGATTGCATGGTAAAATTAGATAGCACAATTCACTAGGAAAGGCAGTAGCTAGCAAACTGAACATGGATCCTTATAGTGAGCTAATAAGACAAGCTACTCATTGTTGGAGATATCGATGATGATTGGCTCCTTGGACATGGAAGAGGGCGAGGCCTCCGCATCGTGGGTGCCCTCGTCATAGTGGTGAGTTGCCTGAGCCACTCCAGGCACCAACCTGCTGGCTCTCGAGATGAGGTAAGCACGTGCACACTGAGAAAACACCTCATAGTCTTTGTCGAAGGCACCGACGGTGGCCTCGAGAAAATGCCACGAAACTATCGTTTAAAGCAGCCAGCCGCGCCGCGGCGTCGGCACGCGAGGTGTCGAAAGTTGCCTCGACGGCGAGGTGCTCGTCCAAGATCTGGGGGTCGGCATGAATGGTAGCCATCGCGACCTGCGGCAGCGATTTGCTTCTCTGCTGCCAAATGCTCCTTGAGATCCTAACTATACTGCGTGCACCATGGCTTAGGACGGCGCTTATTTGGTGGAGGGGTCGGTGATTTGTGTGGGAAGGTGTCGCGCTCGCGTCGGTGGTCGAGGCGTGTGGGATGTGGAAGGAGGAGGAGGACGGGGATCGGGTGTGGATTACCTGTCTGGATATGCGAGGCCGAGCAGCGTGAAGGAGGGTCGCCGGTGAGGAGGCAGCACTGCAAGCAAGGAGTGAAGGTTTCAACTCGGAAAGGAAGGCGGAAATAGGGGAAATGTGGCTTTTGGTAAGGGGAGGGGGCGGGGAGGTAGATATTTCCGCGAAAGCCGAAAATTTGGAATTGCTTCAGTGAAAAAACTGGCGCGCAAAGTGTCGTCAAACACGGTCCCTTATTCAAAGCGGGCTGTGGACTGTAGCTGATGAACCTTCTCGCGTAAGACATAAGCGTACTATACACCGACGATGCTCCAGGATATTTTGTACTGCATCTCACACGGTTGGTGATAATAAACTGTGTGAGATCTACTTGGTTTTTCATCTTGATTTGAAATACATAATGGGGTCACAGCTGCAAAGGATGGTGTTTGAATTGCTAGAACTTCTATCAGTAGTGAACATGCAACTATAGGTGTGTCGTCAAAAAATTTAGAATTATTCAGGGTTCGTTTGGACATTTTTATACAGTAACTTGGTTTTCTATGAATTTCAGGTGCACAATTAAAAAGTAAACCACATGCACATGCTCACATCCCGTTCAAAATGGGTTGTAAAATGATATATGTGTTCGTGGATTGATGCTTACATCCCGTTCAAGAAATGGGGATGAATTTCAAACACCACGGCACCGTGGCTCTCCAGCAAATGTTGAGGTGCTTGCTTTTGTAATTCTAGTAAATACAAAACTCGTTTGAAATTCATGAACCTTGGCATGCTATCATGGAACGACATCAAGATGCTGGGGTAAAAAAATGTTGTCCCATTTGGACCAGGTTATGGTATAAGCTTCTCGCAAACCAGAGCTTCTCTCACAACAAGCATGATGATTTCGGTAGGGAACGTTTCACCTTTCTGGACGAAACGATATCCGTTGCATCTTCTTGATTTCAAATTTTTTCCTAGTATCAACATAGTACAACAGGGGTGTTGTGTCAATTTTTTGGGATTTTTCGGGGTTCGCTTGGACATTTTTATACATTAACTGAGTTTTCTACGCATTCATGTGCATAATTCAAATTTGAACTACATGCACATGCTCTAATGCATATAAATTGGTTGAAAATTCAAATCTGTGTCCTTGGTTGCATGCTTAATTAGGTCCCATGCAAGAAATGAGAATGAATGTCAAACACCCTGCCACCGTCCCTCGGCCACAAACATTGAGATATATACCTAGTTTTTAAATTCTAGTAAATCCAAAGCTCGTCTGAAATTCATGAAACTTGGCATGCTGTTATGGAGCGGCATCAACATGTCGTGGTAAATTTTTTGTCCCATTTAGGGCAAGTTTGGGGATATGCTTCTCACAAACCAGAGCTTCTCACAACAAGCCCAATGGTTTCGTTAGGGAACGTTTCACCTTTCTGGACGAAACAATATGCATTGCCTCTTCTCAATTTCAATTTTTTCCTAGTGTCAGCATAGATCAATAAGGGTGTTGTGTCAATTTTTGGGATTTTTGGGGGTTCGCTTGGACATTATTATACATTAACTGAGTTTTCTATGCATTCATGTGCATAATTCAAATTTGAACTACATGCACACATATGCTCTAATATATATAAATTGGTTGAAAATTCAAATCTGTGTCCTTGGTTGCATGCTTAATTAGGTCTCATGCAAGAAATGATAATGAATGTGAAACACCTGCCACCATCACTCGGCTGCAAACATTGAGATATATACCTGGTTTTAAAATTCTAGTAAATATAAAGCTCGTCTGAAATTCATGAAACTTGGCATGCTGTCATGGAGTGGTATGAACATGTCGTGGTAATTTTTTTGTCCCATTTGGGGCAGGTTTGGGGATATGCTTCTCACAAACCAGAGCTTCTCACAACAAGCCCGATGGTTTCGGTAGGGAACGTTTTACCTTTCTGGACGAAACGAGATGCATTGCCTCTTCTTGATTTCAATTTTTTTCCTAGTGTCAGCATAGAACAACAGGGGTGTTGTGTCAATTTTTGGGATTTTGGGGGGTTCGCTTGGACATTTTTATACATTAACCGACTTTTCTATGCATTCATGTGCATAATTCAAATTTGAACTATACATGCACACATATGCTCTAATGCATATAAATTGGTTGAAAATTCAAATACATGTCCTTGGTTGCATGCTTAATTAGGTCCCATGCAAGAAATGAGAATGAATGTCGTCAAACACCCTGCCACCGTCACTCGGCTGCAAACATTGAGATGCCTGGTTTTTAAATTCTAGTATAAATCCAAAGCTCGTCTGAAATTCATGAAACTTGGCATGTATGCTATCATGGAGCGGCATCAACATGCCGTGGTAAAAAATTTGTCCCATTTGGAAGTTTGGGGATATGCTTATCACAAACCAGAGCTTCTCACAATAAGCCTAATGGTTTCGGTAGGGAACGTCCCACCTTTGGGGACAAAACGATATCCATTGCCTCTTATTGCTTTGAAATTTTTCTCGTGTCAACATAGAACAACAGGAGTGTTATGTCAATTTTTGTGATTTTCGGGGTTCGTTTGGACATTTTTATGCATTAATTGAGTTTTTCCATGCATTTATGTGTATAATTCAAATTTTAACCATTCATGTGATCCCACATGTCTTCGTTTTAATGGCTATACGTTTTAATCGCTCTTGATCGCAAACATTTTAGAAACAACACCCGTATGCAAAGTGAGAGTAGGATTTGTGGATCTCTTCAACGCAAACGGTTGTTTTGGATGACCCGTGTGCAACCACTTTATAAACAATTTGGTAAGATTGGCTTCTGTCATATTGGATATGTTGCCATTTGTCAAACTGGAAAGATTGAAATTTGTTGATCTAGTAACATTGCCATTTGTCAACCTTGTAACACTGCGATTTGTCAAAATATGAAGCTAAAAATCACTAGCAGTATCTATTTTTTGCAACTAAAGTTCGTAATTAAGCATAGATGGAGGCGAGGAGGCTTTTTCAGTCGGGCGCTCGCGCGCTCGATCTTCTCATTGGCTGCCACCCTAATCGGCCTCCATGGTCGGAACCTCTTTCAAGCATTGGCGGCCTTGCGACTGCCCGCCGACGCCGTGAAGAATGTCCACCTGGAGGTCGCGCTCGCTGCGAGGCGCCTCACCGTGCAAGAATTTCTCGACCTACACATCCACGTGTACGAAGAAATCGTGTACATAGGTATCTACAAGGCCAGTGAGGACACTACGATGTTGGCCTTCTTCAACCGGCTGGAAGCCTTGGATGTCTTTGCTGAGAAGCACCTTGACCTCGCCACAAAAGCCGCCAATCCTTCGCCGCCGGTCTGTGGCCCGGCGCACTGAGTTGAGGAGGAGGAGGCCGTACGTTGATGGATGCATCTTTGTTCTTGCCTCCTTAATTCTTATTGTGCTATTGCATTCTCGTTCCAATCAATATAGACATGTGTGAGGTGTTAAGGCGACCGCGGAGCGCTCTGCTCGCGTCCCTCCGCGCGCGCTCCGCCAGCAGTTGGGCCCACGCATGATCATGTCGGGGGCCCCATATGCATGCGGTTGCGCCGCGCGCGTTGCCACACAATGCAATTATGTGCGGCATGATGGAGTTACGCGCTGCGAATTAGAACTGCCATCAAGACGTGTCGTCCGGCCTCCCCTTTAATTCCCGCGACCATTATAGTCTTAGTCTCTTCAACCTGTCGATCGCGCCCCACAACACAACAAGCACACCCACAAAGACACATATAGAGGGGATGTCTGGCGGCGCTCCAATCGAGTTCGGCGAGCATAAAGTGGAGACCCACGCGAGGGAGACGGATCTCTCGGTGGTGAACACCATTGACCCGGCCGTCGTGGACTACTACATCAACACCGTTGAGCAGTTGCTTGCTGGAGACAAGTACAAGGTGGTCGGCATCGTCCTCCAGTACACCGACGATAGTCCCGGCATAGATCAGAAGGTTGTCATTGCCTAGTTGTGCGTGCGCCATCATGTCCTCATCTACCACTACTGCATGGCCAGAGAGCCTTGCGACAAACCCGGATCGTTGACATGAGGAAGTGCCTCGTTACCCAAATCGACAAGCCCAGATCGAGCCACAAACAGAGCAAGCATCATAAGAAGTAGACGATGATCAGATGATCGCTTATGCTAGTTAATCATGCATGTAATATATAGTTACTTTATTTATGTGTGGAAGTGTCATGTGTGTACGTAGTAGCCACCTATAAAATTATGCATGTAATAGTTTACTTTGGTGTGTGCAAATGCCATGGTTGTAGTTGCCACCTATGTAATTTGATGTTTAATTTTGTTAATCATGCATGTAATATATATGTTATTGTTCTGTATGCAATCCCATCGCACAACACACACGTCTTATTAGCAGTAATCGTCTGTGTTGTTATCAGTCTTCACACACATTTATGATTACAGACATGTTTGCCGCGTATCACACACATCTTGTTATATGGAACCGTTTATATTCTCTTGTCTCAACACAAACAGTTCATCTGCGTGAACCGCATGCCGTATATCGCACACACCTTGATTTGGCTGACCGTTTCTCTTGTGTTGCCTAATCACAAACATTACATCCTAGTGAACCGTATGCTATTTATCGCACACACACCTTTATCTGGCTGCCCGTTTCTTTTGTTGCTCCTCATCGCAAACGGTTAATTGCACTAAACTGTATGCCCTAAATCACACACGGACCTAAAATCTGAACCATGTTTGATGCATCCGTCATCCCAAACATTTGGCACCTTTTTTGACGGTTTTTTACACCACCCTTTGCAATTAATGCATCGCACACAATTTCGTCCAAGGGTCTCTGATCGTAGTGTCGCGTTAGCAGCATCCTGCAGTAGTGAAACCAAAGATTCAAAGAAGAAATACGAGGCTATAAGTAATCATGCATATAAGAGGTCAAAAGACTCAAATAACTTTCATGAATAAAAACATAGATCTGATCGTAAACTCAAAGTTCATCGGATCCCAACAAACACACCGCAAAAAGAGTTACATAAAATATATCTCCAAGAAACTATTGTATTGATAATCAAAAGAGAGAGAGAGAGAGAGAGGAAGCTATCTAGCTAATAACTACGAACCTGTAGGTGTACAAGGAACTACTCACGCATCATCGGAGAGGCACCAATGAGAATCATGAATCCCTCTGTGATGGTGTCTAAATTGGATCTAGTGGTTCTGGAACATGCGGCGCCTGGAATTGATTTTCGTCTACTACCCTAGGGTTTTTGGAATATTGGGGTACTTATAGAGCAAAGAGGCGGTGCGGAAGGCCACTGAGATGCGCGCAACTCACGCGGGCATGCCTGGGCCCCTAGGCGCGCCTGATACGTCCATTTTGTATCATGATTTTATATCAATATTTATTGCATTATGGGCTGTTATTACACATTATATCTCAATACATATGGCTATTCTCTCTTATTTTACAAGGTTTACTGTGAAGAGGGGGAATGCCGGCACCTGGAATTCTGGCTGGAAAAGGAGCAAATGTTGGAAACCTATTCTGCACAGCTCCAAAAATCCTGAAACTCCACGGAAGTCACTTTTGGAATTAATAAGAATTATTGAGCGAAGAAACTACCAGAGGGGGCCCACACCCAGGCCAGAAGGGTGGGGGGCGCGCCCACCCCTACTGGGCGCGCCCCCTGTCTCCTGGGCCCCCTGGTGGCCCTCCGGTGCCCATCTTCTGCTATATGAAGGCTTTTACCCTGGAAAAAAAATCAGAGGCAAGCTTACGTCACGAAACTCCGCCGCCACGAGGCGGAACCTTGGCGGAACCAAACTAGAGCTCCAGCAGAGTTGTTCTGCCGGGGAAACTTCCCTCCGGGAGGGGGAAATCATCACCATCGTCATCACCAACGATCCTGTCATTGGGAGGGGGTCAATCTCCATCAACATCTTCACCAGCACCATCTCCTCTCAAAACCCAAGTTCATCTCTTGTATCCATTCTTGTATCAAAACCACAAATTGGTACCTGTGGGTTACTAGTAGTGTTGATTACTCCTTGTAGTTGATGCTAATTGGTTTACTTGGTGGAAGATCATATGTTCAGATCCTTAATGCATATTATTACTCCTATGGTTATGAACATGAATATGCTTTGTGAGTAGTTACGTTTGTTCCTGAGGACATGGGTGAAGTCTTGCTATTAGTAGTCATGTGAATTTGGTTTCGTTTGATATTTTGATGAGATGTATGTTGTCTTTCCTCTAGTGGTTTTATGTGAATGTCGACTACATGGCTCTTCACCATTGTTTGGGCCTAGAGGAAGGCATTGGAAAGTAATAAGTAGATGATGGGTTGCTAGAGTGAAAGAAGCTTAAACCCTAGTTTATGCATAGCTTCGTAAGGGGCTGATTTGGATCCATATGTCTAATGTTGTGGTTAGGTTTACCTTGATACTTCTTTTATAGTTGCGCATGCTTGCAATAGGGGTTAATCATAAGTGGGATGCTTTTCCAAGTAAGGGCAGTACCCGAGCACCGGTCCACCCACATATCAAATTATAAAAGTACCAAACGCGAATCATATGAGCGTGATGAAAACTAGCTTGACGATAATTCCCATGTGTCCTCGGGAGCGCTTTTCTCATTATAAGAAATTGTACAGGCTTGTCCTTGGATACAAAAAGGATTGGGCCACCTTGCTGCACTTTATTTACTTTTATTGCTTGTTACTCGTTACAATTTATCTTATCACAAAACTATCTGTTACCTACAATTTCAGTGCTTGCAGAGAAAACCTTACTGAAAACTGCTTGTCATTTCCTTCTGCTCCTCGTTGGGTTCGACACTCTTACTTATCAAAAGGACTACAATAGATCCCCTATACTTGTGGGTCATCAAGACTCTTTTTTGGCGCCGTTGCCGGGGAGTGTAGCGCTTTTGGTGAGTGGAACTTGGTAAGGAAACATTTATATGGTGTGCTGAATTTTTTTGTCACTTGTTACTATGGAAACTAATCCTCCGAGGGGCTTGTTCGGGGTATCTTCACCCCGACCAGAAGAGCAAAGAGTTGCTCCTCAACCTACTGAACCTATTAAAAATATTTACTTTGAGATTCCTTCGGGTATGATAGAGAAACTGCTAGCTAATCCCTTTGCAGGAGATGGAACATTGCATCCCGATTTACACCTTATCTTCGTGGATGAAATTTGTGGATTATTTAAGCTTGCAGGTATTCCCGATGATGTAGTCAAAAGGAAGGTCTTCCCTTTATCTTTGAAGGGAGATGCATTGACATGGTATAGGCTATGTGATGATACGGGATCTTGGAATTATAAACGATTGAAGTTGGAATTTCACCAGAAGTTCTATCCTATGCATCTTGTTCATCGTGATCGTAATTACATATATATTTTCTGGCCTCGTGAAGGAGAAAGCATTAGTCAAGCTTGGGGGAGGCTTAAGTCAATATTATATTCATGCCCCAATCATGAGCTCTCCTGAGGAATGATTATTCAAAAAATTTATGCTCGGCTTTGTCCCAATAATCGCAACATGCTCGATACTTCCTGTGCTGGTTCTTATATGCTGAAGATTAATGAATTCAAATGGGATTTATTGGAAAGAATTAAACGCAACTCTGAAGATTGGGGTTCCGGCGATGGTAAGGAGTCAGGTATGACACCTATGTTTGATTGTGTTAAATCTTTTATGGATACCGATGCCTTTCATGGATTTAGCGCTAAGTATGGACTTGACTCTGAGATAGTACCTGCTTTCTGTGAATCTTTTGCTACTCACGTTGATCTCCCTAAGGAGAAGTGGTTTAAATATAATCCTCCCATTGAATTAAAAGTAGTTGCACCTATTACAGTTGAAGAAAAGACTGTCACTTATAGTGGTCCTATTGTTCCTACTACTTATGTTGAGAAACCTCCTTTTCCTGTTAGGATAAAGGATCATGCTAAAACTTCGACTATTGTTCGTAAAAGTAATACTAGGACTTATACACCTCCTGAGAAAATCAAAGTTGAACCTAGTATTGCTATGGTTAAAGATCTCTTGGATGATGATTTAGATTGGCATGTTATTTATTTCTGTGGTGAGACTGCCATTATTGCTAGACCAGATGCTAAGATACATAGACCTGTTGTAGGCATGCCTGTTATTTCTGTTAAAATAGGAGAGCATTGTTATCATGGCTTATGTGATATGGGTGCTAGTGCTAGTGCAATGCCCTATGACTTATATAAAGAAATTACGCATGATATTGCACCCACTGAAATGGAAGATATAGATGTTAGTATTAAGCTTGCCAATAGGGATACTAATAAGCCATTTGGGATTGTTAGGGATACTATTAATGCTAGGATTGATTGTGAAAAGGATATTGTTACGATTGGCTCAGAGGATGTGTCTCATGAGTTTAATTTTGCTAAGTTTCATAGACAACCTCTTGATAGAGAATCACCTAGTAAGGATGAGATTATTGGTCTTGCTTCTATTGCCGTTCCTCCTACTGATCCGTTAGAACAATATTTGCTAGACCATGAAAATGATATGTTTATGAATGAAAGAAGGGAAATAGATGAAGTGTTCCTTCAATAGGAACCTATTCTGAAACACAACCTACCCGTTGAAAATCTAGGGGATCCCCCTCCACCCAAGGGTGATCCCGCTTTTGAGCTCAAACCATTACTTGATAATCTTAAGTATGCTTATCTTGATGAAAAGAAAATATATCATGTTATTATTAGTGCTAACCTTTCAGAGTAAGAAGAAGAAAGATTATTGAAAACTCTGAAGAAGCACCGTGCTGCTATTGGATATACTCTGCATGATCTCAAGGGCATTAGTCCCACATTATGCCAACACAAAATTAATTTGGAGGACGATGCCAAACCAGTTAGAGATCCTCAACGACGATTGAATCCTAAGATGAAAGAAGTGGTAAGAAAGGAGATACTAAAGCTCCTTGAGGCAGGTATAATTTATCCCGTTGCTGATAGTGATCGGGTAAGCCCTGTCCATTATGTTCCTAAAAAGGGAGGTATTACTGTCGTTCCTAATGATAAAGATGAATTGATCCCGCAAAGAGTTATCACAGGTTATAGGATGGTAATTGATTTGCGTAAATTAAATAAAGCTACTAAGAAAGATCATTACCCTTTACCTTTTATCGATCAAATGCTAGAAAGACTATCCAAACACACACATTTCTGCTTTCTAGATGGTTATTCTGGTTTCTCTCAAAACACGTGTCAGCGAAGGATCAATCAAAAACTACTTTTACTTGCCCTTTCGGTACTTTTGCTTATAGACGTATGCCTTTTGGTTTATATAATGCACCTACTACCTTTCAAAGATGTCTGATGGCTATATTCTCTGACTTTTGTGAAAATATTTGTGAGGTATTCATGGATGATTTCTCCGTCTATGGATCCTCTTTTGATGATTTCTTGAGCAACATTGATCGAGTTTTGCAGAGATGCGAAGACATTAGTCTCATCTTGAATTGGGAAAGGTGCCACTTTATGGTTAATGAAGGCATTGTCTTGGGGCATAAGAATTTCGAGAGAGGTATTGAAGTTGATAAAGCTAAAGTTGATGCTATTGAAAAGATGCCATGTCCCAAGGACATAAAAGGTATATGAAGTTTCCTTGGTCATGCCGGTTTTTATAGGAGGTTCATTAAGGACTTTTCTAAAATCTCTAGGCCTTTGACTAATTTATTGCAAAAAGATATTCCTTTTGTCTTTGATTATGATTGTGTAGAAGCATTTGAAATACTTAAGAGAGCTTTGATCAATGCACCTATTGTTCAGCCACCTGATTGGAATTTACCCTTTGAAATTATGTGTGATGCTAGTGATTATGATGTTGGTGTTGTTCTAGGGTAAAGAGTTGATAAGAAATTGAATGTTATCCAGTATGCTAGTAAAACTCTTGACACTGCCCAGAGAAATTATGCTACTACTGAAAAGGAGTTCTTAGCAGTTGTGTTTGCATGCGATAAGTTTAGACCTTATATTGTTGATTGGAAAAGAAAGATGCTAAGCCTAGACTTATTAGATGGGTTCTTTTGCTCCAAGAATTTGATTTGCATATTATTGATAGAAAGGGAGTTGAGAACCCCATTGCAAACAGCTTGTCTAGGTTAGAGAATATTCCTGATGACCCACTTCCTATTGATGATAGCTTTCTGACGTACAATTAGCGGTCGTTAATGCTTATCATACTGCTCCTTGGTATGCTGATTATGCTAATTACATTGTTGCTAAATTTATACCACCTAGTTTCACATACCAGCAAAAGAAAAGTTTTTTTATGATTTAAGACATTACTTCTGGGATGACCCACACCTTTATAAAGAAGGAGTAGATGGGGTTATTAGACATTGTGTACCTGAGAATGAACATGAAGAGATCCTACGCAAGTGTCACTCTGAATCCTATGGAGGACACCACGCTGGAGATAGAACTGCACATAAGGTATTGCAATCTGGTTTTTATTGGCCTACTCACTTCAAACATGCTCGTAAGTTTGTCTTATCTTGTGATGAATGTCAAAGAATTGGTAATATTAGTAGACGTCAAGAAATGCCTATGAATTATTATCTTGTTATTGAACCGTTTGATGTTTGGGGCTTTGATTATATGGGACCTTTTCCTGCCTCTAATGGTTACACACATATTTTAGTTGCTGTTGATTACGTTACTAAGTGGGTAGAAGCTATTCCAACTAGCAGTGCTGATCATAACACTTCTATTAAAATGCTTAAAGAAGTTATTTTTCCGTGGTTTGGAGTCCCTAGATATCTTATGACTGATGGTGGTTCATATTTTATTCATGGTGCTTTCCGTAAGATGCTTGCTAAGTATGATGTTAATCATAGAATCGCATCTCCTTATCACCCGTAGTCTAGTGGTCAAGTAGAGTTGAGCAATAGAGAGCTCAAATTAATTTTGCAAAAGACTGTGAATAGATCTAGAAAGAATTGGTCCAAAAAACTTGATGATGCATTATGGGCCTATAGAACTGCATACAAAAATCCTATGGGTATGTCTCCGTATAAGATGGTTTATGGAAAAACATGTCACTTACCTCTAGAACTTGAACATAAAGAATATTGGGCTATTAAAGAGCTCAACTATGACTTCAAACTTGCCGGTGAGAAGAGGTTATTTGATATTAGCTCAATTGATGAATGGAGAACCCAAGGCTATGAGAATGCCAAGCTATTCAAAGGAAAAGTCAAACGCTGGCATGACAAAAGGATACAAAAATGCGAGTTTAACGTAGGTGATTATGTGTTATTATTCAACTCTCGTTTAAGATTTTTTACAGGAAAAATTCTCTCTAAATGGGAAGGTCTTTACGTTATCGATGAGTTCTATCGTTCCGGTGCCATAAAGATCAACAACTTCGAAGGCACAAGTCCGAGGGTGGTGAACGATCAAAGAATTAAACATTACATCTCAGGTAATCCTATCAGTGTTGAAACTAATATTATTGAAACCATAACCTCGGAGGAATACATAAGGGACATTTTCCAAAACATTCCAGACTCCAAAAAGGAATAGGTATGTGGTACGGTAAGTAAACCGACTCCAAAACAATTCTAATGGCAATTTTTGTCCATTTTGGAATATTTAAGAATTTTAGGAAGAAAGAAGTAATCCGGGAAGGACACGAGGCCCCCACGAGGGTGGAGGGCGCGCCCCCTGTCTCGTGGCCACCTCGTGTGCCTCCCGGACTCCGTTTTCTTGCACGTTACGTATTTTGGTCGGTAAAAATTCATTATATAATCTCCCGAAGGCTTTGACCACTGTATCACGCAAATATCCATTGTTTTTGTTTCGAGCTATTCCTGTTGCAGATTAAGAGCAAGATGTCTTCTCAAGAGTCAGTCAGGGAGAGTCGGGTGTCTCACCCGACACCAGGTCCAGGAGCAAATAGGGATGCTTATCACTTTGGACCATCAACGGAGGATGAGATGGAAGCTGACTTGAAAAGAATAGATGCCATGGAGGAAGATCAAGAAGTTACTTCTCGCTTCCAAGTAGGATTCATGTTGGGGGAACTACATAGCTCGTCTATTCCAAATTTGGTCATCCCTTCCAACGTTAAATTTCTTTCTTATGAAAATATGAAAAAGAGCGTCACTTGTTCTCTAGAAGCTATGCAGCATCCTTGGGTAAAGGGAGCTTTAGCCGTTATGGGCAAGCTCGACAAAGAAATTATGGACCTCAAACAACAAGTCAATAAGCTCGGGGAGGAGAATCGTATCCTGAGGGGCATCATCGCCAAGAAGATCACGGCACTAACTATGAAGAAGGAGACATAATCACATGGGTGTGGGCACTCCCCTTGGCAACTGCCAAGCTTGGGGGAGGTGCCCCGGTATCGTATCACCATCATACTCCTATCTTTACCGTTTTATTTAGTTCGATCCTTTTAGTAGTATCTTGATCTAGTAGATTGAAGTTTTAGTATCAATTTGTTTTGATTTTTGCTTTGTGATCTCTTTATGTAATCGAGTGCGTGAGCTATCTATAACAAAGATTAGTGTTGAGTCAAGGGCTTTGCTATCTTGCCATGATCTTGAGAAAGTAGAAAGAATAAAAAGAATAAAGAGTTCATATTGATCTTATGGATAGTAATGACTTCACACATAGAAAGTATGAGGCATAAAAGTTATTGAGAGTTGACAAACATAGTTTTGGTCATCTTTGCAATTAATAGGAAGTAATAAGGAAAGAGAGATTTTCACATACAAATATATTATCTTGGACATATTTTATGATTGTGAAGCACTCATTAAGTATGACATGCTAAAAGAGTTGATGTTGGACAAGGAAGGACGTAATGATTTATGTTTTCTCATATCTCATTTAAAGTATATTGTCATTGACCTTCCAAACATGTTGAGCTTGCCTTCCCCCCTCATGCTAGCCAAAATCCTTGCACCAAGTAGAGATACTACTTGTGCTTCAATATATCCTTAAACCCAGTTTTTGCCATGGCAGTCCACCACACCTACCTATGGATTGAGTAAGATCCTTCAAGTACGTTGTCATGTTGCAGGCAATAAAAATTACTCCCTAAATATGTATGACTTATTAATGCAGAGAAAATAAGCTTTATACGATCTTGTTATGGAAGCAATAAAAGCGACGGACTGCATAATAAAGGTCTATATACAAGTGGCAATATAAAGTGACGTTCTTTTGCATTAGGATTTTATGCATCCAACCCTAAAAGCACATGACAACCTCTGCTTCCCTTTGCGAAGGGCCTATCTTTTACTTTATGTTTTTACTTTATGCTTGAGTCAAGGTGATCTTCACCTTTCCCTTTTTCATTTTATCCTTTGGCAATCTCCTCGTGTTTATATATATATATAATGTTACTATTCATCACCCAGGGTGCAAAATAAGTTATTCTCCACCCGAGATAATCTTACGATCATTTCATAATTAAATTATGTTTAGAATTCAAATAGTTACATTTCTAATGATTCACTAGGTAAAGTTTGATATAAGAAAATAAAAATATAGGTCATAAGACAAGAAAATTTGCAGTTTATGTGTATTTTAGGCTATGTTTTTATGTTTGTAATTTTACATAACATAAAATATTTTTTACGGCGATTATATATTTTCTTACGGTCTCTTTTTGCGTCGGAAATAAGACAAAACTTACGGAATGTAAAATTACAGTGTATTGATGGTAAAATAGAGAAGGGTGAAGAATAACTATTCCTCACCCAGAGTGACGAATAGCGCGACCCTATATATATATATATATATATATATATGTATATGTATATATATATATATGTATATGTATATATATATATATATATAGTGGCGCTAAAGTGAGCGTGCGTAGAATGCTAATCCTACGCTCCGGCCAAGTCGTGCACCCGCTAAACCGATCAAACCAGTGACTTCCCTCCACTTGCTAGTAAAAGTCCATGTAAAAATAGTAACACAATTAAATTATTACCATCAACATGCAACTACGGTTCGCCTGGGCAGGTACTCCCTCCACTTGCTAGTAAACTTAGTGGTAAAAATGGTAACGGGATTAAAATGGTTACCATCAGCATGCACATGTGCGCTCTCTCACATTCTGCTAGTAAAATTCATGGTGAACATAGTAACAACATTAAAATCCTTACAACTAGTAAAATGGTTACCTAAAAAGTAGCTAGATAGTAATTGCATTACTACTACCTATTGTAGGTTTACTACCTAACCGAACAAATCTATTAGCTACTAGCTACGTAGTAATTGAATTACCACTACCTTCTCATAGGTTTACTAGCAATTCGTAGGAACATCTGACCTAGTCCATTGATTTCATTATTGCTATTTGTGTTACTGCATCCCATATGAACCATTACCAGAATATCATCATGGATTTACGTTTGATTTCAGGTAAATATGCTTTGTAGTAATGTCCTTACTACTAAGTGCTCCACTTTTATGTTCAAACATGCATGGCTCCATGCGGGATGGGTGGAGGGGTGGTTGGCTTAATTAAGCGCACGCTATGGCCGGCGCGTAGGATAAATAAATTTGCGCTCAGGCTTAGTTTAGCAGCGCTATATATATGTACAAACGGTCTATTATGCTAATATTAGCAGAATAACTATTCTGCACACCACTTCCACACTGCACGCTCAACGCAAGTGCATGTCATTGTTTGAACCAAGTGTGCTACAGTACTCACACGAGTGAACTTCGTGTCGAAAAAAACTGCACGCGGCGTTTTTTCGGTACTGTTTTCGCTCTAGTTTTTTAACCGTTTATCGGAATGAGGCGTGTAATATACCATTGAAAAGCTATGGATTAGGTGCAACTTTGACATGTTGAACACTTTTTGATATTCCACACGGGTTAAGAGCAGTTTTGAAAATGGTGCAGCGGATGACGAGTGGCAGCGAGCGTTTTTTCGTGTTTTCTTCTAAACCGCTTGTCGAAATGAAGCAAACGATACGCCGTTGGATATATATCATTGAGGCGCATCTTTTCCATATATAAATCTTTCTCTAATTCGTTACGATTTAAGAGCAGTTTCAAATTTACTAAATCGCGAAATTCTGTTTTTCAAATTTTTTCAAATTTTTGGTACTGTTTTCGTTCTAGTTTTTGAACCGTTTATCGAAACGAGGCGTATGATATGTCATTGGAAAGATATGGACAAGGCGCAACTTTCATATGTAGGAATAGTTTTGAGATTCCTTACGGTTTTAAGTTAATTTTGAAAATCGTGCGGTGGAGGACGAGTGACAGCGGCCGTTTTTTTAAGTTTTTACAAACCGGTTGTCGAAATGATTCAAATGATATGTCGTTGGAAAGATATCCTCGAGATGCAACTTTTTCATGTAGAACACACTCTCTAATTCCTTACGGTTTAAGAGCAGTTTTAAAATTAGCAAAAAGCGGACATTCTGTTTTTTCGTGACACCAAAATCGTCGTCGGACAGAAGAACGCACTGCTTCAAACTAAAAACCGCACTGCAACAGACAGTCAAGTGAACTTCATGATTTCTTTTTGTCGAACATAAACTTTCTCGCACAAGTTTTTGTTGTCTTTTTTTCAACTTTTTTCCGAACGAGAGTGGACCACAACACTTTCGAAAGTGAACTGTAACACTACCAAAAGTGAACCTCATGATTTTTTGTTGTCTTTTTTCTGTACCTCTAATTTTTTACGCGCGTTGACCAAGCGAGTGGACCTTTCATCGGACAGAAGAACGCACTGCTTCAAACGGAAACCGCACTGCTGCAGGCAGTCAAGTGAACTTCGTGGTTTCTTTTGTCGGATGCAAATTTTGCAAGAACCACATTCTTTTTTTTTGTCGTCTCTGTAACATGTTTTTTGCACTTCGGATTGGGAGTAAGTGAGCCGCGACACTACCTAAAGTGAACCGCATGAATGAACCTCTAAAGAGAGGATTTTTTAAATGCATTTTGTTCTAAATGGAGTGTACTGAAAAATGATTCCTTTGTAGTGGACTTTTTTAAACCAAAGTGCACCGCATGGTCCAAAAGAATGAACCACAGTGCATTGAAGCGAACCACATTATTTTTGCAAAGTGAACCGCGACACCAAACCAAATTATATACTATGTCCATACAATTTTGCAAAAATAATTTCTCCAAAAATAATAAAGAGTGAACTCCTCTGTGCAATATTGGACAAGGTGAACTCCTCTATACTATGCATTGTGCTGCAAATCTAAACATACATTTTTTTCAATAAAAATAGTACAAGGCAAGCCGTATATTACAAGGTGAACTCTTATGGGGGTCCGCACGCTGGAACTAGCCATACTGCATCATTTGTGCGCTTCCTGTTCTAATGCTAATAAAAAATATTACAAGGTCAACCGCATATTTTTCATAGAGTGAACCTCACTGAAACGAACCGCTTCGTTCCATCCTACCAGCAGTCATTTTATTTGTGTCTTTTTTGTTTTGCATCACAAGGAACAAAGTGAGCCGCAACAGATAGAGGAGCGAACCTATCCAAGAGACAGTGAATTTTTCCTAAAAGGAAATATGAACTTCTAGTTCCCTAGGAAATTAAAAAAACAGTTAACTACATTTGCACTTTGATTTCTCCTCAGAAAAACAACAAAAACAATGTACTGCACACGGAAAATCTTTATTGTCGTGGCAGTGAGCCAACGAGGTGGATGGGCCATGGAAAGAGAGCAACTCTTCTCGTCCACTCGTCAGGCTGCAATAGAGCCGAGAGGTAGTGAGGTCAACGTACACCAACGCTGCTATAGCTGCTCATTAGGTGGGAGTGAGCTGCATCAGCAGCACTGCATGTTTGCTCGCTGAGGACTGAAACACCTGAACCACAAGAATCAAGAATAGTAAAATGCATTGAAAATTTTATTCTGAAAACAAAAAAGTGAACTGATCTTGCGTCCAACTGCAGAGCAGTTGACTAGTGACCAAAAGCAGTAAATCACACCACCTGAGGTTCTCGGGTGGGTTGTACTACAAGCATCCGAGAGGAGGAACCGAGGCTGCATCAAAAAGAGATGCCCAAGCTCGGAGCGAACTGCATGCGCTGCTGGCTGAAGGAATACACGAGCTGCGTTGCCCCCACAACTGTACTGCATGCGCGCGCATGCCAGCCTACATGGTCGTGCTGCCCCACCGTGGATCCATGGCAGAGAGGAACAATTGGGGAGCGCCGCTGGCCACGCACGAGTCCCGACAGGCGCAGGGTCGCATCGGGTGACATCATACTATTATCCTCGCGCTCAATCCTGAATTAGAGGTGCCGGCCCTGCTGCCCCAGGTCGGCGCCCTCGTGGATGTACCTGGGGCTGGCCGAAGGAGAGGTTGTGCTGGCTACTACGCCGGTGTCCTTTGTCCGCAGGCAGGACAACCCGCCGGAGAGGGTGTGGATCTGGCGTGAACCCGGCGACCACCGAGGTGGGGATCCGTTGTTGGGGCTCGGCGGCATGACCAATCGTTGGTAGTTGGGTGGGTTTCGAGGAGGCAGGGGAGGGAGAGGTGGGGCATCGGGGCAGAGCATGGGGGCGGCCGGCAGGAAGCGATTTGGTTGCCGGCGGGGAAGAAGCGATGGTTGGAGGAGGTGAGGGCACTTGGTTGTGTGTGTGGCGCCACGGTGGTCGGGAGGGTCATCCCCATTGTCCCCGGGGCAGATCCCGATAGGTGGTGGGAGGGTGGAGCGTTTTGGTGGTTGGGGCCGTCCCCTCGGTCGTCGGCCAGATCCTGGCAGGTGGTGGTGGGCGACGGGGCTAGCAGCAGGTGGTGGTGGGGTGGGGCGGCGGGGCGAGCGGCAGGTGGTGGTGGGGTGCGGCGGCGGGGCTGAAGGCAAGTGGTGGTGGGCGGCGGGGCGAGCCACAGGTGGTGGTGGGGTGCGACGGCGGGGCTGAAGGCAGGTGGTGGTGGGCAGCGGGCTCACGACGGGTGGTGGTGGGGTGTTAGCAGAATAAGGTGTTAAGGGTGTTATTAGAATAGACCCACCCTATATATATATATATAAAAGTTAGCATGAATTATTATTGTTGACATCACCTAAAGGTGAATACGTCGGGAGGCAACACAATAAGCCCCTATCTTTCTTAGTGTCCGGTGGAAACTCCATAGCCACAAGTATAGTGTGAGTGTTATCAATTGTAGAAGACTACATGATACTTGAGTATGTGGACTTGCTGAAAAGCTCTATTCTTGACTCTTTCTAATGTTATGATAAATTGCAATTGCTTCAATGACTGAGATTATAGTTTGTTAGTTCCCGATGAAGTTTCTGAACCATACTTGACATTGTGAATGATCGTTACTTGAGCATAAGAAATCATATGAAAAAATCTATTTATATTGCTGTTATAAGAATTATCATGATGCCCTCATGTCTATATTTTATTTTTATCGACACCTCTATCTCTAAACATGTGGACATATTTTTCGATATCGGCTTCCGCTTGAGGACAAGCGAGGTCTAAGCTTGGGGGAGTTGATATGTCCATTTTGCATCATGCTTTTATATCAATATTTATTGCATTACGGGCTGTTATTACACATTATATCTCAATACTTATGTCCATTCTCTCTTATTTTACAAGGTTTACCGTGAAGAGGGGGAATGCCGCCAGCTGGAATTCTAGCTGGAAAAGGAGCAAATATTGGAAACCTATTCTGCACAGCTCCAAAAATCCTGAAACTCCACGAAAGTCACTTTTGGAATTAATAAGAATTATTGAGCGAAGAAACTACCAGAGGGGGCCCACACCCAGGTTAGGAGGGTGCGGGCGCGCCCACCCCTACTGGGTGCGCCCCTGTCTCCTGGGCTCCCTGGTGGCCCTCCGGTGCCCATCTTCTGCTATATGAAGGCTTTTACCCTGGAAAAAATCAGAGGCAAGCTTACGGGACGAAACTCCGCCGCCACGAGGCGGAACCTTGGCGGAACCAAACTAGAGCTCCGGCAGAGCTGTTCTGCCGGGGAAACTTCCCTCCGGGAGGGGGAAATCATCACCATCATCATCACCAACGATCCTCTCATAGGGAGGGGGTCAATCTCCATCAACATATTCACCAGCACCATATCCTCTCAAAACCCTAGTTCATCTCTTGTATCCAATCTTGTATCAAAACCACAAATTGGTACATGTGGGTTGCTAGTAGTGTTGATATACTCCTTGTAGTTGATGCTAATTGGTTTACTTTGTGGAAGATCATATGTTCAGATCCTTAATGCATAATATTACTCCTCTAATTATGAATATGAATATGCTTTGTGAGTAGTTACGTTTGTTCCTGAGGACATGGGTGAAGTCTTGCTATTAGTAGTCATGTGAATTTGGTATTTGTTCGATATTTTGATGAGATGTATGTTGTCTTTCCTCTAGTGGTGTTATGTGAACATCGACTACATGACACTTCACCATTGTTTGGGCCTAGAGGAAGGCATTGGGAAGTAATAAGTAGATGATGGGTTTCCAGAGTGACAGATGCTTAAACCCTAGTTTATGCGTTGCCTCGTAAGGGGCTGATTTGGATCCATATGTCTAATGATGTGGTTAGGTTTACCTTAATACTTCTTTTGTAGTTGCGGATGCTTGCAATAGGGGTTAATCATAAGTGGGATGCTTGTCCAATTAAGGGCAGTATCCAAGCATCGGTCCAGCCACATATCAAATTATCAAAGTACCGAACGCGAATCATATGAGCGTGATAAAAACTGGCTTGACAATAATTCCCATGTGTCCTCGGGAGCGCTTTCCTCATTATAAGAAATTGTCCAGGCTTGTCCTTTGCTACAAAAAGGATTGGGCCACCTTGCTGCACTTCATTTACTTTAATTGCTTGTTACTCGTTACAATTTATCTTATCACAAAACTATCTGTTACCTACAATTTCAGTGCTTGCAGAGAAAACCTTACTGAAAATCGCTTGTCATTTCCTTCTGCTCCTCGTTGGGTTCAACACTCTTACTTATTGAAAGGACTACGATAGATCTCCTATACTTGTGGGTCATCGTGCCCTGGTGGGTTGTGCTCCCCTCGGAGACCCCCTCAGGTACTTTCTTGGCCCATCGTGTGTCTTCTTGTCCAGAAAAAATCACCAAAAAGTTATGTTGCGCTTGGACTCCATTTGGTATTAGTTTTTTGCAAAGTAAAAAACAAGCAAAAAAATAGCAACTTGCACTGAGCACTATGTCAATAGGTTAATCCCAAAAAATAATATAAAGGTGCTATAAAATGATTGTATAACATCCAAGAATGATAATATAACAGCATGGAACAATAAAAAATTATAGATACATTGGATACGTATCAGCACCCCCAAGCTTAATCCCTGCTCGTGCTCGAGTAGGTAAATGATAAAAA
This sequence comes from Triticum aestivum, assembly GCF_018294505.1. NCBI lineage: Eukaryota > Viridiplantae > Streptophyta > Magnoliopsida > Poales > Poaceae > Triticum > Triticum aestivum. The sequence continues at coordinate 558,692,220 of NC_057798.1, forward strand.
TAGAATATTTGATGTGGAGTGCTTCCTAACATGTTCATCACATAATATTTCCTTTGTAGCATGGACATTTGGACATTTATACGATTCAAAGCAATAGTCTAGTTTTGACAGGAAGATTTCAATACTCAAGCATATCAACAAGCAACTATGTCTTTTCAAAATATCAATGCTAAAGCAAGTTATCCCTAGCCCATTATGCTCAATTATTGATCCATTCATGAAACAAACTCGCATATTAGCTACACCCAGTGCTCAAGTACGATCATAGTGCTCCTTAGTTGGTGCTTTATAAGAGAAGATGGGGACTCAAATAAAAATAAAATTGCATATAGTAAATAGAAAGCACTAGTAGAAAACAGGGCTTTCGTCCAGGCCAGTTTAGCCCATTAGTCCCGGTTCAATCCAGAACCGGGACCAATGGAGCTATTTGCCCCGGTTCGTGAGCCCAGGGGGCTGGCCGGGCCACGTGGGCCATTGGTCCCGGTTCGTCCGGACCTTTTGGTCCCGGTTGGTGGGACGAACCGGGACCAATGGTCCTGGCTCCTGGCCCACCACTATTGGTCCCGGTTGGTGGCATGAACCGGGACCAAAAGGGTTACCTTTAGTCCCGGTTCATCCCACCAACCGGGACCAATGGTGCTGCCTATATATAGCCCCTCGCGCAAGAGCAGAGCACACTGCTCTGTTTTTTCTGGCCGAGGGGGAGAGGGCTTGGTGGTGCTCTATCTCACCTCCTATGCACACAAGGTGTTCGATGGAATGCCCGAGCCACACTACTTAAGGTTTCTCCTCTCCAAGCTCGACCGCCAAGCTCCATTTTCCTCAATATTTATCTAGGTTTAGCGGTCCGTCACGCCCCGTCCCCGTCTTCACCGTCGTCGATCACCCGCGCCGATCTCATCGCCGGCACCACCGTGGTGAGCCTCTTGTTCTTATCTTCTTTCTGAAAGGAAAAATATTATTACTTGTTTGTTTAGATAGATACTTGTATTATTTTCTTACTTTTATTATTGCATCTTATATAGTGCGCCGATGGTTTTGGTATCCGCCCCCGTCAGCCCTCGTCCTGTCTATGATTCGGATGTGGTATATATTATCTTTTCATAACTATTGGTTCATTTATTGTTTATGAAAATTATGTCGACCAACGTGACATAGATTTTATTTATCTAGGAGGTTGTTGAACCGGAAATTCCAACCGACCCTATTGTCGAGAGGTTAAATTTAGTTGAAGAAGAAAACAATTTCTTGAAGGAAAAAATAAAAAAACTTAAGGAGGAGAAGATGATATTGGAGTTGCATGTTGCGGATGTTGTCGATGATCACAAGATCAAGATGGATGCAATGCGCTTGAAGATGAGAAAGATTAGAAAATATGCCATTCATACCGAGGCTTGGTATCATTATGCCGTTGGATCAGTTGTTACCTTGGTTGCGATTATGATCGCATTTGTTTTCGCATTGAAATGTTTTACATAGTTTCAATGTATGGTTTAATTAATTTAGATGCTCTGCAGAGCTTTATGTTGTTAGATGAGAACTATGTATCTACTTTGGTTTTTATGTGATGATGAACTTCTATTAATTTGGTCACTTAATTATCTATTCATGATGTTCTGTAATGATTTTTGACACACTTAATTATATATAATGCACGCAGATGAACCGGCAATGGATGTACGGTGACAGACACACCTCCGAGTACATTAAGGGCGTGCATGATTTTCTCGAAGTGGCTGAGGCAAACAAGCAGAATGGTTTTATGTGTTGTCCATGCCCTATATGTGGGAATACAAAGTCTTACTCTGACCGGAAAATCCTTCATACCCACCTGTTTTACAAGGGTTTCATGCCACACTATAATGTTTGGACGAGGAATGGAGAAATAGGGGTTATGATGGAAGACGGCGAGGAAGAAGAGTACGATGACAACTATGTGCCCCCTGAATACGGTGATGCTACTGAACATCAAGATGCACTAGACGATGTGCACGATGGTGCTGCAACGGGCGAAGCTGCTGAAGATCAAGAGGAACGAGACGATGTGCCCGATGATGATGATCTCCGCCGGGTCATTGTCGATGCAAGGACACAATGCAAAAGTCAAAAGCAGAAGCTGAAGTTCGATCGCATGTTAGAGGATCACAAAAAGGGGTTGTACCCCAATTGCGAAGATGGCAACACAAAGCTCGGTACCGTACTCGAATTGCTGCAGTGGAAGGCAGAGAATGCTGTGCCTGATAAAGGATTTGAGAAGCTACTAAAAATAACGAAGAAGAAGCTTCCAAAGGATAACGAATTGCCCGACAGTACATACGCAGCAAAGAAGGTCGTATGCCCTCTAGGATTGGAGGTTGAGAAGATACATGCATGCCCTAATGACTGCATCCTCTACCGCGGTGCCTACAAGGATCTGAATGCATGCCCGGTATGCGGTGCATTGCGGTATAAGATCAGACGAGATGACCCTGGTGATGTTGACGGCGAGCCTCCGAGGAAGAGTGTTCCTGCGAAGGTGATGTGGTATGCTCCTATAATACCACGGTTGAAACGTCTGTTCAGAAACGGAGAGCATGCCAAGTTGATGCGATGGCACAGTGAGGACCGTAACAAAGACGGGAAGTTGAGAGCACCCGCTGACGGGTCGCAGTGGAGAAAAATTGAGAGAAAGTACTGGGATGAGTTTGCAAAGGACCCAAGGAACGTATGGTTTGCTTTAAGCGCGGATGGCATTAATCCTTTCGGGGAGCAGAGCAGCAATCACAACACCTGGCCCGTGACTCTATGTATGTATAACCTTCCTCCTTGGATGTGCATGAAGCGGAAGTTCATTATGATGCCAATTCTCATCCAAGGCCCTAAGCAACCCGGCAACGACATTGATGTGTACCTAAGGCCATTAGTTGAAGAACTTTTACAGCTGTGGAATGGAAACGGTGCACGTACGTGGGATGAGCACAAACAGGAGGAATTTAACCTAAAGGTGTTGCTGTTCGTGACCATCAACGATTGGCCCGCTCTCAGTAACCTTTCAGGACAGACAAACAAGGGATACCACGCATGCACGCACTGTTTACTTGACACCGATAGTATATACCTGGCAAGCTGCAGGAAGAATGTGTACCTGGGCCATCGTCGATTTCTTCCGACCAACCATCAATGTCGAAAGAAAGGCAAGCATTTCAAAGGCGAGGCAGATCACCGTAAGAAGCCCGCCATGCGTACCGGTGATCACGTACTTGCTATGGTCAATGATTTACACGTAATCTTTGGAAAGGGTCCCGGCGGACTAGCTGTTCCGAATGACGCTGAGAATCACGCTCCCATGTGGAAGAAGAAATCTATATTTTGGGACCTACCCTACTGGAAAGACCTAGAGGTCTGCTCTTCGATCGACGTGATGCACGTGATGAAGAACCTTTGCGTGAACCTACTAGGCTTCTTGGGCGTCTATGGGAAGACAAAAGATACACTTGAGGCACGAGAGGACCTGCAACGCTTGCACGAAAAAGAGGGCATGCCTCCGAAGCAGTATGAAGGTCCTGCCAGCTACGCTTTTACGAAAGAAGAGAAAGAAATATTCTTTCAATGCCTGCTCAGTATGAAGGTCCCGACTGGCTTCTCGTCGAATATAAAGGGAATAATAAATATGCCAGAGAAAAAGTTCCAGAACCTAAAGTCTCATGACTGCCACGTGATTATGACGCAACTGCTTCCGGTTGCATTGAGGGGGCTTCTACCGGAAAACGTCCGACTAGCCATTGTGAAGCTATGTGCATTCCTCAATGCAATATCTCAGAAGGTGATCGATCCAGAAATCGTACCAACGCTAAGGAGTGATGTGGCGCAATGTCTTGTCAGTTTCGAGCTGGTGTTCCCACCATCCTTCTTCAATATCATGACGCACGTCCTAGTTCATCTAGTCGACGAGATTGTCATTCTGGGGCCCGTATTTCTACACAATATGTACCCCTTTGAGAGGTTCATGGGAGTCCTAAAGAAATATGTTCGTAACCGCGCTAGGCCAGAAGGAAGCATCTCCATGGGCCATCAAACAGAGGATGTCATCGGGTTTTGTGTTGACTTCATTCCTGGCCTTAAGAAGATAGGTCTCCCTAAATCGCGGTATGAGGGGAGACTGACTGGAAAAGGCACGCTTGGAAGGGACTCAATAATATGCAGGGACGGATATTCTTGGTCTCAAGCACACTACACAGTTCTACAGAACTCTACCTTGGTGACCCCGTATGTCGATGAACACAAGAACAGTCTGCGCTCCAAACACCCGGAGCAGTGCGACGACTGGATTACATGTGAACACATCAGGACTTTCAGCAGTTGGTTGGAAACACGTCTCAGAGGTGACAACACTGTTTGTGATGAGCTGTACTTGTTGTCCAGGGGACCATCTTCGACTGTAATGATTTGGAAAGGATACGAGATAAATGGGAATACATTTTACACGATTGACCAAGATGAAAAGAGCACCAACCAAAACAGCGGTGTCCGCTTTGATGCAGCAACCGACAATGGAAATGACACATATTATGGTTACATAGCAGACATATGGGAACTTGACTACGGAGTAGATTTTAAGGTCCCTTTGTTTAAGTGCAAGTGGGTCAATCTGTCAGGAGGCGGGGTACAGGTAGACCCACAGTACGGAATGACCACAGTGGATCTGAAAAATCTTGGGTACACTGACGAACCGTTCGTCCTAGCCAATGATGTGGCACAGGTTATCTATGTGAAGGACATGTCTACCAGACCGAGGAAAAGAAAAGATAAGGAAGCGAATACATCATACAATGAGCCAAAGCGTCACATAGTTCTTTCAGGAAAAAGGGACATCCTGGGAGTGGAGGGCAAGACAGACATGTCTGAAGAGTATGAAAAGTTTCATGAAATTCCCCCCTTCAAAGTCAAGGCTGACCCAAGCATCCTGATAAACGATGAAGATTATCCATGGTTACGGCGCAATAAGCAAACGACACAAGCGAAGAAAAAGTGAAGACTTTCTCCCGCAACTATTATGATGATAACATGCCAACTTTGTAACAGACGAGTATGATACCATTGTCCGTTTTGTACATGCACATGCTATGCCAACTTTTTCAGAGTTCATTTGAAAACTATGAATTTTAAAACCTCGCCAACCGAAGGGCGCTCACACCGGTTTATAAATAAAGCAACAAAGAAAACAAAAAAAGAGTTTCCAAATTTGAAAACTAATGGCACTAACAGAAAGTTTATAATTTTTCTAAAACTAAAAGCAAAAAGAATTAAAAAATAAAGCAAAGAACAACAAAAAATAAATAATGCAGAAAACAGAACAAAAAACTGAAAAAAATAAAAATAGCAACAATAAGTATTTTGTTGTAAGTAGAAACAAAATAAAATAAATAAAGCAACAAAGGAAACAAAAAAAGAGTTTTCAAATTTGAAAACTAATGGCACTAACAGAAAGTTTATAATTTTTCTAAAACTAAAAGCAAAAAGAATTAAAAAATAAAGCAAAAAACAACAAAAACTAAATAATGCAGAAAACAGAACAAAAAACTGAAAATAAAAATAAAAATAGCAACAATAAGTATTTTGTTGTAACTAGAAACAAAATAAAATAAATAAAGCAACAAAGAAAACAAAAAAAGAGTTTTCAGATTTGAAAACTAATGGCACTAACAGAAAGTTTATAATTTTTCTAAAACTAAAAGCAAAAAGAATTAAAAAATGAAGCAAAAGACCAAAAGAAAAATAAACCAAAACCAAAATAAACTAAATAAAGCAGCAAATAAAACAAAAAAACAAAAAAAATGCCACCTACTGGGCCCCCACGGCCTGAATACGACTAGAAACCCTATGGGCCAGGATTCAGACCCGTGGCCAGTAGGCCCATAGGCACAGATGGCAGAGTTAGGCCCGAAAGCCTGCTTTAGAGAGGAGCTCGAGAGGGGAGCAGCACCGCACCTTATAAACTGGTGCGGCTCCCTCTCAACTAGCGAGGTGGGACTAAACATTTGGCGCAGGGCAGCACAAGGCCTTTGGTCCCGGTTGGTGGCACCAACCGGGACTAAAGGGGGAATTGGTCCCGGTTGGTGGCACCAACCGGGACTAATGCCACCCTTTAATCCCGGTTGATGCCACCAACCGGGACCAAAGGCCGCCGCTTCCCGCCCTTTGGGCTGCTGAAAATTGGCCTTTGGTCCCGGTTGGTGGCACCAACCGGGACTAAAGGGGGGCATTAGTCCCGGTTGGTTCCACGAACCGGGACTAATGCCCTTGCTATATAACCAGGACTTGTGAAAATTTCACATCTCCCTCGCCTCCCTAGCCAGTTGCCCCCGCCGCCAGGCTGCCCAAATCGCTCGCGCGCTCCTCGTCGCCGTCGCCGCCGCCGGCCGCCATCCCCGTCTCCCCGTGCCCCTGCCCCGCGCCCGAGCCCACGCCGGCCGCCGCCCCGTGCCCCTGCCCCGTCCCCGAGCACGCACGGCCGCGCCCCTGCGCCCCGGCCCGCCCCCACCATTGTCGACGTCATCGCCGGCGCCCGCCCCCACTGCCGCCCCTGCCTCGACGCCGCCCCTCCTCCCCGTTCGGTCCGGCTCCGGCGACCCCCTTTCCTCCCTGTCCCCTCGATCCTCTTCATATAATTTTTTTCATATAATTTTTTTCATATGCATATGTTGATTATATGGATGGATGGATGATGTATATGTTCATTATATGGATGGATGGATGATGTATGCTTTTTTTCATATAATTTTTTAGGCAGATTTTTAGATTTTTTTAGGCAGATTTTTAGAATTTTTTGTGTATGTATGTTATGTTTATATGTATGTATGTATGTTCATATGTATGTATGTTTATATGCAAAGCATATGCAAAGAAAATGTATGAATGGTCATATGCAAAGAAAAATGTATGTATGGTCATATGCAAAGAAAATGTATGTATGTATGTTCATATGAAAGAAAAATGTATGTATGTATATCTGTTTATATGTTTTTTTTAATTTTTTTGTTTTTTGCATTTTTATAAAAATGTATATATGTTCTCTGTGTGTATATATGTTTTATGTTCATAGATTTTTATTTGAACATTATTTAAAAAAACAAGCAATACAAGAAGAAGAAAAAGAATGAGAGGAAAAAGGAAAAAAGAAGAGGAAGAAAGGAGAAGAAGAGGGGATAGGAAGAAGAGGAGAAATAAATAAGAAGAAGAAAAAGAAGAAAAAGAAGAGGAGAAGAAGAAAAGAATAGAGGAGAAGAAGAAAAAATAGAATTTTTTTTCTATTTTTTCTTCTTCTCCTCTATTCTTTTCTTCTTCTCCTCTTTTTTTCTTCTTTTTTTCTTCTTCTTCTTCCTTCTTCCTTCTTCCTCTTTTCTTCCTTTTCCTTATTTTCCTTTCTCGAGGGATAAGAAGAAAAGAAGAGGAGAAGAAGAAAGAAAGGAATAGAGGAGAAAGAAGAAACTTTGACACGAGGGGGGGGGTACCGATACCCCCTCCCCGATAACATTATTTTCCCATGTATATGTATGTTGCGTCGTTGTCGATATAACGAGGGTGTCGAGGATCGCCGAGGGGTCGAGGGTCGGGAACTAGGGTAGAGGGTCGAGGGTCGTTAAGGGGTCAAGGGTCGAAGGTTTCAGGGTCGAGGGTTCCTATAGTGTCAAAGTATTGAAGAAATCCAATAGCTTGTGGGCGTCGATGCCCACGTCGATGCCCACGTCACTTGTGGGACATAGATGTACTGTTCAACGCCGACCCCCTCCCGATAGCTTCAACACGTGGGGGGGGGGTCGATATTACCCCCTCCTAGCTTGAAGCGTTCTCGAGGCCACCCCCTAACCCTTGAAGCGTTGTCGAGGCCACCCCAAACCCTAGAGAAGCAGCGTCGAGGCCACTAATATGATTCCTTATTGTGATTAGCTAGCTAGTTCTACGTTTGCCACTAATATATCCATATCTGTCATGTTTGAATAATAATTGCCATGTTGTAAATATTTGTAGAAACTATGGACACCCCCCGAGACGAAGCACAAGAAGCGTTGTTGAGGGACATAATCGCAGAAGGAAGTGATGCCCTCTCCTCGATGTTTCTCAACGACAACGATGGTCTGGAAGGAGAGGGTGAAGAAGCAGCTGGCCCTCTCCTCATTGATTTACATGGCTCCGATGACCCAATGCCGGTGCAAGAAGGAGAGGGTGAAGAAGTAGACCGTGAGGACGGCTCCGGTGATCACCAAACCGAGTCCGGCCAGGTATATATATTAGTTAAGCCTGTGCTGACTAGCTAATTGATGCATTCATTGTTTTGGTATGTACACATATTAATTAACTCTCGTCTTTGTTCTTTTTTCTAGCCCTCCGGATCGAGCACAACTTCGGTAAAGAGACGAGGCCCGAAGAAAAAGTTGAGCTCGGATGAAAAGTTTGAGATCATACAAATCGCGCGCGACGGCCAACCGATTGAACCCTACCGGACAAAGAAGGCATTTGTTGCTCAGTGTGGGGTTCTGGTTAGGGACAAGATCCCGATCAGCATCCAGCAATGGTATAAGCCTAAGAACGAAGACCCTGAGGTGTCTTATGTCAATGAGATGCAGAAAGAGAATCTTTGGACTGAGCTGAAGTCAAATTTCACCCTACCGCCGGAGGATGATCCGGAGAAGCCAGTTATAGAGCCATTAATCAAGTCTTTTGCTCTGAGGAAGATGGCAGACCTATTCAGGAATTGGAAGAAAGACCTCAATAGGTATGTCGAAAAAATGAGACACCAGAATTCATTGGCAAATATGAGAAGATCAGAGATGACTGGCCCGCATTTGTGGCCCACAAGACATCGGAAAAGAGTAAAAAAATGTCGGCGACAAACAAGAGAAATGCTGAGAAGAAGAAGCTTCACCATCGCACGGGGTCAGGTGGCTACCTCGTAGCCCAGCCTAAGTGGGCCAAGGCTGAGAATGATCTGCTTGATAAAGGGATCGAACCAGAGACAATGAACTGGCCAGAACGTTGCCGGACTTGGTTCTTTGGGGCCGGCGGATCCTTGGACCCTATAACAGGGAAGTGCATTTGGACGGAGGAACAATTGGACATACCAGTCAAGAAGCTTCAGCAATATATCGAAGCAGCGCAGCAAGGGACGTTCGTTCCAGACAGGGAGAAGGACGAGCTCACAATGGCCCTCGGCAATCCTGAGCACCCTGGACGGACACGAGGCACGCCAGGCTCCGTTTCGTGGAAGGCTGGATTTCCGGACGCAGGGGGTTACAAAACCCACGAGAGGAGGAAGAAACTGGAGCAGAGCCAACTGCAGTCGCTGCACGAAAGGGTAATGGGGCTAGAGGAACGAGAAGCAGATCGCAGCAAACGACCTGCCGAAGCTTCCCCCGAAGCTACCCCGCCATCTCAGCGGAAAAGCAGCGTGGCTTCCACCGAGCTGCTTCAGCCAGAGCATGCCTTGACGGCTCCTGCCAGCTATCCCGTGGATGCTATCACGGATGCTGAAAATTGCCACCTTATGGCGCAATGGAGCAATTTGAAGGTCAAGGCGGCTGTTGGCTCTGTTTATCCTACTAAACCCGACTCAACTTTTCACTGCCGGCCGATTCCAGAAGGATATGCTAAGGTGATGGTCGATGAAATAACGGAGGGATTTGAGGACCTCCGGCTTGACCACCCTACCGGTGAAGGGGAGTATCGGCTGGGTTCTGCTCTGAAGACTCCATGCCTATGGCGGAAGGATCTCATCAACCTTCCGAACTGGACGCCTCCGCCTCCTCCTCCTCCTCCGGCGAGTCAGGGCACTCCGCCTCCTCCACCGGCGAGTGACGATCAGGGCACTCGGCCCGCTCCTTCTCCGGCGCGTGGCGGCACTCCGCCTCCTTCTCCGCCTGCGCCGGCGCGCCCGAGCAGCCAGCCTCCTCCTTCTCCGCCTCGTCAGCAAGGGCGGAAGAGACCCGCCGCCGCTCCGGCTTCTACGGCGCGTCGCAGTCCTTCTCCTCCACCTCGTAAGCAAGGAAAGAAGACATCCGCTCCGTCTACTCTGCCGGCGTCTAGCAGTACAGCCAAAGGCGGGAGGAGATACAGATTCGGTCCTTCTCTGAAGACTCCAGAGAAGTTACCGTACGAGAGGAGCGAGGAGGAAAACGCGAAGATCGCGCAGACCGAAGTGGATGACTGGTTTCAAGGGTTGAAAGCAAAGAGACATCCACCTCCGGAGGAGAAGGTAGATCCGGTGAAAGGGAAGCGCACTCTGGCTGCCCTGACAAAACCACCCAAGTCTCCGCCGAAAGGCAACTATGAGCGCATTATTGGAAAGGCATTTGCCGAAGCGGAGAGGTCGGGAAGTACTAAAAGTGATCAAAGGATGAAAGAACGACGAGCTGGGAAACAAATTGCCCAGCTCGGCGAACAAGCGAAGCAATCGTGCCCCCCGCTCAAGGTGCCTGCTAGCGACATCGTCGATCCGAGGATGGTGCCCGGTTATGGCAATCCTGCAAATTACCTGCCCGACGATGTACATTATGATATCTTGGAGGTGCAGATACAAAGATACGAGTACGGGAAGCCTCTCGTCAAAGATGAAAGTTCTCTATCAACGATGATGCGAAGATTGCATGATTGGTACATGAAAACCTGCAAAGAGTCTGAGGGGAGGAATACTTTGTATATGAGAGTTAAAAAGGAGCATGACCTCCTTGGAATTGAACTGTTGCCTATTCCATTTGAGGAGTTCTATCAGTTTTTCAATCAATTGGCCATCGATAAAGCAACGGTCACCTCCTACTGTCTGTAAGTAGTACTACTTCCGTCATTAAGTCTCTCTATATAACTCAGCCCTTTCATTTGCATGTATTTATAATTATCCTCACTATATTATGCAGATTGAAGATCGCCGAATTGAAGAAAAGACAAGTGGGAGATATTGGGTTCATTAACACGTATCTCATAGATGCAACTGAGGTTCAATATCGTGCCCAAGAAACCGAGGCCAACTTGCTACGATCGTTGGAAATAAATGAACACAAAGATATAATACTCTTTCCTTACAACTTCAAGTGAGTGTTACTGTCTTGTGGCATATTCGGTTTCCTTATTAGTCCAGGTTATAGTAATGTAATATTGATGAGTTATGCATGTGTGCGCAGCTACCACTATATTCTCCTAGAGATTAAGCTTGAGAAGGGAGTAGTAACTGTCTTAGACTCCAAGCGAAAAGATCCCAAGGAGTATGCGGACATGACTGAAATGCTCGAGAAGTAAGTTAAATCGATCATTATCCACCATATCAGCAACTTTGTTCATTTCTGATATCAAGTAATTGTTTTCTTTGTATGGCAGGGCTTGGAGAAAATTCACCAAAAAAGCTCCGGGACTACCGAAGAAGCTGCAATTTAGGCACCCGAAAGTAAGTACTATATAGTAGCATATTCCAGGCATCTCCTAGTGATTCAAGCGCTAGTTTCATCAATACCATTTAGCATGCTTGCTAATTATCAGTTTGATTGACCTCTATTTCTTGTAAAGTGGTTGTGGCAGGAACAAGGGAATGATTTCTGTGGATACTACATTTGCGAGTCCATCCGCCACACGACCTGTGAGCGGGGCTACTCCGACAAACAATATGAAGTGCGTAAATAACAATATTCACAATTTTATTTTATTACCATCATTTGTGTTGAGTTTCATTCATTCATATATATATATATATATATATATATATGTATTATGTATTGACCCCCTTCTTAAAATTAGATGTTTCGGATGCGGGATGAACTCCTAGCACCAGATCGCATGCGAGCAATTCAAGAGGAATTGGCGGCATTCTTTCTTGACCACGTGATCGCTGAAGACGGAGAATACTATGTGGACCACGCGTCCGTATTTTAGGAGATTATATATTTGTAAAAGATAATTATTGTATATATGTAGCCGGTAGTGTCGGATAGATATACGAGAACTTGTTTGTTCGACCAATCTCTCGGAGAAGGAGAGGTGGTCGATATCACTTCTCTCTGTATGCATATATGTTCATGACGATCTTCTGTTTGCTTACTAGCTAGCTAGCGTGTCTAGCTAGTCCTCTCTATACGTATGTATGTATGGTACGTAGCGTCGACCAAGCACGGACAAAAGAGAGGACACTTCTCTCTATTAATTAGCTAGCTATAGCACAATATATGAAACACCTAAATTAACCCCCCAAAACCCCCCAAACCCCCCCCCCCATTTTCAAAAAAAAACAAAAACCCCAGCCACAGAAATGCTGACGCGTGGATGCCTATTGGTCCCGGTTGGTACCACCAACCGGGACCAAAGGCCCTCCTGCCTGGGCTCAGCGACAGGCCACGTGGAGGCCCATCTGTCCCGGTTCTGGATTGAACCGGGACTAAAGGGTCAGGGCATTAGTACCGAACCTTTAGTCCCGGTTCATGAACCGGGACTAAAGGCCCTCACCAACCGGGACTGTAGGCCCTTTTTCTACTAGTGAAGGCCCTTCGTAGAGGGAAGTAGGGATTTGTAGAAGTGCCAGAGCTCAAAGCAAAAAAGATAGATATAAAAAAAATTTGGGTGGCATGCTTTTCCTATCAACGAAAACGATTGATTAGTTCCCAATATTTTCCATGCTAGATATATCATAGGAGGTTCCCAAACAGAAAATAAAATTTATTCCTTTTTCCACCATACTTTCACATTCCACGGCTAACCAAATCCACGGGTGCCGTCCATACCAACACTTTCCAACGAATTCATTTTTTGACAACATAAAGTAAATCCATTTTTTATTTCAGGACTGGGCATCCCTAATACCTTTGCTGTACTCTCATGCAATGACAAGTGCATAAACACTCATCTTGAGAATAACACATCTAGCATGGAAAAATATCAGCCACCCCCTACCGTTTCATGAGTGGTACAAGCACACAAAAGAGAAATTTATTTTGAAAATTAGAGATGGCACATGCAAATTTTCTTAGAACGGCACGGATATACTGCATATAGGTAAGTATAGTGGACTCATATGGCAAAACTGGGTTTAAGGATTTTGGATGCACAAGTAGTGATCATACTTAGTGCAAGTGAAGTCTAGCAAAAGATTGGGAAGCATCCAACCAAGAAACAAAAAAATCATAAGTAAGCATTAAGCATAACTAGCACCGAATAATGCACCACAAGTAGGATGTAGTTTCATTGCATAACTATTGACTCTCATGCTTGCATTGAGAATCACAAACCTTAACAACAATATTCTTACTAGAGCATAATTACTCATCAACATGACTCACATATTATATCAACATATCACAAAACTATTACAAGGAATCAAGTTTATTTTGTCCAATGATCTTCATGAATTTTTTTATTATATCCCTCTTGAATATCTATCACTTTGGGACTAATTTCATGATAGCTCAAACAAATCTAAATGAAGAACATGAGCATAAAAAAATTTCTCTCAAATAGTTTAAGTGAAGCATGGGAGAATTTCTGAAAAGATTTACTAACTCTCAAATAAATCTAAGTGAAGCATGAGAGCATTTCCTCAAAAGTACTAAAGCACACCATGCTCAAAAAGATATAAGTGAAACACTAGAGCAATTCCATAGCTCAGAAAGATTTAAGTGAAGCATAGAGAGAAATTCTAACAAGTCATAGCATAAATTTGGCTCCCTCAAAGAGGTGTGTCTAGCAAGGATAGATGACACAAAATAAAATGCAAAACAAGCAAAGACTCATATCATAGAAGAGGCTCCAAGCAAAACTCATGATATGTGATGAATAAAAATATAGCTCCAAGTAAAATACCGATGGTCGTTAGAAGAAAGTGAAGGAAATAAGTTCTAGAGGCAATAATAAAGTATTATTTATTTCCTTATTTCATGATAAATGTTTATTATTCATGCTAGAATTGTATTAACCGGAAACTTAGTACATGTGTGAATACATAGACAAAACAAAGTGTCACTACTATGTCTCTACTTGACTAGATCGTTGAATCAAAGATGGTTAAGTTTCCTAGCCATAGACATGAGTTGTTATTTGATTAACGGGATCACATCAATAGAGAATGATGTGATTGACTTGACCCATTCCGTTAGCTTAGCACTTGATCGTTTAGTATATTGCTATTGCTTTCTTCATAAATTATACATGTTCCTATGACTATGAGATTATGAAACTCCCGTTTATCGGAGGAACACTTTGTGCGCTACCAAATGTCACAACGTAACTGGGTGATTATAAGGGTGCTCTACAGGTGTCTCTGAAGGTACTTGTTGAGTTGGCGTATTTCGAGATTAGGATTTGTCACTCCGATTGTCGGAGAGGTATCTCTGGGCCCTCTCGGTAATGCACATCACTATAAGCCTTGCAAGCAATGTGACTAATGCGTTAGTTGCGGGATGATGTATTACGAAACGAGTAAAGAGACTTGCTGGTAACGAGATTGAGCTAGGTATTGAGACACCGACGATCGAATCTCGGGAAAGTAACATACCGATGACAAAGGGAACAAACATATGTTGTTATGCGGTTTCACTGATAAAGATCTTCGTAGAATATGTGGGAGCCAATATGAGCATCCAGGTTCTGCTATTGGTTATTGACCGGAGACGTGTCTCGGTCATGTCTACATAGTTTTCGAACCCGTAGGGTCCGCATGTTTAACGTTCGGTGACGATCTATATTACGAGTTTTTGTGTTTTGATGTACTGAAGGTAGTTCGAAGTCCCGGATATGATCACAGACATGACGAGGAGTTTCGAAATGGTCGAGACGTAAAGATAGATATATTGGATGACTATGTTCGGACACCGGAAGTGTTTCGGGAGGTTTCGGACATTTACCGGAGTACCCGAGGGGTACCGGAACCCCCCGGGGGGTTTATTGGGCCTCATGGACACTAGTGGAGAAGAGGAGGGGCGGCCAGGACAGGCCGCGTGCCCCCTCCCCCTCTAGTCCGAATTGGACAAGGAGGGGGCGGCGCCCCCCTTTTTCCTTCCTCTCCTCTCTCCCTTCCTTCCCCTCTCCTACTCCTACAAGGAAAGGAGGAGTCCTACTCCCGGTGGGAGTAGGACTCCCCCTTTGGCGCGCCTTCCTCCTGGCCGGCCGCCTCCCCCCTTGCTCCTTTATATACGAGGGTAGGGGGGAACCTCTAGACGCACAAGTTGATCTGCTGATCTCTCCCAGCCGTGTGCGGTGCCCCCCTCCACCATATTCCACCTCGGTCATATCATAGCGGTGCTTAGGCGAAGCCCTGTGTCGGTAGCAACATCATCAATGTAATGCCCGGATAATTATGCTACAGTAAAACTCTGCTAATGATGCCATGTCACCTTCGTTACTGTTGCTAATCAAGTGGTAGTTCAAAAACATTGCAAATTCAAAAATGAATTAGCGACAAACACCCAAAGTTTTCAAAAGTCAAAACAAAAATGTTCGGGGGTTGCCAAATATTGCATCGGTAATTATGGTGAAGTAAACACATTTTTATAGAATGCCTAAATACGTTTAAATGAATTTAAACAGAAAAGAAATAATAAAGAAAATACAAAAGGGAAAAACAAACACAAGACAAAAAAACAAGAGAAAACCCTCCCCCCCCCCACTGGGCCGACTAGCCCAGCTGGCCACCAACCCACCCGCACGGCCATAGCCCCTGCCTCCTGGACTGCAACCAGCCTGGTCGGCCCAGCCAGCCCAGCCCCCCCCCCCCCCCCCCCCGCACCGCACCCTCTTTCCTGTTCCTTGGTCGCGCGCCGCTACAGGGCACGGACGCCACCGGACCCGCTCGCCAGCGCCGAGGAGGATTAGGCCGCCACGCCCCCCTCCCGCCTCCTCGGTCCCTCCTCCCACTCGCCCCCACTCCCCCCTCGGTTCCTGCGCCCTCCCCTCAGATCCACCGCGCTCCCCCTCGTTCCCCTTCATAACCGAGCGCCACCGTCACCATGGCTCTGGCATAGCCACGACCATCGTGCCCACCTCGCCGCCCCACGGTGTCTCCAAGGGCCGCCGTCGTCCGCTGCTTCGACTGGTGCAACCCGTTGGAGACAGGAGCCACCGCAATGCCCCGACGTCGCCATCTTCCTCCTCTGCTCCGACAAGCTCCGCCGTCGTTCTTCTCCAACTCCGGCCGCGCCCCTGCAGCTACTAAACCCCCAAGGGCCACCGTGTGCGCCGCTCGGTGAGCCCCTGCTCCCTCTCTCTCTCTCTCTCTCTCTCCTGTGCCCTAGCTAGATGCCGCCGAAGCACTCGAGCGCCCCGCTGCGGATCTCGTCGCCGACGAGTCTCTGGTGACCAAATGGTCACGGGGCCGAGCCCTTTGTGCACAGCGCGTCGCGCAGCTCCACCCTAGCCTTCCCGTTAGCCCCGAAGCGCGTTGCGTTGCCTTCTTCGTCTCACGCCCGAACCACCTCGCCGCCATCGAGCCTGTAGCGCTCGATTCCGGTCATCCCTACCGCCACAATCACCACCGTTGGACGCGGCGCAGCCGTAGCTCTCGAACGCGCCCGAAAACTCGATGAACGGTGCCCTGTAGGTGATTTCCGGCCACCTCCCGAGCCGCGCCGCCATGTTTTGCCTCGCCGGCGTCGTTCCGGCGCCGTCCACTGACGTGGCTGGGTAGGCCCCACCCCTGGGTCACTGCCAGTGGGCCATGGGGGCCCCGTTGACTGGATTGACCCAGTCAACTGTTGGGGAACGTAGCAGAAATTCAAAATTTTCCTACGTGTCACAAAGATCTATCTATGGAGAGACCAGCAACGAGTAGAAAGAGAGTGCATCTACATACCCTTATAGATCGCTAAGAGGAAGCGTTCAAGTGAACGGGGTTGATGGAGTCGTACTCGTCGTGATTCAAATCACCGATGATCCTAGTGCCGAACGGACGGCACCTCCGCGTTCAACACACGTACAGCCCGGTGACGTCTCCCACGCCTTGATCCAGCAAGGAGAGAGGGAGAGGTTGAGGAAGACTCCATCCAACAGCAGCACAACGGCGTGGTGGTGGTGGAGGAGCGTGGCAATCCAGCAGGGCTTCGCCAAGCACCATGGGAGAGGAGGAGTAGGAAGAGAGGTAGGGCTGTGCCAGAACTTCGTGAATAGCTCCCATGCGCCTCCCCACTATATATAGGGGTGGAGGGGCTGGTTTCTTGCCCTCCAAGTCCATTGGGGCATTGGCCAAGGTGGGAGGAAAGAAATCTCATTATTTCCTTCCCCACCGATTGTTATCCCCCCTTTTTAGGGATCTTGATCTTATCCCTTCGGGATATGATCTTATTCCTTCTAAGGGGGGATCTTGGTGCGCCTTGACCAGGGGTGTGGGGCCTTGCCCCCACTACCCACGTCCATGTGGGTCCCCCCATGCAGGTGGGCCCCACTCCGGAACCTTCTAGAACCTTCCCGGTACAATACCGAAAAATCCCGAACATTTTCCGGTGGCCAAAATAGGACTTTCCCATATATAAATCTTTACCTCCGGACCATTCCGGAACTCCTCGTGACGTCCGGGATCTCATCCGGGACTCCGAACAACATTCGGTAACCACATACAAACTTCCTTTATAACCCTAGCGTCATCGAACCTTAAGTGTGTAGACCCTACGGGTTCGGGAGACATGCAGACATGACCGAGACGTTCTCCGGTCAATAACCAACAGCGGGATCTGGATACCCATGATGGCTCCCACATGTTCCACGATGATCTCATCGGATGAACCACGATGTCAAGGACTTAATCAATCCCGTATTCAATTCCCTTTGTCTATCGGTATGTTACTTGCCCGAGATTCGATCGTCGGTATCCAATACCTTGTTCAATCTCGTTACCGGCAAGTCACTTTACTCGTTCCGTAACACATCATCCTGTGATCAACTCCTTGGTCACATTGCGCATATGATGATGTCCTACCGAGTGGGCCCAGAGATACCTCTCCGTTTACACGGAGTGACAAATCCCAGTCTCGATCCGCATAAAACAATAGATACTTTCGGAGATACCTGTAGTGCACCTTTATAGTCACCCAGTTACGTTGTGACGTTTGATACACCCAAAGCACTCCTACGGTATCCAGGAGTTACACGCTCTCATGGTCGAAGGAAGAGATACTTGACATTGGCAAAGCTCTAGCAAATGAACTACACGATCTTTTGTGCTAGTCTTAGGATTGGGTCTTGTCCATCACATCATTCTCCTAATGATGTGATCCCGTTATCAACGACATCCAATGTCCATAGCCAGGAAACCATGACTATCTATTGATCACAACGAGCTAGTCAACTAGAGGCTCACTAGGGACATATTGTGGTCTATGTATTCACACGTGTATTACGATTTCCGGATAATACAGTTATAGCATGAATAAAAGACAATTATCATGAACAAGGAAATATAATAATAATACTTTTATTATTGCCTCTAGGGCATATTTCCAACAGTCTCCCACTTGCACTAGAGTCAATAATCTAGTTGACATCGCCATGTGATTAACACTCACAGGTCACATCGCCATGTGACTAATACCCAAGAGTTTACTAGAGTCAGTAGTCTAGTTCACATCACTATGTGATTAACACTCAATGAGTTTTATGTTTGATCATGTTGCTTGTGAGAGAGGTTTTAGTCAACGGGTCTGAACCTTTCAGATCCGTGTGTGCTTTACAAATCTCTATGTCATCTCCTAGATGCAGCTACCACGCTCTATTTGGAGCTATTCCAAACAACTGTTCTACTTTGAGCTATTCTAAATTATTGCTCCATTATATGTATCCGGTCTCTCTACTCAGAGCTATCCGGATAGGTGTCAAGCTTGCATCGTCGTAACCTTTACGACGAACTCTTTTACCACCTCCATAATCGAGAAAATTCCTTAGTCCACTAGTTACTAAGGATAACTTTGACCGCTGTCCTGTGAGCCATTCTTGGATCACTCTTGTACCCCTTGACTGACTCATGGCAAGGCACACTTCAGGTGCGGTACACAGCATAGCATACTGAAGAGCCTACGTCTTAAGCATAGGGGACGACCTTCGTCCTTTCTCTCTATTCTGCCGTGGTCGAGCTTTAAGTCTTAACTTCGTACCTTACAACTCAGGCAAGAACTCCTTCTTTGACTGGTCCATCTTGAACACCTTCAAGATCATGTCAAGGTATGTGCTCATTTGAAAGTATTATTAAGCATTTTGATCTATCCTTATAGATCTTGATGCTCAATGTTCAAGTAGCTTAATCCAGGCTTTCCATTGAAAAACACTTTCAAAATAACCCTATATGCTTTCCAGAAATTCTACGTCATTTCTGATCAACAATATGTCAACAACATATACTCATCAGAAATTCTATAGTGCTCCCACTCACTTCTTTGGAAATACAAGTTTCTCATAAACTTTGTACAAACCCAAAATTTTTGATCATCATCAAAGCATACATTCCAACTCTGAGATGCTCACTCCAGTCCTTAGAAGGATTGCTGGAGCTTTGCATACTTATTAGCATCTTTCGGGATTGACAAAACCTTCCGGTTGTATCACATACAACCTTTCCTCATTAAAATCGTCGAGGAAACAATGTTTTGACATCCTATCTGCAAGATTTCATAAATAATGCAGTAATCGCTAATATAATTCCAACAGACTCTTAGCATCGCTACGAGTGAGAAAATCTCATCGTAGTCAACTCCTTGAACTTGTCGGAAAACATCTTAACGACAAGTCGAGCTTTCTTAATGGTGACATTTACCATCATTGTCCGTCTTCCTTTTGAAATCCATCTGTACTCATTAGCCTTACGACCATCGAGCCGTTCTGCCAAAGTCTACACTTTGTTTTCATACATGGATCCTCTCTCGGATTTTATGGCCTCAAGCCATTTATCGGAATCCGGGCCCACCATCGCTTCTCCATAGCTCGTAGGTTCATTGTTGTCTAGCAACATGACCTTCAAGACAGGATTACGTACCACTCTGAAGTAGTACGCATCCTTGTCATCCTACGAGGTTTGGGAGTGACTTGATCCGAAGTTTCATGATCAATATCATAAGCTTCCACTTCAATTGGTGTAGGTGCCACAGGAACAACTCCCTGTGCCCTGTCACACACTAGTTGAAGAGACGGTTCAATAACCTCATCAAGTCTCCACCATCCTCCCACTCAATTCTTTCGAGAGAAACTTTTCCTCGAGAAAGGACCCGATTCTAGAAACAATCCATATTGCTTTCGGATCTGAATTAGGAGGTATACCCAACTGTTTTGGGTTTCCTATGAAGATGCATTTTATCCGCTTTGGGTTCGAGCTTATCAACCTGAAACTTTTTCATATAAGCGTCGCAGCCCCAAACTTTTAAGAAACGACAACTTAGGTTTCTCTAAACCATAATTCATACGGTGTCATCTCATCGGAATTACGTGGTGCCCTATTTAAAGTGAATGTGGTTGTCTCTAATGCCTAACCCATGAACGATAGTGGTAATTCGATAAGAGACATCATGGTACGCACCATATCCAATAGGGTGCAACTATGATGTTCGGACACACCATCACATTATGGTGTTCCAGGCGGTATTAATTGCGAAACAATTTCCACAATGTCTTAATTGTGTGCCAAAACTCGTAACTCAGATATTCATCTCTATGATCATATCATAGACATTTTATCCTCTTGTCACAATGATCTGCTACTTCACTCTGAAATTACTTGAACCATTCAATAATTCAGACTTGTGTTTCATCAAGTAAATATACTCAACATTTACTCGAATCATCTGTGAAGTAAGAACATAATGATATTCACTGCATGCCTCAGCACTCATTCGACTGCACACATCAAAATGTGTTACTTCCAACAAGTTGCTATCTTGTTCCATCTTACTGAAAATGAGGCTTTTCAGTCATCTTGCCCATGTGGTATGATTTGCATATCTCAAGTGATTCAAAATCAAGTGAGTCCGAACGATCCATTTGCATGGAGTTTCTTCATGCATATACACCAATAGACATGGTTCGCATGTCTCAAACTTTTCAAAAACGAGTGAGTCCAAAGATCCATCAACATGGAGCTTCTTCATGCGTTTTATACCATTATGACTTACATGGCAGTGCCACAAGTAAGTGGTACTATCATTACTATCTTATATCTTTTGGCATGAAAATGTGTATCACTACGACCGAGATTCAATAAACCATTCCTTTAGGTGCAAGACCATTGAAGGTATTATTCAAAAATAGAGTAACCATTATTCTCCTTAAATGAATAACCGTATTGCGATAGACATAATCCAATCATGTCTATGCTCAACGCAAACACCAATCTCGGTGGTAGAGGGAGCGTGCGATGCTTGATCATATCAACCTTGGAAACACTTCCAACATATATCGTCAGCTCACCTTTAGCTAGTCTCCGTTTATTCCGTAGCTTTTATTTCGAGTTACTAACACTTAGCAACCGAACCGGTATCCAATACCCTGGTGCTACTAGGAGTACTAGTAAAGTACACATTAACATAATGTATATCCAATATACTTCTATCGACCTTGCCAGCCTTCTCATCTACCAAGTATCTAGGGTAATGCTGCTCCAGTGGTTGTTCCCCTTATTACAGAAGCACTTAGTCTCGGGTTTGGGTTCAACCTTGGGTTTCTTCACTAGAGCAGCAGCTGAATTGCCGTTTCATGAAGTATCCCTTTGTTCCCTTGCCCTTCTTGAAACTAGTGGTTTCACCAACCATCAACAATTGATGCTCCTTCTTGATTTCTACTTTCGCGGTGTCAAACATCATGAATATTTCAAGGATCATCATATCTATCCCTGATATGTTATAGTTAATCACGAAGCTCTAGCAGCTTGGTGGCAATGACTTTGGGGAAACATCACTATCTCATCTGGAGGATCAACTCCCACTCGATTCAAGTGATTGTTGTGCTCAGACAATCTGAGCACAAGCTCAACGATTGAGCTTTTCTCCCTTAGTTTGCAGGCTAAGAAAATCGTCGGAGGTCTTATACCTCTTGACGTGGGCACGAGCCTGAAATCCCAATTTCAGCCCTCGAAACATCTCATATGTTCCGCGACGTTTCGAAAACGTCTTTGGTGCCTCTACTTAAACCATTTAATTGAACTATCACGTAGTTATCAAAACGTGTATGTCCGATGTTCGCAACATCGACAAACGACGTTGGGGTTCAGCACACTGAGCGGTGCATTAAGGACATAAGCTTTCTACTGATCGCATAATCGCTACTATCAACTTTCAACTATATTTTCTCTAGGAACATATCTAAACAGTGGAACTAAAGCGCGAGCTTACGACATAATTTGCAAAAGGTCTTTTGACTATGTTCAGGATAATTAAGTTCATCTTATGAACTCCCACTTAGATAGACATCCCTCTGGTCATCTAAGTGATCACATGATCCGAGTCAACTAGGCCGTGTCCGATCATCACGTGAGACGGACTAGTCATCATCGGTGAACATCTTCATGTTGATCGTATCTACCATACGACTCATGCTCGACCTTTCGGTCTCCGTGTTCCGAGGCCATGTCTGCACATGCTAGGCTCGTCAAGTTAACCCTAAGTGTTTTCGCTGTGTAAAACTGTCTTACACCCGTTGTATGTGAACGTAAGAATCCATCACACCCGATCATCACGTGGTGCTTAGAAGCGACGAACTGTAGCAACGGTGCACAGTTAGGGGAGAACACTTCTTGAAATTTTGTAAGGGATCATCTTATTTACTACCGTCGTCCTAAGCAAACAAGATGCATAAACATGATAAACATCACATGCAATCAAATAGTGACATGATATGGCCAATATCATTTTGCTCCTTTTGATCTTCATCTTCGGGGCTCCATGATCATCATCGTCACCGGCACGACACCATGATCTCCATCATCATGATCTCCATCATCGTGTCTTCATGAAGTTGTCACGCCAACGACTACTTCTACTTCTATGACTAACGCGTTTAGCAATAAAGTAAAGTAGTTTACATGGCGTTCTTCAATGACACGCAGGTCATACAATAAATAAAGACAACTCCTATGGCTCCTGCCGGTTGTCATACTCATCGACATGCAAGTCGTGAATCCTATTACAAGAACATGATCAATCTCATACATCACATATCATTCATCACATTCTTCTTGGCCATATCACATCACATAGCATACCCTGCAAAAACAAGTTAGACGTCCTCTAATTGTTGTTGCATGTTTTACGTGGCTGCTATGGGTTTCTAGCAAGAACGTTTCTTACCTACGCAAGACCACAACGTGATATGCCAATTGCTATTTACCCTTCATAAGGACCCTTTTCATCGAATCCGTTCCGACTAAAGTGGGAGAGACTGGCACCCGCTAGCCACCTTATGCACCAAGTGCATGTCAATCGGTGGAACCTGTCTCACGTAAGAGTACGTGTAAGGTCGGTCCGGGCCGCTTCATCCCACAATACCGTCGAAACAAGATTGGACTAGTAACGGTAAGCATATTGAACAACATCAACGCCCACAACTACTTTGTGTTCTACTCGTGCAAAGAATCTACGCAATAGACCTAGCTCATGATGCCACTGTTGGGGAACGTAGCAGAAATTCAAAATTTTCCTACGTGTCACCAAGATCTATCTATGGAGAGACCAGCAACGAGTAGAAAGAGAGTGCATCTACATACCCTTGTAGATCGCTAAGCGGAAGCGTTCAAGTGAACGGGGTTGATGGAGTCGTACTCGTCGTGATTCAAATCACCGATGATCCTAGTGCCGAACGGACGGCACCTCCGCGTTCAACACACGTACAGCCCGGTGACGTCTCCCACGCCTTGATCCAGCAAGGAGAGAGGGAGAGGTTGAGGAAGACTCCATCCAACAGCAGCACAACGGCGTGGTGGTGGTGGAGGAGCGTGGCAATCCAGCAGGGCTTCGCCAAGCACCATGGGAGAGGAGGAGTAGGAAGAGAGGTAGGGCTGTGCCAGAACTTCGTGAATAGCTCCCATGCGCCTCCCCACTATATATAGGGGTGGAGGGGCTGGTTTCTTGCCCTCCAAGTCCATTGGGGCGTTGGCCAAGGTGGGAGGAAAGAAATCTCATTATTTCCTTCCCCACCGATTGTTATCCCCCCTTTTAGGGATCTTGATCTTATCCCTTCGGGATATGATCTTATTCCTTCTAAGGGGGGATCTTGGTGCGCCTTGACCAGGGGTGTGGGGCCTTGCCCCCACTACCCACGTCCATGTGGGTCCCCCCATGCAGGTGGGCCCCACTCCGGAACCTTCTAGAACCTTCCCGGTACAATACCGAAAAATCCCGAACATTTTCCGGTGGCCAAAATAGGACTTCCCATATATAAATCTTTACCTCCGGACCATTCCGGAACTCCTCGTGACGTCCGGGATCTCATCCGGGACTCCGAACAACATTCGGTAACCACATACAAACTTCCTTTATAACCCTAGCGTCATCGAACCTTAAGTGTGTAGACCCTACGGGTTCGGGAGACATGTAGACATGACCGAGACGTTCTCCGGTCAATAACCAACAGCGGGATCTGGATACCCATGATGGCTCCCACATGTTCCACGATGATCTCATCGGATGAACCACGATGTCAAGGACTTAATCAATCCCGTATTCAATTCCCTTTGTCTATCGGTATGTTACTTGCCCGAGATTCGATCGTCGGTATCCAATACCTTGTTCAATCTCGTTACCGGCAAGTCACTTTACTCGTTCCGTAACACATCATCCCGTGATCAACTCCTTGGTCACATTGCGCATATGATGATGTCCTACCGAGTGGGCCCAGAGATACCTCTCCGTTTACACGGAGTGACAAATCCCAGTCTCGATCCGCATAAAACAATAGATACTTTCGGAGATACCTGTAGTGCACCTTTATAGTCACCCAGTTACATTGTGACGTTTGATACACCCAAAGCACTCCTACGGTATCCAGGAGTTACACGCTCTCATGGTCGAAGGAAGAGATACTTGACATTGGCAAAGCTCTAGCAAATGAACTACACGATCTTTTGTGCTAGTCTTAGGATTGGGTCTTGTCCATCACATCATTCTCCTAATGATGTGATCCCGTTATCAACGACGTCCAATGTCCATAGCCAGGAAACCATGACTATCTGTTGATCACAACGAGCTAGTCAACTAGAGGCTCACTAGGGACATATTGTGGTCTATGTATTCACACGTGTATTACGATTTCCGGATAATACAGTTATAGCATGAATAAAAGACAATTATCATGAACAAGGAAATATAATAATAATACTTTTATTATTGCCTCTAGGGCATATTTCCAACATCAACGTGCTGACTGGGCAGCCCAGTGGCACTGACATGCGGGGACCATGCCATAAACGAATAAAATAAATAGATAATTTGCTAATTACTTAAATTAGTTAATTAAACACTAAATGGGATCTTCCGAGGCCGGACATGACCCAGGAAAGTGTGTTCGGCCAAATGGGATCGAGTGTGTTGGGTTATGTGGTGCACCCCTGCAGGGAAGTTTATCTATTCGAATAGTCGTGTCCCTCGGTAAAAGGACGACCCAGAGTTGTACCTTGACCTTATGACAACTAGAACCGGATACTTAATAAAACACACCCAGACAAGTTCCACAGACAACCCGGTGATCGCTTTTCCACAGGGAGACAAGGGGAGGATCGCCGGGTAAGATTATGCTATGCGATGCTACTTGGAGGACTTCAATCTACTCTCTTCTACATGCTGCAAGACGGAGGCTGCCAGAAGCATAGTCTTCGATAGGACTAGCTATCCCCCTCTTATTCTGGCATTCTGCAGTTCAGTCCACTGATATGGCCTCCTTACAAATATACCCATGCATATGTAGTGTAGCTCCTTGCTTGCGAGTACTTTGGATGAGTACTCATGGTTGCTTTGCTCCCTCTTTTCCCCCGTTTTCCTCTTCTTCTCGGATGCCGCAACCAGACGTTGGAGCCCAGGAGCCGGACGCCACCGTCGACGACGACTACTACACTCGAGGTGCCTACTATTACGTGCAGGCTGCTGGCGACGATCAGGAGTAGTTTAGGAGGATCCCAGGCAGGAAGCATGCGCCTCTTTCGATCTGTATCCCAGTTTGTGCTAGCCTTCTTAAGGAAAACTTGTTTAACTTATGTCTGTACTTAGATATTGTTGCTTCCGCTGACTCGTCTATGATCGAGCACTTTCATTCGAGCCCTCGAGGCCTCTGGCTTGTATTATGATGCTTGTATGACTTATTTATGTTTTTAGAGTTGTGTTGTGATATCTTCCCGTGAGTCCCTGATCTTGATATTACACGTTTGCGTGCATGATTAGTGTACGATTGAATCGGGGGCGTCACAAGTTGGTATCAGAGCCAACTGCCTGTAGGAATCCCCCTTCCACACTCCTTGGTCGAAGTCGACTCTAGTCACTACAAAACTTTTACTAACTTGGCTGTGTGCCTTACGGGCCCACGTCGCCATTGGGTGGTATTAGGATCTTTTACTCCTCGACCTTTACTCTGGGGCTCTGAACTCTCTCCTACTCGGGTTAAACGAATTTACTAACTCTCAAGGTTGTCAGAATCGTGATTTTGAATCGGATCGGAGCTCCGATGGTAGGATCGCAAATCGTAGAATCTTCACTATCAGGATCGTAGAAACGTAGATTCTATGAACTAAAATCGTAGAATCAGAGGGGTTAGTTTGGATCGTAAAGTCGTAGAATCGTATAATAGAATCGCGATTATGACAACCCTGCTAACTCTAACATTAGGATCTCGTTACCACGTTCACCCCAAAGTTGGATAAGCCATAGTTATTCTGTAGCATAGTATTTTGTATAGTACCCACATTGTCATTTGACTCCATTGAAACATCTTTGTTTTCAGATGGAACCCACGAGGCAGGTCGTGTGCCACACGGCGGCCATTGGTGCCTCAGGATCACCTGCTGTGCTAGCTGAGATGATGACCTATCTGGGTTATGGCTGGCACCCTGAGTACACCGTCTATGAGGAGTATCAGGACTTTAACCAGGAGCAGTACCGTGCCATCGTCCACCTCTACTCTCGGGAGTATGACTCCACTACCGTGCTGCACACCGCTCATGGTGTTGGAGTGACCATCGAGATGGCAGTTCACGATGCTGCCTACGCTGCTCTGACACGTCTTCGTGGAGAGTATCGGGCGTTGGACACTTCCCCTTTCAGGGACATTGCTATCGCATCCGACGTTGGTGCGGAGGGATACTCTACACTGCTGCCTACTCCACCGTCACCCAAGAGCCCTTCCACCACCAGAGCCTAGTTCTGCATGCATGGGTTGGACCGAGCTAACCGAGCTCTTCGCCACGAGTTGTACACCACTCGTCAGCACCTTTACAGGGCTCTGACGCTGTTGCACCCCTTTGTTCTATCTAGACAGCTGTCGCGTTCTGTGATCTACCCAGCTAGGACCCTGATGCCCGACGGTGTCGGTTGGCCAGAGGTGGGAGGTTACTCTCCGGCACTTGGTCCTCTTCTGCCACCTGAGCGCCGGGTTCTACACCAGAGTATCCGCGGCCCCCAGGGCGCTGACGTGGACTATCCGTTGCCTCACTACCAGTTGTCAGGCTACGACTACCTCCACAGTACCTCCTGGGACTGATGTTGTCTTGCTTATTAGTATTAGCTGCATTTGCCGCGAGCCTGCGTGCCACCTATGATGACTTAGTCTATGTACTGAACTCTGTGTACTGAACTCTGTGTACTGAACTCTATGTCCGACCCCTTTTGTAAGTTATGCCGACTACTACGTAGTATCTGTCGTGCTCCTTTCATTATGCATGTTTCATCATGAATGATTCTTGTCTATGCAAATTTCTCAATGCTGAACTACCCCTGTTATATATTAGCAGGATGGTTACACCAGCTGGACGTGGTCGTGGCGGCAACGCCCCACCACCGCCTGAGTACATGGCTGGTATGGTATAACAACTCGAGATGAATCGCCAGTTCATGGAGAACATGATGGCTCAGTTTCCTCGCCCCAATATGAACCAACAGCCAACCCCAGTAACTCTACAAGATTTCATGCGCCTGAACCCAACTGTGTACCGCAGCTCAACTCAGCCTCTGGATGCTGATGACTGGCTCCATGACATCACCTATGAGATGGAGTTTGCTGATGTAGCCCCTGCCAGCTATGTCATCTTTGCTTCCTTCTTCCTGAAGGGACCCGCAGCTCAATGGTGGGACAGCCATAGGCGTACTCTACCAGTTGGAACAATCATCACCTGGCCAGACTTCCAAGCTGCTTTCCGTGCCCGCTTCATTCCTCAAGGAGTCATGGACCGGAAGAAGCGTGAGTTCCGCAACCTCACCCAAGGCAACAAGATTGTTGAAGCTTATCAGCGAGAGTTTCTGGACTTGTCTCGCTATGCTGAAGAGGACATTGCAACTGATTCACGCAGACAGGAGAAGTTCCGTGACGGCCTTCAAGCTGACATCAAGCTCGCACTTCTAGTGCACGACTTTGCTGATTTCGCCACCTTGGTGAACAAGGCCATCAATGTCGAAACTGGCCTGCAGGAATACCAGAGCTCTTAGAGGCGCAACCGTGACACGGGCTCATCTTTAGGCCCGCTCTCGCAGAAGCGTAAGATATGGATCCCGAATAGCATGTACCGTCCAAATGCACCTGCTCCAAGGCAGACCTATGCTGCACCTCGTCTGCCTCCTCCACCATCTAGGCAGCCAAGGCTTACAGCTCCACCACCCCGAGCTCCTGTTCCCACTCCCAATAATGGTCTGTGCTACAAGTGTGGTCAACCAGGGCACCGTGCTAGGGAATGCAACCAGAATCAGAATCAACTGGCCCTTCCAGCAACTGGCCGTGGTAACAACCAGCCCCGCAACAACAATGCCAAGTCTTATGGTCGTGTTCATGCCAACCACGTTGATCTGAACGAAGCTCAAGACCAGCCTGCTACTGTGATGGGTACACTCCTCGTAAATTCAGTACCAGCATTCGTTTTATTTGATACAGGAGCATCACATTCGTTCATATCAGCTAAGTTTGCATTCATGCATGGCATTAAATACGAGGAGATGAACACTCCGCTAGTGGTACACACCCCTGCGGGCCAATGTCAAACCTCTATGGTTAGTCACGACATCCCCGTTGAAATCGAAGGACTAGAATTCCTTGTCTCTCCCATCGTACTGAAGTCCTGTAGCATTGATCTCATTCTGGGAATGGATTGGTTGAAAGCGCATACTGCTTCTATAGTTTGCGCCACTAAGATCGTCCACCTGCTACACCCTTCTGATGAAATAATTAGCTACAATGCTCGTCTGGTTCAGAATGCCAAGGCAAGGCTTTATGTGTTGAACGCTGCACCCCTCGAGGGCATTGAAAACATTCCCGTCGTTTGCGAATTCCAAGACGTCTTTCCTGAAGAACTTCCAGGGATTCCCCCCGCTAGAGCTGTTGAATTCATCATTGACTTAAAACCAGGCACCACTCCAATAGCCAAACGACCTTACAAGATGCCGCCGCATGAACTCATTGAGCTTAAGGAGGAAATCGACAAATCTCTTCAAAGTGGTTTCATTCGCCCAAGTTGCTCTCCTTGGGGAGCACCTTCTCTCTTTGTCAAGAAGAAGGATGGGACAAACCGATTAGTGCAAGACTACCGTCCTATCAACCAAGCTACCATTCAGAACAAATATCCTCTTCCTCGGATCAATGATCTATATGATCAACTGGCTGGTTCGTCAGTGTTCTCTAAACTCTACTTGAGGTTGGGTTACCACCAGATCCGTGTTCGTGAAGAAGATATCCCGAAGACCGCATTTGTGACTCGCTATGGATCATACAAGTACATCGTCATGTCTTTTGGACTAACCAATGCTCCAGCCACCTTCTCTCGTCTGATGAACTATATCTTTATGGAATACCTCGACAAATTTGTCGTGGTTTATCTGGATGATATCCTTGTATATTCCAAGAATGAAGAAGAACATGCCGAACATCTTCTTCTTGTTCTGGAAAAGCTTAGAGAGCATCAACTCTATGCCAAGTTCTCCAAGTGTGAATTCTGGCTTCCTGAAGTAACCTATCTTGGGCATGTCATCTCTAAGGATGGTATTTCCGTCAACCCTGAACGAGTTTAGGCTATTCTAGATTGGACCCCTCCGAAGAATGTCAAGCAAGTCAGAAGTTTTCTCGGACTCGCCAGCTATTGCCATCGATTCGTCGAGAACTTCTCCAAGATCGCTAGACCTCTGACTAACCTGCTTCATAAGGGCGTCAAGTTTCAGTGGACAGAAAAGTGTCAGGAAAGTTTCCAGGCGCTCAAAGACAAGTTGACTTCTGCCCCGGTGCTTGCTCCTCCAGATACTAAGAAGGACTTCGTCATTTATTGTGATGCTTCACGTCAAGGCCTAGGCGCTGTACTAATGCAAGAGCGCAAAGTGATTGCTTATGCCTCTCGTCAATTGCGCCCTCACGAAGAGAACTATCCAGTTCACGACCTCGAGCTTGCTGCTGTTATCCATGCACTGAAACAGTGGCGACATTACCTTCTCGGTAATCGTTGCGAGATCTTCACCGACCACCAAAGTCTGAAGTATCTGTTTACGCAACCAGATCTGAACCTCCGTCAGCAGAGATGGATGGAGATTGTTGCAGATTTTAACCTGGGTATTTCGTATACCCCAGGCAAGGCTAATGTAATGGCTGATGCCTTGAGCCGCAAATCATATTGCAACCACCTCCAGGTTCACAAAGTTCAGCCCTTGCTTGTTGAAGAATTCAGAAAGCTGAACCTCCATATTGTTCCTCCTGGTGCACTCGCTCCCCCTCCTCCGGAGTTTCGCTATATGAACCTCCATGTTGTTTCCCGGGGTTCTCTCAATACCATAGTTGCTAGACCAGATTTTGTGGACACCATCAAATGGATACAGAAATGTGACGATGAAGTCGAGAGGATTAAACATTATCTCACAGAAGGAAAGCCCTCATTCTTCACTGTTGATGATGCAGGCACCTTATTCTTCAGAGGTCGCCTAGTGGTACCGAGTAAGAGGGAAAACCTGAATCTGACTCCAAGGGTTATGCAAGAAGCTCATGATACACCTTTGTCTATTCATCCCGGTAGTACCAAGATGTACCAAGACATTCGTCAGAGATTCTGGTGGTCTAATATGAAGCAAGATATTGCTCGTTATGTTGCTGAGTGTGATGTTTGTCGTCGTATCAAAGCAGAGCATCAAAGGCCTGCTGGAACTCTGCAACCTATCTCTATTCCTGAATGGAAATGGGACCATGTTGAAATGGACTTCGTCACCGGTTTTCCCAAATCACAGAAAGGTAATGATGCTATTCTTGTCGTCATTGACCGGCTTTCTAAGGTTGCACATTTTCTGGCTGTCAAAGAGACTATCACTGCTAGTCAGCTGGCAACCCTCTAGATGTCCAGAATTGTCTCATTACATGGTATTCCATTGGTTATCAGTTTAGACCGTGGCAGCTTATTCACTTCAAGATTCTGGGCAAGTTTCCAAGAAGCTATGGAAACGCATCTGTCATTCAGTACTGTGTTTCATCCGCAGTCGCAAGGGCAAGTTGAACGTGTCAACCAAATTCTCGAAGACATGCTTCGAGCTTGTGTTATTTCCTTCGACAAGAAATGGGAGGAATCTCTCCCGTATGCTAAGTTCTCTTATAATAATAGCTATCAAGCTAGTCTGAAGATGGCCCCCTTCGAAGTGTTATATGGACGAAAGTGCTGAACCCCTCTGCACTGGTCAGAAACTGGGGAACGTCCACTCTTTGGTCCAGATATTATCCAACATGCCGAAGAACAAGTCCGCATTATTCGCGAGAATCTCAAGACTGCTCAGTCGTGTCAGAAGAGTCAGTATGACCGTAAACATAAGGACATGGTCTATCAACCTGGCGAAAAGGCCTATCTTCGAGTTACACCAATGAAGGGTGCTCACCGCTTCGGGATCAAGGGCAAACTAGCTCCTTGCTATATTGGCCCATTCACTATTCTCGAAAGGCATGGAAAAGTGGCATACCAACTAGAGCTTCCGCCGAACCTTTCTCAGGTTCACGATGTGTTCCACGTGTCACAACTACGTCGTTGCTTCAAGGACCCAATCCGAGGAGTGGATCATGAAGTGCTCGAATTACAACAGGACCTCTCCTATAAAGAGCATCTGGTCCGCATTCTCGACCAAGATGAACGCCGCACACGTCAGAAGGCGATCAAATTCCTCAAAGTTCAGTGGTTGCACCATTCTGAAGATGAAGCCACTTGGGAACGCGAGGATCGTCTGCGCGAAGAATACCCCGCACTATTTCCTTCTACCTCCTAAATCTCGGGACGAGATTTCTTGTAGTGGAGGATATTTGTAACACTCGGATAATTATGCCACAGTAAAACTCTGCTAATGATGCCACGTCACCTTCGTTACTGTTGCTAATCAAGTGGTAGTTCAAAAACATTGCAAATTCAAAAATGAATTAGCGACAAACACCCAAAGTTTTCAAAAGTCAAAACAAAAATGTTCGGGGGTTGCCAAATATTGCATCGGTAATTATGGTGAAGTAAACACATTTTTATAGAATGCCTAAATACTTTTAAATGAATTTAAACAGAAAAATAATAATAAAGAAAATACAAAAGGGAAAAACAAACAGAAGACAAAAAAAGAGAAAACCCTCCCCCCCACTAGGCCGACTGGCCCAGCTGGCCACCAACCCACCCGCACGGCCACAGCCCCTGGCTCCTGGACCGCAACCAGCCTAGTCGGCCCAGCCCCCCCGCACCGCACCCCCTTTCCTGTTCCTTGTTCGCGCGCCGCTACAGGGCACGGTCGCCACCGGACCCGCTCGCCGGC
The DNA here is from genome assembly GCF_018294505.1 of Triticum aestivum. NCBI lineage: Eukaryota > Viridiplantae > Streptophyta > Magnoliopsida > Poales > Poaceae > Triticum > Triticum aestivum. Next base: position 558,725,114 of record NC_057798.1, read on the forward strand.
GTCGAGGAGGATAAGGCCGCCACGGCCACCCCGCCGCCTCCTCGGTCCCTCCTCCCACTCGCCCCCACTCTCCCCTTGGTTCCTGCGCCCTCCCCTTAGATCCACCGCGCTCCCCCTTGTTCCCCTCCGTAACCAAGCGCCACCGCCACCATGGCTCCGGCCTAGCCACGGCCACCGTGCCCACCTCGCCGCCCCACGGTGTCTCCAAGGGCCGCCGTCGTCCGCTGCTTCGACTGGTGCAACCCGTTGGAGACCGGAGCCACCGCAACGCCCCGACACCGCCATCTTCCTCCTCTGCTCCGACAAGCTCCGCCGCCGTTCTTCACCGACTCCGACTGCGCACCTGCAGCTACTAAACCCCCAAGGGCCACCGTGTGCGCCGCTCGGTGAGCCCCTGCTCCCTCCTGTCTCTCTCCTACGCCCTAGCTAGCTGCCGCCGAAGCACCCGAGTGCCCCGCGGCGGATCTCGTCGCCGACGAGTCTCTGGTGACCAAATGGTCACGAGGCCGAGCCCTTTGTGCACAGCGCGTCGCGCAGCTCCACCCTAGCCTTCCCGTTAGCCCCGAAGCGCGCTGTGTTGCCTTCTTCATCTCACGCCCGAACCACCTCGCCGCTGTCGAGCCTGTAGCGCTCGATTCCAGTCACCCCTGCCGCCACAATCACCACCGTTGGACGCGGCGCAGCCGTAGCTCTCGAACGCGCGCGAAAACTCGATGAACGGTGCCCTGTAGGTGATTTCCGGTCACCTCCCGAGCCGCGCCACCGCGTTTTGCCTCGCCGGCATCGTTCCGGCGCCGTCCATCGACGTGGCTGGGCAGGCCCCACCTCTGGGTCACTGCCAGTGGGCCATGGGGGCCTGTTGACTGGATTGACCCAGTCAATGTGCTAACTGGGCAGCCCAGTGGCACTAACATGCGGGGCCCATGCCATAAACGAATAAAATAAATAGATAATTTGCTAATTAATTAAATTAGTTAATTAAACACTAATCTCTCACTGACTACTGGGCCCCACCTGCTAATTAACCGATATAGTTAGTTTAAACCCCCTATTAGTGCCCCTGACAATGACATATGGGTCCCACTAGACCCACCTGTCTGATTTGACTGGTCAACTGACCAGTTGACCTGCTGACATCACTCTGATGTCATGCCTGCATCATCATTCACTGTTTTGGATAATGTTGATTTAAATAAATAAATAAAATCAGGAAATGATTTAAATCTTTAGAAAATCATATCTTTTAATCCGTAACTCGGATGAAAATACTTTCTACATGAAAGTTGCTCAGAACGACGAGACGAAGCCGGATACGCAGCCCGTTCGTCCGCCACACCTCCCTAGCATAGCAAACACGCAACTTTCCCCCTCCGGTTCATTTGTCCGAAAACGCGAAACACCGGGAATACTTTCCCGGATGTTTTCCCCCTTCTTCGGTATCACCTACTACCGCGATTGGGCACACCTAGCATCATTACTTGTCATGTCATGCATCGATATGCATCTGTTTGCATGGTATTCATTGTTTCTTCCCCTTCTTCTCTCCGGTAGACCACAAGACCGACGCTGTTGCTGCCCAGTTCGACTACGGAGTTGACGACCCCTCCTTCTTGCCAGAGCAACCAGGCAAGCCCCCCCCCCTGATCACCAGATATCACCTATTCTTCTCTATACTGCTTGCCTTAGAGTAGTGTAGCATGTTACTGTTCGGTTACTCCTATTCTGTTGCATAGCCTGTCATTGTTGCTACAGTCATTGATACCTTACCCGCAATCCTAAATGCTTAGTATAGGATGCTAATTTATCATCATTGGCCCTACATTCTTGTCGGTCTGCCTTGCTATACTATCGGGCTGTGATCACTTGGGAGGTGATCACGGGTATATACTATACATATATACATACTATACAGATGGTGACTAAAGTCGGGTTGGCTCGAAGAGTACCTGCGAGTGATTCACGGATTGGGGGCTGAAAGGACCTTTGTCCCGACGGCCCTCGGTGTGGATCTTTGTGGCGGAGCGACAGGACAGGTTGAGACCGCCTAGGAGAGAGGTGGGCCTGGCCCTGTTCGGTGTTCGCGGATACTTAACACGCTTAACGAGATCTTGGTATTTGATCTGAGTCTGGCCACTGGCCTATACGCACTAACCAACTACGCGGGAAAGATATGGGCACTCGACGTTGTGGTATCAGCCGAAGCCTTCTTGACGTCAGCGACTGAGCGGCGCGCGCCAGATTGGAACGTAAGCCTGCTCTTGTATTAAGGGGCCTAGTTCTGCTTCCGGCCGCGTTCGCAACGTGCAGGTGTGCAATGGGCGATGGGCCCAGACCCCTGCGCCATAGGATTTAGACTGGCGTGCTGACCTCTCTGTTGTGCCTAGGTGGGGCTGTGACGTGTTGATCTTCCGAGGCCGGACATGACCTAGGAAAGTGTGTCCGGCCAAATGGGATCGAGCGTGTTGGGTTATGTGGTGCACCCCTGCAGGGAAGTTTATCTATTCGAATAGCCATGTCCCTCGGTAAAAGGACGACCCGGAGTTGTACCTTGACCTTATGACAACTAGAACCGGATACTTAATAAAACACACCCAGACAAGTTCCACAGACAACCCGGTGATCGCTTTTCCACAGGGCGACGAGGGGAGGATCGCTGGGTAGGATTATGCTATGCGATGCTACTTTGAGGACTTCAATCTACTCTCTTCTACATGCTGCAAGACGGAGGCTGCCAGAAGCGTAGTCTTCGATAGGACTAGCTATCCCCCTCTTATTCTGGCATTCTGCAGTTCAGTCCACTGATATGGCCTCCTTACACATATACCCATGCATATGTAGTGTAGCTCCTTGCTTGCGAGTACTTTGGATGAGTACTCACGGTTGCTTTGCTCCCTCTTTCCCCCCCGTTTCCTCTTCTTCTCGGATGCCGCAACCAGACGTTGGAGCCCAGGAGCCGGACGCCACCGTCGACGACGACTACTACACTGGAGGTTCCTACTACTACGTGCAGGCTGCTGGCGACGACCACGTGTAGTTTAGGAGGATCCCAGGCAGGAGGCCTGCGCCTCTTTCGATCTGTATCCCAGTTTGTGCTAGCCTTCTTAAGGCAAATTTGTTTAACTTATGTCTGTACTCAGATATTGTTGCTTCCGCTGACTCGTCTATGATCGAGCACTTGTATTCGAGCCCTCGAGGCCCCTGTCTTGTATTATGATGCTTGTGTGACTTATTTATGTTCTTAGAGTTGTGTTGTGATATCTTCCCGTGAGTCCCTGATCTTGATCGTACACGTTTGCGTGCATGATTAGTGTACGATTGAATCGGGGGCGTCACAATCACCGTCATCACGCCGTCGTGCTGACGGAACTCTCCTGTGAAGCTCTGCTGGATCGGAGTTCGTGGGACGTCATCGAGCTAAACGTGTGATGTACTTGGAGGTGCCGTACGTTCGGTACTTGGATTGGTCGGATCGTGAAGACGTATGAGTACATCAACCGCGTTGTGCTTCCGCTTCCGCTTACGGTCTACAAGGGTACGTGGACGACACTCTCCCCTCTCGTTGCTATGCATCACCATGATCTTCCGTGTGCGTCGGAATTTTTTTGAAATTACTACGTTCCCCAACAGAAAGAGGGGATGCCACTCGGGCATTCACAAGCTTAGTTGCTTGCTTCTATTTTAGATAATAGCTAGGGATGCCATGGGCATCCCCAAGCTTATAGGCTCTTCTTACTCCTTATTCCTTCATCCATCGTGATCTCACCCAAAACTTGAAAACTTCAATCACACAAAACTCAACAAAACCTTCGTGAGATCCGTTAATATAACAAAGCAAATCACTACTGTAAGTACTGTTGCAAACCCATTCATATTTTAGTTGCGTTATATCTACTGTATTCCAACATTACTATAGCTTATACTCCCAATACAAACCATAGACTCATCAAAATAAGCACACAACCCAAAGACAACATAATCTGTCAAAAAGAGAGTAGTCTGTAGTAATATGAATACTTCATATACTTATGAACTCAAAGAATTCTAAAAAATAGGAAAACATGGAAAATTTGTATTTCAATCTTGTGTAAAAAATTCAGAGCAAAATCACATTTCTGTGATTTATGAAGATTATTTTACTGGGTGCAAAAGTTTCTGTTTTTAAACAAGATCAAATCAACTATCACCCAACATGATCCCAAAGGCTTTGCTTGGGACAAACACACAAAAAACACAATCATAACAGAGGCATAATTGTGCAAATACTCAAGAACAGAAAGAAAAAGACAAAAATAAATTTTATTGATTGGGTTGCCTCCCAACAAGCGCTATTGTTTTACGCCCCTAGCTAGGCATAATGCATAGATCAGGTATTGTCATCTTTATTTCTAGCTTCATAAGATGCCTCATGATTGATTCATATGGTGGCTTAATTCTTGTTCTAGGGAAGTGTTCCATGCCCTTCCTTAGTGGAAATTTGAATTTAATATTGCCGTCTTTCATACCAATCACGGCACCGATAGTACGTAAAAACAGTCTACCAAGAATAATTGGAGAAGAGGGATTGCAATCAATATCAAGAACAATAAAATCTATAGGCACATAATTCCTATTTGCAAGAATAAGAACATCATTAATTCTTCCCATAGGCTTTTTAATAGTAGAAACCGCCAAGTGCAAATTTAAAGAACATTCTTCAATATTGGTAAGACCAAGCACATCACCTAAAGATTTCGGAATTGTAGAAACACTAGCACCCAGTTCACAGAAAGGAAAACACTCATAATTTTTAATCTTGACTTTGATAGTAGGTTCCCATTCATCATGTAATTTTCTAGGAATTGAAATCTCTAATTCCAACTTTTTTTCCAAAGCTTTCATCATAGCTAGCATCAACAATATGTTTAGTAAAAGATTTATTTTGTTCATAAGCATGGGGTGAATTTATCATGGATTGCAACAAAGAAATACAATCAATCTAAGAACAATTATCATAATGAAATTCTTTGTAATCCAAAAGAGTGGGCACATCACTAGTTAAAGTTTTAACCTCTTCAAACCCACTTTTATCATTTTTCTCAACAAGATTTTCACCCTCTAAATTATTGGGATGCCTTATAGCTAAAGTTGACTCTTCTCCAGTCAATTTTATCATCAATCTTAATTTTCCTAAACAAAGCATCAATAGAAGAACAATCATTTTAAGTTCTTCGTCATTTTTATGAAAGCAATCGCTTGAATATGCTTTTTCTAAAAATTCTCTTTTACCTCTAAGCATAGCGGTTCTTTTCTTACTTTCATCCATAGAAACATATAAAGCTTTAATTGATTCCTCAACCTTGGGCACACAAATTTTCATCTTGAGATTTTCTACGTCGTGAGAAATTCTATCAATGCTTCTAGACATATCATCAATCTTATTCAACTTTTCTTCTATTGTAGCATTGAAAACTTTTCAAGTATTGAAAAATTCTTTAATATTATTCTCAAGATCAGAGGTGTTCCAGTTATTATTATAAGAAGGATTACCATAGGAATTACCATAATTATTAGAGGAATTGCTAGGAAAAGGCCTAGCATTAAAATTGCCTCTATAAGCATCGTTATTGAAATTGTTTCGCGAGATAAAATTCGCATCTACGACATCACTATTTTTCTCAATCAAAGTAAACAAAGGAACATCATTAAGATCAACATTAGAACTTTTATTAGCAACCAATTCCATAAGAGCATCAACCTTTTCACTCAAAGTAGAGATTTCTTCAACCGAATTAACTTTTTTACTAGTAGGTGCTCTTTCAGTGTGCCATTGAGAATAATTTGCCATAATATTATCAAGCAATTTAGTAGCGTCACCCAAAGAAATTTCCATAAAAGTACCATCCACGGCGGAATCTAAAAAATTTCTAGAAACAAAATTCAATCCCGCATAACATTTTTGTATGATCATCCAAAGATTTAAACCATGAGTAGGACAATTTCTTAGCATCAATTTCATTCTTTCCCAAGATTGTGCAACATGTTTATGCTCATGTTGCTTAAAATTCATGATTTGTGTTCTAAGGGAAATAATTTTTGCGGGAGGAAAATATTTAGTAATAAAAGCATCTTTGCACTTATCCCAAGAATCGATACTATTGCGAGGCAAAGAAGAAAACCAAATTTTTATTTTGGATGATCTCGCAAAGAAAATAGGAATAATTTCAACTTCAGAATATCATTGTCCACACCTTTTTTCTTTTGCATATCACAAAATTCCACAAATGTGTTAAGATGGGACGCGACATCCACACTAGGAGTACCGGAAAATTGATCTTTCATGAAAAGATTCAACAAAACAACATTAATATCACATGACTCCGCACTAGTGGTGGGAGGAGCAATCGGAGTGCTTGTAAAATCATTGTTGTTGATATTGAAGAAATCACACAACTTGGAGTTCTCTTGAGTCATCGCGACTACGCAACAAGATTGCACTCAAAAATAGATCTAACGAGAAAACGGCGAACGAAAAAGAGGGCGAATAAAACGACAAATATTTGTAAAGTGGGGGAGATGAAAACGAGAGGCAAATGGCAAATAATGTAAATTACAAGGATATGAGATTTGTGATTAGGAACCTGGTAGATACGGATGATGTCTCCCTGACAATGACGCTAGAAATTCCTTTTGATGCGGCTTGAACTACGTCGGTATTTCCCCAAAGAGGAAGGGATGATGCAACATAGCGATGATAGGTATTTCCCTCAGTGATGAGACCAAGGTTATCGAACCAGTTGGAGAATCACGCAACACTACGTAAACAGTACCTGCACACAAAGAACAAATACTTGCAACTCGACGTGTTAAAGGGGTTGCCAATCCCTTTCGGGTAACAGTGCCATAAATGCTCAGGTTGACGGGATAAAAATATGATAGATTGGATAAATAGATCTCAAATAAACATAAAATAAAATAAAGTGTAACAAGGGTTTTTTGGGTTTTGGAAATGTAGATCTGAAAATAAAAGTGAATAAAAATAGATCTTGAAGGCAAATATGATAAAGTAGAGACCAGGGGGCCGTAGATTTCACTAGTGGCTTCTCTCAAGAAAACTAGCATACGGTGGGTATAAACAAATTACTGTTGGGAAATTGATAGAACTTCATATAATTATGACGATATCCAGGCATTGAACATTATATAGGCATCACGTCCAAGATTAGTAGGCCGACTCCTGCCTGCATCTACTACTATTACTTCACACATCGATCGCTATCCAGCATGGATCTAGTGTAATAAGTTCAAGGAAAAATGGAGTAATGCAATAAGAACGATGACATGATGTAGACAAGATCTATTCATGTAGGAATTAGACCCCATCTTGTTATCCTTAATGGCAATGATACATACGTGTCGTTTCCCCTTCTATCACTGGGATCAAGCACCGTAAGATCGAACCCATCGCAAAGCACCTCTTCCCATGGAACAAAAAGCGATCTAGTCGGCCTAACTAAACCAACGATTCAAAGAAAAAATACGAGGCTGTAAGTAATCATGCATATAAGAGACCAAAAGACTCAAATAACTTTCATGGATAAAAACATAGATCTGATCAGAAACTCAAAGTTCATCAGATCCCAACAAACGCACTGCAAAAAGAGTTAAATCAAATAGATCTCCAAGACACCATTGTATTGAGAATCAAGAGAGAGAGAGGAAGTCATGTAGCTACTAACTACGGACCCGTAGGTCTACAATGAACTACTCACGCATCATCGGAGGGACACCAATGAGGATCATGAACCCCTTTGTGATGGCGTCTAGATCGGATCTGGTGGTTCTGGAACTTGCGGTAGCTGGAATTGATTTTTGTCGACTCCCCTAGGGTTTCTGGAATATTGGGGTATTTATAGAGAAAAGAAGAGGTGCGGGAGGCCACCAAGGTGGGCACAACCCACGTGGTCGCACCTGGGGCCCCAAGCGTGCCCTGGTGGGTTGTGCTCCCGTCGGAGCCCCAATAGGTACTTTCTTGGCCCATCGTGTGTCTTCTGGTCCAGAAAAAATCACCAAAGATTTTCGCTGTGTTTGGACTCCGTTTGGTATTGGTTTTCTGCGAAATAAAAAAACAAGCAAAAAAACAGCAATTGGCTCTGGGCACTATGTCAATAGGTTAGTCCAAAAAATGATACAAAGTTGCTATAAAATGATTGTAAAACATCCAAGAATGATAATATAACAACATTGAACCATAAAAAATTATGGATACGTTAGAGACGTATCACGCCCCTACCCTCTTCCATCGAGCCGTTGCACCAGCTCCCCGGATCCATCGATCCGAGCCACCCCTAGTCGCCGTCGCCCCCCGGGATCCACCGCACCCGAGCCGCCCATAGTCGCCGTTGCCGCCTCGGGATCCACCGCCCCCCGAGCAGCCGGTGATTTTGTACTCGTGCTTGTGCCGAGAGGTATGCATCGTTAGTTAACACGACGTGTGTATTTCTGAATTTAGATGGATTTGAGCCCATGCGAGAAGTTTTTGCTCAACGATTCGTCCAATTCGGACGACTCAGATATTGAGACGCTGCTTGTCAACTACCGCCAGCAGGCGTTGGTGATGGCCCTTGCCGTCAAGGAGCACGAAGATGAGAACCGAAAGAGGCGGCGAGGATCGGCCGTCGGCCGTCTTTGCATTCCTCGAAATCGCCATCTCGGGAATGAGATGTTGATGCAAGACTACTTCATGGAGAATCCAGCATATCCGCCACACCTCTTCCGGAGAAGATACCGAATGCGTCGATCCTTCTTTGTGAAAATTGTTCAAGCTTGCGAGGCCAATCGTCGATATTTTACTCAAAGAAGAAATGTCGTGGGCTTAAAGGGATTTAGTGCATATCAAAAAATCTCGGCAACTATGTGGGTAATTGCATACGGCATTCCGGCTGACTATGCCGATGAGTACTTTCGCATTTGTGAAGATATTGCAATTGAGTCAGTGCATAGGTTTGTCAAAGTGATCATCCGTGTCTTTGGTCTGAATATCTTTGGGCACCCAATGAGGAAGACACAAAAAAATTGATGGACTCTAATGATAGAGGAGGTTGTCCTGGCATGCTAGGAAGCATAGATTGTACGCATTGGACTTGGAAAAATTGCCCAAAGGCATGGCTGAGTATGTATTGTGGCAAGTCTCGTGATGCAACAATTGTGCTAGAGGCCGTAGCATCCGAGGATTTATGGATTTTGCATTGCTTTTTTGGTATGTCGGCTACTCTCAATGATATCAGTGTGTTGCAATGGTCACATTTGTTTACTAGGCTTGCTAGTGGTGATACTCCTGCTTGCAACGCATGAATACACAAAGGGGTACTATCTTGCAGATGGTATATACCCTCCTTGATGCACATTTTTCAAGAGCATCAAAGACCCGCAAACTAGGAAACAATGTGAATTCGCAAGGGTACAAGAGGCAGCCCGAAAAGACATTGAAAGAGCATTCGGGGTTTTCCATCTAGGTTTGCCATTGTCCGAGGTCCTGCTTGTTTTTGGGACAAGAGAACCTTGAAAAACATCATGTATGCTATGTTATTCTTCACAATATGATTATCAAAGATGAGAGAGGCATGAACTTGGAGTTCTTCTACGACAATGTGGGTAGCCGTGTCAAACCAGCTAGAGACCCTAACCGCATTAGAGCTTTTCTTCAGACCTACAAGGAGATTGAACATGCAAACACCCACTTTCAGCTTGAGGAGGATCTCATTGAGAACCATTGGCAAAGGGCTGGGCAATAACACATTCCATTTTTTCCATTCATTTTCATTTATTTCATGGGTGATTTGTATTCGGGACAAGTCTTGTATTGAATTATTTAGTTTGCTTAGGTGATTTGAATAATTATTATAATTTGGATTATTATTGTATTGTAATATTGACATTTTTCTTTAATTGCTAATTAGCATTTTCTGAATATGTGCATATGTGTCAAATTCAGATAAAACCGCATTTGATATGCAGGCCGCCGCGGGCATCGGCCGAGCAGACCCCGCATAGCGGAACTGTAAAACGGAATACCCGCGGATATTCCATTTTACAGTTTCGCTATGCGGGGTCTGCTCGGCCGGCGCCCTCGACGGCCCGCAAAAACGTTTTTCCGCGAACTGTACACGAGTTTTGTGGGTCAGGGATGATGATCTAAAGAGCCAACAGAGAAGGAGAGGGGCGGGGGGGGGGGGGGGCGTGCTGACCTACCGTCGCAGGAATTCCCTCTTCTAAGAATTGGAGAGGAACGGTTGGGTATATGGGGTATATACTACCACTTTTATAAATTTGGTTCATTTGATTGAACCAAATAAGGTAAGAGGGCGTCCCTGTGTATTACATATAAGTATAAGAGAATGCAGGTACTTAACAAGTTACTTCATCCGTCCTGGTTTAGGGCCTTTTTGATCCGCAAGATTTATAAAACACAGGAATAGAAAAAAAAAACAGAATGGTGTGACATATCACCTTCAATACAAGTACAAGATTAGTCTGGGTGTTTGATTGTGAGCCAAAAAAGGTAAGGTTCTACACATGAGGTTGGAATGGATCGAAATTTCTCTATGAAAACTAGTACAAATGAATTGTAATCATATGAATTAAAAAATCCACGTAGGAAAAAAATCCTAAGGGTTAAAATCCTGCAAAATTCCTTTAGAAATCATTTTTTATCAAAGAGGCTCTTATCGCCCGCTCGTATATTGGGGTCAAAATTCAACTAGAAAAATAAAAGTTATATGTCACAAAATTATACTGTTAAATTCATAATGAAAAGAAGTTTGCAGTTGTACTATCTTTTTATCATATAATTTAAAGAAGGACTAATAAAACCGGGCGGGAAAAAACGAAGTAGCCATCGTGTGCCTCCTCCTACAAACACAAACCTGGAGCGCACCTTTCGATCGAGGGGGTTCTTGTTTGTGTTTGAACTTTTTTCCTTTATTTCTATTTTTCTCCTCGCAAGACACTGCTGCTTTCAACTAATTCTTTAAATATACTTGATTGTGTAGAGTGTAACTAATTATCACGGTGTGATTCGATGACTTGTTATTTCTTTGACCATTTTCCCAAAATCTACATTCAAAAGTCAAATTTTTCATGTAACCCCTAGGATTCTGGAACTAGAGAATTTGTACCCATTCTGCAGGACCAATTTTTCAGAAGTGGTTGTTTTGATAGGATCTTGATGTCTTCATACCCAATCCTCATGCAAGGACAAAATGATTTACCTTTTCTCCTTTAACTTACTTGCTCCATTGATTATGAGTATTTGATTTTTTCCCCCTTCTATTTAGAGATTGCAAAGGGAGCCAGCTTACATAATTCTAATCGCTTATGGAGCCTACTTGATTAGGTTACGCTATTTTTTTTGCTTATAATACCAGTTAAGGGCCATATGTAGCCATGATTCCCACAAAAAGTATATCTTCCAATGATATCCTGTTGATTTGATAATTCCGCGGCAAAGAATAGTGGTCATGTCACATGTGCACTGCCTCTAATTTTCTTTGGGTCCTGTGGATCATGGGGCATGCATAACCTGTTCTGTTTACTTTTTTCTCATGATTACTGTTCACCACTAACGACTCTGCTCTAGTCCATACTTTTATGTCGTCGGTTGGACATATATGTAGACCAGCACAAGTGCTAAGATATCACTGAATAATCCTACTCTACACACTGTCCATGCGTTATGTAAACATAACAGTAATCAGACGTCGTTGCTGCCAGTTCACTGCAAGTTGAATTGTCAAATCTGAAATCATAAATGCACCTATTTGTTTCCTAATGATAAGCAAAATATCTCTTCTTCCTGCTATTGTACCCCCGAAACTTCCCCAGGAAAGTTACATTCTGAATAGCAAACCTTCAATTTTAGACTACTGAACACTAAGTATCAAATCAGATATCTTCCACCGGGGTAATTGGAAATTGCACCAGATAGCAGGCTAGGTGAAATGCCTGTGTTTTCCAATGTCAATATTTTTTTGTAAAATTTATACATGAAAGTGAGATCTTGAGAGCTGTCATGGAAGAAAGATAAGTTTTGCGCAATATGCTAAAAAAAGGTATAGTAACTACAAATATATGTTTTTTTGCGAATAGCTACAAATATATGTTGTAGACCGCATGATTTATTTACTGCGAGGACGCTTAACTTATATTTTTACTCATAAATAAAGTTCTATGAGCTATAATAACCCACGTGCTTGTTCTCCTCTCAAATAAAAACCCCACAAACTTGTATACAAAACCTAAATTTTGATACTTGCTAGTTTTGTGATTTTGTTATTCATCCGGGAATACTAAAGCCAATTAGCTGCTCCTTCTTCCACTCAACTTTCTAAACTAGGCCCCTTTGGATCCTTAGACGGCTTTTTTTTTTTTGAGGAAAAGACGGGTATTGCTTTGCGCTGGACGTTTTCTATACAATTCTAGTTAATTCTCAGTGCGCTGCAATGTGATAAAATATTCTAGTACGTGAGCCGTAATATAAATATATGATATTCTAGTACAAATTATTGCTTGTGCCAGTGCGTGCTGTGGACGTTGCGGGCGGCTTGAGGGTCCGCTTTGAAGATGCCCTAAATTTTCGATTACGTTAGCACGTAATTTACTTATCCAAAATTATGGCGTTTGCATCGTCCTCGAGAGAGGAAATATTGCAGTCCCTTCAATTGTTCGTTAGAAGAAAAGAAATAAGACAATACAAACATCCAGTTTTGGTAGGCTTTGTACTTTCTAGGAAGCGAGGGGGAGCTGCCTGCTTGGAGAAGCAGCCAAAGCAGGGGCGGCCGGTAGTTCATTCCACGGGCGCAAATGATGAGGCCATGCATTTTTAATCTCGTGGTTGGTACAATGAACTGTAGAAAAACAGTACTTCTGGCAAATGGGACACGAAGCTTCGTTAGCTTTGCTTGGAACTGGCAACTTGCATATTTAAAACGGAGGCCGAGGACTTCTATCCTCAACTGATACTGACAGTACATATGTATGGCTTTAGGACTACTGAAGCTACCGCGTTATAGTATTGAACGCACACTTATTTTATTTCTCCTTCAGAGGGAGACTTGTTGTGAAAGTGATAACAAGGTTACACTTGTCTAAATTCTATCATATCTCTGCACAATCTGGACAGAAAATTTGCGAAGGGACGATACTGCCGGTAGCTCCTTTCTAGGGCAATCTCGTTCGACGATCGCGTCGCGCCTCTGCTCCGCAACCGACGAGATTAATCCAATCTATTTGGTGAATGGTGATGTTGCTGTTGATGTCGTATAGCTCAGTCGAAACATAGGTCAAGAAATCATTTCTTGTTTAAGACTTGTGCAACTCATCAACCATAAACACGCTTTGAGCATTATGTCTTCTACTCTACCCGATTCCAAAAACAAAAGGTTCTAGCCTTTTAGGGCAGTTATTTTTTCTGTCCGATATGCTTGTTGATGACTAACATTAGGTGCCAAGCGAAGGGTTGTGTGCATCTTCTTACAACTAGGACAGAGATCTTCAAGGGAAAACATACTTTTTTTGTCACTCAAAGCCTATTGCAAGGCTTGGTCCATTAATTATAAACCCGAGAGGTCGCACCTACAACTTTTCAAACCGAACAATTTTTTTTTGCGTGCGTTTCAATTGGAACAATTGGGCTCTCTTCAGAACTAAAATCATCTTTCTTGATGAAGTGGCGGGATTTCTTACCTTGACCGACACTTGTCGACGGTGATATGTCCTGGTGATTTTTTTGCCCATACTTTATGTCTCTTACAAAGGTTGGGTCCTCCTGGTAACTCTTTTCAACCTGAGTTCGCGCGTCAACACGGCAAGGCCTCCTTTGGGTCGTAGAGTAAGAATATCATAGAATTAGGGAAATCATAGGAAGTGCACGTACTCAATTCCTATAGAAAAAAAAGTCATTTCATTAGATTATGAATTTTTTTTCGAGTCTAGGTTAATACTTTTTCCCTTTGAAATACGAAGGATCGGTTCATATCCTATATAGGAATAGAGAAATCCATTCCTACAAACTAAAAGACACCAAAGGAATTTTTCCTACAAAATTCATATCCTTTAGAATTCCTACAAAATTTATGTAAACCAAAGGAGGTCTAACTCTTTCAATAGCGGCAACAACAAAATCATCTTCCTTCTCTCTGCTTCCTTTTCGGCTGCCAATGTTCCACTTCAACACCCTTTGGCAATGGCAACTGCTACCTTGCCAAGAGCACCTGCATGATGTTTGATTAACACCTACTACCGGCACAACCTGGCAAGTTGCTCGCGCTTACGCATGGTGCTAAGCATCCACTACCGTCGTTCCAGTGATGCATGTTGGCGCCTTATCAATCACGTCTCACTGCTCACCATGTTGCTTCGGTGGTTCCATTCACCGAGGTCAACTATGATGACCTTTGCAATGAATACCTAAAGCGACATGTTATGTTCCATGCGCTTCAGGATGCGCGATTGAACTAGCGAGTGCTCTTTGCCACCAGCACTCATGGCAACAACCCGCTACCATGTTGTGCTCCTACCTGGCTCCAGTACTAACGCCGAGTTCAAATCCAATGTCACGGCCTCACGATCCTTGCGGCCGGATGCACCAACTCCTCAAGTGTTCCCACTCCGCGATCTTAGCCATGGAGTCCTTCGACATGGAACCCATCTGTCTGCATCACAGTACGCATGGTGTGCAAGCGTTCTTGCATCATTGCCCTAGCAAAGCCTCTTAACATGGAGATTGACATCATACTCAATAGCCGTGCTAACAAAAATGCGGGCATCAACTTCAGCAAGTGTTTGATAAAATATCCACACGAGAGATAGGATGAGAGGAAAAAGACTGGCCAAACATCAGACTAACTCGGCATGGACATCACTTCAGCTAGAGGAGGAAGGAATTTTATTCGATGTCAAATTTTGAGTGGGCAACTATGTCTGGTGCTATAGTTGACAAATAAATCTTGCCCTTGTCTTGAAAAAAAAACGAGCAAAATGGTAACCACACACGGCTAGAAAACTTTTGCATAAATAGAGTCCTACTATATCTAAACCACTATGCTAAGGCCTTGTTCGGTTAAACCCCTCACAAGAGGATTGGAGAGCAATGGAAGGGATTTGACGGGAGGGAGTTGACTTGTTGCGGATTTAATCCCCTTCCTTCCAGCTCCCTTTCAATCCCCTCTAAACCGAACAGGCCCTAACAGATTGTGTGGTACAACAATTGTCACAATGAACCAAACGTATTTTACCGGCAAAAATAAGAACTAAACATATGCCTAAGAAACCATGCCAACCTTAAACTAAAATGAGATCCATGGGCACTAGCACCCAGGACATATTTTTATAGGAGAAGCCCACCCGGATGAGGCACTACAAATTCGCTCCTGACGGGAGTCGAACCGTGGCCGCAGGGTTTGCCACCGCGTCCCTTGCCACCAGGCTACAGTCTAGTCCTCATGCCAACCTTAAACTACAATCTAAACACGTCTTAGATACTCATAGTCGTTGTACTAACTACAGAAGTACAGATGAACAACGTAGCTATGAATAATGTTATACAAGTATGCTTTAGTTAGACGGGGATCTCTGTCAGCTTTTGGACTATTCCGGAACGACTCGATACGCTGTAGGATTCTCCTTGTGGCTCTCAAACATTACAAGAATACAAGATGAACCAACTACAGCTGCGGTGTACCGGTATAAAACTCGTATTCCGCTGTACACGCGATCTGGAAATCTGGCATGCTGCATACGATAGAGTGTGCCATTGTGTTTTGTCGCCAGTCACCACACTCGCCCAATAGTTCCCTTGTTTGGTACCAGACTATTAGTATCGGTGGTATTGTATTTTCTAACTGCTGCATGCAATTAGCAGCCGACCGAGTCATGCTTATAGTCCTAGTCTAAACTTTGAATTAGCTTACAGCTAATCTTGCAGATCAACATTCATTAAAACCTAATCATGACGAATAACAGCAGTATAATAGACAAGAACAGTTGCCGCCCAAAAGTGGCATGTTGTACGTAGCTCTTTTTTATTGGCTTGATTCACTATTTTATTTCGCCGGTATATAGTCAACTGTAGCATTCTCAAGGTGGTTAGTGGACTTGGTTTCCGTCGCAATCACCACCAAAAACTGCTTAAAAACACATAACCACCAATTAATCTATGGGCTGGTAAACTTAGCAACCTAAGCTTAGCAGGCCATGAGCACAAGTCTCCTTCGAACATCCAAGATGGGCAAGTCTTCCTATACCTTTCGTTTTACAGTTAAAGAAAATGCAAGACCACATATGTCACTTTTTTAATCACCTTTGTAATCTTAATTTGATAGTGTAATAATAGTGAGTTTTGTATATCTACGGTGGAAACAGTGGGAGCAATCAAATTCTCTTTGTACAGAAAAAAGTAGAAGAATGACCAAGTTTCATAGCCAGCTCAACAAAATTTTAGAACATGGGACATCTTTTGGTTGGTGCCCAGACTAGGCCTAACCAAATGTCGTAAGAGTTGCCTTGTCAATTTTTTGGCCAATAACTCGCTTGGCCAATTATTTGGCAAAAACATTCTCTACGAGTAGAAGGCGTGGACACCCATTATCAGTCAGAATTTTGGCAATAAACCAAACAATGACCAAAACTTGATTGGTAGCCAATTTATTTGGAGGACACTTTGGGCACCAAACCACACACAAGTGATTCATGTGGATTTTTTTGAAAACTTGGAAATAATTGTACTTACTTTTTAAAAAAATACGAAAAGTAGATTTTTATTTTTAAAATTTACAAACAAAAAATATATTAAGTAGTTTCCAAACTTTGGTTAAAGTTTATGAGCATTTGTGATATGTGCGAAGTCAGAAAGCCAAAGTTATAATTTTGGACAAGTCGCAAACGATCACATTCTTTTGCCCAGGTTATAAGTGAGAGTTTGCACATGATACTTACATGCATTGATTTTTTGAATTTGCAATTTACGGTCGTTTGTTTTTCGATAAACAATTAGTTTTCTTACCAAGTATGGTCATCGTCTTTCTCATGTTTATTCTACCACCAAGTGACTCTGACATGAAAGAAATAAAGAATTTACAATAACATATTCTTGTCATCTTCATATTGGAATTGTAGTTTTTTTAAATATAAGTTGGGTTCTTTAAAACAGTTGCGATGTGTGCCTATACTTGTTTATTTTACTCTTACCGTAATACTATTTTGGGTAATACTACTTCCTCCTCCTCCTCCTCCTCCTCTCCTCTCCTCTCCTCTCTCTCTCTCTCTCTCTCTCTCTCTCTCTCTCTCTCTCTCTCTCTCTCTCTCTCTCTCTATTTTTGGTGGATGATTAAAATCCTTTTCTTGTTTAGTTTGTCTATATGGTAACACCTCTTCCTTCCGGATGTATTCTATTGCTTGATGGGTTGTTGCATTTATTTTTGTACGCTTTCACTGTTTTGTTTTATTTGTGTAATACTAGTGTCCCACTCATGGACTATCACTTCTAAATTGTGTATTCCTTCTGGTTCACGAAAAAACAATGTGGTGCTGTTTTAGTTGCAATATACAATGTCCAACGGTATTAATAACATTTTGGAACTTTCTCAAGAATGATATGCATATCATTTGAAGTTTCCCACAAAAGTATTTTAATTAATCAGTGTAGTCAATTTTCCAAAGTTTCACAACTTTAACGATCTTTTTTTCTGAACTAGAGGAGTGTAAAACAGACATGGATTGTTTTTTAATTTATTATACCTCAAGTGTTAAAGTCATGCATTGGTCTCGAGAAACTCATCACTTCTAAGAGTTGATTACTACCTAATTAAAAAAGGAGTAAGTCGATTCTTTTGCTTGGACATACGTGTTGGTTTCTCAATGGTTACAGATTCCGTTGTGCCTAGTTAAAATTAAGTTTAGTGTAATAGACTGACAAATTTTTTCATGCTTCATATGAATATGATACATGTTCAGAATTTACAATACTACATTTATATAATTTTCTTATTTGGGATTGTAGTTTTTCTTATATAAATTTACTTTTACGTTTGGTTCTTTGAAATAATTTTGAGGTGTACATATTATATTCTTTCTTTATTTTGTTGTCACTGCATTACTATTTTGGGTAAAACTATTTCCTCCTATATTTTTTGGCGGATGATCTTATTTTTATTTTATATTAGGCATTTTTTTCTCCAGAAATTGGATTAAGTCCCGGCCTCTGCATCGAGCGATGCACACAGCCATATTATAAATGCAAAGTTCAAAGATACAAAGCAAACACAGCTGAGGCAGAATGCCTCGCGACAGCCCCTCCCCCAGGCTACCACTAACCCTATGGTAGAAGACAAAAACAAAGAGAAAATATACAACTTATGAGCAAAGTTCTTCAAGAAGAAATTGCCCCACGTGCATTGACGATGAAGAGTCAGACCAGATGTCGAGTCCGGGATTCTCATCCCCAAAGACAAACTTCTAGCTACCATCTTCAACAAGGACACGACATAAGTGCGCATCGACATTGTCGTAAATGTTTCCACTGAAATGTGTAGACTTGATATATACGCGTCTACCCATCATCACCAGTATGGCCAATGACTCATCGCTATCCAGATGCTTCTGAAGGAGAAGCTGAATACTGATGACGTCCCATACCGCCACACCTCCGGCGGCAGTCGCACCATCTGCGATTGACCAACAGGCATGACTTGACATTGTGGAAGAGATGTGGTGCGTAGCACCTTCCAGGACAAGGCATGCCTTGATGCCTCATAAGACACTGTGCATTACCACTGCCAGCGAGGCATGAATTGACTACTCCACCAACCCATTGTGTGTAGCACCCACTAAGTTAAATTGAACCCGATCTCGCATTGAAGGGGCGTCCCATACCACCACCAGGCTCAAAAGTCCATGGTCACAGTAGAGGACGTCCCATACCGCCATCGGTCGCAATGCATCGAGTTGGAGACCATCACCAAAACGACGATCCTGTTATCACGTCATCCACATGACCACGATAGCCGCCGCCGTCTAATTTCGCGCGCCGCCATCCCAAGCGCCAAAGGCCTTTCGATCCGCATACCCTCATATGGCTATGATTCTCCCGCATCAAGCGTCGTCGACGCTTGAGAAAGCTCCATCCACCAGACGCCTCTTGTGGCGTCCTGGGTGTGGGATCCTGGGATCCACCGACACTAGGACTGTCACAAGGAGCCGCCACCTGACCCGTCATCCCCGGCTGAGGGATTCTATTGCTTGATGGTTTGTTGCACGTTTATTTTGTCATCGCCGTTTTATTTATTTGTGTAATACATCTTTCCCCCCTCATGCGCTATGCGATTATAAATTACTTGTTCCATTGGTTCTCAAAAAGAAATGTGGTGGTTTTTTGTTTGCAATATACAAAGGCCAATATTATTATAACATTTTGGAAGTATTTCCCCAAAACTATATGCATATGATTTCTAACCTAAGTATTTTATATATTAATTATTAATGGTAGCAAATTTTTCAAAGTTTCATGACTTAAACAGTCATTTTGTTTTGTGAATCGGAGGAGCATCAAAGGGAAGGCACATTGTTTTTCTTTTCTTTTATTATACCAGAAGTGCTACAAGAGACACGCATTGGTCTTGACGAACTCTAGAAGATGATTGCCACCCAATTGATAAGAAAAGAAAGCCAATTCTTTTGCTTGGGTGTACGTGCTGGCATCCCAATGGTTACAGATTTGATTGTTTTTGTTCACGAATACGCAAAGCTTGCGTATCTTTTCATTCATAGATAGAGGAGAATGAGTACAACCGAGGATACAACACATGACATGAATGCAAGGGCCAAGGAGGCATGCACATGGTACCCGGAGCAAAGAGAAGGGGTGCTCAGCCCGAATAGGGAGAAACACACAGCTAAACCCACCGAGCCTATGTCACATCCCAGCTAGTCCATGCATTAGAGTGTTGCATCATGTCTACTTTCCAGCAGGAACTTGAAATGGGGATGACAAAACCCCCAGCACCCCCTAATATCAACCAGGGTTTACTAAAATATTTTCAATGAACCTGAAATACCCTTCTAAAATGTTCATCACCTCTGCCCTGGTCTTAAACCACTGTCAAAAGTGATGCACAAATTTCTAGGTCACTCTAAGGTCACTGGATTAAATCTTTAGCTATTTGAGTTTGGGCATTTAAATTATATAAAATATTTCAAATGCTCAAATAACTCCAAACTAAAATGTTCCATGCTGGATATATTTTAAATAGTGGCCATGTGCAGTTTGGTGATTTTTGGAGTTGCCTAAGTATTTTTAGAAATGCAACAAACTTACAGAAATAATTATAAAATAAAAACAAATGAAAGACCCTCTTACCTGGCCAAACCCATGCCCTGGCCCACCTGGCGGCCCAGCACTGTGCTGGCCTGTGCCAGCCAGCTGCTTCGTCCCCGCCAGGCAGGCAGGGAGGTGACGCCGACGAGCGCGAGCTCGCCACGGCGCCACCTGCTTGCCGCTTTGCCCCTGGACACCTGGGTGAGCTCCACGTCGCCGCCCCGACCCCGTGGACATCTCGCATTCCCCCCCTGCCTCTCTCTCTCGCTCTCCCTCCGCCATGGCCGACGCTGTTGCGCCCGCGCCACCGTGAAACCGCGTCCACCGTCGTCCCCGTACCGAGACACCGTGTCCAACAACTCCGCCGTCGTCGACTCCGTCGAGCAGCCCGAGCCCCGAGCGCTCGCGAGCCCTGCTTCATCTTCTTCGAGATCATCTTCACCGAGCACCGCCGCAGATCCCCTTCGCCGTCGCCGCCGCATCAGCTCGTCCCCGACCGCGCCGTCTGCTCCTACATGACCGCCGTGAGCTTAGCTACCTCTCCATCCCTCCCGTTCTCGCTCTCGAGCCCTGCATCCACTGCATGAAGCTCACTCGCACGCGCCGCTGCGGAGCTCGTCGCCGATGTGACTGCGGCCACCTACAGGCCTCACCACCTTGTCCACTAACTCCACCGCACCCCCACGAGTCCAACGCACCACTTCCCGTGCCTCGCCGTGCCCCGTAGCCTCGGGTTCGACCTTACCCGACTCCGGCGACCGCCAAGGTCGTCGCCGGCGACGTTCCCGGCCACCGCGAGCCCAACCACTGCCACCAAACGCCACGGCTTGCTCCCAGCTACGCGTAGATGCCCTTTGCCGCTCATTTGGTCGCCGGAACGCGTTAATGCTCTCTCACTGCCGCGTCTGGCCTCGCCGGCGGCTAAACGCCGGCGAGTTTGACCCGTTGACCTTGACTGGGTGGGCCCAGGTTGACTCCCCTGAGTCTATGCCAAGTGGGACCCCCCTCTGTTAATTAACTTAGATTAGAACTAACTAATATTAGTTAGTTAAAGTAACTACTAACACGCAGGGCCCACAGGTCAGTTTGACCTGGACCAGCCCCGTTGACCACTGACGTCACCCTGACGTAATGCTGACGCAATAACTAATTACTGGAATTTTTCTTATACAGGAAATTCCAGAAAATAATCAAAACTTCTAAAAATCATAAAAAAATCAACCGTAGCTCCAAATCAAATAAGTTATATATGAAAAATGATCAGAAAAATGCAATCTATCCATCTGTACCATTTTCATGCATGTTAGAACATTTTAACCTTGCTGTTTAGGTGAAACAAGGTAATGCACTAATATAACCTCTTAAAATGGGTTTGCATTTGAATCTTGGTTCAAATGGACTCATCTCAATCTGTTGTAGCTTGCATTAGCCCAAAACACATTCATATTGCCATGTCATAGCATGCATCATTTTGTGCATTGCATTGATCGTGTTTCTTCTCTGTTTGTCGGTGTTGTTCCCCCTTGGTAGACGTTGTACCGACGTCGTGATTGTTGACACTGATGAAGACTCAATGCTATCTTCAGAAATGCCAGGCAAGCAAACCCTCCTTGTTCATTCCGATACAATCCTACTCTCTCGCTCCTGCTCTCTTTTAATGCATTAGGACAACAATGATTTATCTGGTACTTGCTGCGGTAGCTGAACCCCTTTATCCTTTGCATGACCTGTCATTGCCACAGTAAATAGATGAAACCCACTGGCATGAGTAGGAGTTGTTTGAGCCCTAATGTGCCTACTCATTCATGCCTGTTTGTCATGCCTGCTACTGCTTAGAGTTGAGTCAGGTCTGATTCATCGGGGGTGAATCAGAGGTGTGTAAACATGTCCTACTGTGTGTGAGCTAATATGTGAACACGATTTGGTAAAGGTAGCGGTGAGAGGCCATGTAGGAGTACATGGTGGGTTGTCTCATTGAAGCCGTCATCAGGAACTGAGTTCTGTGTTTGTGATCCATGAAACAGCTACTACCACGCATTGGGCCCGAAACCAATGGACCCTCTCGGCTTCTTAATCACCCTTGTTCTCTGTCCAGGAGTTGCAACTAGTTTCTGGTGTTTGTAGGATATGTGTTGGAGGCCGTGCGTAGCGCTGACCCTAGGGGTGGGCTATGATGCGGTAGATACACCATGGAACGGTGTACCGGGCGCCCGTTTGGTGACTCGGGAACCCTCTTCACATCGTTCGGGGCCGTATGTGGAAACCTCGGCCGGACTCCAAGCGGATGGAACCTGAATAGGCGATAAACCTGGATAGAGACTTGAGTGCTTAGGTAGGCTGTGGCCGACACCCACGTTGGGCTTCCGCTTGAAGGTTGCCGAGTACATGTCGTGTAAACGGCGGTAAGTGGTGAGAGCGTGTGTGAAGAAGTACACCCCTGCAGGGTTATCATCATCTATCCGAATAGCCATGTCCACGATAAAGGACTTCTGGGTTGCCTGTACAGTTCATAGGCAAGTGAAAGTGGATACTCTAAAATGCGCAAGTTAAGCATGAGTGCTATGGATGGCGTTCTCGTAGGGAGACGGGAGCGGATCCATAGTGGTGTATTGATATGGTGAATATGTGGACTCGTGTGCGCCACCTCAAAAGAGTTACTTGCAGTCGTAGTTCAGGATAGCCACTGAGACAAAGATGGCTTGCTGCAGTTAAACCCCACCATCCCCCATTGTTGATAATGATGCATATGTAGTTAGTTCTGATGTAAGTCTTGCTGGGTACATTTGTACTCACGTTTGTCTATCTTATGTTTTTGCAGAGAGACTTAGGTCTCGCTAGTAGTTCCGCGTGGACTTTGACGTTTAGCTTGTTACCTCAGCTACGATCTTGTGCCCTCGGCAGGTTCTGGTGGATAGTCAGGCTTCTAAGCCTTTTTCATTTGTAGATGTTTGTACTCAGACATGATAAGCTTTCGCTTGTGCTTGATTTGTATGCTCTGAATGTTGGGTCGTGAGACTCATGTTTGTAATATCTCGCTCCTCGGAGCCTAATGAATAAAATACTTGAGTTGTAGAGTAATGTTGTGATGCCATGTTGTATTTGCACATATCGAGCATATTGTGTGTATGTTATTGAAATGCTTGGTATGTGTGGGATCTGACTATCTAGTTGTTTATCCTTAGTAGCCTTTCCTACCGGGAAATGTCTCCTAGTGCTTCCACTGAGCCATGGTAGCTTGCTACTGCTCCGGAACACTTAGACTGGCCGACATGTGTCCTTCTTCATTCTTGTGTCTGTCCCTTCAGGGAAATGTCACGCGACGAATACCGGAGTCCTGTTATCCTGCTATAGCCCGGTTCACCGGAGTCCTGCTAGCCCAGTGCTACGGCCTGGATTCACTCGCCGATGACCGACACGTTCGATGCTGGGTCATGGATGCCTGTCCCTGTAAGTTTGTGCCACTTTGGGTTTACGACCAGTCATGTCAGCCCGGGCTCCTTATCATATGGATGCTAGCGACACTATCATATACGTGTGCCAAAAGGCGCAAACGGTCCCGGGCAAAGGTAAAGAGACACCCGTGGGAATACCGTGCGTGAGGCCGCAAAGTGATATGAGGTGTTACATGCTAGATCGATGTGGCATTGAGTCGGGGTCCTGACAGCCTAAAACTAGAGTAGCAGACCAAAAGAGCACAACATCGAACATCTTCAATTCCAACACTGGGGACTCCATGAGCGAGCAAGATAGCGCCTTCAAGAAGGGAAATGACGTCGTGACGCCGTCGCCATACGATCCTAAAAGCCGGACCTAGGGTTTCCCTTGATGCTCGAAGAGGGGCTCAAAAAAAGGTCATGACAGCGCCTCCAGGAAGGGAAACGACATCCACGGGTGTCGCCGCTGCCAGCATCAAGCATGGCTTTTGCCTGGCCTTGAGTCCGAGCAATCCCATATCCGCCAGATCAGGACCCAAAGATGCAAGAGTAAACATGCCTGTCGACCACTACCTCAGAAGGAGGGTGGGGCTGCACCTGCCATCGGCAAAAACGCGAGCTTTGCAACTGGTGGCATGTAGGTGGACGGGGTTGAAGAGGCTGCGGGGTAGGGAGTCGACACTGATGGTAGGATGGCGACCAGCGCCACCGGCAAACTGGAGCCGGAAGGAAACGCGGCTCTGTGTTGCTGGAGGCGTAGCCACCAGGACGCCGACAAACCGAAGATGCTGGAAGGGGCGCAACAACCGGTCAGCAGGGGCCGAGACCGCGCCAGTGGGGACGCCAACAGACCATGGACACTGGAGAACGCAGGTGAGGGAGTTCCAGACTAGGGGGTGTCCGGATAGCCGAACTATCATCATCGGCCGGACTCCAAGACTATGAAGATACAAGATTGAAGACTTCGTCCCGTGTCCGGATGGGACTTTCCTTGGTGTGGAAGGCAAGCTTGGCGATACAGATATGTAGATCTCCTACCTTTGTAACCGACTCTGTGTAATCCTAGCCCTCTCCGTGTCTATATAAACCGGATGGCTTTAGTCCATAGGACGAACAACAATCATACCATAGGCTAGCTTCTAGGGTTTAGCCTCCTTGATCTCATGGTAGATCTACTCTTGTAACCCACATCATCAATATTAATCAAGCAGGACGTAGGGTTTTACCTCCATCAAGAGGGCCCGAACCTGGGTAAAAACATCGTGTCCCTCGTCTCCTGTTACCATCTGCCTAGACGCACAGTTCGGGACCCCCTACCTGAGATCCACCGGTTTTGACACCGACATTGGTGCTTTCATTGAGAGTTCCTGTGTGTCGTCACCGATAGGCTCGATGGCTTCTTCGATCATCAACAACGATGCAGTCCAGGGTGAGATCTTCCTCCCCGGACAGATCTTCGTATTCGGTGGCTTCGCACTGCGGGCCAATTCGCTTGGCCAGCTGGAGCAGATCGAAGGCTACGCCCCTGGCCGTCAGGTCAGATTTGGAAGTTTGAACTTCACGGCTGACATCCATGGGGACTTGATCCTTGACGGATTCGAGCCACAGCCGAGCGTGCCGTACTATCACGATGGGCATGATTTAGCTCTGCAGCCGGACAGTACCCTGGAGGCCGCACTCAAACCCGCTCCGATCTTCGACTCGGAGCCGGCTGCGCAGACCAGGGATGGATGGCTAGACACCACCTCAGGGGCTGCAACCTTTACAGCGATAGAGCCGAACACCGATCTTGTCCCCCATGAAGCTCGTGACTCCGAGGTGCCGGACTCCTTGCCAGACTCCGGACCTCCTGCGCCCCCTCCAGTCGAATCCGATTGGGCGCCGATCATGGAGTTCACCGCGGCGGACATCTTTCAACACTCACCCTTTGGCGACATCTTGAGTTCGCTAAAGTACCTCTCGTTATCAGGAGAGGCCTGGCCGGACTGCGGCCAGGACGGTTGGGACGCGGACGACGAAGAAATTCAGAGCCCACCCACCACCCACTTGGTAGCCACTGTCGACGATCTAACCGACATGCTAGATTACGACTCTGAGGACATCGACGGTATGGACGACGATGCCGGAGACGACCAAGAACCAGCGCCCACCGGGCACTGGAAAGCCACCTCTTCATACGACATATACATGGTGGATATCCCAAAGGATGGGAACGGCGAAGGAATAGCGGAGGATGACCCCTCCAAGAAACAGCCCAAGCGCTGGCGTCAGCGGGGCCACTCTAAATCCTGCCATAGCAAGAATGAGGATTCCGGCACCGGAGACAATAATACGCCGGATAGCGCCGAAGACAACCCACTCCAGCAAGATCCAGCACAGGAGGAGGGGGACGCCAGCCCTCATGAGAGAGCGGCCGAAGAAGAGGTAGAGGACTATATGCCTCCCTCCGGAGACGAGGCAAGCCTCGACGATGACGAATTCGTCGTGCCTGAGGATCCCGTCGAACAGGAGCGTTTCAAACGCAGGCTTATGGCCACGGCAAATAGCCTCAAGAAAAAGCAGCAGCAGCTTAGAGCTGATCAAGATCTGCTAGCCGACTCGCAGCCGAAGAGCATGAACTCGAACGCCCCTCTAAAAGCTACCCCAAACGTAAGCTGCTCCCCCGATTAGAGGTGGAGGCATATGATCCCGCTTCACCAGGAGACAATACGGCTGATCGACCACCCCGTGGTCGCGACAGAGAGGCCTCAAGGCCTTCACTAGACCCATACCCCGGCATCGCTCAAAAAGCACAAGGCCACAGGGGAACACTCTGGATCTGCGCGACATATTGGAGGATAAGGCAAGACAATCAAGATCGATATATGGATCACGTGGGTGCCCGACGATACATGACGATCACCGTCACCCCGAACATAGTAAGTCCGGCCGGGCCGAACAGAACAGACAAAGCTCTTTTGAGCTCCGTTGCGATATTGCCCAGTAGAGAGGCGCCGCACACCCACTGTGCTTCACAGATGAGGTAATGGATCATCAAATCCCGGAAGGGTTTAAACCCGTCAATATTGAATCCTATGATGGCACAACAGACCCCGCGGTCTGGATCGAGGACTATCTCCTCCACATCCACATGGCCCGCGGAGACGATCTCCACGCCATCAAATATCTCCCACTCAAACTTAAAGGACCAGCCCGGCACTGGCTTAACAGCTTGCCAGCAGAGTCAATCGGGAGTTGGGAGGACCTGGAAGCCGCATTCCTCGATAACTTCCAAGGCACGTACGTGCGACCACCAGATGCGGATGACCTAAGCCACATAATTCAGCAGCCAGACGAATCGGCCAGACAATTCTGGACATGGTTCTTAACCAAGAAAAACCAAATCATCGACTGTCCGGATGCCGAGGCCCTCGCGGCCTTCAAGCATAATATCCACGATGAGTGGCTTGCCCGGCACCTGGGACAGGAAAAGCCGAAATCCATGGCAGCCCTTACATCACTCATGACCCGCTTCTGTGCGGGTGAGGACAGCTGGCTAGCACGCAGCAACAACCTCAACAAAAATTCTGGCAGTCCGGATATCAAGGACCGTAGTGGCAGGTCGCGTCGCTACAAAAACAAACGCCGCATTAACGGCGATAACAGTGAGGATACGACAGTCAATGCCGGATTCAGAGGCTCTAAACCCGGTCAACGGAAAAAGCCATTCAAAAGAACAACTCAGGGTCCGTCCAATTTGGACCGAATTCTCGACCGCTTGTGCCAGATACATGGCACCCCTGAAAAGCCAGCTAACCACACCAATAGGGACTGTTGGGTGTTCAAGCAGGCAGGCAAGTTAATTGCCGAAAACAGCGACAAGGGGCTACATAGCGACGACGAAGAAGAGACTCGACTGCCGAACAATAGAGGACAGAAGGGATTCCCCCCACAGGTGCGGACGGTGAACATGATATATGCCACGCACATACCCAAAAGGGAGCGAAGCGTGCACTCAGGGATGTATACGCGATGGAGCTAGTTGCCCCGAAGTTCAATCCATGGTCCTCTTGCCCGATCACCTTTGACCGAAGGGACCACCCCACCAGCATTCGCCATGGTGGGTTCGCCGCATTGGTTCTAGACCCAATCGTCGATGGATTTCATCTCACCAGAGTCCTGATGGACGGCGGTAGCAGCCTAAACCTGCTTTATCAGGACACGGTGCGCAAAATGGGCATAGACCCCTCAAGGATTAAACCTACCAAGACGACCTTTAAAGGCGTCATACCAGGTGTAGAAGCCAATTGTACAGGCTCAGTTACACTGGAAGTGGTCTTCGGATCCCCGGATAACTTCCGAAGCGAGGAGTTAATCTTCGACATAGTCCCGTTCCGCAGCGGCTATCATGCCTTGCTCGGACGTACCGCGTTCGCAAAGTGCAACGCGGTGCCGCACTACGCATACCTCAAGCTCAAGATGCCAGGCCTTAGAGGAGTCATCACGGTCAACGGAAACACTGAACGCTCCCTCTGAACGGAGGAACATACAGCGGCTCTCGCGGCAGAAGGACAAAGCAGCCTTTAAAGGCAATTCTCGAGTCCGGCTGCTAAGCGGCCGGACACAGCTAAGCGTGCCCGGTGTAACCTACAACACGACCACCTGGCGCATTCCGAGCACGCATAGCAGTGCGGCCCCAACCCCAGCCCCTGTACAACATTAAGACAGACCCTTCGCATACTCCATTACGCTTTGAAGATACCATGGGCATGGGGCAAGGGGCTCGACCACGATAAGCCCAGACTGCGGCTCAACCGCACCAGGGGCTCTTAAGTGTGTCGTTTCTTTTCCTTTTATTTTTTACCCACAGGACTCCGTTCGTCAGAGGCCCTGTCCGGCAGCAGACATGCCGAACCCACGATACAACATCCAGGGAAGGAGAAAGGCTACAACGAAAATCCAGGTGGTCTCCATTATGAGCATTAAATCTGTTTTATGCATTATTCCGTAGCCTACCCCTGGAGGGGGACATGTTAAACAGTCCCATCCCTTGCTTACCGCACCACTTGTATCGTCCTGCACTTACAGCAGTTTTTATTTGAATAAAGCAATGCAGCACATTTTTGCTTCTAATTGCATTTCTTTCTTACACATATGTTCATCCATGACATGTTGCATCCGTACGTTTTGGTACGGCTAAATACACCAAGGGCTTATGTTTCCCGCGTTATGGTGTGATAAGTCCGAACACTTTCACAAGTGCGGCACCCTGAACTTATAGCATTATATGCATCGGCTCCGAATCAAGTTCTTGGGTCAATAGTTGGGTTTGCCCGGCTCCCATGTTTTGGTACCTTACATTCCGTTTTATCGGCTAAGGTAGCACTGGCAGAACCACCGCGATTGCGCTCCAGTTGAGTTGGGTTAACGCCTCAGTGGAGAAAGCTAAAACTGACCGTCATGATGAGGCGAGAGTTGGTCGCTGTTCGAGAGGTTCTTTGCGAGTCCCTAAAGACTTATGCCGCTTCGAGCGAGGAGCCGGATTCTGTTCGGTCAAGGCGTGGATAGCGCCTCAAATTCGGCCTTCCGAAAACTAGGGGCTTCACCGAAATTTAAAATTATAGAATTCTATGGCTAAGTGAGAGTGTTCAAGCATTATAAGTCCGGTTGCCTTGTTCGTTTTGTCGAGCGCCTCCCTAGATGGACCCAAAAATGGGAACAAGAGCACTCGAGTTTATCCCGAACACCCCAGCACTCGTGGCATGGGGGCTGAAGCCGACGACTTGCCATCTCTCAGATTTGATAAATAGCCGCACAGAAGGTAATATTTTAAATTAACAAGCGTTGCTTAGCGCATATGAACCAAGTTTTCAGCGCACATGATAACAAAATGCGAGTCTACTCAAATATTACATCTTTGGAGCACTCACCCGCAATAGTGCGGGCGCCCTTCAGCACACTCCTATAATACATCTCGGGCGTGCGATGATCCTTGCCCTCTGGTGGGGGGTCCGTCACAAGCTTCTGGGCATCCATCTTGCCCCAGTGCACCTTTGCGCGGGCAAGGGCCCGACGCGCACCCTCGATACAGGCGGAGTGCTTGATAACTTCAACCCACGGGCACGCGTCCACCAGCCGCCGCACCAGGCCGAAGTAGCTCCCAGGCATAGCCTCCTTAGGCCACAGCCGAACTATGAGGCCCTTCATGGCCTGTTCGGCCGCCTTGTGGAGCTCGACCAGCTACTTCAGCTGGTCGCTAAGGGGCACCAGATGTCCGGCCTCAGCATACTGAGACCAAAAGACCTTCTCCGTTGAGCTCCCCTCCTCGGCCTGGTAGAATGCGGCACCATCGGACACGCTGCGGGGAAGATCTGCGAACGCCCCTGGAGAGCTCCGAATTCGGGTAAGCAACAGGTAATTAACACTCACATGCTTACTTTGCATGAAAAATGCCTTACCCGCTGCTATTTTCTTCACCGCCTCTATCTCCTGGAGGGCCTTGTAGGCTTCGGCCTTAGCGGCTTTGGCACTCTCAAGAGCCGTTGCAAGCTCAGACTCCCGAGT
Organism: Triticum aestivum; assembly: GCF_018294505.1. Taxonomy (NCBI): domain Eukaryota; kingdom Viridiplantae; phylum Streptophyta; class Magnoliopsida; order Poales; family Poaceae; genus Triticum; species Triticum aestivum. The sequence continues at coordinate 558,755,435 of NC_057798.1, forward strand.
CTTCGAGTCACGCTCCAGGCTCTCGTGTTTCTTCACGAGATCCTGGAGCTCTTGCTGTACCTCCGCCACCCGCGCCTCCTATTTCTCTCGCTCGGTGCGCTCCGCAGCCGCATTGCGTTCGGCCGCGGCCACCGCCTCCTTCAGGGTCGCCACCTCGTCAGTGGCCCCTGCAATACCCCAGTTATCCTTGTCATTTTTCTTGCAACCAAATCCTTTTCTGTAAGGTACAATTTTCATAAGGTATTACTCACCTTCTTTTTCCTCGAGCTGCTTCTTGGCATGGCCGAGCTCGTTCTCGGACCGCTCGAGGTTTTCCTTCAAAGTTTCGACCTCCGCAGTCAGTGCGGCAGAGGTCAGCAGCACAGCCTGCAATCCCATATTGACATATTTTCATGACTCCTGCGTTTATCTTTCTAAAGATCCTCAGTCCGGCTTTTCTTTCCGAACACCGAACCGAGCATCAGGGGCTACTGTCTATGTGATACCATTTTACATATATTGAAATTCTTACCTCAAAGCCTGTTAGAAGGCTGCTGCAGGCTTCGGTCAGCCCGCTCTTGGCGAGCTGAACCTTCTGAATCACCGCACTCATAACAGTGCGGTGTTCCTCTTCGATGGAGGCGCCGTTGAGCGCCTCCAGCAAATTATCCGGCACCTCCGGTTGGACGGAGGCAGCCGGCGTCGCGGTCTTGCCCTTCTTCCGAAGGGGTCGCCCACCGGACTCCGGAGCCACTATGGGTTCCGGGGCTGAGTCCGGTGCAAAGTCCAGGAGGTTGTCCTGCGACACCTCCGGGGCCCTCTCCTCCTGGTGGGTCCCTTCCTGGGATCCCACCTCGGCATCGTCCGCATCACGGGGGGTGGAGGCAGTCGGAAGAGAATCCATATCCGACGCCAGGACTCGCTCGATGAAGTGGGGAGATCATCCTTAGGCGGACTGCAGGGTTGTATGCGGCATTAGAAAGACATAATGTGACGGAAAACGAAAACCTTGAAGTTATTCGGGAGTTCGGATACTTACGATCTCGCCAGGGGCTTGGCCCTTGGAGGCCAGTCCTCGTCGTCATCACTGGTGTTGGCGGAACAGTCCGGGGGAAGAGTTTTTCCCCTCTTGGCCCCTTCGGCCTCCCTTGTTGGGGAGGCCTTCCTTTTCTTCCCTCCCCCCGCTGGGGGAGAGGCTTTCTTCTTCTCCTCCTCGCCTTGGTGGGAGGAGTCGGCCTCGGATTCATCGTCCGATAGCACCTGAAAACGGGAACTCTTCCGAGTCCTCGTGGCCTTCTTCTTGGCTTCCTTCTCCGGCACCACGTGGGGTGCCGGAGCCAGCAGCCCCGTTAGGCGGGCGTCAGCTGGGTGCTCTGGCAATGGGGCCGGACAGATAGCCTGTGCGGCCTTCTTCAGCCAGCCCTGTCAAAGGAAAGGGAGTTTAGATCCCGCATAGAGTCAAACTATGAATAACAAGCGTCCCGTAAAGGACAATATCACTTACCTCGTCAGCTGGACGCTGCGAGCTGAATCCGCGATCTTCGGTAGCGGATGCGGGAGCCTCGGCACCCTTGAACAGCACCTTCCAGACCTCTTCGTACGTAGTGTCGAAGAGCCCATTCAAAGTCTGGTGCTGCGCCGGATCGAAATCCCACATATTGAAGCCCCGTCGTTGACACGGGAGAATCTGGCGGATGAGCATGACTTGAACTACGTTGACAAGCTTGAGCTTCTTGTCCACCAGCTTTTGGACGCAGGCTTGGAGTCCGGTCAGCTCCTCCGAATCGCCCCAAATCCGGCCACTCTCTTTCCAGGAGGTGAGCCGTGTGGGGATGCCGGATCTGAATTCGGGGGCCGCTGCCCATTCGGGATCACACGGCTCGGTGATGTAGAACCACCCCGATTGCCACCCCTTGATGGTTTCCACAAAGGTGCCCTCCAGCCATGTAACATGGGACATCCTGCCCACCATGGCGCCTCCGCACTCCGCTTGACTGCCCTTCACAATCTTCGGCTTGACACTGAAGGTCTTGAGCCACAAGCCGAAGTGGGGCTAGATGCAGAGGAAGGCCTCGCACACGACGATAAATGCCGAGATGTTGAGAACAAAATTTGGGGCCAGATCATGGAAATCTAGGCCGTAGTAGAACATGAGCCCCCGGACAAAGGGATGAAGTGGGAAGCCCAGTCCGCGGAGGAAATGGGGAAGGAATACTACCCTCTCATGGGGCCTGGGGGTGGGGATGAGCTCTCCCTCTTCGGGGAGCCGATGCGCGATGTCGCTGGACAAGTATCTGGCGCTGCGCAGCTTCTGAATATGCCCCTCCGTGACGGAGGAGGCCATCCACTTGCCTCCCGCTCCGGACATATTTGGAGAAGGTTGAGGTGAGATGTGCGGGCTTGGGCGCTAGAGCTCGAGTTCGCAAGATGGATAAGCCAAGGAGGAAGAAGGCGCAGGTAAAAAGGTTGAATCTTTATCCCCTTATATGGGCAGACAGAAACACGCGTCCCCACCGGCCTGGTAAAACTCGCTTATCCCCCAAGCGTCACGATTGATAGCGCGGTTGGGTTACCCACGTCCGTATTGATGGGAATCCCGGAATAAGGGGAACACGATCTCTGCTTCGACAGGACGTGGCAAGGAAACCGCTTCGCTAAACGCGCTGAAGTGATACAATAAAAACGTTTCAAATAAAGGCTTGGTTGTGGTGTGACGTTACACCACAAAATACGTCAGCAGATTGAACTTGTGTAATATTATTCTCTCTACTGTTGTATGTGGAATTTATTTTGCAGAGCCGGACACTATCCTGGTGTTCACAATCTTCTATAAATTATTCGGAGGAGGAACCCGCCTTGCAATGCCGAAGACAATATGCGCGCCGGACTCGTCGTCATTGAAGCCTGGTTCAGGGGCTACTGAGGGAGTTCCGGACTAGGGGGTGTCCGGATAGCCGAACTATCATCATCGGCCGGACTCCAAGACTATGAAGATACAAGATTGAAGACTTCGTCCCGTGTCCGGATGGGAGTTTCCTTGGCGTGGAAGGCAAGCTTGGCGATACGGATATGTAGATCTCCTACCTTTGTAACCGACTCTGTGTAACCCTAGCCCTCTCCGGTGTCTATATAAACCGGATGGCTTTAGTCCATAGGACAAACAACAATCATACCATAGGCTAGCTTCTAGGGTTTAGCCTCCTTGATCTCGTGGTAGATCTACTCTCGTAACCCACATCATCAATATTAATCAAGCAGGACGTAGGGTTTTACCTCCATCAAGAGGGCCCGAACCTGGGTAAAAACATCGTGTCCCTCGTCTTCTGTTACCATCCGCCTAGACGCACAGTTCGGGACCCCCTACCCGAGATCCGCCGGTTTTGACACCGACAGCAGGTCCATGGACGCCGGGACTGGAGCAGTGCCGACAAAGAACCACCATGAAACTTCAGCCGCGTGCCAAAGGACGCCGCGACCACACAAACACAAGTCGTTGTGGCATCTCGGAGGAGGCACCTTCAGGGACGGAGGGTGACCTGCACCGAGGCAGGACCGAGCCCTGGCCTGTCCGGCCACCACACCTAAGGGCCACACTCGCCCCAATCAGTAGCAGCAAGAAGAGCTGCGCCCATGGGAGACAGGAGACGGACGGGGGAGGGTCACTGCAAGCAGGTCGCGCTACCGCGCCGGAGCGGCAGGAGGGGCCCGCAGCAGCTAGACAGGAGGGAGAGCCCATGGCACGCCAGATCCGATCCGGGGACATGGGAGGAAGGGGGGGCTCCAACGCGAGGTGATGGTGGTGGGGAGCTCCAGCACGAGGTGGTGGGGGCGGGCGACCATCCTCAGGCCCGGCGCGGCCACGCCGGCCGGCCATCCGGCGGCGGCGTTGCGGAGAGGCAGCGGCGATGCGGGGGTCCGGCGCAGGAAAGGGGTGGGGGAAAACAAATTGCCCCCCCCCCCCCCCCCGCCGCCATCCCTGGGCGCAGCCAGGTTTTGCCGGTCGGCCCTCCGGCAGCGGCGATGCGGTTGTGACTGAGACGGGAGAGCCCCTGGCGGCGGCAAGGGTTTCCCCCGTGTCGCCAGACGCGGGCGACGCGGGAGGGGGGGCGTTCTCTGGAAATTGTTGCAGCCGCAGATTTGATTGTGCCCAGTTAAAATTCAGTCCAGTGTCAAGTAGACTCCGTATTTTTTCATAATGTATGTGAATACGATTACATGTTCATATTTATAATGGTGCACTAATGTTTTGCGAACCAACCTGTGGTTGGATGGTTAGAGGGACAGTGGTATCCCCAGCTCACCAGGGATCAAATCCTGATGCTCGCATTTATTCCTGGATTTATTTCAGGATTTCCGGCGATGCGCATTCAGTGTGAGGAGACGTTCCCGTCGACGACGAGGCGTGACTTCGTAAAACTCAAGATGATATGCCGGCTCAGTCTTTCGAAGGTGCTCATAGGGATAGGATGTGCATGTGTGCGTTTATAGGGATGAGTGTATGCGCGTGTATACGAGCACTTGTGTCTGTACTGATGTTAAAAAAAACTACTGTTTTCCCATGACGAGCCAGCAAACATGCACCCCAAGGGGCATATGTACACAGGGAGCCAAAAAAAGGGAGTCCGGCATGTGGCAAGTGAGATTGGGACCCTGCGGGAAAAAACACGAACGCATCTGCGTCATCGTTGAAGAACAACATGTCAGAATATTTGCAAGAACGCCCAAAGCAACACACACGGCTAGGTCATTGGGCCTCTTTGTTTGATTCCTCAACGCTGGTGCCCATGTTTATTTTGTGAAAGTTTGGAGTTGGTGAAGCTAAATTAATCAACCCATCGCTGGGTAACCATTGACAAGCGTTTTCCTCGAGCTTTTAACTATTTCATGTTCATGACGCCGACGTAGCTAGGGCATTTTACTAACCAAGTCAGTATTTGTTGAGAGGAATGTGCTGATAGTTAAGTACCACAAGCTACACAAGCTAGCCTTTTGTGTTTTGACATTTGCTTGGCTAAACCACAAACAATGTATTTTCGACGGATGGTCTATTTTATTGGCACAAAGTGAAGAATTTAAAAAAAAAATACATAACACAATGAGCACACACTCGACCTTTTTTTATAGTATGATGCACACAACCAACATCAACTCACACACACAAACACGCCGGCAACTAGTAAATTCGTATAAGACTAAACCAATGCATACCAAAGCGATCAAATCTGCGATCGGTAAACTACAACAACGATAATATCCACACCCACCATCTCATGACAATGTATGGTCGATGAGGAAAATATCAACAATACATAATCACTAATTATGATGTTCTGCGAGTTCGTTACCTGCAGAAAAATATGGTCTTTTGGTAGTTGTTGTATGCATAGAAACAATGGTGCCGGATTAACTATGGACTTTTGCTAGTTCTTTTTTTGGGGGGAAGTCTTTTGCTGGTTCGTTGCCAGCAGAAAAACAATATGACGCTGCCCAATTATATATGGTCTTCTCAATGCCTCCAATTAGACAGAACGACCAGAGTAGACTGTGGGCGGTACTACGGGGCTAATACTAATTTGTAGCGGCAGTAGGTTATTGCCAAGTGACACGCGTATGGTGACCTCTTCTCGGTCGGTCGGCGGGAGTCGCGGGACTGTGGTATCCTTAATTTGTTCCGGCCGACGCGATGGAACGTGCGTCGGTCTGTGAAGCACAAGGACTAGTCCCAGTCTCCCATGGGGGAAAAGTGCATGGGTGCACGGAAGGAAGCGCTATGTTGCAGAAAAGAATTCTATGAGGCCAGGTCTCACAAGTTAGCAGGCGAGACCCATTCTGATGAATGACACATGGCATTCACAAATCACAAAGCATCTACCCCACCCCCACCTGAAATCAGGGGGGAGAGAGATTAGATGATTTGTGATTTGTGATTGCCACGTGTCAGCCATCAAGGCGGGTCTCACCTGCTTTATACGAGACCTGGTGTCACATCTCTGGTCCTGTTATGCACTAGGCTAGACCTCATGTGAGCATCATGTTTTTAATTCAAATGAAATTTGAATTGAGGGTTTTTCAAAGCCTCAGAAACCTTCTAAAAATGATCAACATTAAAATCTTCTCAAAGAAGTCCAAGAAAATGTTCCTCTTAGCCTCTGAAAATATTGCAAAGAGGTAAAACTCAAAACAATATTTTTGGTATCTCAGAGTTAATTATTTTGGGCCATTTGAATTAATCCAATAACTATTTGCTTTGGATTTATATTTAATATATATTAAATATGACTCCAAATAATTCTGGAAGTTTGTGAGTGGCTTTGTATATATTCTAGCAAGCCACATAAAAACCTACAGAATTTATTAAAATGATTTAGTGTCTAAAACTAAATCAAAACAAACTACAGAAAATAGAAAACAGAATTAAATAGAAATAAGAGAAAAAGGAGCAGAAGGACTTACCTGGCGCCCACTTACCTGGCCCAGCTCCTCCAGCGGCCCAGCCCACCAGGCGCCTCCCCCTGTCGTCTTCCCCGCGCCAGTAGGCAGCGCGTGTGGCCGACGGGCGCCGACGCTGCCTCGGCCACCTCCTGCTTCCCCTGGCCACCTCCTGCTTCCTCCTCGTCACCCTGGAACGCCCCGAACGACGCCACGCAGCCCCGACCGCTCTCTCACTCTCCCTCGAGCTCTTCCCCCTCCTCTGTTCTCTCTCTCGCACGCAGCCACCGAACCCACCCGCCGCCGCCGTTCGTTACCGCTGCGGCCACAGCCAGTGCCTCGCCCCGCCGATGCTCTCAGAGGCGCCGCCGCCACCTACTCTCCCTCCTCTCCGAGCTACACGAGCCAGGACGGCCCCAAGACGACGTTTGCGGCCTTCTTCTCCGACCACGGCCGCCGCATGCCGCCATCCGATTCGCCGTCACCAAGCCATCCCCGAGCCCACTAGTCTGCTCTGCGAGTTCACCGTGAGCACCGGAATCTTTCCCCTCTCTCCCCTGCCCTGTTTGCACCGCATAGCTATCAATCCGCCGAAGCCGCGAGCTTACCACCGCCGGCGATGTCGCCGCCGCCGCGCTAGTCACTGGAGCTCGTGTCCGAGCACTTCATCGTGCTCAGCACGCTCCCAGTAGCACATATCACCCCACCACCGTCCTCCCCGTGCACCCCAACGCAATCCCGAGCACGCCCGAGCTCCGGCCGCCGCTGCCGAGCTCGAGGCCATCGTCTCCGGCCGCCCTAGCTGCTGCTGCTTGCTGAAACGGGCGCGGGTGAGCTCCAGCTCTCCGTAGCCGCTCTCCTCCGTCCATTCGGACGCCGGAGGAGCGAGCCCGAGCCCTCCGCCGCGTCTGTTGCCACCGGCGACGAACCGCCGGCGGGTTAGGCCCTGTTGACCAGGGGTTTGACCTCCCCTGGGTCGATGACAGGTGGGCCCGGCCCCTGCTAAATTTTGGTTAGTTAATAACTAATTTCAGTTAAGCCACTGACTCACTGACATGCGGGCCTCGCCCGGCTAACCAAGTTAGTTAGGGTTAATTTTAATTAGGTTAGTTAGTCCAGACACTGACACGCAGGGCCCACAGGTCAGTTTGACCTGGACGGCGCCCGTTGACCTGCTGACGTCACTATGAGGTCATGCTGACGCAATAAACCCCTTTTCTGGATTTAAATAATTCTTAAATGATTTAATAATTCCAGAAAATGCCTAAAACTTCTAAAATTCATAGTAATTCAACTGTAACTCCAAATTAAATAAACTATATATGAAAAATTATCAGAAAAATGCAAGGAATCCATCTGTACCATTTTCATGCATGTTTGAGCAATGTTTGTCCTCTGTTTTGGACAAAACAAATAAAGGGCATTTAAATAATCATATATGGAGTTGGAATTTGAATCATGTATTCAAACCAACTTCATTTAAATCATAGCTAGGTGCATTAGCCCAAAACACATTCATATTGCCATGTCATAGCATGCATCATATTGTGCATTGCATTGATTGTGTTCTCCCTTGTTTGCCGGTATTTGTCCCCTCTCGATAGACGTGATACCGATGATGTGATCGTTGACACTGATGAAGACTCAATGTTATCTTCAGAAGTGCCAGGCAAGCAAAACCCCCTTGTTCATTCCGATAAAATCCCACTCTCTCGCTACCGCTCTCTTTTACTGCATTAGGACACCAACGACGTATCTGTTACATGCTGCGGTAGCTGAACCCCTTTATCCTTTGCATGACCTGTCATTGCCACAGTAAATAGATGAAACCCACTAGCATGAGTAGGAGTTGTTTGAGCCCTGATGTGCCTACTCATTTATGCTTGTTTGTCATGCATGCTACTGCTTAGAGTTGAGTCAGGTCTGATTCATCAGGGATGAATCAGAGGCGTGTGAACATGTCCCACTTTGTGTGAGCTAAGTGTATGAACACGATTTGGTAAAGGTAGCGGTGAGAGGCCATGTAGGAGTACATTGTGGGTTGTCTCATTGCAGTCGTCCTCAGGAACTGAGTTCTGTGTTTGTGATCCATGATCAGTTACTACCACATATTAGGCTCCGGGCGCTCCAAGCTCTCTCGACTTATTAATCAACATGATCTCGGTCCAGGAGTTGCAACTAGTTTCTGGTGTTTGTAGGTAGTGTTAGTAGTCTACCAAGTGGCACCCGGTACAGGTGGGCTTGGGACAGACTAGGCACAGTGGCACGGTGTACCAAGCGTAGATCCACCCGTCGAGGTGGGCTTGGGAACCCTGCACACATCATTTGGGGCCGTGAGCGACACCCCGGCCGGATCTCCTTGCGGATGGAACCCGAATAGGCGATAAACCTGGACTAGAGACTTGTTCGGTTAGTCAGGTCGTGGCCGACTCCCTCGCCTGGCTTCCGCTTGAAGGTTGCCGAGGTACATGACGTGTACAGGGCGATAAGTGGCGAAAGCGTGTGTGAAGAAGTACACCCCTGCAGGGTTAACATCATCTATTCGAATAGCCGGATTCCTCGGATATGGAAACTTGGACCCCTTGTACAGTTCATAGACAAGTGAAAGTGGATACTCTAAAATACGCAAGATAAGCGTGAGTGCTATGGATGGCATTCTCGTAGGGAGACGAGAGCGGATCCATAGTGGTGTATTGATATGCTGAATATGTGGACTCGTGTGCGCCACCTCAAAAGAGTTACATTGCAGTCATAGTTCAGGATAGCCACCGAGTCAAAGCTGGCTTGCTGCAGTTAAACCCCACCATCCCCTTTGTTGATAATGATGCATATGTAGTTAGTTCTGATGTAAGTCTTGCTGGGTACATTTGTACTCACGTTTGCCTATTTTATGTTTTTGCAGAGAGACTTCGGTCTCACTAGTAGTTTCGCGTGGACTTCGACGTTTAGCTTGTTACCTCAGCTACGATCTTGTGCCCTCGGCAGGATCTGGTAGATATTCAGGCTTTCAGCCTTTTTCATTTATAGATGTCTGTACTCAGACATGATAGCTTCCGCTTGTGCTTTGACTTGTATGCTCTGAGTGTTGGGTCATGAGACCCATGTTTGTAATATCTCGCTCCTCGGAGCCTATTGAATAATTACTTGAGTTGTAGAGTCATGTTGTGATGCCATGTTGTATCTGCACATATCGAGCATATTGTGTGTATGTTGTTGAAATGCTTGGTATGTGTGGGATCTGACTATCTAGTTGTTTATCTTTAGTAGCCTCTCTTACCGGGAAATGTCTCCTAGTGTTTCCACCGAGCCATGGTAGCTTGCTACTGCTCCGGAACACTTAGGCTGGCCGGCATGTGTCCTTCTTCGTTCCTGTGTCTGTCCCTTCGGGGAAATGTCACACGATGAATACCGGAGTCCTGTTAGCCCGCTACAGCCTGGTTCACCGGAGTCGTGTTAGCCCGCTACAGCCCGGTTCACCGGAGTCCTGTTAGCCCAGTGCTACAGCCTGAACTCACTCGCTGATGACCGACACGTTCGATGTTGGGTCATGGATGCCTGTCCCTGTAAGTCTGTGCCATTTTGGGTTTACGACTAGCCATGTCAGCCCGGGCTCCTTATCACATGGATGCTAGCGACATCATCATATACGTGAGTCAAAAGGCGCAAACGGTCCCGGGCAAAGGTAAGGCGACACCCGTGGGAATACCGTGCGTGAGGCCGCAAAGTGATATGAGGTGTTACATGCTAGATCGATGTGGCATTGAGTCGGGGTCCTGACAGCGTTGGTATCAGAGCTTGACTACCTGTAGGATTACCAAGCCAAACTGGTCGAAGTTGAGTCTAGAAATTCTTTAGTTATGTAAGGGAATTGATTGTGGGATGGAACGTAAGGCTCTTTTTACTCCTTATACTTTATGCCCTTCTGATCTGAGTCATCTTATCTTTCCTACGGGGTTAAGGAACTAGGCCTTCTCTTCTTTCTATCAGGATCACGTGTTACTAATCAGTAGACTTATAAGATTGTTGGACTCAAGCCTCGTTTCAGTTCCTATCACTTCCGTATGTTGATTGTTGATCTCAAAACCTTGATATTGTGCTTCTGAGTGGTTATGCCACCATTTTTGTGAATGTCTCAAATCTTTTCTGAGCATTTACAGCCGTTATGATGTCCGAGTTATCCCAGGTTTCTAAATAGTCGGATGCATTGGCAAACCCCTTCCTCCTGCTTCCGATGTGCCTTTGGTCAGATTAATCACACAAATCGGTTAGTTGAGGTACTCCGTTGCCTTAACATATATGTTGGAGTTATTATTATGACCCTAGGTGTCTCAGGGGATCATCTAGTAGTCTAGCTATGATTTGTGTCCCAGTGTGATGACTCTGGCCTTTATTCCCGAAAGCATCCCGTGATGCCATTTAGTTAGTAGGTATTCTACTCCTTGGGTTTTGAACCCGAGATTCACCCTACTTACTTCATGTTGACAGTAATTGCTAGCTCCCTTAGGTTATTAGTAACCTTTGCGATAGTCCTTGGAGTCCGTGGTATCTTCTTCTTCCAAATACCATGAACTACTTATGGCAGAAGTTCCTCGTTGGACTGAGCGATCACAACCAGAATGCTCTTGATGAGTTCTCCATTATATATTGTGGCTCTGCCAGTTCTACCTTTCTGCATGGGTTATCCGGAAGAAATATGTTGAACTTCCTTCGACATGCTAAACCATGCATCCACAACTCAGAAAATCGTATGTTCCTTTGAGTTGTCCCTCTTTAGTTGTTTTCTGGCCCTTGTATATCAATTGATATTCAGGAGTAGCTATGCATCCGTGTTCATCGTTGCCACTACTCCTGTGGTTCGTCAAGCCATTCTATCCCGGAATGACTAGGAGAAATGAACTCCAGTACCTCATCCATATCTAGGATTGGGTCAAAGTAGTCATACTCTGCAGACCAAAATGCCAATCCAACTTTTGTTCTGTTCCACCTCGGAGTATCACCCTCTTTCATCACAAGAGTATCGTGAGAATTGCACACCCTCTTATGAATTCTTGTTGCAGTGATACTTCTTGCCATCATTGTTCATTCCTCGGTTCCTGTGTTATTGTAACCGGAATGTCGACAAGTGAATCGTGATGTGTGAAATCAATACTCCTAGCAACCTTGTTGCTTGGTAGTTAAAGGACAATAATTTCATTCTTAGCGTGTTGATTGTTGAATCATCACCCTAAGGTTGATCGTGCTACCTAGTCCATATTTCTGGTGCACACTTCGATCAATGAGTTAGGATTTTGGCAAACCCTCGCCCTTTTAATCATATCGTCTTGCCCTCAAAAGCAAGATTGTTCTCGAGTTTAGTAACATACCGGTGGTTCGTGATTTTCCAAATATCTTCTCGAAAGTATCACCAGGTTGTCACCTGACTGTTATGTTGAGCTCGTGATCAAGTTGGTTTATCCTGTAAACCACCCCTCTCTCCAAGAATTCGTGTTGGATACCCCTGAGCTAGTTGGATAAGCTAAACAACAACTTGGAGAGTTGGAAGATAAAAGCTTGCCTGACTTAGTTCGTTCCAAAGGGATATTCTTGTGTAGTGTGTGTTGAAGAAAGATGATATCTTCATCGATTGGTCCCTGTGATCGATTGTTGGATCTATTATCTTACCCGAACCCTTGATTGAGTATGGGCTATCGTCAAATCAAATCAGAACCAACGATATTCGTAATGTTGTCTTACTCGTGGTTGATCCCTCGAGCATACACCATTATATCTTTTGGATCTGACCAATGCTATCACTTGTTCACTTAACTATGGAATTCCTTTTAAAAGGAAACCCAGATGAATAGTTGTTGAGCCCATTGACAACATCCTTATCTCCTCCATGATCTTGTTGGACAACAAGTTAGTGTTGGAAACTTTTGAAAACATTTTCCTCATGCTAGCTCATGAAGTGTGTGTTTGATGAAAGGAGTGACTTCCTCTTATACACGTGCATTTGGTGAAAGTTGCCGCCGTGAAATTGAGAAAGTTAGTTTTGCTTCCTCTGGAATCATCCCAAGTCAGTCATGCATACGTGCGAAGAATGCTGTGGTTTGAAGACTTGCAACCTTCAATCTATATGTATCCCTAGCACACCAAGCCACTGATTGATCTGTTCAAGGAGAAGGAGTTCCTTCATAAGAGCTAATCCGGACTTATGTAGGGACTTCGATACCCTCGTTGATGGTTCCCCTTCCTGAACTCGGTAGTGTTTTATTATAAGACTACTTTGTGGTCATGTTTGTCTTGGACAACATGTTCACATGTTGTAGCAGAACCGGCTCGTGTTTTTGGAGCTTGCTATCGTAGTTCATTTCTCGAGAATCTCGCAGCGTCATCTCATCGATTTGTGTTGCAAACTTTCGTTTTCTTCTTAGACTCGATGAGTCTGGAATATCCTGACACCAACCAGATCTGAATCTCAGGCAGATATGATGGTTTGGAACGTTTCCCAAGAACTATAATATTGGTCCCTCGGAAACCGGTACAGTGGATGTCGTGGCCAACACACCCCGCCGGGAGACCTAATATTGTAGTATCTTGATTGGAGAAGTTGGCCACCTCCCCATAAGGATCTCGTAGAACTTATTCTAGTAGTTGTTCCTTATGGATTTTTTTCTTCCCGAAGTCCGACCTTTTACTTGATGTTCTAGATACCAAACCATTTCAATGAGTGGGATACGCTAGCACATCAAGGAGAACATTAGGAGCGGAGTGCTAAATGTCTCTCGGTCAATCATCCAGATTTTGCTTCCTTGGCCTTGCCAAGGGTGAAATCTGAGAAGGTGTTATCTTCCTTTGCATCTGCATCGTCCATCGCTATTCGTCATGGTAGTATGTTGTGTTGCCAGGATCCTTGACACGGATATTGGTAAAACCTTGATGATTGTGGAAATGCTCAAGTTCTTGAGAGCATGCACAAGCGCTAGGTGTTATCATCGACATTAATTGGGATGCTCTCAGTTTCCTCGGAAATGTTATGACCTTTCAAACAGTGAATTCACTCTTTATTGTTGGGTCCTTCCCCAGTTACCAGAATCATTCCCAGCATTTGCATTTTGTTCCCAGCTTGCACCGCCAATGTGCCATTCTACCATGGGTCTCTTCCATTTCCGGTGATAAGCAAAAATCATCCATTGCGTTGTCTTCAACAAGGTAATCCACATCATCCAAGTCCGAGTATGCCATTCTACCGACCCCCTCCAAATGATCGATTATGATTTGCCTTAAGCTGGTATAAAGAGTTTCAATGATCTTTGAATCAAAGGTAATTCTTTTTGCCACTTAAGGGGATATTTCTACGAGTCACTTTCCCTAAGGTGCATCGTTATGGTATCATGGCAATTCAACTCCTCGCTACGTTGACAACCGATCACCACATTCTTAAGTCTGGAATTGTTGTCTACCTAGTGAACCTTTGTCATCTGCTTCACTCCATTCCTATGGATGTGTGCTTCATCTCTCAGCTCGAGAGATGTTGCTATGTCTCATTCTGTGAGTTAATCTTGAGTTATTCGACCTTCAAGAAGACCGATCCTTCTAGAGTCTCCTTCTCCTCTCATTGTCATAATAACTGGAGTTCTCAGAGCAAGACTTCGAGACAACATGATGATCGAATCAAGGTTCTTATGAAGTGCAACCTGGATCGTGAAGATTGTACTAGTTTGCGTTCCCCCTTCACCTTACCCTACGCTTGAATCTCGGGGCGACATTTTTGTTTAGTGGGGGTGAGTTGTCACATCCCTGGTCCTGTTATGCACTAGGCTAGACCTCATGTGAGCATCATGTTTTTAATTCAAATGAAATTTGAATTGAGGGTTTTTCAAAGCCTCAGAAACCTTCTAAAAATGATCAAAATTAAAATCTTCTCAAAGAAGTCCAAGAAAATGTTCCTCTTAGCCTCTGAAAATATTGCAAAGAGGTAAAACTCAAAACAATATTTTTGGTATCTCAGAGTTAATTATTTTGGGCCATTTGAATTAATCCAATAACTATTTGCTTTGGATTTATATTTAATATATATTAAACATGACTCCAAATAATTCTGGAAGTTTGTGAGTGGCTTTGTATATATTCTAGCAAGCCACATAAAAACCTACAGAATTTATTAAAATGATTTAGTGTCTAAAACTAAATCAAAACAAACTACAGAAAATAGAAAACAGAATTAAATAGAAATAAGAGAAAAAGGAGCAGAAGGACTTACCTGGCGCCCACTTACCTGGCCCAGCTCCTCCAGCGGCCCAGCCCACCAGGCGCCTCCCCCTGTCGTCTTCCCCGCGCCAGTAGGCAGCGCGTGTGGCCGACGGGCGCCGACGCTGCCTCGGCCACCTCCTGCTTCCCCTGGCCACCTCCTGCTTCCTCCTCGTCACCCTGGAACGCCCCGGACGACGCCACGCAGCCCCGACCGCTCTCTCACTCTCCCTCGAGCTCTTCCCCCTCCTCTGTTCTCTCTCTCGCACGCAGCCACCGAACCCACCCGCCGCCGCTGTTCGTTGCCGCTGCGGCCACAGCCAGTGCCTCGCCCCGCCGATGCTCTCAGAGGCGCCGCCGCCACCTACTCTTCCTCCTCTCCGAGCTACACGAGCCAGGACGGCCCCAAGACGACATTTGCGGCCTTCTTCTCCGACCACGGCCGCCGGATGCCGCCGTCCGATTCGCCGTCACCAAGCCATCCCCGAGCCCACTAGTCTACTCTGCGAGTTCACCGTGAGCACCGGAATCTTTCCCCTCTCTCCCCTGCCCCGTTTGCACCGCGTAGCTATCAATCCGCCGGAGCCGCGAGCTTACCACCGCCGGCAATGTCGCCGCCGCCGCGCTAGTCACTGGAGCTCGTGTCCGAGCACTCCATCATGCTCAGCACGCTCCCAGTAGCACATATCACCCCACCACCGTCCTCCCCGTGCACCCCAACACAATCCCGAGCACGCCCGAGCTCCGGCCGCCGCTGCCGAGCTCGAGGCCATCGTCTCCGGCCGCCCTAGCTGCTGCTGCTTGCTGAAACGGGCGCGGGTGAGCTCCAGCCCTCCGTAGCCGCTCTCCTCCGTCCATTCGGACGCCGGAGGAGCGAGCCCGAGCCCTCCGCCGCATCTGTTGCCACCGGCGACGAACCGCCGGCGGGTTAGGCCCTGTTGACCAGGGTTTGACCTCCCCTGGGTCGATGACAGGTGGGCCCGGCCCCTGCTAACTTTTGGTTAGTTAATAACTAATTTCAGTTAAGCCATTGACTGACTGACATGCGGGCCCCGCCCGGCTAACCAAGTTAGTTAGGGTTAATTTTAATTAGGTTAGTTAGTCCAGACACTGACACGCAGGGCCCACAGGTCAGTTTGACCTGGACGGCGCCCGCTGACCTGCTGACGTCACTATGAGGTCATGCTGACGCAATAAACCCCTTTTCTGGATTTAAATAATTCTTAAATGATTTAATAATTCCAGAAAATGCCTAAAACTTCTAAAATTCATAGTAATTCAACCGTAACTCCAAATTAAATAAATTATATATGAAAAATTATCAGAAAAATGCAAGGAAGCCATCTGTACCATTTTCATGCATGTTTGAGCAATGTTTGTCCTCTGTTTTGGACAAAACAAATAAAGGGCATTTAAATAATCATATATGGAGTTGGAATTTGAATCATGTATTCAAACCAACTTCATTTAAATCATAGCTAGGTGCATTAGCCCAAAACACATTCATATTGCCATGTCATAGCATGCATCATATTGTGCATTGCATTGATTGTGTTCTCCCTTGTTTGCCGGTATTTGTCCCCTCTCGATAGACGTGATACCGATGATGTGATCGTTGACACTGATGAAGACTCAATGTTATCTTCAGAAGTGCCAGGCAAGCAAAACCCCCTTGTTCATTCCGATAAAATCCCACTCTCTCGCTCCTGCTCTCTTTTACTGCATTAGGACAACAACGACGTATCTGTTACATGCTGCGGTAGCTGAACCCCTTTATCCTTTGCATGACCTGTCATTGCCACAGTAAATAGATGAAACCCACTAGCATGAGTAGGAGTTGTTTGAGCCCTGATGTGCCTACTCATTTATGCTTGTTTGTCATGCCTGCTACTGCTTAGAGTTGAGTCAGGTCTGATTCATCAGGGATGAATCAGAGGCGTGTGAACATGTCCCACTGTGTGTGAGCTAAGTGTATGAACACGATTTGGTAAAGGTAGCGGCGAGAGGCCATGTAGGAGTACATGGTGGGTTGTCTCATTGCAGCCGTCCTCAGGAACTGAGTTCTGTGTTTGTGATCCATGATCAGTTACTACCACACATTGGGCTCCGGGCGCTCCAAGCTCTCTCGACTTATTAATCAACATGATCTCGGTCCAGGAGTTGCAACTAGTTTCTGGTGTTTGTAGGTAGTGTTAGTAGTCTACCAAGTGGCACCCGGTACAGGTGGGCTTGGGACAGACTAGGCACAGTGGCACGGTGTACCAAGCGTAGATCCACCCGTCGAGGTGGGCTTGGGAACCCTGCACACATCGTTTGGGGCCGTGAGCGACACCCCGGCCGGATCTCCTTGCGGATGGAACCCGAATAGGCGATAAACCTGGACTAGAGACTTGTTCGGTTAGTCAGGTCGTGGCCGACTCCCTCGCCCGGCTTCCGCTTGAAGGTTGCCGAGGTACATGACGTGTACAGGGCGATAAGTGGCGAAAGCGTGTGTGAAGAAGTACACCCCTGCAGGGTTAACATCATCTATTGGAATAGCCGGATTCCTCGGATATGGAAACTTGGACCCCTTGTATAGTTCATAGACAAGTGAAAGTGGATACTCTAAAATACGCAAGATAAGCGTGAGTGCTATGGATGGCATTCTCGTAGGGAGACGAGAGCGGATCCATAGTGGTGTATTGATATGCTGAATATGTGGACTCGTGTGCGCCACCTCAAAAGAGTTACATTGCAGTCATAGTTCAGGATAGCCACCGAGTCAAAGCTGGCTTGCTGCAGTTAAACCCCACCATCCCCTTTGTTGATAATGATGCATATGTAGTTAGTTCTGATGTAAGTCTTGCTGGGTACATTTGTACTCACGTTTGCCTATTTTATGTTTTTGCAGAGAGACTTCGGTCTCACTAGTAGTTTCGCGTGGACTTCGACGTTTAGCTTGTTACCTCAGCTACGATCTTGTGCCCTCGGCAGGATCTGGTAGATAGTCAGGTTTTCAGCCTTTTTCATTTATAGATGTCTGTACTCAGACATGATAGCTTCCGCTTGTGCTTGGACTTGTATGCTCTGAGTGTTGGGTCATGAGACCCATGTTTGTAATATCTTGCTCCTCAGAGCCTATTGAATAATTACTTGAGTTGTAGAGTCATGTTGTGATGCCATGTTGTATCTGCACATATCGAGCATATTGTGTGTATGTTGTTGAAATGCTTGGTATGTGTGGGATCTGACTATCTAGTTGTTTATCTTTAGTAGCCTCTCTTACCGGGAAATGTCTCCTAGTGTTTCCACCGAGCCATGGTAGCTTGCTACTGCTCCGGAACACTTAGGCTGGCCGGCATGTGTCCTTCTTCGTTCCTGTGTCTGTCCCTTCGGGGAAATGTCACGCGATGAATATCGGAGTCCTGTTAGCCCGCTACAGCCCGGTTCACCGGAGTCCTGTTAGCCCAGTGCTACAGCCTGAACTCACTCGCTGATGACCGACACATTCGATGATGGGTCATGGATGCCTGTCCCTGTAAGTCTGTGCCACTTTGGGTTTACGACTAGCCATGTCAGCCCGGGCTCCTTATCACATGGATGCTAGCGACATCATCATATACGTGAGCCAAAAGGCGCAAACGGTCCCGGGCAAAGGTAAGGCGACACCCGTGGGAATACCGTGCGTGAGGCCGCAAAGTGATATGAGGTGTTACATGCTAGATCGATGTGGCATTGAGTCGGGGTCCTGACACCTGGTCTCATATAATTTTTTTCCGCTATGTTCCCGTCTATCCGCTATCATCAGCTGAGACTAGCCACAATGAAGAGTAACATACACATATCCCTAAACTATGTTACTACCTCAATAGTGGGTAGTAACATAAGTGTGGTAACATGCAAAGCTTCATTTATTAGGTTATAGACTCATATTGCATTTGGACATGTGATGTTACAGTAACTACCTAAGTTACTAGTAATACATCTTTGCACATTAACTCATTGCCACATAAGCAAATTTGCTGAGTTGGACTCAATGTTACTACCGAAGTTACTCCCACTGTGGCTAGTCTGATGCAAGCCGACACCGCGTTTGCAGGTTGCACACGAGGCCTCGGCCCGTGAGGCCAACTCCACCGTGCAGCCTCCTCGAAACCCGACACTCCCAAACCCTAGCCTCAAACTCGCCGGTCGGCCGCGTCGCAGCCATGAGGCTCTGGAACTACGGCCGCAAGGGCAAGCACGACCGCGAGGCTGGCTTCTCGTCGGGACGCCGCCGCAGCTCCGTGAAAAAGGAGGCCGCATCTCCACCGCGTCGGGCCCCCGCGCATGCCCCCTTCACCATTGCCCCTAGGCCCGCCGGCAAACGCGGCCGGCAGTACCTCAGCGCCGATGTATGCCGGCGCTACTGGGAGACAAGGACGCCGGTCCCGTGGAGCGACGTCCACCTTCCCAATAACTGGCACCTCTCCGCGGACCGGGTCCCGATCCCCGCCGGTGCCGATGAGCGGCCGTGCGCGCCGCGATGAGATCCAGCGCAACACTGCCTCCTCCCCGACGACCTCTACTTCGACGATAGGTACGCCCCCGATTCCGGCCTCTGGGCCACGCGGCTCCAGGACGAGCACGACACGCGGCGCGTGTCCTACTTCGCCGGCACGGTGTCGGGGCCACGGCGGCCACGGCGGGAGGTGCGCGGGCGTATACGGGTGCGCGGCCTCACGCCCACGCCGTCGCCTTCCCCGTCTCCGTCACCACCTCCACCTCCTCGCATGACAGCGGAGGAGGAGGCCCGGCTCATGCAGCGTGTCATGGAGGACTCCATGAACACGCATGATGAGCGTCAATGGCCGGGCCTAGAGGTGACGATGTCCCTATCTGCGGCGGGCGACGTCGCCATCCCCGAGCTGGATATGGTGGCGATCGAGGACGCGCCGATGGCCGCGTTCCACCCGGATCTGGTGGGCCAGCAGTGGAGCTGGTCGTGCACAGCTCCGGATATGGCCGAGGCCGTGGGGGCGTGAACTGGTGCCCCACGTCACCGGAGCGGGAGGCCTCTCCACGGGAGGAGGTGGTGCAAGCACCTCCGACCTTCCATCCCGCTCCCGTGTACCACGCGCCGTCGTCCCACCTGTGGACGCCGCCGGCCAACGTCGACCTCGTTAGCGACGACGACGACACCGGCGGCCACTGAAGACGGCGAAGGCCACGACATAGACGGGCGCGACAGGAGCGCGCGGGCGGCATTTTTTATTTTGTTTTTATGTTAATTATGGAATCGTGAAACTGGGCCGTGACCCTAACTAATGTTTTATGTTTTTCTAACTATGTTTATTTATTTTTTAGTCATTTTATTTATGTTTTTCTGATTTTTTTAATCACGTCCAACGCGGACATGATTTGGGGTGCGGCCGCGCGGTGGGCGCACGCGCGACCCAACGGACAGAAGCGGACATGGGCGAACCTCATTGCCGCCCCAAAGGGACAAAATCCGGTCAAACCAGACGTTCTTTTGGGGTCGTGCGGTGGAGTTGGCCTCACCTTTCCAATCCATCCTCCATCCTATGACCTACAACATCGATTAGAGCATAGGCGTCCCAAACCCGTGTTAGACATCCGGGCTGACGGCCCGGTCACTAATCGATCACGAAAATGCGATTCAGACGGATGCATCAAACGGGTCTCAAACTTTCGGGCTGACTAGCACACCACATATTCAACCTAAATATGAAGCAGATATGGGGCACCGGGTGTGTCTGCCACATCGGTCCTAGCCCACACTGGCCCACCCAACCCCACATATATTTCTCCTTGTCTGCCCACCGGACCAAACCCTGGCCATTTCACTCCACTCTCCTTCGCTACACAAGTTCCCGTCTGACGAACTCTGGCCTTCTCCGACATGGCGGACAGCGAATCTGACTCCGACCGGTCCGGATCTGTCGACTGGGGTGTCGTCCCGTGCGGGTTGGAGGAGGCAATGGCTGTTCGCATTGCACTCCGCCGCTCCTGGGACGATATCGTCCATCCGACGTGAGGATCTGTCCAACGCAACTCCATAGCATCGGCGCATTGGGCACACGGATCCTCCGGGACTGGATCATCTCGGTCCCGGGAGCCTTAAAATTTCCCCTTCCCCATCACCGGTCCAGCGGAGTATGAGTTCCACCGGGACCGGTGTGCCCGTCGTGGAAAGGAGAGGATAAGAGCAGCGGAGGTCCGCCTCGCTGCCAACATGGCGGCGGTGGATGTGGCTGATGCAGCGGTGCGGGCGGCTGCAGAGGACGAAGATATCCACGCCCGCATTGTAAAGAAGCGGCAGCGGAGGAACTCACGCGTCCTCGCCCGAGAGCAGAATCGGGCGGTCCATGCCATGGCCGGACTGCCACCCAAGAAGGATAAGGAGGACATCGACGGGTCGAATAGCTCCGGTGAGGAGCGGATCCATCTCGATCCCTACTGCGTCTTCGACCGGTACTTCCGCGAGAAGGATGACAATGGTGCCGGGAAGGGCAAGAGTAGCC
Organism: Triticum aestivum; assembly: GCF_018294505.1. NCBI lineage: Eukaryota > Viridiplantae > Streptophyta > Magnoliopsida > Poales > Poaceae > Triticum > Triticum aestivum. The sequence goes on from NC_057798.1 coordinate 558,776,575, forward strand.
ATGGATGATCTTCTCCACCATAGCCAAACATGCCAAATTTCGGTAGTCCGATGGCATGTTTTGATGTAGTAGCTGGACAATGTGTGTAATGCATCATTTATGTAGTTGCTTGAGTTTGTATGGATTTGAGGTACGCTAATTGAGATGTCCGGTTGCAAGAAGTAAAATTTGAGGCTTCATCTGTCAGTGTTCGCGAACGCGCCCGAACATATGCGGGGATGTTTGAGGAGTCGGATTTGCAAATTCTGGCTATAGATGCTCTTACAACACAGACATTCACACACTCACCTCAATACACTGACCGAATCACACAATGCCTACCGAACGCCATGTCAAAGTTGCGGAGCTTAAAGATTGATGAATTACTACAGTCGACTCGCTATTGATGAAAACGTCACCCCCACTGAAAAAATATCTGTACTAATAAGACACCAAAGCATTAAATCTAGGGTTTGATTTTTCATGGGCTGAGAAATTTACTGTCCTCCTAATCATCCAGCCATTGGTCACCTAGGTCGTAGGAGGCAGGACTCCCTTGATGTACGTCCACGGGACTCAATCGATATATACATAAGTAAGCTAACTTCAATACAGAAAAAGTGGTACTACTTTGTCGCCATCCGGACAAAAAGTAAATTCTAATAGAACATGTCTGTCTTAAAAAAACATAATACAGATGCAAACATTCAGAAATACGAGTGTACACCCATTTTTAGAATGTACTCACTACTGCTATGAGCACCATCAAAACTGAGATGACAAATCAGATTGGCGATGTCCACACGAATGTCTCGTAGTCGACCGAGACGTTGTCTTCCACTAAACGAACATCAAAGGAAAGCCTAAAATAATCTAGAAAATGTAAGCACACGTGTAAAGTCTAAAACTTGAATCTGGATAGGCTGGTTTCACCACAAGGAATCAAATCATCTAAGCCGGGCCCAGTTCATTGGAAAAACACATTTATAGATGATGTAGCAACGCAAAATTACAACTATAGATGATTAGCAATGCAAAATTACAACTCTTAAGTAGTTTCAACAAGTATCTCAGATTCCAAGGGTAAAGTGTAGAGTATTGGTTATGATATTAGGATTTGTTACCATTGATTGTAATCCCTCCATTATGATTGTTATCTTATTTTTAGGAGCGGCTTCTGGGCTTTCAAGTTTTGTACTCTACATAAACCATTTGAGGCTCAATACAACACACATCGATAGGCTGCAAACAAGACGAATTCGACCAAGTTGGTCCTGGCTCAGGTCAAACTTCTAGCAAAGCTCATACCTGAGTGAAGCTCAATCTAAAATTGATCACATACAGCTTGTAATGGTTTCGAGTTAATCTTCAGCTAGTTCCGGGTTAAATAAAACCATAAAAATTATAATCCCTAAGACCATTTTCCCAATAGATAGGCCACATCAACATAATAAAACATACGAGGATGCATCTGTTGTTAAAGTTCGGTCAAAAATAAGATATTTAGCACACGGCCGACCACATATCATATCAAGGCCTAAATTTGCTCTGCAAACCTCCCATGTTTTTTAGAAGCACAATACAGATGTAGGCACCCACATATACTCATAGACACTCATACCAATGAGCGCACACACGTACATTCTATCCCTATGAGCACCTCCGAGAGACTGAGCCACCAGATCTTGAGATCGGTGAAGTCATCATAGACACCTCACTATCGACGGAAACGACACCTCCGACTAAAAGAATATTCCACCTTAACGAGACACGCAGGTCTCAAACTAGTGCTTTGTACCGTGGTAGGCTGGCGTACAACCACTGTCCCAACCATCCAACCATGAGTTGGTTGGTGTTAACCTTCTGTGTTTACTAGTAGACAAAATGAAGAAAAAACATGTAGGCAACATATATGGTAATAACTTATCCTATTTACACAATAGGATCATTCCATATAATTATATTATGTTGAATAATCAAGCTAAAATCAAGCAATATAGTGTTGGCTTAAGATCGGATCATTTCTCGATCAGCATCCATAGTCAACTCATTTTTTTTCAAGTCGATCTCGAGTTGAGCCAAAAATAAAAAAACCGAATTGATTACGAATTGATCGAGAGCCTCGAGCTTTCTTAACCTAAGGCTAAGTGCACATGTCATTGCCTACAAGAAAGTCCCGCCTCATTTTTGAGGTGATCCCTTTGTTGGCGGCTGATGGCTGGAAGTGCCGGGAGGGGTTGGAACCGTTCTCTCCCCTTCCTATCCCGCCACGGTGGGAGTGCCGGGAGGCCACAATCTACATAGAGTTGGTTTTCCTTGCTTGGAGACTTTTGGTCGGGTTTTACGGAGGCGCATGCTCTAGTAAATAAAGTTTGCTCGAATTTTTCTCATTTTGGCCGATGAAGTTAAGGGTTGCAGAATTTGTTAGCGTGACGATGGCGGTACACAGTTTCCAACATAGTCAGGATTGGCGATCAAAATTACGCAGTCATCGTACCGGAGTACTTCCTCGCAAAATAAATAAATTGATGGTCCCCTCCCGCCCCCCTCCCCTCCCCCTCGGGCGAAGCACCGAAACCACCATTAAAGCCCAATCCACAGCTTCCCACCCAACCCCACACCTCACCGAGCTCTCCCCGCCCCAAGTCCACAGCTGAGAAGACGCATGGCTGGAGCGCGACGCCGCGGCATGCGGGTTCGCCGGTTTATGCCGGTGGCGCGGGTTGCGGAGCCGCGGCCACTTCCGCCTCCGGTTGCGGCGCCGCTGCCCGAGATCGATCCGCACTCGCCGGAGGCTCGTCGAGAGATGAGGCGGGTGGTGATGGAGCGCTTCCCCGACCGCGACGAGTGGGGGGAGATCCACATGCATATCCTCCACCACGCGAACTTCGTCGAGCGTGCACGCTTCATCTGAGACGACGGCTGCGAGGATATGGAGCTCCTCTTCTGGGCGATTCAGGAGGCAGAATCGTCAGATCCGCGGCAGGCCGCCCGTTGGGAGAACTTCCAGACGGCGAACCCCTCGAGGCTCAACATCCGGCCGCCGTCGTGGGAGGGGATCGCCAGGATCCCACCGGAGTTCATCCCTGCGGGGACCGTCTGGCCTCCGCATCGTCAGTAGATCGCCTTCCCCGACTGGTTCAGACACAGCGACGAACCATCGATCCTCCCCCATGGCCTGGTGAGTTGGGTTTGCATATGCGTGTTAATTCAATTCTTAAGGCTAGATTGAGGGATTTTCGATTACGCCGTCGGGGGATACATGAGGTTGTGTGTCCGATTGAACAATTATCTGGTTCAGTTCCTAGTGCGTTTGGTCAGGATTTGGTGATAGATTCGGGGGTTCTCCCTCTTGTTTCCCGACGGAGTAAGGAATTTGTGGCTGCTTCTGCGACGGGCGAGGCCTCGTCGGAGGATTTTTCTGGCGAGGGGCTCAGCCAGGATTTGAATCCCAACCCCGACTCAGGAGTGAAATCTCCATGCCGTCCCCACAGGGTGAGTCCAGCTTTGCCTGGACCCACGGTCAAATTACATGTCGTTGGGGAGAAAGCGGATAGAACGAGGGGATTACGTAAAGTCGAATCCCTAGAAAACGTAGAGGAGCACTTTGGCCAGCTCTAGCACGTTCCCTCTCCCCTCGCCGCTGCCCCCCTAGAAACCCTACTCCTCAACCGCAAGACCACCAAAAATCCGGGCTCCTTTGCTGGATCCGGAGAGACCTCATTGAGAGCAAAGCCTTTTCGGCTGCGGATTGTTTTCCTGCAACCCGTCGCCCTTTTGATCCATTTCCCAGACAAATCAAGGTTGCTTGTGAAGGGATTGGCCCTGGTTCTATCTCCTTCGCCGAGGCTGTTAAGCGAGGGGTGAAGATGTCGGATCGTCGTGCCGGGGGGAGCAGCAACCCGGCTGCCCCAACCAAGGGAGCAGGGCAGAAGCCTGCTGCATTTGCTGGAAGGAAACCAGCCGCGCCTGCAGCAAAAGAGCAGGCCCCTGCTCCCAAGCCTACCAAATCCACTGCCTCAACCGCTGGATCTGCTCAGGTACAGTCATCCCAGTCTGTGGAGGTTAAAGTGGAACAAGTTCTTGATCCTAGGTATAAAGACATGATTTGCTTTAATTATGGTGGACCGGGGCACTATGTTGGAAACTGTGTGAAGCCGAAGGCCTGCTTTATCTGTCAGTAGAATCATAATGCCAACAACTGTGCAGCATGGTCTAAGATTCAACCTACTGCTGCCTTTTTTGGTAGTGGAGCTCAAGGCCTTGGTTTTTACCATGTTGATGTGCCTGTTCCAAATGAATCCAAATGGTTAAATTTTCAGAACTGTGCAGTGGTTAACATCTTGAAAGGGGAAGTGAATGGTGCTAAGCTGATGGAATTACTATCTGCTACCTTCTGTAAAACTAAACATTGGCCTTGGCAAATCAGAGGGTTGTCTAGTAAGACCTTTTTGGTCAGGTTTCCTCCCTGGAAGAAAGTGGAAGATCTTATTGAGCTGCCTGGGTTCTCCCTGCCACATGATGTCAATGTGACTCTAACTAAATGGAAAGGTGGGTGTGAACCATTTGGTGAGTTGATTGAATCTTGGGTTTTGATTGAAGGGATTCCCCCAAAGTGGTGCACTTGGAAAGTATTTGCTCAGATTGCTTCATTGTTTGGGGTACTTACAGATGTGGACTGGAATGGGATGTTCAGAACTATTTTTGAGAATGTCAGAGTTAAGATAGCTTGCAGAGATCCAACCAAAATTTCTTTTGAAAGACTGATTGAAATGAAGAAGAAGCTACTTTTGCTTGGCTTTACCATGGAGGGTTTTGAACAAACAGGTGGGGTTGATTCTGTCATTGATGTAGATGGGGATGAAGATGATTTTGAGGAAGATGAGAAGGCTGAGGAGGATCAGACAGGAGGACATGATGGAACACAGGGTGAACATGCTTCTGATGGATCAGGAGGTAGTGACCTAGCTATTGATGAGCTTGACAAAGCCAATTTCTCATCCAAACAAAACTCTTCAAACAAGTTTGGTACTCAGAGGATGGTGGTTGCACCCATGAGAGATGATGTAGATACTGACCAGGAAGAATTTATTCTGAAGTGTGCTTTGTCAACTGTTAGCCTTGATAGTTCATCTTCTGATGGACGTGAACATGTTCCTGGGCATGTGAGTAAGCTTACAACTCAAAACTTGAACTGTGATGGAAAAGAAGGGGGTGCTATCTACAAAACTCCTGCTCCAACTAATGGAGATTCTGCAAACATAACTCCTGAGAAGAACACTGAGAATATGGAATATTGTGAGGATCTATTGAGATCAGTGGACATATGTGATTCTGAAAATGAGGAAACATAAGATGAGTTGGTGGTTCTCCCTCCTGAGGCTGTCCAAATTCTCCAAAGTGAAACTTGGAAGAGATCCCTGCTGGAATCACTTACTCAAGTCAAAGATGGAGAGGCTGGTCATGAGAACAAGTCAAGATGGGGGCCTGTTGTTGCAAAAAGATATGCTACCAGAGGCCATGGCAATGTTAACATCATGGAAAAAGCTGCAGCCTACAGGAGGAAGAAGAATCTGGAAATCCCACCGACATTCAAAGGTAAATCCTTCTCTACTATGGATAAGAACACTCTTGCTAATCAGATGAGTCAAATGAATTTGGTGATTGGGGGGGGATGACATTCAAAAGAACCTTACCATTGATGAGATGATAGCTGTAGAGAAAGAGAGGTGTTTGGTTTTTGCCAACAATAACCCTGAAATTGTGCTTCCTGATAACCTTGATATTGATTCCAGTGATTTAGTTAGTACACCTAATGGTGCGCCCCTCCTAGAACCAGTGGGCACTGCTCATCCTCTCAAAATTAATTAATGATAGGTCTTATTTGGAGCATTAGAGGCCTAGGGCAACATGGGAAGATTCAGTGCCTTTGTGATACTATTGCCAAATCTAATCCTGATTTTATTGGTTTTCAAGAAACTAAGAGAGAAATCATTTCTGAGGGTGTCCTCAAGTCTATAGATAAATTTGATAAGTTTGTTTGGCATTTCTTGCCAGTTGATAGTACTGCAGGAGGGATCCTTGTGGGCTTCATTTTTTTTGAAGTGGTTGGTTTTATTAACCAAAGGTTCTCCATTATTGCTACCATTAAAAATAAATATGATGGCTTCATTTGGCAGTTGGTGCTGGTTTATGGGTCTGCTTACCCTGAATTTAAGATAGACTTTATCACTGAACTGCATGATACTTTGACTAATGCTTCTTATCCTGTTATGATCTGTGGAGATTTTAATTTGGTTAGGAATGATAAGGAGAAGAGTAGTGGTTTGGTAAATCAACAAACTGTTTTTTTGTTTAATGATTGGATCAATAGATGGGCATTGATGGAGATTTCTATCTCTAATAGGGTATTTACATGGTCTAACAACCAGGTCTCCCCTGTCTTTGCTGTGTTGGATAGAGTGTTCATTTCTGTGAACTGTGATACCCATTTTCCTTTTTCCACCTTAGTTGCTCTTCCCAGGGTGGGGAGTGATCACACTCCCTTGGTCCTGGATACTGGTGCCAGAGCCCCAACCACCACCAAGCCTTTTAGGTTTGAGAAATGGTGGCTCTCACAACCAGACTTTCATCAAATGGTGGTGGAAGCCTGGAACTCTGTGTCTTCAGCCAAATCCTCAGTTGATAATTGGATGCTTAAGACTAAGAATCTCAGGAAAAAAACTAAGGGGTGGAGTATTAATAGAGAAGCAAATCTTAAGAAGAAGAAGAAGGCACTCCTTCTGGAGTTTGATATATTGGATGTCATGTATGAAACCCATCAATTAGCTGTTGCTGATTATGATAGGATGAAAGAGAATAAGAAAGAGTTAGATGAAGTGTGGAAGAAAGAGGAAACTGCCCTTTGGCAGATGTCTAGAGATAGAAAAATCCTAGAAGGTGATAGGAATAATGCTTATTTTCATGCACTGGCTAATCACAGACACAGAAAGAACCATCTTTCTGAGCTGAACAGTCCTGATGGTGTGGTCACTTCGACCAAAGAGATGCTTGAGGTGGCTACCTCTTTTTATAAAGATTTATTTGCCTTTGAACCCAAACCTGATATCCATTTGGATGCTAACTTCTGGTCTGAGGATGAAATGGTTAGTATTGATGAGAGAGAGCATCTAGAGAGACCTTTTTCCGTGGAGGAAATCAAACAAGCTGTGATGAGTTCTTATGCTAGTGGTGCCCCTGGCCCTGATGGTTTGTCCTTTCTAAGTGGATGGTTAGAGACTTTATGTGGATGGTTAGAGACTTTGAAAGTGGTACCCTTGATATATATAAGCTTAACCATGCCATCGTTACCCTTATTCCCAAAATCCCTATGGCTAGAGACATGAAGAATTTTAGGCCTATTAGCCTTAGTAATTGTGCCATTAAGATTTTCTCTAAAGCTATGACCACTAGGGCCTCTCCCTTATGTGACAGGCTCATTTCCTCTAACCAAACCGCGTTTATCAAAGGGAGATTCATTTTGGAAAGTGTGCTTATGGCTCATGAGGTCATTCATGAAGTTCATAGGTCTGGAACTGCTGGCTTGATTCTAAAAGTAGACTATGAGAAAGCCTATGATAGAGTTAGTTGGGATTTCCTGAAAGAGATGCTTCTTTCTAGAGGTTTTGGTATTAAATGGGTGGATTGGGTTATATCCACCATACATCAAGGTACTTTCCAAGTTAGGATTAATCATTCTAATGGTCCCCAATTCTCTAGGGGGAAAGGCTTGAAGCAGGGTGATCCTCACTCACCCCTTCTGTTTAATTTAGTTGCTGATGTGTTTTCAAAAATGCTTCAAAAGGCTACAAGTAATGGTTTGATTCGTGGGCTTCTGCCACATGCCTTCTCAGGTGGTGTGATCAACCTGCAATATGCTGATGACACCATCTTATTTTTGGAGAACTCGTTGGAATATGCCAAGAATTTGAAGTGGATTCTTTCATGTTTTGAAAGTTTATCTGGCTTGAAGATTAATTTCCATAAAAGTGATCTACATGCTATTAACATCTCTGAGCAGCTATCCAATGAATTTGCTCAGGTCTTTTGCTGCCAGCTGGGGGATTTTCCCTTTAAGTATTTAGGTGTCCCCCTCCATTTTAAAAAATTGAGGAGGGAGGACCTTCAACCCATTATTGATAGGATTATTAAAAACATCTCAGGTTGGTTGGGGAGATTTCTATCTTATAGAAGGAAATTGATTTTGCTTACCACATGCATTGCTAATATTCCTGCTTATCTTATGTCTATTATGAAATTTCCCAAATGGGCAATTGATATGATAACCTCTCAAATGTCTCACTTCTTCTGGGGTAACATGGGTGGCTCTCATAAATATCACCTTGCTAATTGGGGGCTGATTTCTAGGAAAAAAGAGCTTGGTGGTATGGGGGTACCCAATCTTAGGGAATTTAACATGGCCCTCTTGGCTTCTTGGGGAAAAAGATTCTATGATGAGAGGGACAGTGATTGGAAGAAGGTTCTGAAATATAAATATAACACCACTTGCCCTAATTTCTTTAATACTAGGGTAGCTTTTGGTTCTCCATTCATGAAAAGTTTATCCTGGGCTCTTGCAGCTGCTAAGAATTTTTATAGATGGGTCCCTGGGGATGGGAAAAGCATTGCCTTCTGGCATGACATTTGGACAGGAGATTGTTCTTTAAAAACTGCATTTTGGGACCTTTATAATATTTGCCAGCAGTAAGATTCTACCCTGGCACAGGTCTAGGTGGATGGTGAGTTGCGGTTAACATTTAGGAGATGTGTCACAGAAAATGCATTAGTAAGATGGGAGGAACTTATCAAGATTGTTGAACCTGTTTGTCTGTCTGACTCTCCAGATCAACCTCTTTGGAGGTTGGATTCTTCTAACAAATACTCGGTCAAATCCTTTTATAAGCTAATTAACTTTGGAGGGTTTCCTTCTGTCATTAAAGATGATATTTGGAAAATCAAAGTGACACCGAATATACATGTTTTCCTTTGGCTGATCTATTATAACAAGGGCTTAACCAGGGATAACTTGGCTAAGCGTAGACATGTTGAGGACATGTGATGTGTCTTCTGCAGCGAGCCTGAGACTATCCAGCATCTGTTTTTTGATTGCATTCTTGCTGAAAATGTTTGGAATCTAGTTGCTGATATCTTTAAGATTGATGTTCCTAATTCTTTGATCGATTGACTTCTTTCTGGAAGAGAAGAAAACATTTTGAAGCCCTGAACATTGTTACTGCTGCTGCCTTATGGAGCTTATGGCGTTTTCGAAATGATTTTGTTTTCCAGGGGCGAAGATGGCGAAGTATACGGTGTGTCTTGGACCTGTTGGGGGCGACGATCAAGAAATGGAAAATATTATGCTCAGAAGCTAAGGGTGCGCTACTTCTCCGGTGCTTAAGGCTTTTGGACCACCGAAGAGGGGAATTGCTTAGAATTGCGTGGAGATAATAGTGCATCCCTTCAATAGGACGTCGCTGGGATGTAGTCGCTGCTAGTTTATTGGCTTTGATCTTCATGTTAGCTAGCGGGTTGCTCCCTGATTATGTCTATTGGTATGAACTACCCAAGAACTTGTAATAGGGTAGTCTTTAAAACCCTTTCCTATCTGTGGCAACTACTCTCTGGTGTCGCCGAGCGCTGTTAACAGTCCTGCCTGGTTGTTGCTTGCCTTGGCTTTCTATAAAGTTGGGGTGGAGGGAAACCCCTTTTGTTTCAAAAATTTATGCTGCCTCCGGTGTGGTCGTAAGGCATGTGAGTTTTTCTTTTTAAGGTTGAGATCTTGGATATGTGGGTCTTCCGGCAACAACGCCTTCAACGATTTCTTTTCCACGGTGCTGGTCCGACTGAATCGTGGCATTGAGAACTTCTTGTCAGTGACCAACCATGACTGGCTAGAGAGGCAGCGACGGCGGCACACCATTGCCCTGTTCGGGAGGGGTCGCCTAGTTGATCCCGAGGAACTCGCTCATGGAGAGCAGGTCGCAGAACCCTGCTCCGCCCTGCGTGTCCGCCTCGAACTCCCAACAGATGCCGCCATCGCTGAGCCCGTGCAACGAGTCCACGGTGCCGCAACGACCGTCTACCGTGTTGCTCGCGCCCTGCTGCGCCTGGCTGCAGTCGAAGGCCGTGTCCAGGGCGCTCGGCCGCAGCAGGCTGGTGCCGTATTCCATGTCCATGTCGAGCCAGTCCGCGAACATGACCTTGGGGAGCACGGGGGCGTGCGGCCGGATCAAGGCGGCCGCGCCGGGCCCGGTGAGGCTGCTCGAGTCGTCGGCCGTCGACGACGACTCAGGCGGGCCCGACGAGCCGGAGTTGGACAGCTGGTTAACGGTGCTGCGTTCGCGGCCGCTGTCGCTGGGCGTCGGGCTCCGGGGCGCGTCGGAGCCGGCGGACTTGGCTGGTGCCCGCGCGCCCTCGACGCGCTTCTTCAGGTACGAGTTCCAGTAGTTCTTCACCTCGTTATCCGTCCGGCCCGGCAGGTGCTGCGCTATGCGAGACCACCTGCGGCAGAGAAAAAAAATCTCACCATTGTTAGAGAAGCAAATTATTGTACAGTCACTCCAATAAATAATAAAGCTATGGTTGTCAATGTCAAAACATCTGTTACACTATCATTGGTCTCAACAGTTGGCTAGTACTACAAGCGTGTTCAAAAATGATTGTACTACGCATATCTGCACTAACAAAATTAAGAACGTTGCTAATTAAGATCTTGGGCGTACGAAATAGAAATGACAAACCTATCTTGCTTGCACCGGCAGGCAACTGCAAAGACCCTTTCGAAACGTATAAGCATTAGATTAGACACATGGTTGCATGCATCGTCCAGATGCAGAAGCCGGGGTCCTCCCCTTTTCTGAAAACTAGATTAGTCACAAGTTTAGCGATGCTTAGCTGTTCTTTCTTCCTTTTTGTTCAAAAAAAGTGGTTTTCTCACCCGCAAAAAAAAGGTTTTCTTTTTTCTTTTTTCTTTTCAGAAAAAAAGGTTAACCGTGACTACTGAACAAAGGACCAAGCCAACTTTCCATCCAGTAGCTAGGTTAGTGAATGTGAGGCTCTTATTATTTTTTTTCTTTTGCGGGGAAATCGGGGATCTATTTCTTAGGTAATAGGGTTACCATCAAATGCAAGAGTTCCTTAATAGTACAAGGTGGACTTCTTTGAAGCCAGATATCACGACTCAGTACGGTTGTAATTAGCTAGACAATCGGCTATCCTATGTTCTAAGGCTCTTGTTCGCTATCGCGAAATGAAGAAGCAATCAGAGTGCCTCGATATGGAACGCAGGTGTCGGCATCAACTACACCACGTAAGGTGGTCTACATGGCAGAGATCACCATTTCCTTTTGTTCGTGCCAGCAAAACTCAGCTTGCCAGCTTAATGACACTAACATGCTGACACTAGCAAATTGGCGCAAGCAGCAGTAGGTAACGAGAATTGTGATGTTTAGCATGCGCAAGAATACTCTAGTTTTTCTTTTCTTGAACTGCTAAAATACTCCTACACTTTTTCGGAAAACGAGGAAGAGATACTCCTTGATGAATTATAGAAGAAAATATCAAAGAAACACTCTCTGATTGATTCGATTCAATCAATCACGCCTGCAAATCAGGTGACGTGTTGCTCATCACCAATCTACTTGCTCTGAAGAAGGTGGGGTGGAAAAGGTGAGAATTGTGATCTTGGGATGCTTACTTGTTGCCGAGTGTGGCATGGAGGCTCATGACGGTCTCTTCTTCCGCCTGGGAGAACATGCCGTGCTTCAGCCCCGGCCTTAGGTAGTTGATCCATCGCAGCCTGCAGCTCTTTCCGTTCCTCTGAAGTCCTGCACGAGCGTCAATCATGGCAAACTTTAGCCAAGGTACATTTGACAAAATTTCACTGGACTCTTTTCCGAAAACACTGCAATTTTTTTGCTGAATTCTCAAGCAAGCAGACGAAGCTAAAGAGCTTCGTCAACTGTTCACTGGCGACAATTTTTCCCCATCTTTCCCCTTCCCACGAGCCAAGGTACATTTAGAGCCTCAACAAGGAATTTGGGGATTGGACATGAACCTGGAAGGCTCGCGGCAATCGAAATCCAAGAGAAAAACTGTCCATTTCCCCTTCGAATTTCCTGGCGGAACCACGTGCGAAGGCTGCGCTTGGTTGGGGGGAGTTCTTACCGGCCTTGACTGGGACGGTGCTCCAGCAGCTGTGGCCGTAGCGGACGATGTAGTCGCGGAGCTTCTGGTCCTCCTCCGGCGACCACAGACCCTTCCGGTGCTGCGCCTTGGGCTTCTGGCACGATTTGCACCCCATCAATTCTTGCGAAATGCCGGCTGCCGCGGAGGTGCAGGACCAGCGATGCTGTGTACTCCAAGGAGGAGGTTAAGGTTCAATAAATCAGCTTTGAGACGCGTGGGAGGGGCTGCGATTGCTGTGCTGTGTCCACTGTTCTGTCGGTCTCTGCGTTTAGCGTGAGGCCTCTGCGCGGACTTTATAGACCCAAACGATGAGTTGTTGGGTGCCTTCTCGTGGGGATAAAGAAAGATTAGTCACCAATTGTTTTTAGTGATCACAAACTCTTTGAGATAGCATATCCATTGATTTCTGCAATGCTCTTTTATTTAGTAAAGCTTCATTATTTGTAGCACCCTTCCCCAACTTCCTGCCTTCTCGCCCCCGCCATCCTGGGTCGCACGGGCAAAGCCTCTCGCACTACACGGTGGCGGCGTGGCGGCCTCTTCCTTTCCTCTCCTCCCTCGTTGCCTTGGTTATGGGCGCCTTGCTGGTCCGCTCCGCGGCGGCGCTGGTGTTGCCTGGTCTTTGGCTGGCCGGCGGATGATCAAGGCCCTGGGACCTGGATAGCGCAGCCAGCGGCCTGTTGCTTGAGCATCGATGGCCGCCGCTAGCTATTCTCCTGGATCTGGACACGGTGTAGGGTCCAAAGTTTTAAATAGCGCGCTAAGCATCTTAGCGCCGAACCTCTTTCAAATGCTATAGCGTGCTATACCGGAGCTATAGCGCGCTATTTAAAATGTTTGTTCATTTGTTTGGACCGAAGTCTCTTAGCGCAAGACCTTTTGTAAACGCTATAGCATGCTATAGCGGAGCTATAGTGGGCTATTTGAAACAGTGGTAGGGTCTCATCAGATCTCACCTTCCAGATCACATTGACGGACGGCACCGACGTTCGACCTCGTACACGCGCAGCATGGCTTCATGGCGTTGTTTGGTGACATCTGGAAGTGCTCCTTCAGGGGCCTCCCGTGGCGACTGTACCACCATGGCTGTAAGGGCAACATGGAGGCCGGCCATATGGTGGCTGGCGACGATGGATCTGGGGTTTCCGCCCAGATCTGCTCCCCTCCGACGGCGGTCCTAGGGTTCTTCTAGCATCAAGACAGTGATCTGCTTGATGCCGACCCTCATTGATCTGGTCGTTGACGAGTTTCGGAAGGCTCCGCCGGAGATCTTCATTGGGTGCTTGACGCCTATAGATTGCTGGATCGGATGAGATTCGGTTGTGTGCATCTCTATTTCAGCCTGTGTGGCTTCAGGAGGGCGTGACGCGAAGCTTCGTTGTCTGTTGATATTATGGGACATGTCGGTTCGATTTCCATGGCGAAGACAATGGTAGAGAATGTCATGGTGGCTGAGGTCTGAGGCCTAGTAATGGCAGATTGAGTCTTCGAGGCGATGAGAACTTTGCTTGGTGATTCGTGACTCGTAGCAGCGACAACGGTAAGTGGGGGCGGCAGCACAAGAGGAGTACAAAATCTTAGCTTTCAGGGTGTAAACCCAAGGTCTGATCTTAATTGGTTGTGCCTGGCAGTGGCCTTGTTGAAGGCATTATTTTAAGAGCGTGACCTTTCATCAGGGTGAAAACTTAAGATTTATAATCAGGCGAGGACGATGTTTGCGCACTATTTCCTTCTTTGAGGCATTGATTATGAAGAATTTGGACTTCGGGTGTTGTCTTAGTGGTGGTTCGTGCTGCTATTACAAGGAATTGATCACTATAGCGGGATCTTTCATTCTTCTTCTTCTTCTTCTTCTTCTTCTTCTTCTTCTTCTTCTTCTTCTTCTTCTTCTTCTTCTTCTTCTGTTTTTAGGAGTGTGCATCTGTAATGTCTTTAGGACATTTCGTTGTTGTAGAGGCTGGGTATAATTGGTATCTCCGCGATATTAATATATTCCCTTTGTCGGAAAAAAGACATGGAATTGTAGGAAGAAAAATCCATCTTCGAGACACCTAGTTATAAGTTCCACAAAATGTGTCATTTAATAATTCTCCGTCCTCTGTTACCTATGGAAGGTAAGCCATGGACAATTTTAGTTGTTCTTTGTTTTAGAGACAGCTAGATAGGCGACCCGTATAATTGCGTGCCTAGCATTTGAATAATATGAATCTTGGAATCTAATGTGTTCATTTTCTTGTTGGTACCATCTTTTGGAATAAATCAAGAGAAATAAAAATCCAATATATATTAAAAATCATTTACGATACTCAATTGTAAAGCTTCCCCACTCCTTCCCTAATCTATAAAGTGTGTGATGCCAACTCAAAAAAGGAAAAGTGTCCGCTGGAAACCAAGTTACAATAAAATTTAGGATGGCGCTTTTATACTTAGTCACAATGATATTTCAGTTCTTCAAGATGACTTGGGCTAGGAACATAATGATCATAATGCAAAAGCTACCATCCTATGGAGACCATTTAAAGAAAGTCTTGGCACCACTAAGGTCACTAGCTCTCCCTTCTTTCTTCTTGGTTCCTAAATAAATTGGATAGTCTCGGAGATCTAGATGTTCCTTTTTCCACAGACGAAATTAATGATGTCCTAAAAAATTCCCTTCTGACAAGGGTCCTAGACCTGATGGGTTAATGGTGTTTTTATTGCCCTATAGGATATTCTTGCAAAGCTTATTGAGGACTTCTATCATGGAATAATTAACTTGCAATCCATCAATACACCTTTTATCACTGCGATTCCAAAGAAAGATAACCCTCATACCTCAAGTGACTTTAGGCCAATGTCCTTGCTTAACTGCACACTACTAGGAAAAGGGCTATAGATGGAATTGACACTAATGGCGCACCAGACATGTGGTGCGCCATTAGTGTTGAAACTACTAATGGCGCACCCTGCCCACGGTGCGCCATTAGTACCAATTTTTTTTTTGAACTAGTGCGCCTGTCTAAACATACTAATGGCGCATCCGCTGGTGGTGCGCCATTACTAGTTGTAACTAGTAATGGCGCACCAGCCAAAAGGTGCGCCACTAATATTATTATTTTTATTATTGTTTTTATTCCTTTTTTTGCAAAAGTACTAATGGCGCACCACCAGGGGGTGCGCCATTAGTAACCTGGATTACTAATGGCGCATTTGTTGCTGGTGCGCCATTAGTAAGTGGGCAGCAAGAAGATATTTTGGACAACCTCTCCTCCCACACTCACTTTCTCCCCACTTCATTCTCTCCACCGCCTCCTCCTTGTCTCGGGTGCCTCCTCTTTTTCACCTCATTTCCACCATAGATTCATTCAAATTAAGTGGTTAAGTTACCTTGTTTTGCTAGGTAAGTAAGGAGGGAAGCTATATTTATGTTGTTCTCCCTACAACAATGTGCACATGCACTTTTTATGGCCTAGCTAGATCTATGTATGTTCGTGGTGTTGCATATGTTTGTGGTGTTGCATATGTGTTTGTGTTTGAAGGTGTACCGGTATTTGAAATGCGATAGTTGCCAATATTTTGCCGGAATGTTGATTCATTTCCGTTTCGGCGAGAATTTTGGCATTAAGCATTCTTTTTGGTCCTATTTTTAGGGAAAGTCAAGCCAAATTTTTTCTTGGTTCTAAAATATCGTTTTGCTCTACCCCGCAGGCGACCATGGTCCGCACGATGACCGAAGGCATCGTGAATAGGTTTTTGAGGTCCGCGAAGGCCGAGATGCTTCAAAAGAACAAGACGGAGATAAGATGTCCGTGTCGAAGATGCAAGCTAAATAGCCTTATTGCGGACTCGGATTCCGGGCAGGTGCGGGACCACCTGCTCTTGCGTGGTTTCATGGATGGCTATCGGTGGCAAGGTGATGAAGATGACTACGAAGTCGTCCATGGGGGCCGGGCAAGAAATGAGGAAGGGCAGCAAGACAACCACCGCGGCTCGGGGAGGCGAGAAGACGAAGAATCCCCAGGAGATGATCACGACGGTGATGCTGTACACAGTCATCATGTAGAAGATGCAGGACATGATGATGATGCCGGCGGAGCAGACGACGCTGGACCATCGATGGGCTGGGTGCAGGACCCTCATATTCAAGAGCTGCTTCTCAAGCAGACGGATAACGCAAGAGCTGCCGCCCGAGAGAAAGCCAAGATGGATCAACTTGAGTTAGACGCGGTTACTCCATTGTATGAAGGATGCAGGCCCGAGGATACCCGCCTGAAAGTAACTCTCATGGCTTTGGAGATGAAGGTAAAACACAAAATGACCGACGCATGCTTCGACGAGAACATGTCATTCTGGCACGAATGTCTTCCCAAGGGGAACAAGTGCCCGACCAGTTTGGAGAGGCGAAGAAAATCGTGTGTCCTCTGGATTTACCGCACGTGAAATACCATGTGTGCATGAACAATTGCATCATTTATCGGGACGAGCACGCGGAGTCTACCATATGTCCGGTGTGCGGTGTCACTCGATACAAGAAGAGGAAGAAAGCTCCTCGAAAAGTGGTGTGGTACTTTCCGATCACTCCTCGTCTGCAGCGGTATTTCGCGGATCCTAAGGTAGCAAAGCTCCTGCGTTGGCACGCGGATAGGGAGGAGAAGAAGCGAGAAGATGACGCAAATGATCTGGAGATAGATAAAAAATACAAGATGCTGAGTCACCCTAAGGATGCGAGCCAGTGGCAAGCGTTGAACTTCGAATACCCAGAATATGGGAACGATCCAAGGAACATCGTGCTGGGCGCGAGCACCGATGGAGTCAATCCGTTTGGCAGCCAGAGAAGCACACATAGCACCTGGCCTGTGTTTGTGTGGATGTACAACCTTCCCCCTGGTTGTGCATGAAGAGGAAGTACATTCACATGAGTATGCTAATTGAAGGGCCGAAACAACCAGGGAACGACATCAATCTGTATCTGGGGCTGCTGAAAGAGGAGCTTGACACGTTGTGGAAAACGCCAGCCAATACGTGGGACGCTGCAGAGAAAGAATATTTCCCTATGAGAGCCGCACTGCTCACGACGGTGCACGACTATCTCGGTTACGGATATCTTGCGGGGCAGGTAGTCCTCGGATTTTCTGGATGCGTAAGGTGCATGGATGACACAACGTATCGCCAGCTAGATAGAGATCCCGGGTCTTCGAAAACCGTGTTCATGGGACATCGAAGGTGGCTTCGCGACGATGACCCGTGGAGGAAACGCAAGGATCTGTTCGATGGTGAAACCGAACCCCGAAAACGCCCGTGTACGAGGAGCGGCGAGGAAATAGACAAGCTGTTGAAAATTTGGAAAGACTGCCCACTGCCGGGAAAGAAGCAAAAGGCGCCAGAGCCGGGAAAGAAGCGAAAGGCGCCAGAGCCGCTGCTGAAGGTATGGAAAACAAGGTCTGTTTTCTGGGACTTGCCGTACTGGAAGATCCACCGTGTGCCTCACAGCCTTGATGTCATGCATATCACGAAGAACGTGTGCGAGAGTCTGCTTGGTACCCTGCTCAACATGCCAGAGAGGACCAAAGATGGGCCAAAAGCAAGGGCAGACTTGAAATCAATGGGCATCAGGCAGGAGCTTCACGCTATATATGATGATGATGATGATGATGATGATGATGATGATGATGATGATGAGGCAAAGCAGGACACAGAAAGTCGTCGCAAAGGCAAAAAGGCCAAGAAGACCGGAAATGACTACCCTCCCACGTGCTTCACTCTAAGTCAGGAGGAGATCGAGCAGTTTTTCACCTGCCTCCTAGGAGTAAAACTTCCTTACGGTTATGCGGGGAAGATAAGCAGATACCTAGACCCAGCGAAGCAGAAGTTCAGCGGGATGAAGTCTCACGACTGTCACGTGCTGATGACACAGATACTTCCAGTTGCAATCCGTGGGATCATGGACGCGCACGTCCGTGAAATGCTATTTGGCCTATGCAACTTCTTTGACGTCATCTCTCGGAAGTCGATTTGCGTGAGGCAACTCAGAAGGCTACAGGAAGAGATCGTGGTGATACTATGCGAGCTTGAGATGTACTTCCGGCCCGCATTCTTCGACGTTATGGTGCATCTGCTGGTCCATATAGTGGAGGATATCATCCAACTCGGGCCGACGTTCCTGCACAGCATGATGCCGTTCGAAAGGATGAATGGTGTCATCAAAGGATACGTTCGCAACATGTCACGTCCAGAAGGAAGCATAGCCAGGGGCTTTCTAACCGAAGAGTGCATCTCCTACTGCACGAATTATCTAGGCATCGAGAACCCCGTTGGTCTGCCCGTCAACAGGCACCTCGGCAGGCTCGCTGGATGGGGTCACCGTGAGGGTCGCCGTGAAATGCATGTCTACTTCGAGGGTCGACTCACCGACTTTGAAAGAGCAAACCTAGTCGCGCTACAACACATAGACGTGGTCGATCCTTGGGTGGTAGAGCACAAAACCTTTATTAAGAAGACGTACAATGACCGAGGCCAACAGAAGACGGACGGAGATATACTCAAAGAGCACAACTCATGTTTCACGCATTGGTTCAAGCAGAAGCTTCTGTCGTACCCTTTACATGAGGATTCTTCCGCGGAAGAACAACTCATATTCGACTTGTCACAGGGCGCCGAGCACAACCTGATGACCTATGAGGCGTACGATATCAACGGCTACACATTCTACACCGAGGCCAAGGACATGAAGAGCGATGGTTATCAGAACTCCGGGGTAACGATGGAATCCTACACCGGTAACGACTAGGACAGATACTACGGAACGATCGAGGAGATCTGGGAGCTGAGTTACGCTGGAGAGAAGGTCTCGATGTTTCGTGTCAGATGGGCCAAGAACGTCATAAAAGAAGACCGGTATTTCACCACCATGGTTATACCCGAAGCCAAATCCAAAACTGCGGGTGCAAACGTCACCGCGAAAAATGAGCCATGGGTACTGGCTTCCCAAGTGGACCAATGCTTCTTCATTACCGACCCGCCAAAGCCCAGTCGTGTTGTCGTGAGGAGAGGCAAAAGGAAGATCATCGGAATGGATGGAGTAGCCAATGAGCAAGACTTCGACAAGTACGGCGACCCAAGGATCGAACATGACGACGATGATGAAGTAGCAGCATACACCACAAGAAGAAGCAGGACCACCCTACCTAAAGGACGTCCGTTCCACAGAAGAACTCCATTTGCGAAAAAGAAGGGCAAGAAGATTGTGAATAGATAGCTAGCTAAGATCGATTGTATTTAAATCGTAGCCTTCATTTCTCGATTGTATTTCATGGGTACTTTTTGAACTATCATGAATATTTTTAAATGTCATGGACACTCGATCTCGATCCCCCTCCATCTCGATCGCTATCCCACCTCGCCAGATCAGGTCCCCCTCACCGCCGAGCACCCCCCCAGTCCACCGGCCGCCGCCGCCGACCCCCCGCACCCTCGATTCCCCTACTCAACCGCCGCCGCCGACCCCCCGCACCCCGCGCACCGTCTTATAAAAAAAATAAGTATCAAACAGCTTTTTAAATGCTACTGTCTTATAAAAAAATATTACTGTTATTATTTAAACAAGTTTGAACATATTTAAACACAAATAAGTGTCAAACAGCTTTTTAAATGCTAAAAAAAATTTGTGGAGACTGGGAGTCGAACCCAGGACCTCCTGGTGTGAGAACTGGCTGCTGACCAGTCGAGCTAGTAGAGGGGACTTGATGTGGATCAGTTCTGGTGGTACATAACCTGTTGGCTCGAGTTGAAATAAAAAAAATACTAATGGCGCACCACGGTGAGGTGCGCCATTAGTATGGACATGCTAATGGCGCACCGAGGTGCGCCATTAGTATTGTGCCCGATCCCCCCTTCCCTCTCCCCCTTCGCCCGATCCCCCCTTCCCTCTCCCCCTCGCCAGTTCCCTCTCCCTCTCGATCCACCGCCGCCGCCGCTGCTGCCCTGACCCACTGCTCGCCCTCGCCCTCGCCCTCTCCCTCCCTCGCCCTCTCCTCGCCTTCCCTCTCCCTCGCCCTCTCCCTTGCCCTAGATCCCCTTCCCCTCTCCTCTCCCGACGCCGCTGCCCCGCCGCCTCGACGCTGCCCCGCCGCCCCGACGCTGCCTCGACGCCGCCCCGCCGCCCGACGCCGCCCCGACGCCGCCTCGACCCCGCCCCGACGCCGCTGCCCCGCCACCTCGACGCTGCCCCACCGCCTCGACGCGACCCCGCCGCCCGGACGCCGCCCCGTCCACACCACCGTCGCAGAATATAACCGCTGCAGAACGCGGTGAGGTATCATCTTCCCATTTCGATTCATCCCATACTGAACACCTCCATCCTTACCTGTATGGTTGTATCTCAAATTCCTCATGGGTGATGAATGATTTTCTAGGTTCGCGTAGTTTACATTTGCTTTTTTAGTGTGGTTGATTCCATGTGTAAATGGACTTGTTGGGAAAATTTGCCGCAGTATTTACTATTGTAGATGTATGTGAGCTTACCTTTGCTCTTCCCATATGTACACTGTTCTTTTCTAAGAATTTCGTGAGCAAGTTTGTGGTGTTTTATAGCGCGCTGATGCTCTCTTAATCCCTAGGGAATTAGTACTTCTCATGTTGAAGCCTAGAACTGGCAGTAATACGAACATATGAAATATTTTTCTTCCAATTGGCAATAGTAGGAAAACATTCATTTTGATTCACTTGGATAATAAATAGTATTATAATTATTTTTTCATGAAATAATATTAATTATAACAAAATGTTGCAACGACCTAAAATGCAGCTTTCGAGAGGTTGTGGAATAGCATAATTTTCCCATTTAGATTTTCTCCAGGGCCTAAGTGAAATTCCATTTTTCAAAACTGAATTGTAATTAAGAATGTCAAATGTATGGTTATAGTGTGGGTCTGACCTTGTTTAATTTCTGCAATTCTTGTATATGATATTCTTTGGTGTGTATTGCATTCTCATCGTGGTTTCGCAGGGCGCCGCCGCCTCGATGCTGCCCCGCCGCCCCGCCGCCGCCCCGACGCCGCCCCGACCCCACCCGGACCTCGTCCCCGACATCCTCCCCGCGCCCCACTCCCCGGCCCCCGTGAGCTCCCCCTCCTCCTATCCCCCTCTCCCCCTCTCCCTCTGCACAAGGTCTTGGCTTTTGGGTTAATACACTGCTGCTCTAGTACATTTTATTGGTAGTTCATTTCACTGCATTTTGTATCGGAACAAGGTCTCAGTTCTGGAGTTACATTGTTTACATTGTTGCGCTAATGCACTTTAGTGGCAGTGCAGTTCACTGCATTTTCTGTAAACAAGGCCTCAGATTTGGAGTTGTATTCCAACTTGGGAAGTAGTAACAGATATAAAGCTCATGTTTCCGTCCTCCGCTTGTAGTGTCACAGTGAACTAGTAAGTTTTTTCACAGAATAATTAAGTAGTAACTTCTGCTTCTAGTGTCACATACTAATCCTAGTGCAACATAAACCTGCGGCAGGCAGGCCTTAGCTATTGTCGCTTATCTTCAATCACTGCATTTTATATCTATAAGCAAGGTATCAAAGTTGCGTCAGTTCGACCAAAATGAATCCTCGTAAGCCATGGTTTGGGTTTTGGTCTAGAGTAGAAGTTATCTCGACATTTACAAGTCCAAAATTAATGATGTAGAAATTGTGTTGCCCTGGGACTGAGGTTGCTCCGGCTGCTGTCCAGTACTTGTAGTGGTTAATCTGAGTCATACTCAGTTTTTAGAGAATTTCTTTTTGTTTTAGAGAAAAGCGTCATACTCAGTCATCGCAGGAACACATACAGCACGAGGCTGCATTCTCAGTTGTACGCGATCTCTGGTGAACTTTTCAAGTCATTTCAAGCGTGTTTTATACGACTGGGATTAACACAGATTAAATTGTAGTGGTGTGACACGGATCTGAAAAATCCTAATGGCAAACTGTATTCTAGTCTAGTCTAGATGAAAAAAAAACAGTATGGTACAAAGCCAGAACAAAGTTTGCAAAATGGATGACCAGTCTTCCAAATACTTAATGCTCCAAGAACAATAATTTCTCCAGCACTTAAACACAGTTGCAGAAGACCAACAAGTGTTTTTTTTGAGAAATAGACCAACAAGTGCTGCTAACCAAAGCTTGAGCAATAAGTTTTTTGTCACCAGTGGATGGCCTGCCCCGCTGGATTGCTAGCCCATTTGTAGCGCACAAAAAATAAAATTAATTTCTTGTCTCTTGGGATCTATTTATTTATCAGAAACAGAGTACTCTGCATTTCTGAGACAATGATTACTTGTCTCATTTATCAGAAACTTAATTTCTTGTCTCTTGGTGCCGCTGAGGATGCCACCACTGATGATGGCGGCGCACGCACAGATGGCAGCCAACCGAAGAGGCAACGGAAGGACCGGCGCCCGATCGTGCTCCGCACCCTCAAGGAGGAAGTTACTGAAGTGGACTCCAATGGGAATCCAACGGCGCCCGAACGAATAGTCAAGGGGTACTCGCTTCAGCTCGGGTGCATTGTCCGGAGCACCGTCTCGATCAACACCGAGAACCTGAGGCATCCTGACCGAGGGAATTTGCGCCACCTCCTCTTCACGAAGCTGCACGAACGATACAAGTTCCCCGCAGAATTTGAAAACATAAGCCTCAAAGGGAATAAAGTGAACAATGCTGCCCTCACGAAGATGAGCAAGGCCCTGTCTACTTGGAAAAGCAATGTGAAGAGAATGATCGAGAAAGGTGAGAGTTATCAGAAGATCAAGGAGAAAAATCCTTCGATCACCGAAGATGACTACAACGACTTCAAGATCAATTGCTCGAGCACCGCAAGCTCCCAATCAAGTGAGTGGGGGAAACAAATGCGAGAGCTGAACATAGGGGAACACACACTCGGTCCCGGCGGTTACAGAGTGGCGGAGCCTATATGGGACAAGGAGGAGGCGGACCATGCCGAGCAAGGCCTACCGCCCCTCTTCGATAAATACGGTGACAAGCAGACCAGGAACTTTGTCAGGGCCCGGTACAAGAAGGACCCGAAAACAAAGGAGCTTACCACGGATCCGAAGACCAGGCAGCTTGAGCTTGTTCTGGTAAGGAATACACCCCCGCGTAATTAGCTCCATATGGTTGCATTCTAATTAATGAAGCCAAATTTCTAAATGGTTCACATTCCTTCCGCAGGCGACTAAAAGCAGTAGCACGGGGTCGACTAAGAGCAAACCTTGGGACACCACTCTAAATAGGGGGTTGAATGTAATGAAGAACAAGGATAAGCTCAGTAAGCCGACGTCAGCTGGTCGTGTGGCTGGCAAAGGCTTGTCGACAAAATGGGGGTCATACTATACCGCTGGTGTGCGGAAGGAGAAAAAGGCCAGCTCGGAAAGCCAGGCGCGAGAGGTTTAAGAACTCAAGGCACAGGTGGCGCGTATTCCGGAGATTGTCCAAGAGCAAGTGGAACAACGACTCAGAGCGGCGATCACCGCCCTTGTGCCTACCTTGATCTCGGGGTTGAGTGCGTGGATTGCGGGCGACCAACAGGGGCCGCCCCGGATTCCTAGATTCACGGCCAGCAACTCGCATAATGCGATGGCGGGGTCATTGGTGCCTCCGGCGGAGGCGGCATTGGTGTCTCTGACGCCGGCATGGGAGCTTAATGCACCCGGGTGTACGCCGGCCGGCACCTCTTCAGCAAGCGGCCCCTCCGTCAACTGCACGCCCGCCGTTGGCGGTGCGTCGACATTAGCCGAGCTCGACGCCATCATCATGGTAACTAATTAAGCCTCTCTCGGCCGAGGACTTCATCTCCTTGCCTTTGACTGGGCATCCCTAACGCCCTACATGTTTTCACAGGGCGCCGCCGACGTTCCGTGCACTCTCCTCCACTTCATGAACAACGAGTTGGTCGATGTCGCCAAGGGCAAAATCGTTCAACCGAGCAACCCCTTGTTCCACGGTACCCAGATGCCACCCAACTTGTTTAGGGTTCAACTGGTTCGGGTGCTGCCAGGCTGCGACGACTTGTTACCTCCGATTCGACCCGTCGGGGCCGTCGATGAAGACGTGATGACCCTCAGCGCCTGCCTGAGCTGGTCCCTGCTTTGGCCGAAGAGCCAGATTCGTTTGGGGGCGGGGGACACCACCCCAAAGACAACACCGCCAGTCGTGCCTGCGCCAAGTCGGCCCCATGGCAAGACCGCCGTAACGGTGCCGGACATCCCTATGCCACTGGATCCAAACATGCATATGGCACAGGATCAGAACGACGACGACGACGATGATGATACATTTGGCAACGTCGATCAGTACTTTGCCGAGCGTGGGTACGATGGCGACTTCATGGGGCCTCCTTCTCAAGAACCAAACCCAACAAAAGACGTGTGCGATCTAGCTGGTACCGCGGAGAAGCCAAGTTGCAACAGGCGCCGTCTGGCCTTCAGCTCTCAGGAGACGCCTCCAGCTGCCGACTTCACCGAGCCTCAGATAGGCGAGGTGCAAAATATTATCAGCCCCAACACACTCAAGAAGGCGGTCTGTGAGCAGAACTCGGTCCCATTACAGGAGAAGAAGAAGGCATGCAAAAGAAAGACTAAGAAGGGTGCGAGCCAGCCGACACCGAGTACGATCCGTGCTCAGGACGGGCCACCTTCACCGCAGGATATCTCGAGGAGGGTGCATGTGGCGGGTAGGGCGATGCTACCGACAAATATGCTCAATGCTGCAACCGGTGCTATGCGGAGTCTGCATGACAGTGTTCTTTCTTTGGAGAAGCGGCGTCTCAGGGAGAAGGATGTGGCATACCCGGTTTTCGCGGCCAAGGTGCCAGAGGGCAAGGGCTTTGTGGATAACTCCATCGGGCGTACGATCGTCCTGCTTTTGATGACATCCACGCTATATTGAACCTTCATCCGCTGCACTACACCTTCGTTCGGCTATTTTCGCTGAGTATGGAGATGCGGATCATTCGCGACAAGACCCCGGACATCGTGATAGTCGACCCCTTCTACATGCGTGCCAAGATCTTGGGCAGCGCTGGGGACCGGCAAGTCGCGAGTTCTTACCTCGAAGGCGTCATTCTGGCAAACCAAGATAAGGATAACTTCCTCGTGCCTTACTTTCCCGAGTAAGTCCTCCCCTCAACCGGCCCGTAACATATGAATTCTTACATTTCGATCGTTTTTCTTTTAACATTCCGTGTTTTCTGCAGTGACACACGTTGCACGCTCATCCTCCTAAGCCCCAAATATTCCATGGCCACGTATTTCGACCCGGACCGTCAGTCGAACGTAGACTACACAAATGTCAAGAAGGTTCTTGATGATGTTCTCCCCGGCTACGCCAAATCTGGAGGCACCTTCACCAGGCCTATTCGTAAGTACGGCAAGCACGTGTTCTCCCACAATACGACGTTCTGCTGCGTCAAGCAGCCGCCTGGCGGTCAGAAGGGTGCCTACTACGCCATCCATCACATGCGGGCGATCGTACGGGACCATCATCAACTTCTGCTACCGAGTAAACTCAAAGATTGGGCAAAGAGCGTGTCGGCAATCCAGGACGCGGACCTCCGACAAGAATTCTTTCGCATCCAGTCGGAGTTTGCGGAAATCATCCATCAAGATGTCCTTCGTACCTCGGGGCAGTTCTACCTCAACAATCAACCGTCCAACAGTGACATCGACACAATGCTACAAATGCAGGCTGACAACGACCGTTATTTCATGACTCCCACGATAGACGGCGGCTTCATCCACGCTCCGGTCCCTTGAGTCGAGTCGAAAGCAGTGATGCTGTGTCTAGTTCTGAAACATCGATTGGCTCATGTTGTAATTAAACTTTAATGAACTTGTAGTATGTCTCTTTGGTTTCGAGAGTCGTTCAACTTAGATGTAATCGATGCTATTAATGTCTTGCTTTTCTCTTCCGATCGTTCTGTTGCATACTTATATATTGCTTATGTATTGTCTGTGAATTGGTACTAACGTTTCGTTTGGCTAGTGCATAGCGATGCCGACGTATGTCGTGTACAAGGGTAAGGTTCCCGGAGTCTACGATGACTGGGAGGAGTGTCGGAGACAGGTTCACCGATTCAGCGGTAACAGTTACAAAGGGTACACCACTAGGGCCGAGGCCGAATCTAGATACGCCCGCTATCTAGCGGGAGAGGGGAGGGAGTGTTGGAGGAACCGGATGAAGACGAGTTTCATCGTGATGATGCTCATCGTGATGACCGCAGCTCTCTTCTATGTGATGGTAGTTTAGATGATCGATATCGACTTGTAATGTGAAGACAAACTCGCTACTCGCGGTCTCGAGACTTGTAATATAATGTTCTATCTTTGTTCGGTCTTTTTAATTCGGAGACTAATATGATGAATTGTATTCGGAGACTAATATGATGAATTGTATTCAAAGACTAATCTTCTATTGTATTCGATGAATCTGTTGTTGATGTGTGCTGTCTATATTTTGTCAAATTATACATTTTGTAACCTGTGCAAAAAACAGAAAATAAAAAATAAAAAAAACCTAATATTCATACTAATGGCGCATCACATGACAGTGCGCCATTAGTATGACAGTGCATACTAATGGCGCATCACTGGGTAGTGCGCCATTAGTATGCCGCGGTTACTAATGGCGCATCCAGTGGTGGTGCGCCATTAGTATGCCAAAGCACCTGGGTATACATGGCCCCTGGGAGGCATACTAATGGCGCACCCTGGCCTATACTAATGGCGCACCCGCGGTGCGCCATTAGTATACCAGATACTAATGGCGCACCAGGTGGTGCGCCATTAGTAAAAATTACTAATGGCGTGCTGTTAATGGCGCACCACAGATGCGCCATTAATAGCCATATTAGGTGCGCCATTAGTAGGGGTTTTTCTAGTAGTGGCACCATCAAAATCTTACAAAATCAGCTTGCAAACAACTGCATAAGGTAATTTTAAAGTTGGTGCATATCAATCAATATGGCTTTTTTTAAAGCAGATACATCCCAAACTGTCTTACTTGGGCTTTTGAGTTCTTATATTAGTGCCAATAGTATAAAGAAGAAACTGTGGTCTCAAAGCTAGACTTTGAGAAATTTTTTGATGTTATTGAGTATATCACAATCATGGTATTTCTTGGTACTAGAGCTTTTGGATCAAGATGGTTGAATTGGATGGAAGTGATTTTTCCCTCTAGCACTTTGGATCAAGATGGTTTTACTGAATGGAATCCCTAGAAACTAGCTTCACTGTAAAAGAGGAGTTAGACAAGGGGGGCTCTATCTCTAATTTTTGTGCTTCCTGTTAATTTGCTTCAGTGTGTCGTGAATGAGCTATGAATAATTATTTGATCAGATCCCCATTTCCTATGTCCTGGTTTCTCTACCATCTAGTATGCAGATGGCATAATTCTTGTAATGCTTGGTGTTGAAATCCAACATGTAGATGGAATGAATCTGCCGAGGAACTTTGCTGCTCAAACTGGTCTAGAAATAAATTATACTAAATATGTGATGGTTCCTCTCAATGTCACTCGTGACAAAGCTGGTAGATTGGTTAACATTTGGGGTTGCCAGCTGGGATATTTTCCATTCACATATTTTGGTCTACTTCTCAATACTATCAAACAATAACTTGAAGACTTCAATCCTATTTGTCATAAAATTAGAGGTGATTGGCTAGCTGCTCTAGTTTATTGTCATATGATGAAAGACCTCAATTAATTAAATTAGTATCCTCATTTCTGCTCATTTTCTTCATGTGTACCTTACTTTGCCTATCAGAATCACCGAGAAAATTAACAAATATCTTAGGTGCTTCTTCTAGATGGTATTTGGGCAAGAAAATAAAGGAACTACTTCGATTGCTTAGGATAAGTTTGTAGTCCAAAATCCCAAGGTGGATTATGCATTGGTGATGTCATTCTCGATAATAAAGCTCTCTTGATGAAAAAAACCTTCACAAAATTTACAACAAGGAGGATCTGCCATGGGTGAAACTTACTTGAGAAGTCTACTATAACATATTGTCTTCCAACTGAAACACTTGAAGGGTCTTACTTGTGCATAAGTCGTCTCAAAGTATTAAGTGGATTTTAAAAAGCGGAACTTGTAATATTGGATCTAGAGATTCAATCATGTTTTGGCATGATCAATGGTAGTAGCAACCTTTTTCAAAGAAATATTCCGAGGTACTCTCTTTTGCCACATATAGTAAACTTTCCTTGGCTAATCTGACCAATTGTATTTACTTGGTTGAGATCTTTCATACATCATTATCTATTCAGGCTTATAGTTAGTTAAATGAAATTAAGGAAATGTTTCAATAGATCACCCCCACCCATCTAGATAAATGGACATATAAATGGAAGGGCCATTTCTACTCTTCAATGAAAATGTACAAATGGATGGTGGGAAATAAGAGAGCCCATATTGTTTTCCAATGGCTCGGCAAATGTGGTGCTAGACCAACCACACGACTTTCTTTTATCTCCTTTTGCATGATAGAATAAACACAAGAAGAGGTTTTTTTAACATGCTTACCTCCACCTTTTCCATGAGAGGTAAGAGTATAAAATATATCTGAGTTGTTGATTGCATTAAGTAGTGGGTTTGATTAACTCTTACCTTCTTAACTCCCATGTGAAAAGAGGGGGTAAGAGGGAGCATGTTAAAATTGCTCACACAAGAAACCTCTCAGAAGTAAATCAATGAACATTAATTGGTATACATTTTTTCTTTTCCCATGAAAACTCTAAAGAGACAACCTTACATCTTTTCTGGGATTGCACATTAGTTCAAAGTTTCTAGGACTCTATTCTGCTTAACAATCAGAAAGGTATTTCAATTGTTGGCTTTCAAAGACACCCCTCAAAAAATTGCTTTGGATGTCATCACTCTGGGTGTTGGAATATTTAGATTAAAAGAAATGGCAAGATATTTAGAATGGATGTCCCTACACTTAGTACCCGGAAATATCTTTCAAAGAAATATCTTCTCCTCCTTTGACATAGAATCAAAAGAAAGAATGTTGATTGCTCGTAAAGATGGATTGACACTCATCTTCGATGAGATTGTCATAGTACAGATGGACCCTTATTGTTCGTGATGTTTCCCGAAACTGGCATAGGATAATTATCCCCTTTTATTATGTGTTCCTCCTTTGTAATTCTTTTTATTCATATTCATATTATGTTTCTAGGCTTCAAAATAAGGAGGCAATAGAAAAATATGCTTGGACAATTATGTTGTATTGCTTATCACTATTCATTATTGGATTTTTTTTCATGCCACCCAAATGAAAACAACAATTTATTTAGAATTTATAATTTTACATGTTTATAGAATAACCTCTTCACCATATCATATTTTTTCCAAAAAATATAAACATAATTTTCACCGGCCTTCCACCTAATATATCCACTCTAATGTGTATATACATTTTCATCGAGGTGATAGAATATTTGCACATGTAGAAATGCAAAACCCTAGTAGCTTTATTCTTTTCTCAAACCCCTACATCAAGTTATGTCTTAATTCTTGTTGCGTGAAAAGGTACTCCGGAAACCAAAATGATTATGCTCCGCAATTAAGCTTGCGATGCAAATTATCTCTTGTGAGTTATAATATTGACTACGTTTACATACCTAAAGTAAAGTTTGATTGCTTTCATTAAGTTTTCATTTTCTCCTTTAAATATATCATTATATTAAGGGATTTTTGAGAGATAAATGTACTATAATGTATAAAAATGAAGCAGATGCTCACATACATGCATGCACACTCACCCCATGTGAGTGAGAGAATAGCATTGGAAAGTCTGGAATAACTAAATACAGAAAAATATGAGCACCTGTGTCAAGTCTAGTACTTGAACTCAAGTGGGGAAGTTTAATCACAAGAAACTTAGCCAGCTGAGCTATGCAAGCTCATGTCTTATGGGGGTCGGCTAATTCGGATAAATTTCGTGCTTACAAGTATGCTGATGTTCCTCCTGTCTTTCTTTGAAGTTCCCGTGGGGGTACAGAAAAGGTTAGACTTTTATCGATCACATTTTTTCTGGCTGAGTGACGAGGATAAAGCCAAGTACAAGCTGGCCAAAGCGGGATATTATTTGTCTGCCGAAAGGCCATCGGTGTATAGAGATAGAGAACCTTGAGGTCAAGAACAAATGCCTGCTTAGTAAATGGTTATATAGAATTTCAGTCGAGGAGGAAGGTATGTGGGTGCAGCTATTGCATAACAAGTACTTGCATTCTGATGACCCACAAATATAGGGGATCAATTATAGTCCTTTTGATAAGTAAGAGTGTCGAACCCAACGAGGATCAGAAGGAAATGATAAGCGTTTTTCAGTAAGGTATTGTTTGCAAGCAATGAAATTATCGGTAAAAAATAGTTTGATAGCAAGGTAATTTGTAACGAGCAATAAGTAGAAATTGTAACAAAGGTGCAGCAAGGTAGCCCAATCGTTTTTAGAGCAAAGGACAGGCCGGAACGATCTCTTATAATAAGAAAAGCGTTCTTGAGGACACACAGGAATTTCATCTAGTCACTTTCTTCATGTTTGCTTGATTCGCAATCACTACTTTGATAATTTGATATGTGGGTGGACCGGTGCTTGAGTGTTGTTCTTACTTGAACAAGCCTCACACTTATGATTACCCCCTCTCGCAAGCATCCACAACTACAAAAGAAGAATTAAGATAAATCCAACCATAGCATGAAACATATGGATCCAAATTATCCCCTTATGAAATAGCGCATAAACTAGGGTTTAAACTTCTATCACTCTAGCAACCCATCATCTAATTACTACTTCAGAATTTTCCCTTAGGCCCTAGTATGGTGAAGTATCATGTAGTCGATGTTCACATAACACCACTAAGGGAATCACAACATATATATCATTAAAATATCGAACGAATATCAAATTCACATGATTACTTATGACATGACTTCTCCCATGTCCTCAAGAACAAAAGTAACTACTCACGAATGATAATCATGTTCAAGATCAGAGGGGTATTGTATACAATCAAGGATCTGAACATATAATCTTCCACCAAATAAACCAACTAGTAGGAACTACAAGATGAAATCAACACTACTAGTAACCCACATGTACCAATATGAGGTTTTGAGATAGATATTGAATACAAGAGATGCACTAGGGTGTGGGATGAGATGGTGCTGGTGAAGATGTTGATGAAGATTGGTCCTTTCATGATGAGAGGGTTGTTGGTGATGTCGATGGCTTTGATTTCCCCCTCACGGAAGGAAGTGTCCCCGGCGGAATCGCTCCGCTTGAGAGCAAAAGTGCTCCTGCCCAGGTTCCGCCTCGAGACGGCGGCTCTTCACCCCGAAAGTCCTCTCTTTGTTTTTTTCTAGGGAAAATGGCATCATATAGGAGATGATGGGCCTCGGTGGCCAACCAGGGGCCCCACAAGCCACATGGGTGTGCCTCGAGGGTGGTCGCGCCCATGTGCCTTGTGGGCACCTGGTGGGTCCCCTCTGGTATTTCTTTTCTCCAGTATATTTTATATATTCCAAAATAATTCTCCATGAAATTTCAACTCATTTGGAGTTGTTCAGAATAGGTATCTGTGATATAGCTTTTTCAGGTCCAGATTTCCATCTGCTAGCAACCTTTCTCTTCATGTGAATCTTGCAAATTAAGAGAGAAAAGGCATTAGAATTGCATCACAAAATGTTGTAATGACCAAAAACATTATAAATAACAGTAGAAAAACTTGATGCATAGTGGACATAACACACTTTAAGGCCCTTGCACATGTCACGGTGAAGGAAATATGCCTTGGAGGCAATAATAAAGTTGTTATTTTATATTTACTTATTCATGATAAAGGTTTATTATTCATGCTAGAATTGTATTGATCGGAAACCGTGATACATGTGTGAATACATAAACAAACACCATATCCCTAGTGAGCCTCTACAAGACTAGCTCGTTGATCAAAGATGGTTAAGGTTTCCTAACCATGGACATGAGTTGTCATAACAGGATCACATAATTAGGAGAATGATGTGATGGACAAGACCCATCCGTTAGCTTAGCATAGTGATCATTCAGTTTTATTGCTATTTCTTTCTTCATGTCTTCAACTATGAGATTATGCAACTCCTGGATACTGGAGGAATGCCTTATGTGCTATCAAATGTCACAACGTGACTGGGTGATTATAAAGATGCTCTACAGGTATCTCCGAAGGTATTTGTTGAGTTGGCATAGATCGAGATTAGGATTTGTCACTCTGAGTATCGGAGAGGTATCTCCGGGCCCTCTCTGTAATACACATCATAAGCTTGCAACCAAAGGACTAAGGAGTTAGTCACGAGGAGATGTATTCCGGAACGAGTAAAGAGACTTGTCGGTGACGAGATTGAACTAGGTATGAAGATAACGACGATCGAATCTTGGGCAAGTAACATACCGATGGACAAAGGGATATACGTATGTTGTGATAACGGTTCGACCGATAACGATCTTCGTAGAATATGTAGGAGCTAATATGGGCATCCAGGTTCCAGTATTGGTTATTGACCGAAGAGGTGTCTCAGTCATGTCTACATAGTTCTCGAACCCGTAGGGTCCGCATGCTTAACGTTTGACGATGATATAATATTATATGAGTTATGTGATTTGGTGACCGAATGTTGTTCGGAGTCCCGGATGAGATCACAGACATGACGAGGAGTCCCGAAATGGTCGAGAGGTAAATATTGATATATAGGACAATGGTATTCGGACACCGGAAGTGTTCTAGAGGGTACCGGGTACATATCGGATCATTGGAAGGGGTTCCGGGCACCCCCGGCAAAAGATATAGGCCTTATGGGCCAAAGGGGAAATGCACCAGCCACAAGGGGCTGGTGCGCCCCCCATATGGGCCAGCCAAGGTGGAGAAGGAAAGGGGAAGAAGGAAAGGAAAGAAATGGAATAGGATCACCCCTTCCTTCCCCCTTCCCCCTATTTACTTCCCCCTTCGACAAATATGGTAGGGGGGCGCGCCACTTGGGAGGACCCCAAGTAGGATTTGACCTACTTGGGGCGCCCTCCTGGCTGCTCCATCCTCCCCCACCTATATATATGTGGGAGGGGCGCCTAGCACAACTAAACAGTTGCCTAGCCGTGTGCGGCGCCCCCCTCCACTATTTATACCCTCAGTCGTATTTTCGTAGTGCTTAGGCAAAGCCCTGCAGACCACTTCACCATCACTGTCACCACACCGTCATGCTGACGGAACTCACCTACTACCTCGACGTCTTGCTGGATCAAGAAGGCAAGGGGCGACACCGAGCTGAACGTGTGGAGAACGCGGAAGTGG
Source organism: Triticum aestivum (assembly GCF_018294505.1). Classification (NCBI taxonomy): domain Eukaryota; kingdom Viridiplantae; phylum Streptophyta; class Magnoliopsida; order Poales; family Poaceae; genus Triticum; species Triticum aestivum. The sequence goes on from NC_057798.1 coordinate 558,810,117, forward strand.
CATGGGTTCGGTAGTTGATCCGTTGAAGCGCGAAGAAGTTCGACTACATCAACCGCGTTGCGAAACTCTTCCGCTAACGGTTGATACATCTACAACGTATCTATAATTTATGAAGCATTCATGCTATTATATTATCTGTTTTGAATGTTTATGGGCTTTACTAAGCACTTTTATATTATTTTTGGGACTAACCTATTAACCAGAGGCTCAGCCCATATTGCTGTTTTCTTGCCTATTTCAGTGTTTCTAAGAAAAGGAATATGAAACGGAGTCCAAATGGAATGAAACCTTCAGGAGCGTGATTTTTGGAACGAACGTGATGCAGGAGACGTGGAGCTAAAGTCAGGGAAGCTTCGAGGAGGCCACGAGGCAGGGGGCGCGCCCACCCCCCTGGGCGCGCCCTCCACCCTCGTGGGCCCCTCGTGGCTCCCCTGACCGACTTCTTACGCCTATATAAGTCCATATACCATAAAACCTTCGGGGAACAGAATAGATCGGGAGTTCTACCGCCGCAGGCCTCTGTAGCCACCAAAGACCTCTCGGGAGCCCATTCCGGCACCCTACCGGAGGGGGGATCCCTCACCGGTGGCCATCTTCATCGTCCCGGTGCTATCCATGACGAGGATGGAGTAGTTCACCCTCGGGGCTGAGGGTATGTACCAGTAGCTATGTGTTTGATCTCTCTCTCTCTCTCTCTCTCTCTCTCTCTCTCTCGTGTTTTTGAGGTGATGCGATCTTGATGTATCACGAGCTTTGCTATTATAATTGGATCTTATGATGTTTCTCCCCGTCTACTCTCTAGTAATGGATTGAGTTTTCCCTTTGAAGTTATCTTGTCGGATTGAGTCTTTAAGGATTTGAGAAAACTTGATGTATGTCTTGCCGTGCTTATCTGTGGTGACAATGGGATATTCACATGATCTACTTGATGTGTGTTTTGGTGATCAACTTGCGGGTTCAATGAACTTATGCATAGGGGTTGGCACACGTTTTCTTCTTGACTCTCCGGTAGAAACTTTGGGGCACTCTTTGAAGTATTTTGTGTTGGTTGAATAGATGAATCTGAGATTGTGTGATGCATATCTTATAATCATGCCCACGGATACTTGAGGTGACAATGGAGTATCTAGGTGACATTATGGTTTTGGATGATTGGTGTCTTAAGGTGTTATTCTAGTATGAACTCTATTATAGATTGAACGGAAAGAATAGCTTCATGTTATTTTACTACGGACTCTTGAATAGATAGAATAGAAAGGATAACTTTGAGGTGGTTTCGTACCCTACCATAATCTCTTCATTTGTTCTCTGCTATTAGTGACTTTGGAGTGACTATTTTTTGCATGTTGAGGGATAGTTATATGATCCAATTATGTTATTATTGTTGAGAGAACTTGCACTAGTGAAAGTATGAACCCTAGGCCTTGTTTCCTAGCATTGCAATACCATTTACGCTCACTTTTATCATTAGTTACCTTGCTGTTTTTATATTTTCAGATTACAAAAACCTATATCTACCATCCATATTGCACTTGTATCACCATCTCTGCGCCGAACTAGTGCACCTATATAATTTTCCATTGTATTGGGTGTGTTGGGGACACAAGAGACTCTTTGTTATTTGGTTGCAGGCTTGTTTGAGAGAGACCATCTTCATCCTACGCCTCCCATGGATTGATAAACCTTAGGTCATCCACTTGAGGGAAATTTGCTACTGTCCTACAAACCTCTGCACTTGGAGGCCCAAAAACATCTACAAGAAGAAGGTTGTGTAGTAGACATCAAGCTCTTTTCTGGCGCCGTTGCCAGGGAGGTGAGTGCTTGAAGGTATATCTTTAGATCTTGCAATCGAATCTTTTAGTTTCTTGCTTTATCACTAGTTTAGTCTATAAAATAAAACTACAAAAAAATGGAATTGAGTTTGCCTCATACGCTTCATCTTTTTAATATCTTTCGTAAGTATGATGAAAAGGAAAATTGTGCTCAAGTGCTAGAAGAAGAAGTCTATAAAATGTTTGGCACTAAATCTTTGAATGATGAGCATGATTGCAATGTTGTTAGTATGAACTCCTTGAATATCCATAATACTAATGATGATTGCACTAATTATGATGAAAATGTCTCCTATAAGCATGTCGATTTTTGTGGAGTGCATTTGGTTTGCAAGTACACACCAAATAGAGAAGATAGATATTGCAAGAGGCATAAGCATTTAGAAACTAAATTGTTGCAAGAAAGGCTAAATGTGAGTGCTGCAAATTTAACATGCCTTTGCCGTACTTGTGAACTTAGCAATGAACGTGGTTATTTACATCTCCGATGCAAATTGTTTCATGATCGAATCATGTCCAAAAATTGTGATGATATGATTTACCTTGCACATCATAATTAACTTAGTTTTCTTTTGGGTTATGAAGAAATAAAACGTTTAACTAAGAATCTTCCAGCATTTGCCCTTAAGAAATTCCTTGATATTGATCTAGAGAAGACTTATTTGTATTGTGCAGTGAATTGCATTGAAAATCCTTATATTGCCAATTACCTAAAGAAAAGAAAGCAAATAGAAGATGCAGAGAATACTAATGAAAGGGAAGAGACTTCCCATTATCCTCCTATTATTTCTTATGATGAATCAGGTAACGAGGAGGAGCTTTCTATTCAACCAATATCATTAATAAGGAGCTCAAAGAAGAAGGTTGAGCCCACACATAATGTGAAGAAGAAAAAGAAAAAAAAGGAGAAGCGAAGGTAAAAAGGTATCCCTCCCAAATTATGTTGCTCCCACTACTCATTGTTATGATGATAATTGCTATACTATTGGTGCTATCTATACTATTAATGATGAGAGTGGTTATGCTTATGATATGAAAAGGCCCAAGCTTGGGGATGCTATGTTTGATGAGGATGACATATTTGAGAATATTTTTTTTGAAATTAATGTTTGTTCCAAGCTTGGGGATGCTACGTTTAATGAAGATTATATTTTTAGCCTCCCAAGTTTTGACATGCAAAGTTGTTATGATGATAGCATGCCTCTTATCTATGATGATTATATTGATGAAAGTGGGTTTGGAAGAGTGTCAACTTTAGGAAGTAATGATCCCACTATTTTGGAGGATGTTGAATCTTATTGTGATGAATATGTAAGTGGATTTGGAGAGGTCATGACTTTGTTTAGTGATGATTCCACTATCTTGGAAGAGGTTTCAATCGATTATGATGAGAACAAAGTTGCTACTTATGATGATTATTGTGATGTAACTTATGCTATAAAAAGTAGTGATGATTATATTTATAAAAACTTGTCATGATTATGAATACCCTTTTTCTGAACATTACTCTTTTAATGTGGAAACAATTTTTAGTATTCGAGTCTCTTATGATACTCCCACTATTCCGAATAAGAAGAATTTTGCTTATGTGGAGAGTAGTAAATTTTGTATGCTTTTAGATCATGAAAATAATGCTTTAGGTGCTGGTTATATTGTTGAATTCATTCATGATGCTACTGAAAATTATTATGAGGGAGTAACATATGCTTGTAGGAATTGCAATAATATCAAGTTTCCTCTCTATGTGCTTAAAATCTTGAAGTTATGCTTGTTTTGCCTTCCTATGCTAGTTGATTATTGTTCCCATAAGTTGTTTGCTCACAAAATCCCTATGTATAGGAAGTGGGTTAGACTTAAATGTTCTAGTCATATGCTTCATGATGCTCCCGTTATGTTTCAATTCTTATCTTTTATGTGAGCATCATTGTCATCATCATGCCTAGCTAGAAAGGCATTAAAGAAAAGCGCTTGTTGGGAGACAACCCAATATTTACCCTTACTGTTTTTGTGTGTCCACATGATTATGCTACTTTAGTAATCATGTTTTATAGATTTTGTTTCAATAAAGTGCGAAGTAAGACCTTTAGGATAGCTTACGGTGATAGTTGTGTTGATCCTGCTGAAAATCAGAAAATTTTGCACCCAGTAAATTAGTTTTAATAATTCACAGAAACGTGATTTTGATCTGATTCTTTTTGCTCTGGATTGGTACACAAATTGCTTAGGTCTTCCTAATTTGGTAGGATGTTTGGAGTTCCAGAAGTATACGTTTGATACAGATTAGTACAGACTGTTCTGTTTTTGATAGATTCTGTTTTCTATGTGTTGTTTGCTTATTTTGATGAATCTATGAGTAGTATCGAAGGGTATGAACCATAGAAAAGTTGGAATACAGTATATATTACACCAATATGAATTTAGAATGAGTTCATTACAATACCTAAGTGGTGGTTTTATTTTCTTATACTAACGTAGCTTACGAGTTTTCTGTTGAGTTTTGTGTTGTGAAGTTTTCAAGTTTTGGGTAAAGATTTGATGGACTATGGAATAAGGAGTGGCAAGAGCCTAAGCTTGGGGATGACCATGGCACCCCAGGATAATCAAGGATAACCTAAAGCCTGACCTTGGGGATGCCCCGGAAGGTATCCCCTCTTTCGTCTTCGTTTATCAGTAACTTTACTTGGAGCTATATTTTTATTCACCACATGATATGTGTTTATCTTGGAGCGTCATTTTGTTTTATTTTGTTTTGCTTGCTGTTTGAATAAAATACCAAGATCTGAAATTCTTAAATGAGAGAGAGTTTTCACATAGCTACATAATTATTTAACTACTCATTGATCTTCACTTATATCTTTTTGGAGTAGTTTGTCATTTACTCGTGTGCTTCACTTATATCCTATGAGTAAATGGTTGAATGAGTTGAATGTCATAACTCTGAAATTATATATGTTTCATTTTCTTATCCCATGGGTAGTAATGACTTCACATCTAAGAAGTAGAGGTGGTAAATTTATTGAAGGTTACCAAGCATTGTATTGGTCACTTGAACAATTCATGAACGAATATTGAAGGAAGAGAGATTTCACATATAAATATACTATTTTAGACATCTTCTATGATTGTGAGCCCCATTAATTATTTTCAAACCTAAGCAAATTAGTTGAAATTGCACAAGGAAGACAACGTAATGAGTTATGCTTGGATGTATTTGTATAGAAGTTATATTGTTATAGATCCTCCAACATGTGGTGCTTGCTTTTTAGAATCCTTTGGTAGCCAAAATATCTGTACTAAGCGGGAATACTGCTTGTGCATCCAAATTCCTTGAACCAAGTTTCTTCCATGAGTGTCCACCATACCTACCTATATGTTGTATTTACCTACCGTTCCAAGTAAATTTGCATGTGCCAAACTCTAAACCTTCAAATAATAATCTGTTATGTATGCCCGAATCGCTCATATAGCGACTAGGGGATGTCAGTATCTTCCATGCTAGGTGGGTTATTCTCAAGATGAGTGGACTCCGCTCATCATTCACGAGAAAAATGTCTGGTAACTGGGATGCCCGGTCCCATGATCAAAAGATCAAAATCAAATCGAAAATAATTGAAAAAAAACTCCCCCAAGATTGATGTTAGTTGGAGGCACCCGTTGTTTCGGGCAAGCCATGGATTGATGATTGTTGGTGGAGGGGGAGTAAAAAATTTACCATTCTATTTGGGAACTGCCTATAATGTATGTAGTATGGAAGATATTGGGAACTCTTGGTTGTTATGTTGACAATGAAAGCATACCTCTCAAAATTATTTTCATCTCTATTTCAAAATCGAGCTCTGGCACCTCTGCAAATCCATGCTTCCCTCTGTGAAGGGCCTATCTTTTACTTTTATGCAAGAGTCAGTAGTATTCCTTATCATTCCTACCTACTCTTTAGTTGGCAAGCATCGTGTGTTGGGGAAAGATCTAAACATATATGGCCATGCAAATATATTTGATCATGAATTATTATTGTTGACAATTATCTATATGATAAGTGACTTGGGAGGCAAAACACTAAGCCCCTATGTTTCTCTATTTGATGGATGCTATTTGTTCTAAGAATATGCTTTGAGTGGTAGCAATCATGGAAGAGTATATGATAGTTGAGTATGTGGAGTTTGCTAAATCAAAGCTCTGACATAGACCCTTCATGAAAATAAGATGAATTTTAATTGTTTGATGACTGAGAATGAAGTTTGCTAGTTTTTAAGAAAGTTTATGGTCTATGCTTTAACATGTGAATAGCTTGTTACTTGATCTTGAGAAGTTTTATGAGATGAACTACTGTTATGACATATAATCATGCTAGAAAAGGTGATTTAAATTATCATTGATCAAACTTGTGCACCTGCTAGCATTCACACTTCATAAATCTTTCTTTTATCATTTACCTACTCGAGGACGAGCAGGAATTAAGCTTGGGGATGCTGATATGTCTCCAACGTATCTATAATTTATGAAGCATTCGTGCTATTATATTATCTGTTTTGAATGTTTATGGGTTTTACTAAGCACTTCTATATTATTTTTGGGACTAACCTATTAATCGGAGGCCCAGCCCATATTGTTGTTTTCCTGCCTATTTCAGTGTTTCGAAGAAAAGGAATATCAAACGGAGTCCAAACGGAATGAAACCTTCGGGAGCGTGATTTTTGGAACGAACGTGATCCAGGAGACGTGGAGCTGAAGTCAGGGAAGCTTCAAGAAGGCCACGAGGCAGGGGGGCGCACCCACCCCCCTGGGCACGCCCTCCACCCTCGTGGGCCCCTCGTGGCTCCCCTAACCGGCTTCTTTCGCCTATATAAGTCCATATACCCTAAAACCTTCGGGGAACAGAATAGATCGGGAGTTCTTCCGCCGCAAGCCTCTGTAGCCACCAAAAACCTCTCGGGAGCCCATTCCGGCACCCTGCCGGAGCGGGGGATCCCTCACCGGTGACCATCTTCATCATCACGGCGCTATCCATGACGAGGAGGGAGTAGTTCACCCTCGGGACTGAGGGTATGTACCAGTAGCTATGTGTTTGATCTCTCTCTCTCTCTCTCTCTCTCTCTCGTGTTCTTGAGGTGATACGATTTTGATGTATCGCGAGCTTTGCTATTATAGTTGGATCTAATGATGTTTCTCCCCCTCTACTCTCTTGTAATGGATTGAGTTTTCCCTTTCAAGTTATCTTGTCGGATTGAGTCTTTAAGGATTTGAGAACACTTGATGTATGTCTTGCCGTACTTATTGATAACCCGCAAGTATACGTGATAGTTGTAGCCTCTTTCGATAAGTAAGAGTGTCGAACCCAACGAGGAGCTAAAGGTAGAACAAATACTCTCTCAAGTCCTATCGGCCACTGATACGACTCTACGCACGCTTGATGTTTGCTTTACCTATAACAAGTATGAAACTAGAAGTACTTTGTAGGTGTGATAGGATAGGTTTGCAAGATAATAAAGAACACGTAAATAAAGAGTAGGGGCTGTTTAGATAAAGAGGCAATAAAGTAAATATAGCAAGTGTGGAAAAGTGGTGGTAGGAGTTGTGAAATTGTCCCTAAGCAACTGACTACATTACTATACCGATAATCACTATTGCAATTCTATTAGAGGGAGAGGCATAAGCTAACATACTTTCTCTATTTGGATCATATGCACTTATGATTGGAACTCTAGCAAGCATCCGCAAGTACTAAAGATCATTAAGGTAAAACCCAACCATAGCATTAAAGTATCAAGTCCCCGTTATCCCATACGCGAACAACCTACTTACTCGGGTTCGTGCTTCTGTTCACTCACGCCACCCACCATAAGCAAATCATAAGCATATTGCGAACCCTACAGCGGGAATCCCTCACGCTTGCGAAACATGGAGGGAACCATAGGACAACACCAATAATAAAACATGCAACTCAAATCAATCTTAGCAATTCATCAATCACCGGTAGGACAACAAAAATCTACCAAGACATCATAGGATGGCAACACATCATTGGATAATAATATGAATCATAAAGCACCATGTTCAAGTAGAGGGTACTCGGGTTGCGGGAGAGTGGACCGCTGAATATAGATGGGGGAAGGTGATGGAGATGTTGGTTAATATGACGGTGGTGTTGGTGAAGATCGCGGTGATGATGATGGCCCCCGGCGGCGTTCAGGCTCCACCGGAAGCAAGGGGGAGAGATCCCCCCTTCTTCTTCTTCTTCCTTGACCTTCTCCCTAGATGGGAGAAGGGTTTCCCCTCTGGTCCTTGGCTCCCATGGCTTGGGAGGGGCGAAAGCCCCTCCAAGATTGGATCTATCTCTCTGTTTCTGCGTTCTCAGATTCTGCCCCTTCACCATTTCTTTTATATCTGAAGATCCGTAACTCCGATTGGGGTGAATCTTTCTCCCAGATTTTTCTCGTAAAATTAGCTTTCTTGTGGCAAAAGAAGAGCGTCAACCGCCTTACAGGTGGCCCAGAAGAGTGCCAGGCGCGCCCCCTATATCCTGGCCACCTCGGACACCGTTTCGCGTTGATTCTTCCTCCGGAAAATCCCAAGTATTCCAAAATAATTCTCTCTCCGTTTTTATCCCGTTTGGGTTCCGTTTGACATTGGGTTTCTGCGAAACATAAAACATACAACAAACAGGAACTAGCACTGGGCACTGGATCATTATGTTAGTGCCAAAAATAATATAAAAAGTTGCCAAAAGTATATGAAAGTTGAAGAATATTGGCATGGAACAATCAAAAGTTATATATACGACGGAGACATATCAGCATCCCCAAGCTTAATTCCTGCTCGTCCTCGAGTAGGTAAATGATAAAATAGATAATGTTTGATGTGGAATGCTACCTAGCATAATCTTGATCATATGTCTAATCATGGCATGAATATTAAGACACGAGTGATTCAAAGCAATAGTCTATCTTTGACATAAAAACAATAATACTTCGAGCGTACCAATAAAGCAATCATGTCTTTTCAAAACAACAAGGTCAAAGCAAGCTTATCCCTACAAAATCATATAGTTTGGCCATGCTTCATTTTCGTCGCACAAAATGCTCCCATCATGCATAACCCTGATGACAAGACGAGCAATTGGTTCATACTTTTTTAACGCGCTTCAGCTTTTTCAACCCTCACGCAATACATGAGCGCAAGCCATGGATATAGCACTATAGGTGGAATATAATATAATGATGGAGGTTATGTGAAGAAGACAAAAAAGAAGAAAGTCTCACATCGACGCGGCTAATCAACGAGCTATGGAGATGCCCATCAATTGATGTCAATGTGAGGAGTAGGGATTTCCATGCAACATATGCACTAAGAGCTATAAGTGTATAAAAGCTCAAACTGAAAACTAAGTGGGTGTGCATCCAACTTGCTTGCTCATGAAGACCTAGGGCATTTGAGGAAGCCCATCATTGGAATATATAAGCCAAGTTCTATAATGAAAAATTCCCACTAGTATATGAAAGTGACAACATAAGAGACTCTTTATATGAAGAACATGGTGCTACTCTGAAGCACAAGTGTGGTAAAAGGATAGTAACATTGCCCCTTTTCTTTTTTTCCTTTTTTCCTTTTTCTTTTTTTCTGGTGGGCTTCTTTGGCCCCCCTTTTTTATTTAGGCTTCTTTGGCCTTTCCTTTTTTCCTTTTTCTTTTTTTTCATGGGGCAATGCTCTATAATGATGATCATCACACTTTTATTTACTTAAAACTCAATATTACAACTCGATACTAGAACAAAGATATGACTCTATATGAATGCTTCCGGCGGTGTACTGGGATGTGCAATGATCTAGCCTAGCAATGACATCAAAAAACGAACAAGCCATGAAAACATCATGCTACCTATCTTACGATCATGCAATGCAATATGACAATAAATGCTCAAGTCATGTATATGATGATGATGGAAGTTGCATGGCAATATATCTCAGAATGGCTACGGAAAAACCATGATAGGTAGGTATGGTGGCTGTTTTGAGGAAGATATAAGGAGGCTTATGTGTGATAGAGCGTATCATATCACGGGGTTTGGATGCACCGGTGAAGTTTGCACCAACTCTCAAGGTGAGAAAAGGCAATGCGTGGTACCGAAGAGGCTAGCAATGATGGAAAGGTAAAGGTGCGTATAATCCATGGACTCACATTAGTCATAAAGAACTCATATACTTATTGCAAAAGTTCATTAGCCCTTGAAGCAAAGTACTACTACGCATTCCCCTAGGGGTATAGATTGGTAGGTAAATACCATCGCTCATCCCGAACTGCCACTCATAAGGAAGACAATCAAAGAAACACCCCATGCTTCAAATTTGTCACACAACGGTTACCATACATGCATGTTACGGGACTTGCAAACCTCAACACAAGTGTCTCTACAATCCACAACCACCCACTAGCATGACTCTAATATCACCATCTTTATATCACAAAACTATTGCAAGGAATCAAACATATCATATTCAACGATCTTCAAGTTTATTTAGGATTTTATGACTAACCATGTGAATGACCAATTCCTGTCATCTCTCTAAATTGATATAAGTGAAGCAAGAGAGTTTACTTCTTTCTACAAAATATTTGGCCACACTCTAACAAATATAAGTGAAGCAAAAGAGCATTCTAGAAATGGCGGTTTTCTAAGTAAAGAGAAACAGGCAATCCAAGCTTCAAATGATATAAGTGAAGCACATGAAGCATTCTATAAAGCCATACTCAAAAGATTTAAGTGAAGTGCAATGAGCATTCTATAAATCAACCAAGGACTATCTCATACCAGCATGGTGCATAAAAGAAAAATGAAAACTAAATGCAAAAGATGCTCCAAGACTTGCACATATCACATGAACAAAACGAATACGAAAACATACCGATACTTGTTGAAGAAAGAGGGGATGCCTTCCAGGGCATCCCCAAGCATAGACGCTTGAGTCTCCTTGAATATTTACTTGGGATGCCTCGGGCATCCCCAAGCTTGAGCTCTTGCCTCTCTTCCTTTTCCTCATATCGAGACCTTCTTGATTAGGCACTTCATCCACACAAAACTTCAACAGAAAACTCGGTAAGATCCGTTAGTATACTAAAGCAAATCACTACTCTAAGTACTGTAGCAAACCAATTCATATTTTGTTTTTTCATTGTGTCTACTGTAATATAACTTTCCCATGGCTTAATCCATTGATATAAATTGATAGATTCATCAAAACAAGCAAACTATGCATCAAAAACAGAATCTATCAAAAACAGAATAGTCTGTAGCAATCTAAAGATTCACCATGTTTCTGTTACCCCAAAAATTCTACCAAAATTAGGAAAAATAAACAAGTTGTACATCAAGACATTGCAAAAGGAATCAGAACCGTTTGACGTTCCAGTTAAAATGTAAAATCGCGCACTACAGCCAAAGTTTCTGTCCTGCACCGTACAAACCAACAAGCATTGTAAACATCCTAAAGGAAAACCTTGGCACATTATTTTTATAATACAATGGAATTGTACAAGGGGATAATTATTTTTGATGAAAATTTTCTGTAATTAAGATTCACAAAGTTTCCGTGAGCATGAACAAAGTTTAAGGCTAGCTCCCACTTCAACAATGCTTGTCTTTCTCACTTTCACTTTCCTTTTTGAAAAGTTTTGTGTTCCCCTCTTTATTTTTCTTGTTTTTAAAATATATGAAAGCACTCAACAGAAATAAATGACTCTCTAAAAATTCCGGGTTGTCTCCCTGGCGGTGCTTTCTTTAAAGCCATTAAGCTAGGCATTTAGTGCTCAAGTAATGAATCCACCCGGATCCCAAGGTATATCAAAGCCAATTTTAATTAACAATGATTTGTAATTTAGTAGTGATCACAAAGTAACATATATCAAGCAACAACTAAGTCTAACTCTCTTCCTATGCATCGGCTTTTCATAAAAGAACAATTCATGCACACCAAGTAAAGGCCAATGCATAGTATAAGCAGTTTCTTGCAATTCTATCGTGTTGGAAACATAGAGAGGTGGAGAAATAGTTCCTCTCTCATAATAATTGCAAGTAGGAGCAGCAAACACATGCATATTACATTCATCAAGATCATCATGTGCAATGGTAAAAGGCAACCGATCAATATAATCCTTAATAAGCACAAACTTCTCCGATATAGTGTAGTTTGGAGAATTCAAAAAGATAATAGGACTATCATGCGTGGGTGCAATAGCAACAATTTCATGTTTAACATAAGGAACTATAGCAAATTCATCTCCATAATCATAATTCATATTGGCATCTTGGCAACAAGCATAGCAAGCATCATCAAAAAGGGACATTTCAAACAAATTCAAGGGATCATAGCAATCATCATAGCAATCATCCTTCGGTAAGCACGAAGGGGAATTAAACAATGTATGAGTTGAAGAGTTCCTCTCATTAGAAGGTGGGCATGGGTGATCAATCCGCTCTTCCTCCTTTTGTTCTTTGCTCTCCTCATCATCTTTTTCATCCAATGAGCTCACAGTTTCATCAATTTCCTCTTCCATAGCTTCCTGCAAAATATTAGTCTCTTCTTGGACAGCGGAGACTTTCTCAATAAATGCATTAATATTGTAAATGTATTCATAATTTTCATAGCAATATCTAAGTATAGTAAGATTTTCTGGTCTATAAACTGAATCATCAAAATCGTCGAACACTTTAAACATAGATTCAATCTCATAAGCACCCATAAAAGCAACAAATTCTTCTATTTGTTCCACATCATAGTAATCATAGATACCATTAGCATAAGAAGCTAAGGTTTCATTATCATTAAATCTGCATGAAAAGGGAAGGTGTGGAGCCTTCATCCTAGAGCAACAAGTATAATCATGTATCACGCATAGTTGACGAGCATACCAACGTAACATAGAAATTTGATCCCATAATAGTTTCCCTTTTTGTGTCAAGCGATAATCCCTAAACTATTCACGTTGATCCAACGTTACTCCCATAACATAATTGAATGGGGTTTTCTCAGGATTCTCAAAGTAGTACATAATATCTTGAACATAACGAGCATTGAGGGTTTTAGGAGGTTCCCCATCTCCATGAGTAGCATCTACACCTAATTTTTTTGGTATTTCGTGTTCCATATCCATAACTAAAGATAGAGAACAACTTAGAACAACAAATAAAAATTACTTAGTGATAAAGCAAACAAGCACACACGAGAATATTCACTCCACGCTATGACTCCTCGGCAACGGCGCCAGAAAAAGGTCTTGATAACCCGCAAGTATACGGGATAGTTGTAGCCTCTTTCGATAAGTAAGAGTGTCGAACCCAACGAGGAGCTAAAGGTAGAACAAATACTCTCTGAAGTCCTATCGGCCACTGATACGACTCTATGCACGCTTGACGTTTGCATTACCTAGAACAATTATGAATCTAGAAGTACTTTGTAGGTGTGATAGGGTAGGTTTGCAAGATAATAAAGAACACATAAATAAAGAGTAGGGGCTGTTTATATAAAGAGGAAATAAAGTAAATATAGCGAGTGTGGAAAAGTGGTGGTAGGAGTTGTGAAATTGTCCCTAAGCAACTGACTACATTACTAGACCCATAATCACTATTGCATTCTATTTGAGGGAGAGGCATAAGCTAACATACTTTCTCTACTTGGATCATATGCACTTATGATTGGAACTCTAGCAAGCATCCGCAACTACGAATGATCATTAAGGTAAAACCCAAGCATAGCATTAAAGTATCAAGTCCCCTTTATCCTAGATGCAAACAACCTACTTACTCGGGTCTATGCTTCTGTTCGCTCACGCCACCCACCATAAGCAAATCATAAGCATATTGCAAACCCTACAACGGGAATCCCTCACACTTGCGCGACACGGAGGGCACCATAGGACAGCACCAATAATAAAACATGCAACTCAAACCAATCTTAGCAATTCATCAATCACCGATAGGACAACGAAAATCTACTCAGATATCATAGGATGGCAACACATCATTGGATAATAATATGAAGCTTAAAGCACCATGTTCAAGTAGAGGGTACAACGGGTTGTGGGAGAGTGAACCGCTGAATATGGATGGGGGAAGGTGATGGAGATGTTGGTGAAGATGACGGCGGTGTTGGTGAAGATCATGGTGATGATGATGGCCCCCGGCGGTGTTCCGGTGCCACCGGAAGCAAGGGGGAGAGAGCCCCCCTTCTTCTTCTTCTTCCTTGACATTCTCCCTAGATGGGAGAAGGGTTTCCCCTCTGGTCCTTGGCTCCCATGGCTTGGGAGGGACGAGAGCCCCTCCGAGATTGGATTTATCTCTCTATTTCTGCGTTCTCAGATTCTGCCCCTTCACCGTTTCTTTTATATCCGGAGATCCGTAACTCCGATTGGGGTGAATCTTTCGCCTAGATTTTTCTCGTAAAATAAGCTTTCTTGTGGCAAAAGAAGAGCGTAAACTGCCTTACGGGTGGCCCAAGAGAGTGCCAGGCACGCCCCCTATCTATTGGCCACCTCGGACACCGTTTCACGTTGATTCTTCCTTCGGAAAATCCCAAATATTCCAAAATAATTCTCCGTCCGTTTTTATCCCATTTGGGTTCCATTTGATATTGGGTTTCTGTGAAACATAAAACATGCAACAAATAGGAACTGGCATTGGGCACTGGATCAATATGTTAGTCCCAAAAATAATATAAAAAGTTGCCAAAAGTATATGAAAGTTGAAGAATATTGGCATGGAACAATCAAAAATTATAGATACGACGGAGACGTATCACTTATCTGTGGTGACAATGGGATATTCTCGTGATCTACTTGATGTGTGTTTTGGTGATCAACTTGCGGGTTCAATGAACTTATGCATAAGGGTTGGCACACGTTTTCGTCTTGACTATCCGGTAGAAACTTTGGGGCACTCTTTGAAGTACTTTGTGTTGGTTGAATAGTTGAATCTGAGATTGTGTGATGCATATTGTATAATCATGCCCACGGATACTTGAGGTGACAATGGAGTATCTAGGTGACATTAGGGTTTTGGTTGATTTGTGTCTTAAGGTGTTATTCTAGTACGGACTCTATGAGAGATTGAACGGAAAGAATAGCTTCATGTTATTTTACTACGGACTCTTCAATAGATAGAACAGAAAGGATAACTTTGAGGTGGTTTCGTACTCTACCATAATCTCTTTGTTTGTTCTCTGCTATTAGTGACTTTGGAGTGACTCTTTGTTGCATGTTGAGGGATAGTTATATGATCCAATTATGTTATTATTGTTGAGAGAACTTGCACTAGTGAAAGTATGAACCCTAGGCCTTGTTTCCTAGCATTGCAATACCATTTACGCTCACTTTTATCATTAGTTACCATGCTGTTTTTATATTTTCAGATTACAAAAATCTATACCTACCATCCATATTGCACTTGTATCACCATCTCTTCGCCGAACTAGTGCACCTATACAATTTTCCATTGTATCGGGTGTGTTGGGGACACAAGAGACTCTTTGTTATTTGGTTGCAGGGTTGTTTGAGAGAGACCATCTTCATCCTACACCTCCCACGGATTGATAAATCTTAGGTCATCCACTTGAGGGAAATTTGCTACTGTCCTATAAACCTCTGCAGTTGGAGGCCCAACAACGTCTACAAGAAGAAGGTTGTGTAGTAGACATCAACGGTCTATGAGGGTACGTAGACACACTCTTCCACTCGTTGCTATGCATCTCCATGGATAGATCATTGCACGTGTGTATGTTTTTGTTTTGTTTTCCATGCAACAATTACCAACAGTGGCATCATGAGCCAGATCTATGCGTAGATGATATGCACGAGTAGAACACAAAGAGTTGTGGGTGGTGATAGTCATACTGCTTACCGCCAATGTCTTATTTTGATTCGGCGGTATTGTGGGATGAAGCGGCCCGGACCAACCTTACATGTCCACGCACATGAGACCGATTCCACCGACAGACATGCAACAAGTTCTGCATAAAAGTGGATGGCGGGTGTCTGTTTCTCCTACTTTAGTTGAATCAAATTTGACTATGGCCAGTCCTTGAAGAAGGTTAAAACAACAAACTTGATGAAACACCGTTGTGGTTTTGTGCGTAGATAAGAATGATTCTTTGCTAGAAACCCGTAGCAGCCACGTAAAACTCGCAACAACAAAGTGGAAGACGTATAACTTGTTTTTGGAGGGTGTGTTGTGATGTGATATGGTTAATACATGATGTGATATACGTTATTGTATGAGATGATCATGTTTTGTAATTTATCGGCAACTGATAGGAGCCTTATGGTTGTCTCTTTGTTGTATGAAATGCAAATGCCATGTAATTGCTTTACTTTATCACTATGCGTTAGCAATAGTTGTAGAAGCAATAGTTGGAGATACGGGTAACAATTCAACTCATGAAACTTTGCCCTGCTGGTATGAGATTATACGCACTCTCACCCTTCCATCATTGCTAGCCTCTTCGGTACCGTGCATTGCCCTTTCTCACCTTGAGAGTTGGTGCAAACTTTGCCGATGCATCCAAACCCCGTGATATGATACGCTCTATCACACATAAGCCTGCTTATATCTTCCTCAAAACAACCACCATACATACCTATCATGGCATTTCCATAGCCATTCCGAGATATATTGCCATGCAACTTCCATCGTCATCATATACATGACTTGAGCATTTATTGTCATATTGCTTTGCATGATCGTAAGATATCTAGCATGATGTTTTCATGGCTTGTCCCTTTTTTTGATGTCATTGCTACGCTAGATCATTTCACATCCCGGTACAGTGTCGGAGGCATTCATATAGAGTCATATCTTTGTTCTAGTATCGAGTTGTAATATTGAGTTGTAAGTAAATAAAAGTGTGATGATCATCATTATAGAGCATTGCCCCATAAAAAAAGAGGCCAAAGAAGCCTAAATAAAAAAAAGGGGGCCAAAGAAGCCCGCAAAAAAAAGGAAAAAAATAAAAAAGGGGCAATGTTACTATCCTTTTACCACACTTGTGCTTCAGAGTAGCACCATGTTCTTCATATAGAGAGAGTCTCCTATATTGTGACTTTCATATACTAGTGGGGATTTTCATTATTGAACTTGGCTTGTATATTCCAACGATGGGCTTCCTCAAATGTCCTAGGTCTTCATGAGAAAGCAAGTTGGATGCACACCCACTTAGTTTTCAGTTTGCGCTTTCATACACTTATAGCTCTTAGTGCATCTGTTGCATGGCAATCCCTACTCCTCGCATTGACATTAATTGATGGGCATCTCCATAGCTCGTTGATAGCCGCGTCGATGTGAGACTTTCTCCCTTTTTGTCTTCTCCACACAACCTCTACCATCATACTCTATTCCACCTATAGTGCTATATCCATGGCTCACGCTCATGTATTGCGTGAAAGTTAAAAAGGTTTGAGAACGTCAAAAGTATGAAACAATTGCTTGGCTTGTCATCGGGGTTGTGCATGTTTAAATATTTTGTGTGATGAAGATGGAGCATAGCCAGACTATATGATTTTGTAGGGATAACTTTCTTTGGCCATGTTGTTTTGAAAAGACATGATTGCTTTATTAGTATGCTCGAAGTACTATTGCTCTTATGTCAAATGATAGACTATTGATTTGAATCACTCGCATCTTAATATTCATGCCATGATTAGATATATGATCAAGATTATGCTAGGTAGCACTCCACATCAAAAAATTATCTTTTTATCATTTACCTACTCGAGGACGAACAGGAATTAAGTTTGGGGATGCTGATACGTCTCCGTCGTATCTATAATTTTTTATAGTTCCATGCCAATATTCTACAACTTTAATATACTTTTGGCAACTTTTTATATTATTTTTGGGACTAACATATTGATCTAGTGCCCAGTGCGAGTTCATGTTTGTTGCATGTTTTATGTTTCGAAACCCCATATCAAGCGGAGTCCAAACGGGATAAAAACGGACAGAGATCATTTTTGGAATATTTATGATTTTTGGGAAGAAAAACCAACGCGAGACGGTGCCCGAGGGGGCCACAAGGCAGGGGCCGCGTCCCTGACCCTCGTGGGCAACCCGTAAGGCGGTTGACGCTATGCTTTTCCACAAGAAAGATTATTTTCAGAGAAAAATCTAGGCGAAGGTTTCAATCCAATCAGAGTTACGGATCTCTGGATATATAAGAAACGGTGAAAGGGCAGAATCAGGGAACGCAGAAACAGAGAGAGACAGAGAGACAGATCCAATCTCGGAGGGGCTCTCGCCCCTCCCACGCCATGGAGACCTTGGACAATAGGGGAAACCCTTCTCCCATTTAAGGAGAAGGTCAAGGAAAAGGAAGAAGAAGGTGGGCTCTGTCCCACTTGCTTCCGGTGGCGCCGGAACGCCGCCGGGGGCCATCATCATCACCGCAATCTACACCAACACCTCCGCCATCTTCACCAACATCTCCATCACCTTCCCTCATCTATATTCAGCGGTCCACTCTCCCGCAACCCGTTGTACCCTCTACTTGAACATGGTGCTTTATCCTTCATATTATTATCCAATGATGTGTTGCCATCCTATGATGTATAAGTAGATTTTGATTGTCCTATCAGTGATTGATGAATTTCTATGATTGGTTTAATTTGCTTGTGGTTATGTTGTTGTCCTATTATGCCCTCCGTGTCGTGCAAGCGTGAGGGATTCCCAGTGTAGGGTGTTGCAATACGTTCATGATTCGCTTATAGTGGGTTGCTTGAGTGGCATAAGCATAAACCCGAGTAAGGGGGTTGTGGCGTATGGGATAAAGGGGACTTGATGTTTTGATGCTATGGTTGGGTTTTACCTTATTGATCTTTAGTAGTTGCAGATGCTTGGTAGAGTTCCAATCATAAGTGCATATGATCCAAGAAGAGAAAGTATGTTAGCTTATGCTTCTCCCACATAAAACTTTCTATCGGTCTAGTAAAGTAGTCAATTGCTTAGGGACAATTTCACAACTCCTTCCACCACTTCTCCACGCTCTCTATGTTTACTTTATTGCTTCTTTATCTAAACAGACCCTAGTTTTTATTTACGTGCTATTTGTTATCTTGCAAACCTATCCAACAACACCTACAAAGTGCTTCTAGTTTCAGACTTGTTCTAGGTAAAGATAACGTCAAGCGTGCGTAGAGTTGTATCAATTGTCGATAGAACTTGGGGGAATATTTGTTCTACCTTTAGCTCCTCGTTGGGTTCGACACTCTTACTTATCAAAAGAGGCTGCAACTGATCCCGTACACTTGTGGGTTATCAAGACCTTTTTCTGGCGCCATTGCCGGGGTGTCATAGCGTGGGGTGAATAGTCTTGTGTGTGCTTGTTTGCTTTATCACTAAGTAATTTTTATTTGCTGTTCTAAGTTGTTCTTTATCTTTAGTTATGGATATGGAACATGAAATACCAAAAAAAATTAGGTGTACTTGCTACTCATGGAGATGGGGAACCTCCTAAAACTCTCGATGCTAGTTATGTGAAAAATATTATGTACTACTTTGTTAATCCTGAGAAAACCCCACTCAATTATGTTATGGGAGACACGTTGGATCAACGTGAATACTTTAGGGATTACCGCTTGACACAAAAAGGGAAACTATTATCGGATCAAATTCATATGTTGCATTGGTATGCTCGGGAACTATGCTTGAGATATGATTATACTAGTTGCTCTAGGATGAAGGCTCCACACCTTCCCTTTTCATGCAAATTTAGTGATAATGAAACCTTAGCTTCTCATTCTAATGGTATATATGATTAATATGATGTGGAACAAATAGAAGAATTCATTGCTTTTATGGGTGCTCATGAGATTGAATCTTTGTTTAAAGAGTGTGAAAATCTTGATGATGCTGTTTACAAACCCAAAAATTTTGCTATACTTAAATATTGTTATCAGAATTATGAATACAATTCCGATATTGATGCATTTATTGAGAAAGTCTCCTCTGTCCAAGAAGAGACTAATATTTTGCAGGAGTCTATGGAAGAAGAAATTGATGAAACTGTGAGCTCATTGGATGAAAAAGATGATGAGGAGAGCGAAGAACAAAAGGAGGAAGTGCGGATTAGCTACCCGTGCCCACCTTCTAATGAGAGTAACTCTTCAACTCATACATTGTTTAATTTCCCTTTGTGCTTACCGAAGGATGATTGCTATGATGATTGTCATGATCCCGTTGATTCTTTTGAAATATCCCTTTTTGATGATGCTCGCTATGCTTGTGGCCATGATGCCAATATGAATTATGCTTATGGAGATGAACTTTCTATAGTTCCTTATGTTAAACATGAAATTGTTGCTATTGCACCCACACATGATAGTCCTATTATCTTTTTGAATTCTCCCTACTACACTATATGGGAGAAGTTTGCCCTTATTAAGGATTATATTGATGGGTTACGTTTTACTATTACACATGATAATTTTGATGAATATAATATGCATGTGTTTGCTGCTCCTACTTGCAATTATTATGAGAGAGGAACTATATCTCCACCTCTCTATGTTTCCAACGCGATAGAATTGCAAGAAACTGCTTATACTATGCATTGGCCTTTACTTGGTGTGCATGAATTGTTCTTTTATGACATGTCGATGCATAGGAAGAGAGTTAGACTTCGTTGTTGCATTATATATGTTACTTTGTGCTCACTACTAAATTACAAATCATTGTTAATTAAAATTGGCTTTGATATACCTTGGGATCCGGGTGGATCCATTACTTGAGCACTAAATGCCTAGCTTAATGGCTTTAAAGAAAGCGCTGCCAGGGAGAAAACCCAGAAGTTTTAGAGAGTCATTTAGTTCTGTTGATTTCTTTTATATAATCTAATAACAAAAAAATAAAGAGGGTAACCCAGAACTTTTCAAAAAGGAAAGTGAAAGTGAGAGAGACAAGCATTGTTGAACTGGGAGAGCTCCTTGAACTTTGTTCATGCTCACGGAAACTTTGTGAATCTTAATTACAGAAACTTTTCATCAAAAATAATTATCCCCTTGTACAATTTCATTGTATTATAAAAATAATGTGCTAAGGTTTGCCTTTAGGATGTTTACAATGCTTGTTGGTTTGTACGGTGCAGGACAGAAACTTTGACTATAGTGCGCGATTTTCCCTTTTGTAACTGGAATGTCAAACGGTTCTGATTCTTTTTGCACTGTCTTGCTATACAAATTGTTTATTTTTCCTGATTTTGGTAGAATTTTTGGGGTACCGGAAGTATGGTGAATGTTCATATTGCTACAGACTGTTCTGTTTTTTGACAGATTCTGTTTTTGATGCATAGTTCGCTTGTTTTGATGAAAGTATCAATTTCTATCAGTGGATTAAGCCATGGAAAAGCTATATTACAGTAGACACAATGCAAAAACAAAATATGAATTGATTTGCAACAGTACTTAGAGTAGTGATTTGCTTTATTATCTAACGGATCTTACCGAGTTTTCTGTTGAAGTTTTGTGTGGATGAAGTGTTTGATCGAGGAGGTCTTGATATGAGGAAAAGGAGGAGAGGCAAGAGCTCAAGATTGGGGATGCCCAAGGCACCCCAAGTAAATATTCAAGGAGACTCAAGTGTCTAAGCTTGGGGATGCCCCCGAAGGCATCCCCTCTTTCTTCAACAAGTATCAGTATGTTTTCATTTTCGTTTCCTTCATGCGATATGTGCAAGTCTTGGAGTGTCTTTTGCATTTGGTTTTCACTTTTCTTTTTTTGCACCATGTTGGTATGAGATAGTCCTTGGTTGATTTATAGAATGCTCATTGCACTTCACTTAAATCTTTTGAGTGTGACTTTATAGAATGCTTCATGTGCTTCACTTATATCATTTGAAGTTTGGATTGCCTATTTCCCTTCACATATAAAACCGCCATTTGTATAATTCTCTTTTGCTTCACTTATATTTGTTAGAGCATGGGCATATCTTTTGTAGAAACAATTAAACTCTCTTGCTTCACTTATATCTATTTAGAGAGATGACAGGAATAGGTCATTCACATGGTTAGTCGTAAAATCCTACATAAACTTGTAGATCGCCAAATATGATATGTTTGATTCCTTGCAATAGTTTTGTGATATAAAGATGGTGATATTAGACTCATGCTAGTGGGTAGTTGTGGATTGTAGAAATACTTGTGTTGAAGTTTGTGATTCCTGTAGCATGCATGTATGGTGAACCGTTATGTAACGAAGTTGGAGCATGAGGTATTTATTGATTGTCTTCCTTATGAGTGGCGGTCGGGGATGAGCGATGGTCTTTTCCTACCAATCTATCCCCCTAGGAGCATGCACGTAGTACTTTGTTTTGATGACTAATAGATTTTTTCAATAAGTATGTGAGTTCTTTATGACTAATGTTGAGTCCATGGATTATACGCAGTCTCACCCTTCCATCATCACTAGCCTCTTCGGTACCGTGCATTGTCCTTTCTCACCTCGAGAGTTGGTGCAACTTCGCCGGTGCATCCAAACCCCGTGATATGATACGCTGTATCACACATAAGCCTCCTTATATCTTCCTCAAAACAGCCACCATACCTACCTACAAGGTTGTTGGGGAACGTAGTAATTTCAAAAAAATTCCTACGCACACGCAAGATCATGGTGATGCATAGCAACGAGAGGGGAGAGTGTTTTCCACGTACCCTCGTAGATCAAAAGCGGAAGCGTTAGAACAGCACGGTTGATGTAGTCGTACGTCTTCACGGAAACTACGACACCTCCGAGTTCTAGCACACGTTCAGCTCGATGACGTCCCTCGAACTCCGATCCAGCCGAGTGTCGAGGGAGATTTGCGTCAGCATGACGGCGTGGTGACGAGCTTGATGTTGTACCGTCGTAGGGCTTCGCCTAAGCACCACTACGATATTATCGAGGTGGACTATGGTGGAGGGGGGCACCGCACACGGCTAAGATATCCAAGCGATCAATTGTTGTTGTGTCTATGGAGTGCCCCCCTGCCCCCGTATATAAAGGAGCAAGGGGGGAGGCGGCTGGCCTAGGGAGGAGGCGCGCTAAGGGGGGAGTCCTACTCCCATCGGGAGTAGGACTCCTCCTTTCCTTGGTGGAGTAGGAGAGAAGGAAAGAGGAGGAGAGGGAAAAGGAAAAGGGGGCTGCTCCCCTTGTCCAATTCGGACCAGAGGGGGGGGGGGCGCAGGCCTCCTTCCTTTTGGCCTCTCTCATCTATTCCCGTATGGCCCAATAAGGCCCATATACTCCCCGGCGAATTCCCGTAACTCTCCGGTAGTCCGAAAAATACCCGAATCACTCAGAACCTTCCCGAAGTCCGAATATAGTCGTCCAATATATCGATCTTTACGTCTTGACCATTTCGAGACTCCTCGTCATGTCCCCGATCTCATCCGGGACTCCGAACTCCTTTGGTACATCAAAACTCATAAATTCATAATATAACTATCATCGAAACCTTAAGCGTGCGGACCCTACGGGTTCGAGAACTATGTAGACATGACTGAGACACGTTTCCGGTCAATAACCAATAGCTGAACCTGGATGCTCATATTGGCTCATACATATTCTACGAAGATCTTTATCGGTCAAACCGCATAACAACATACGTTGTTCCCTTTGTCAGTGGTATGTTACTTGCCCGAGATTCGATCGTCGGTATCTCAATACCTAGTTCAATATCGTTACCGGCAAGTCTCTTTACTCGTTACATAATGCATAATTCCGTAACTATCTCATTGGCTACATTGCTTGTAAGGCTTATAGTGATGTGCATTACCGAGAGGGCCCAGAGATACATCTCCGACAATTGGAGTGACAAATCCTAATCTCGAAATACGTCAACTCAACAAGTACGTTCGGAGACACCTGTAGAGCACCTTTATAATCACCCAGTTACGTTGTGGCATTTGGTAGGACACAAAGTGTTCCTCCAGTAAACGAGAGTTACATAATCTCATAGTCATAGGAACATGTATAAGTCATGAAGAAAGCAATAGCAACATACTAAACGATCAAGTGCTAAGCTAACGGAATGGGTCAAGTCAATCAAATCATTCTCCTAATGATGTGATCTCGTTAATCAAATGACAACTTATGTCTATGGTTAGGAAACTTAACCATCTTTGATTCACGATCTAGTCAAGTAGAGGCATACTGGTGACACTCTGTTTGTCTATGTATTCACACATGTATTATGTTTCTGGTTAATAAAATTCTAGCATGAATAATAAACATTTATCATGATATAAGGAAATAAATAATAACTTTATTATTGCCTATAGGGCATATTTCCTTCAGTCTCCCACTTGCACTAGAGTCAATAATCTAGTTCACATCGCCATGTGATTTAACAACAATATTCACATCTGTATGTGATTAATACCCATAGTTCACATCGTCATGTGATCAACACCCAAAGGGTTTACTAGAGTCAATAATCTAGTTCACATCGCTATCTGATTAACACCCAAAGAGTACTAAGGTATGATCATGTTTTTCTTGTGAGAGAAGTTTAGTCAACGTGTTTGTCACATTCAGAGCCGTATGTATTTTGCAAATATTCTATGTCTACAATGCTCTGCACGGAGCTACTCTAGCTAATTTCTCCCACTTTCAATATGTATCCAGATTAAGACTTAAAGTCATCTGGATCAATGCCAAAACTTGCATCGACGTAACCCTTTATGACGAACATTTTTGTCACTTCCATAATCGAGAAACATATCCTTATTCTACTAAGGATAATTTTGACCAATGTCAAGTGATCTACTCCTAGATCACTATTGTACTCCCTTGCCAAACCAGGGCAGAGTATACAATAGGTCTGGTCCATAGCATGGCATACTTTTATAGAACCTATGACTGATACATAGGGAATGACTTTCATTCTCTTTCTACTTTCTGTTGTGGTCGGGATTTGAGTCTTACTCAATTTCATACCTTTGCAACACAGGCAAGAACTCTTTCTTTGAATGTTCCATTTTGAACTACTTCAAAAACTTATCAAGGTATGTACTCATTGAAAAATCTTATCAAGCGTCTTGATCTATCTCTATAGATCCTGATGCTCAATGTGTAAGTAGCTTTACTGAGGTCTTTCTTTGAAAAAAACACTCCTTTATGCTTTCCACAAAATTCTACATTATTTCCGATCAACAATATGTCATTCACATATACTTATCAGAAAGGCTGTAGTGCTCCCACTCACTTTATTGTAAATACAGGCTTCACTGCAAGTCCGTATATAACTATATGCTTTGATCAACTTATCAAAGCGTATATTCCTATTCCGAGATGCTTGCACCAGTCCATAGATGGATGGCTGGATCTTGAACAATTTGTTAGCACCTTTGGGATTGACAAAACCTTCTAGTTGCATCATATACAACTCTTCTTAAGAAAACCATTAAGGAATGCAGTTTTGACATCCATTTGCCAGATTCCATAAAGTGTGGTAATTGCTAACATGATTTGGACAGACTTTAAGCATCGATACGAGTGAGAAAATCTCATTGTATTCAACACCTTGAACTTGTCTAAAACTTTTTGCGACAAGTCGAGCTTTGTAGATAGTAACACTACTATCAGCGTTTGTCTTCCTCTTGAAGATCCATTTATTTTCTATGGCTTGCCGAGCATCGGGCAAGTCTACCAAAGTCCACACTTTGTTCTCATGCATGGATCCCATCTCAGATTTCATGGCCTCAAACCATTTCGCGGAGTTTGGGCTCATCATCGCTTCCTCATAGTTCGTAGGTTTATCATGGTCTAGTAACATGACTTCCAGAATAGGATTACCGTACTACTCTGGTGCGGATCTTATTCTGGAAGACCTACGAGGTTCTGTAGTAACTTGATCGGAAGTTTCAAGATCATCCTCATTAGCTTCCTCACTAATTGGTGTAGGAATCACTAAAACTGATTTATGTGATGAA
The DNA here is from genome assembly GCF_018294505.1 of Triticum aestivum. Taxonomy (NCBI): domain Eukaryota; kingdom Viridiplantae; phylum Streptophyta; class Magnoliopsida; order Poales; family Poaceae; genus Triticum; species Triticum aestivum. The sequence goes on from NC_057798.1 coordinate 558,835,892, forward strand.
CTACTTTCCAGTAAGGGAGAAGGTACAATTACCTCATCAAGTTCTACTTTCCTCCCACTCACTTCTTTCGAGAGAAACTCCTTCTCTAGAAAGGATCCATCTTAGCAACGAATATCTTGCTTTCGGATCTGTGATAAAAGATGTACCCAATAGTTTCCTTTGGGTATTCTATGAAGACGCACTTCTCCGATTTGGGTTCAAGCTTATCAGGTTGAAACTTTTTTACATAAGCATCGCAGTCCCAAACTTTAAAAACAACAACTTTGGTTTCTTGCCAAACCACAGTTCATAAGGCGTCGTCTCAACGGATTTTGATGGTGCCCTATTTAAAGTGAATACAGCTGTCTCTAATGCATAACCCCAAAAGGATAGTGGTAAATCGGTAAGATACATCACAGATCGCACCATATCCAATAAAGTGCGGTTATGACGTTCGGACACACCATTACGCTGTGGTGTTCCATGTGGCGTGAGGTGTGAAACTATTCCACATTGTTTTATATGAAGACCAAACTCATAACTCAAATATTCTCCTCCACGATCAGATCCTAGAAACTTTATTTTCTTGTTACGATGATTCTTCACTTCACTCTAAAATTCTTTGAACTTTTCAAATGTTTCAGACTTGTGTTTCATTAAGTAGATATACCCATATCAGCTCAAATCATTTGTGATGTTCAGAAAATAACGATTCTTGCCACGAGCATCAACACTCATTGGATCGCATACATCGGTATGTATTATTTTCAATAAGTCAGTAGCTCGTTCCATTGTTATGGAGACCGGACCTTTAGTTATCTTGCCCATAAGGCACGGTACGCAAGCATCAAACGATTCATAATCAAATGATTCAAAAAATCCATCTTTATGGAGTTTCTTCATGCGCTTTACACCGATATGACCCAAACGGCAGTGCCACAAATAAGTTGCACTATCATTATTAACTTTGCATCTTTTGGCATCAATATTATGAATATGTGTATCACTACGATCGAGATCCAACAAATTATTTTCATTGGGTGTACGACCATTGAAGGCTTTATTCATGTAAACAGAACAACAATTATTCTCTGACTTTAAATGAATAACCATTTTGCAATAAACATTATCAAATCATATTCATGCTCAATGCAAACGCCAAATAACATTTATTTAGGTTTAACACTAATCCCAAAAGTATAGGGAGTGTGCGATGATGATCATATCAATCTTGGAACCACTTCCAACACACATCGTCACTTCACCCTCAACTAGTCTCTGTTTATTCTGTAACTTCTGTTTCGAGTTACTAATTTTTAGCAACCGAACAAGTATCAAATACTCAGGGGCTACTATAAACACTAGTAAGGTACACATCAATAAACTGTATATCAAATATACCCTTGTTCACTCTTCCATCCTTCTTATCCACCAAATATTCAGGGTATTTCCATTTCCAGTGACCATTTCCTTTGCAGTGTAAGCTCTCAGTTTCAGGCTTTGGTTCAGCTTTCGGCTTCTTCATGGGAGTGACAACTTGCTTGTCATTCTACTTGAAGTTCCCTTTCTTTCCCTTTGCCATTTTCTTGAAACTAGTGATCTTGTCAACCATCAACACTTGATGCTCTTTCTTGATTTCTACCTTCATCGATTTCAACATCACGAAGAGCTCGGGAATCTTTTTCGTCATCCCTTGCATACTATAGTTCATCACAAAGTTCTACTAACTTGGTGATGGTGACTAGAGAACTCTGTCAATCACTATCTTATCTGGAAGATTAACTCCCACTTGATTCAAGCGATTGTAGTACCCAGACAATCTGAGAACATGCTCACTAGTTGAGCGATTCTCCTCCATCTTTTAGCCATAGAACTTGTTGGAGACTTCATATCTCTCAACTCGGGTATTTGCTTGAAATATTAACTTCAACTCCTGGAACATCTCATATGGTCCATGACATTCAAAACGTTTTTGAAGTCCCGATTCTAAGCCGTTAAGCATGGTGCACTAAACTATCAAGTAGTCATCATATTGAGCTAGCCAAATGTTCATAATGTCTGCATCTGCTCTTGCAATAGGTCTATCACCTGGAGGTGCATTGAGGACATAATTCTTCTGTGCAGCAATGAGGATAAACCTCAGATCACGGATCCAATCCGCATCATTGCTACTAACATCTTTCAACACAATTTTCTCTAGGAACATATCAAAACAAACATATGAAAGCAACAACGCAAGCTATTGATCTACAACATAATTTGCAAAATACTACCAGGACTAAGTTTATGATAAATTTAAGTTCAATTAATCATATTACTTAAGAACTCCCAGTTAGACAGACATCTCTCTAGTCATCTAAGTGATCACGTGATCCAAATCAACTAAACCATGTCCGATCATCATGTGAAATGGAGTAGTTTTCAATGGTGAACTTCACTATGTTGATCATATCTACTATATGATTCACGCTCGACCTTTCGGTCTCCGTGTTCCGAGGCCATATCTGTATATGCTAGGCTCATCAAGTTTAACCTGAGTATTCTACGCGTGCAACTGTTTTGCACCCGTAGTATTTGAACGTAGAGCCTATCACACTCGATCATCACGTGGTATCTCAGCACGAAGAACTTTCACAATGGTGCATACTCAGGGAGAACACTTCTTGATAATTAGTGAGAGATCATCTTATAATGTTACCATCAATCAACACAAAATAAGATGCATAAAGGATAAACATCACATGCAATCAATATAAGTGATATGATATCGCCATCATCATCTTGTGCTTGTGATCTCCATCTCCGAAGCACCGTCGTGATCACCATCGTCACCGGCGATACACCTTGATCTCCATCGTAGCATCGTTGTCGTTTCGCCATCTATTGCTTCTACGACTATCACTACCGCTTAGTGATAAAGTAAAGCAATTACAGGGCGCTTGCATTTCATACAATAAAGCGACAACCATATGGCACCTGTCAGTTGCCGATAACTCGGTTACAAAACATGATCATCTCATACAATAAAATATAGCATCACGTCTTGACCATATCACATCACAACATGCCCTGCAAAAACAAGTTAGACGTCCTCTACTTTGTTGTTGCAAATTTTACGTGGCTGTTATGGGCTAAGCAAGAACCGTTCTTACCTACGCATCAAAACCACAATGGTAGTTCGTCAAGTTAGTGATGTTTTAACCTTCGCAAGGACCGGGCGTAGTCACACTCGGTTCAACTAAAGTTGGAGAAACTGACACCCGCCAGCCACCTGTGTGCAAAGCACGTCGGTAGAACCAGTCTCGCGTAAGCGTACGCGTAATGTCGGTCCGGGCCGATTCATCCAACAATACCGCTGAACCAAAGTATGACATGCTGGTAAGCAGTATGACTTGCATCGCCCACAACTCACTTGTGTTCTACTCGTGCATATAACATCTACGCATAAAACCTGGCTCTGATACCACTATTGGGGAATGTAGTAATTTCAAAAAAATTCCTACGCACACGCAAGATGATGGTGATGCATAGCAACGAGAGGGGAGAGTGTTGTCCACGTACTCTCATAGACCGAAAGCGGAAGTGTTAGAACAACGCGGTTGATGTAGTCGTACATCTTCATGGCCCGATCGATCAAGCACCGAAACTACGGCACCTCCGAGTTCTAGCACACGTTCAGCTCGATGACGTCCCTCGAACTTCGATCCAGCCGAGTGTCGAGGGAGAGTTCCGTCAGCACCACGGCGTAGTGACAATCTTGATGTTGTACCATCGTAGGGCTTCGCCTAAGCACCGCTACGATATTATCGAGGTGGACTATGGTGGAGGGGGGCACCGCACACGGCTAAGAGATCCAAGGGATTAATTGTTGTTGTGTCTATGGGGTGCCCCCTGCCCCCGTATATAAAGGAGCAAGGGGGGAGGCGGTCGGCCTAGGGAGGAGGCGGGCCAAGGGGGGAGTCCTACTCCCACCGGGAGTAGGACTCCTCCTTTCCTAGTTGGAGTAGGAGAGAAGGAAAGAGGAGGAGAGGGAGAAGGAAAAGGGGGCTGCTCCCCTTGTCCTTCCTTTTGGCCTCTCTCCTCTATTCCCGTATGGCCCAATAAGGCCCATATACTCCCCGGCGAATTTTCGTAACTCTGCGGTACTCCGAAAAATACCCGAATCACTCAGAACCTTTCCGAAGTCCGAATATAGTCGTCCAATATATCGATCTTTACGTCTTGACCATTTTGAGACTCCTCGTCATGTCCCTGATCTCATCCGGGACTCCGAACTCCTTCGGTACATCAAAACTCATAAACTCATAATATAACTGTCATCAAAACCTTAAGCGTGCGGACCCTACGGGTTCGAGAACTATGTAGACATGACTGAGACATGTTTCCGGTCAATAACCAATAGCGGAACCTGGATGCTCATATTGGCTCCTACATATTCTACGAAGATCTTTATCGGTCAAACCGCATAACAACATACTTTGTTCCCTTTGTCATCGGTATGTTACTTGCCTGAGATTCGATTGTCAGTATCTCAATACCTAGTTCAATATCATTACCGGCAAGTCTCTTTACTCGTTACGTAATGCATCATTCTTTAACTAACTCATTAGCTACATTGCTTGCAAGGCTTATAGTGATGTGCATTACCGAGAGGGCCCAGAGATACCTCTCCGACAATCGGAGTGACAAATCCTAATCTCGAAATACGTCAACTCAACAAGTACCTTCGGAGACACCTGTAGAGCACCTTTATAATCACCCAGTTACGCTGTGACGTTTGGTAGAACACAAAGTGTTCCTCCGCTAAATGGGAGTTACATAATCTCATAGTCATAGGAACATGTATAAGTCATGAAGAAAGCAATAGCAACATACTAAACGATCAAGTGCTAAGCTAACGGAATGTGTCAAGTCAATCACATCTTTCTCCTAATGATGTGATCCCGTTAATCAAATGACAACTTATGTCTATGGTTAGGAAACTTAACCATCTTTGATTCACGAGCTAGTCAAGTAGAGGCATACTAGTGACACTCTGTTTGTCTATGTATTCACACATGTATTATGTTTCCGGTTAATACAATTCTAGCATGAATAATAAACATTTATCGTGATATAAGGAAATAAATAATAACTTTATTATTGCCTCTAGGGCATATTTCTTTCAAAGTCATTTCCATAGCCATTCCGAGATATATTGCCATGCAACTTCCATAGTCATCATATACATGACTTGAGCATTCATTGTCATATTGCTTTGCATGATCGCAAGATAGCTAGCATGATGTTTTCATTGCTTGTCCTTTTTCTGATGTCGTAGCTACGCTAGATCATTGCACATCCCGATACAGCGCGAGAGGCATTCATATAGAGTCATATCTTTGTTATAGTAACGAGTTGTAATATTGAGTTGTAATTAAATAAAAGTGTGATGATCATCATTATAGAGCATTGCCCCATAAAAAAGAGAGGCCAAATAAGCCGAAATAAAAAAAGGGGGGCCAAAGAAGCCTGCAAAAAAAGGGGGGGCATTACTATCCTTTTACCACACTTGTGCTTCAGAGTAGCACCATGTTCTTCATATAGAGTCTCCTATATTTTGACTTTCATATACTAGTGGGAATTTTCATTATAGAACTTGGATTGTATATTCCAACGATGGGCTTCCTCAAATGCCCTAGGTCTTCATGAGCAAGCAAGTTGGATGCACACCCACTTAGTTTTTAGTTTGAGCTTCCATACACTTATAGCTCTTAGTGCATCCATTGCATGGCAATCCCTACTCCTCGCATTGACATCAATTGATGGGCATCTCCATAGCCCGTTGATTAGCCACGTCGATGTGAGACTTTCTCCCTTTTTGTCTTCTCCACACAACCTCTACCATCATACTCTATTCCACCTATAGTGCTATATCCATGGCTCACGCTCATGTATTGCGTGAAAGTTGAAAAGGTTTGAGAACATCAAAAGTATGAAACAATTGCTTGGCTTGTCATCGGGGTTGTGCATGATTTGAATATTTTGTGTGATGAAGATGGAGCATAGCCAGACTATATGATTTTGTAGGGATAACTTTCTTTGGCCATGTTGTTTTGAAAAGACAGAATTGCTTTATTAGTACGCTCGAAGTATTATTGCTCTTATGTCAAATGATAGACTATTGCTTTGAATCACTCGTGTCTTAATATTCATGCCATGATTAGATATATGATCAAGATTATGCTAGGTAGCATTCCACATCAAAAATTATCTTTTTATCATTTACCTACTCGAGGACGAGCAGGAATTAAGCTTGGGGATATTGATATGTCTCCGTCGTATCTATAATTTTTGATTGTTCCATGCCAATATTCTACAACTTCCATATACTTTTGGCAACTTTTTATATTATTTTTGGGACTAACATATTGATCCAGTGCCCAGTGCCAGTTCCTGTTTGTTGCATGCTTTATGTTTCACAGAAACCCCATATCAAAGGGAGTCCAATCAGGAAAAAAATGGACGGAGATCATTTTTGAAATATTTATGATTTTTGGGAAGAAAAACCAACGCGATACGGTGCCCCAGGGGTCCACGAGGTAGGGGCTCCCCTGACCCTTGTAGGCACCCCGTAAGGCGGTTGGCGCTCTTCTTTTGCCGCAAGAAAGCTAATTTTCGGAGAAAAATCTGGGCGAAGGTTTCAATCCAATCGGAGTTACGGATCTCCGGATATATAAGAAACAGTGAAAGGGCATAATCAGGGAACGCAGAAACAGAGAGAGACAGAGAGACAGATCCAATCTCGGAGGGGCTCTCGCCCCTCCCACGCCATGGAGACAATGGACTAGAGGGGAAGCCCTTCTCCCAACTAGGGAGAAGGTCAAGGAAGAAGAAGAAGAAGGGGGGCTCTCTCCCCCTTGCTTCCGGTGGCGTCGGAACGCCGCCGGGGGCCATCATCATCACCGCGATCTACACCAACACCTCCTCCATCTTCACGAACATCACCATCACCTTCCCCCATCTATATTCAGCGTTCCACTCTCTCACAACCCACTGTACCCTCTACTTGAACATGGTGCTTTATGCTTCATATTATTATCCAATGATGTGTTGCCATCCTATGATGTATGAGTAGATTTTCATTGCCCTATCGGTGATTGATGTATTGCCATGATTGGTTTAATTTGCTTGTGGTTATGTTGCTATCCTATTGTTCCCTCCGTGTCGTGCAAGCGTGAGGGATTCCCTCTGTAGGGTGTTGCAATACGTTCATGATTCTCATATAGTGGGTTGCTTGAGTGATAGTAGCATAAACCCGAGTAAGGGGGTTGTGGCGTATGGGATAAAGGGGACTTGATGCTTTAATGCTATGGTTGGGTTTTACCTTAATAATCTTTAGTAGTTGCGGATGCTTGCTAGAGTTCCAATCATAAGTGCATATGATCCAAGAAGAGAAACTATGTTAGCTTATGCCTCTCCCACATAAAACTTACTATCGGTCTAGTAAAGTAGTCAATTGCTTAGGGACAATTTCACAACTCCTACCACCAGTTTTACACACTCGCTATATTTACTTTATTGCTTCTTTATCTAAACAGCCCATAGTTTTTATTTGCGTGCTCTTTATTATCTTGCAAACCTATCTGAGGGAGTCCCGGATTAGGTGGTGTCCGGATAGCCAGACTACCATCATCAGCCGAACTATCATCGGCCGGACTATCATCATCGACCGGAATCCAAGACTATGAAGATACAAGATTGAAGACTTCGTCCCGTGTCCGGATGGGACTTTCCTTGGCGTGGAAGGCAAGCTTGGCGATACGGATACGTAGATCTCCTACCATTGTAACCGACTCTATGTAACCCTAGCCCTCTCCGGTGTCTATATAAACCGGATGGCTCTAGTCCGTAGGACATAACAACAACAACCATTACAATCATACCATAGGCTAGCTTCTAGGGTTTAGCCTCCTTGATCTCGTGGTAGATCCACTCTTGTAAACATCCACAATATCAATATCAATCAAGCAGGACGTAGGGTTTTACCTCCATCAAGAGGGCCCGAACCTGGGTAAAACATCGTGTCCCTTGTCTCCTGTTACCATCCGCCTAGACGCACAGTTCGGGACCCCCTACCCGAGATCCGCCGGTTTTGACACCGACATTGGTGCTTTCATTGAGAGTTCCTCTGTGTCGTCACCGATAGGCTTGATGGCCTCTTCAATCGACAACGACGCAGTCCTGGGTGAGACTTTTCTCCCCGGACAGATCTTCGTATTCGGCGGCTTCGCACTGCGGGCCAACTCACTTGGCCATCTGGAGCAGATCGAAAGCTACGCCCCTGGCCGTCAGGTCAGGTTTGGAAGCCTAAACTTCACGGCCGATATCCGCGGGGACTTGATCTTCGATGGATCTGAGCCACAGCCGAGCGTGCCGCGCTGTCACGATGGGCACGACCTAACTCTGCCGCCGGACAGCACCTTGGAGGCCGCACACGAATCCGCTCCGACCCATAGTCCGGAGCCGATCGCTCAGATCGAGGACGGATGGCTGGACACCGCCTCGGGAGCTGCAACTTCTACGGCGATGGAGCCGAACACTTACCTTGTCCCGCATAAAGCTCATGACTCCGAGGTGCCGGACTCTCTGCCGGACTCCGAACCTCCTGCGCCCCTGCCAGTCGAATCCGACTGGGCGCCGATCATGGAATTCACCGCTGCGGACATCTTTCAGCACTCACCCTTCGGCGATATCTTAAATTCGCTGAAGCATCTCTCGCTATCCGGAGAGCCCTGGCCGAACTACGGCCAGGATGGTTGGGACGCGGACGACGAAGAAATTCAGAGCCCACCCACCACCCACTTCGTAGCCACCGTCGACGATCTAACCGACGTACTCGACTACGACTCCGAAGACATCGACGGTATGGACGACGATGCCGGAGACTATCAAGAACCAGTGCCTACAGGACACTGGAAGACCACCTCGTCATACGACATATACATGGTGGACACCCCAAAAGATGGGGACGGCGAAGAAGCAACGGAGGCCGATTCCTTAAAGAAACAGCCCAAGCGCCGACGTCAGCGGCGCCGCTCTAAATCCCGCCACAGCAAGAATGGAGATTCCGGCACAGGAGATAATAACACCCCAGAAAGTGCCGAAGACAACCCCCTCCAGCACGATCCAGCGCAGGAGGAGGCAGAAGCAAGCCCTCACGAGAGAGCGGCAGACGAGGAGGTCGAGGATGATAATTACTTACCTCCCTCCGGAGACGAGGCAAGCCTCGACGACGACGAATTCGTCGTGCCTGAGGATCCCGTCGAACAAGAGCGTTTCAGACGCAGGCTAATGGCCACGGCAAACAGCCTAAAGAAAAAGCAGCAACAGCTTCAAGCTGATCAAGACCTACTGGCCGACAGATGGACCGAGGTCCTCGCGGCCGAAGAGTATGAACTCGAACGCCCCTCCAAAAGTTACCCAAAACGCAAGTTGCTCCCCGACTAGAGGAGGAAGCGTACAAACCTGCATCACCAGCGCACAATACGGCAGACCGACCACCTCGTGGCCGCGACAGAGAGGCATGCAAGCCCTCCACCAAAACCGTACCCCGGCATCGCTCAAAAAGCATGAAGCCACGGGGGAACGCGCCGGACTTGCGGGATATATTGGAGGACAAGGCAAGACAATCCAGATCTATCTATGGATCACGTGGGCGCCCCAAGACCCACGACAAATACCGTCGCGCCGGATACAACTACTCTTGCTGGGCCGAACACAGCAGATAACGCTCTCTCGAGCTGCGTCGCGACATTGCTCAATACAGAGGCGCCGCACACCCACTATGCTTCACTGACGAAGTAATGGATCATCAAATCCCTGAAGGGTTTAAACCCGTTAATATCGAATCCTACGATGGCACAACAGACCCCGCGGTTTGGATTGAGGATTATCTCCTCCATATACATATGGCCCGCGGCGACGATCTTCACGCCATCAAATATCTCCCGCTCAAGCTTAAAGGACCAGCTCGGCATTGGCTTAACAGCCTGCCCGCAGAGTCAATTGGATGCTGGGAAGACCTGGAAGCCGCATTCCTCGACAACTTCCAGGGCACGTATGTGCGACCACCGGACGCAGATGACCTAAGCCACATAATCCAGCAGCCAGACGAATCGGCCAGGCAATTCTGGACACGGTTCTTAACAAAGAAAAATCAAATCGTCGACTGTCCGGATGCAGAGGCCCTCGCTGCCTTCAAACATAACATCCGCGACGAGTGGCTGGCCCGGCACCTAGGACAGGAAAAGCCGAAATCCATGGCAGCCCTCACATCACTCATGACCCGCTTCTGTGCGGGAGAGGATAGCTGGCTAGCTCGCAGCAACAACCTCAGCAAAAACGCTGGCAGTCCGGATACCAAGGACCGCAATGGCAGGTCGCGTCAAACAAAAACAAACGCCGCATTAACGGCGACAGCAATGAGGATACGGCAGTCAACGCCGGATTCCGAGGCTCCAAGCCCGGTCAACGGAAGAAGCCATTCAAAAGAACCACTCCGGGCCCGTCCCATTTGGACCGAATACTCGACCGCTCCTGTCAAATACATGGAACCCCGAAAAGCCAGCTAACCACACCAACAGAGATTGTTGGGTATTCAAGCAGGCAGGCAAATTAATCGCCGAAAACAATGACAAGGGGCTACACAGCGATGACGAGGAAGAGACCCGGCCGCCGAACAACAGAGGACAAAAGGGATTCCCCCCTCAAGTTCGGACGGTAAACATGATATACGCAACGCATATCCCAAGAGGGAGCGGAAGCGTGCACTAAGGGACGTATACGCGATGGAGCCAGTCGCCCCAAAATTCAACCCATGGTCCTCTTGCCCGATCACTTTCGATCGAAGAGACCATCCGACCAGTATCCGCCATGGCGGATTCGCCGCATTGGTTTTAGACCCAATCGTCGATGGATTTCACCTCACGAGAGTCCTGATGGACGGCGGCAGTAGCCTGAACCTGCTTTATCAGGATACAGTGCGCAAGATGGGCATAGACCCTTCAAGGATTAAACCTACAAAGACAACCTTCAAAGGCGTCATACCAGGTGTCGAGGCCAGTTGTACAGGCTCAGTTACACTGGAAGTGGTCTTCGGATCCCCGGATAATTTCCGAAGCGAGGAGTTAATCTTCGACATAGTCCCGTTCCGCAGTGGCTATCACGCTCTGCTCGGACGAACCGCGTTCGCAAAATTCAACGCGGTGCCGCATTATGCATACCTTAAGCTCAAGATGCCAGGCCCTCGTGGAGTCATCACGGTCAATGGAAACACGGAACGCTCCCTCCGAACGGAGGAACATACAGCGGCTCTCGCGGCAGAAGTACAGAGCAGCCTTTTAAGGCAATTTTCGAGTCCGGCCGTTAAACGACCGGACACGGCCAAACGCGCCCGGAGCAACATCAACCAAGACCACCTGGCACGTTCCGAGCACGCGTAGCAATGCGGCCTCAACCCCAGCCCTCGCACAATTGTAAGACAAACTCTCCGCGTACATAATTACGCCCTGGAGATACCATGGGCATAGGGGGAGAGGCACAACCACAACAGACCCAGAGTGCGGTTCGACCACACCAGGGGCTCCCAAGTGTGTCGCTCTTTTTATCTTTTATTTCTCTCTTTTTTATACAGAACTCTGTCCGGCGGCGAACCTGCCGAACTCATGATGCAACAGCCAGGGAGGGACAAAGGCCGCGACGAACACTCAGGTGGTCTCCATTACGAGCATTAAATTTGTTAAATACACCATTCCGCGGCCTACCCCTGGAGGGAGACGCCTTTAATTCGTCCAATCCCTTGCTTTCCGCACTATTTGTATCATTCCGCACTCATAGCAGATCTTCTCGAATAAAATGCAGCACTTTTTGCCCATAATTGCATTACCTTATATATATATATGTTCATTTACGACATGTTGCATCCGTACATTTTGGTACGGCCAAATACACCAGGGGCTTATGTTCCCCGCATTATGGTGTGATAAAGTCCGAACACTTTCACAAGTGCGGCACCCCGAACTTATAGCATTATATGAATCGGCTCCGAATCATGTCTTGGGTCAATAGTTGGGTTTGCCCGGCTCCCATGTTTGGCACCTTACGTTCCGTTCTATCGGCTAAGGTAGCACTGGGAGAACCACTGCGATTGCGCCCCGGTTGAGCCGGGTTAACGCCTCAGTGGAGAAAGCTAAAACTGACTGTCATGATAAGGCGAGAGACTGGTCGCTGTTCGAGAGGTCCTTTCGGGTCCTTAAAGACCTACGCCGCTTCGAGCGAAGTTCCGGATAATGTCCGACGAAGGCGTGGATAGCGCCCCGAATTCGGTCTTCCGAATACTAGGGGCTTCGCCGAAATTTAAAATTATAGAATTCTATGGCTAAGTGAGAGTGTTCAAGCACTATAAGTCCGGTTGCCTTGTTCGTTGTGTTGAGCGCCTCCCTAGATGGACCCAAAAATGGGAACAAGAGTGCTCAAGTTTATCCCGAACACCCCAGCACTCGTGGCATGGGGGCTGAAGCCGACGACTTGCCATCTCTCAGATTTAATAAACGGCCGCACAGAAGGTAATATTTTAAATTAACAAGCGTTGCTTAGCGCATATGAACAAAGTTTTCAGCGCACAGGATAACACATTGCGAATTTACTCAATAATTACATCCCTGGGGCACTCATCCGCAATCTTGCGGGCACCCTTCAGGACAGTCTTATAGTACATCTCGGGCGTACGATATTCCTTGCCCGCTGGTGGCGCGTCAGTGATTAGCTTCTCCGCATCCAGCTTGCCCCAATGCACCTTTGCGCGGGCAAGGGCCCGACGAGCACCTTCAATACAGGCGGAGCGCTTGATAACCTCCACCCAGGGGCACGCATCCACCAACCGTCGCACGAGGCCGAAGTAGCTCCCAGGCATGGCCTCTCCAGGCCACAGCCGGACTATGAGGCCCTTCATGGCCTGCTCGGCCGCCTTGTGGAGCTCGACCAGCTGCTTCAGCTGGTCGCTAGGGGGCACCGGATGGCCGGCCTCAGCATACTGAGACCAGAAGACCTTCTCCGTTGAGCTCCCCTCCTCGGCTCGGTAGAATGCGGCGGCATCAGACACGCTGCGAGGCAGATCTGCAAACGCCCCTGGAGAGCTCCGAATTCGGGTAAGTAACACGTAATTTACATTCACATGCTTGCTTTGCATGAAAAATGCCTTACCCGCCGCTATCTTCCTCACCAACTCAATCTCCTGAAGGGACTTATGGGCATCGGCCTTGGCAGTCTTGGCACTTTCGAGAGCCGAGGCAAGCTCGGACTCTCGAGTCTTTGAGTCACGCTCCAAACTCTCATGCTTTTCCATGAGAGCCTGGAGCTCTTGCCGAACCACCGCCACCCGCGCCTCCTGCTTTTCTCGCTCTGCCCGTTCCGCGGCCGCATTGCGTTCGGCCGCAGACACGGCCTCCTTCAGGGTCGCCACCTCGTTCGTGGCCCCTGCAGTACCCATGTTATCCTTGTTATTTTTTGTTGCAACCTAAATCCTTTTCTGTAAGGTACAAGTTCAAAGTGGTGTTACTCACCTTCTTTGTCCTGGAGCTGCTTCTTGGCGCGGCCGAGCTCTTGCTCGGACCGCTCGAGCTCCTGCTTCAAAGCACCGACCTCCGCAGTCAGTGCGGCAGAGGTCAGCAGCGCAGCCTGCAACCCATATTGACATAATTTTTTAGCAACCCTGCGTATATCTTTTTTTTTCAGATCCTCAGTCCGGCTTTTCTTTCCGAACACCGAACCGAGCATCAGGGGCTACTGTCTATGCGGTATTACATTGCATATTTTTAACTTCTTACCTCAAAGCCTGATAGAAGGCTACTGCAGGCTTCGGTCAGCCCGCTCTTGGCGAGCTGTACCTTCTGAATCACCGCACTCATAATAGTGCGGTGTTCTTCCTCGATGGAAGCGCTCTGGAGCGCCTCCAACAAATTGTCCGGCGCCTCCGGTTGGACGGAAGCCGCCGGCGTCACGGTCTTGCCCTTCGTGCGAAGGGGCCGCCGGCCGGACTCCGGAACCACTGCGGGTTCTGATGTGGAGTCCGGCGCAAAGTCCGGGAGGCTGCCTTGTGGCGCCTCCGGAGCCTCCCCCTGATGGGTCCCTTCTTGGGATCCCACCTCGGCGTCCTCGGTGTCGCGAGGGGTGGAGGCGGTCGGGATGGAGTCTACATCCGACGGAGCCAACGACCCGCTCGATGAAGCGGGGAGATCATCATTGGCCGGACTACAGGCAGCATGCGGCATCAGAATGACACTATGTGACACAGAAAAAGAAATTATAAATCATTCAGGAATCCGGATACTTACGATCTCGCCGGAGGCCTGGCCCTTGAAGGCCATTCTTCCTCGCCAACGTTGATGTTGGCGGAGCTGTCCGGGGGAATAGTCCTTCCCCTCTTGGACCCTTCGGCCTCCCCTGTTGGGGAAGCCTTCCTCTTCCTCTCTCCCTCCTCTGGGAGAGAGTCCTCTTTCTCCTCCTCGTTTTCGGGGAGGAGTCCGCCCCGGAGTCGTCGGACACCTGAAAACGGGAACTCTTTCGAGCACCCGTGGCCTCCTTCTTGGCCTTCTTCTCCGGCACCACGTGCGGTGCCGGAACCAGCAGCCTCGCTAGACGGGCGTCTACTGGGTTTTCTGGCATGGGAGCCGGGCAGATAATCTGCTCCGCCTTCCTCATCCAGTCCTGTCAAAGGAAAAGGGGAAATTAAAACCCGCATAGAGTCAAACTATGAAAAGCAAGTGTCCCGTAAAGGGGTAGAATCACTTACCTCGTCGGCTTGGCGCTGCGAGCGAAATCCGCGATCTTCAGTCGCGGATGCGGGGGCTTCGGCGCCCTTAAACAGCACCCTCCAGGCGCCTTCGTACGTCGTGTCGAAGAGCCCGCTCAGCGCCTGGTGCTGTTCCGGATTGAACTCCCACAGATTGAATGCCCGCTCTTGGCATGGGAGAATCCGGCGGACGAGCATGACTTGGACCACGTTAACCAGCCTGAGCTTCTTCACCAGCTTCTGGATACAGGCTTGGAGTCCCGTCAGCTCCTCCGAACTACCCCACAGCAAGCCCTTCTCTTTCCAGGAGGTGAGCTGCGTGGGGATACCAGATCTGAACTCGGGGGCCGCCGCCCACTTAGGGTCGCGCGGCTCGGTGATATAGAACCACCCCGATTGCCACCCCTTGACGGATTCCACGAAGGCCCCTTCGAACCAAAGGACATTGGGCATCTTGCCCAACATGGCGCCTCCGCACTCCGCTTGAGTGCCCTTCACTACCTTCGGCTTGACATTGAAGGTCTTGAGCCACAAGCCGAAGTGGGGCTGGATGCAGAGGAAGGCCTCGCACACGACGATAAACGCCGAGATGTTGAGGATGAAGTTCGGCGCCAGATCATGGAAATCCAGGCCGTAGTAGAACATGAGCCCCCGGACAAAGGGGTGAAGTGGAAAACCCAGTCCGCGGAGGAAGTGGGGAAGAAAAACGACCCTCTCATGGGGCCTGGGGGTGGGGATGAGCTGCCCCTCGTCGGGCAGCCGGTGCGCGATGTCGCCGGACAGGTAGCCGGCGCTGCGCAGTCTTTCGATGTGCTCCTCCGTAACGGAGGAGGTCATCCACTTGCCTCCCGCTCCGGACATAACTGGGGAAGGTTGAGACGAGATGTGCGGGCTTGGGCGCTGGAGCTCGAGTGCGCGGAGATGGATAAGCAAAGGAGGAAGAAGGCGTAGGTGAAAAGGTGAATCCTTATCCCTTATATGGGCGGGCGAAGTCTACGCGTCCCCCACCGGCCTGGTAAAACTCGCTTATCCCCCAAGCGTCACCATCAATGGCGCGGTTGGGTTACCCACGTCCGTATTGATGAGAATCCCGGATTAAGGGGGAACACGATCTCTGCTTCGACAAGACGTGCCAAGGAAACCGCTTCGCTAAATGCGCTGAGGTGGTAGAGTAAAAAACGATTCAAGTAATGGCTTGGTAGTGGCGTGACGTCATGCCGCAAAAAACGTCAGCAGATTGAACTTGTGTATATATTATTCTCTCTACGGTGGAATGTGGAATTTATTTTGCAGAGCCGGACACTATCCTGGTGTTCACAATCTTCTATCATTCGGAGGAGGAACCCGCCTTGCAATGCCAAGCAATATACGCGCCGGACTTATCGTCATTGAAGCCTGGTTCAGGGGCTACTGAGGGAGTCCTGGATTAGGGGGTGTCCGGATAGCCGGACTACCATCATCAGCCGAACTATCATCGGCCGGACTATCATCATCGACCGGACTCCAAGACTATGAAGATACAAGATTGAAGACTTCGTCCCGTGTCCGGATGGGACTTTCCTTGGCGTGGAAGGCAAGCTTGGCGATACGGATACGTAGATCTCCTACCATTGTAACCGACTCTATGTAACCCTAGCCCTCTCCGGTGTCTATATAAACCGGATGGCTCTAGTCCGTAGGACATAACAACAACAACCATTACAATCATACCATAGGCTAGCTTCTAGGGTTTAGCCTCCTTGATCTCGTGGTAGATCCACTCTTGTAAACATCCACAATATCAATATCAATCAAGCAGGACATAGGGTTTTACCTCCATCAAGAGGGCCCGAACCTGGGTAAAACATCGTGTCCCTTGCCTCCTGTTACCATCCGCCTAGACGCATAGTTCAGGACCCCCTACCCGAGATCCACCGGTTTTTGACACCGACACTATCCAACAACACCTACAAAGTATTTCTAGTTTCATACTTGTTCTAGGTAAAGCGAACGTCAAGCGTGCATAGAGTTGTATCGATGGTCGATAGAACTTGAGGGAATATTTGTTCTACCTTTAGCTCCTCGTTGGGTTCGACACTCTTACTTATCGAAAGAGGCTACAACTGATCCCCTGCACTTGTGGGTTATCAGATAGCATAAAAGTATACTTGAATAAGAACTTTTCAATGAAAGACCTTGGTGAAGCTGCTTATATATTGGGCATCAAGATCTATAGGGATAGATTGAGATGCTTAATAGGACTTTCACAAAGTATATACCTTGGCAAAATTTTGAAGAAGTTCAAAATAGATCAGTCAAAGAAAGGGTTCTTGTCTGTGTTGCAAGGTGTGTAGTTGAGTAAGACTCAAAGCCCGACCACAGCAGAAGATAGAAAGAGAATGAAAGTCATTCCCTATGCCTCAGCCATAGGTTCTATAAAGTATGCCATGCTGTGTACCAAACCTATTGTGTGCCTTACCATGAGTTTGGAAAGGAGGTACAATAGTGATCCAGGAGTATCACTAGACAGCGGTCAAAATTATCCTTAGAGGACTAAGGAAGTATTTCTCAGTTATGGAGGTGATAAAAGAGTTTGTCATAAAAAGTTATGTCGATGCAAAGCTTTTACACCGGTCCAGATGACTCTGAGTCTCAATCTAGATACGTATTGAAAGTGGGAGCAATTAGCTAGAGTAGCTTCATCCAGAGCATTGTAGACATAGAAATTTGCGAAATACAGACGGATCTGAATGTGGCAGACCCGTTGACTAAACCTCTCTCACAAGCAAAACATGATCACACCTTAGTATTCTTTGGGTGTTAATCACATAGCAATGTGAACTAGATTATTGACTCTAGTAAACTCTTTGGGTGTTGGTCACATGGCGATGTGAACTATGGGTGTTAATCACATGGCGATGTCAACTAGATTACTGACTCTAGTGCAAGTGGGAGACTGAAGGAAATATGCCATAGAGGCAATAATAAAGTTGTTATTTTATATTTCCTTATTCAAGATAAAGGTTTATTATTCATGCTAGAATTGTATTGATCAAAAACCTTGATACATGCGTGAATACATAAACAAACACTGTGTCCCTAGTGAGCCTCTACTAGACTAGCTCGTTCATCAAAGATGGCTAAGGTTTCCTAACCATGGACATGAGTTGTCATAACAGGATCACATCATTAGAAGAATGGTGTGATGGACAAGACCCATCTGTTAGCTTAGCATAATAATCGTTCAGTTTTATTGCTATTGCTTTCTTCATGTCAAATACATATTCCTTCGACTATGAGATTATGCATCTCCTGGATACCATAGGAATGCCTTGTGTGCTGTCAAACATCACAACGTAACTGGGTGATTATAAAGATGCTCTACAGGTATCTCCGAATGTATTTGTTGATTTGGCATAGATCAAGATTACGATTTGTCACTCCGGGTATCAGAGAGGTATCTTTGGGCTCTCTTGGTAATACACATCATAAGCTTGCAAGAAAATGACTAAGGAGTTAGTCACGAGGTGATGTATTACGGAACGAGTAAAGAGACTTGTTGGTAACCAGATTGAAATAGGTATGAAAATACCGATGATCGAATCTCGGGCAAGTAACATACCGATGGACAATGGGAATTACTTATGTTGTCATAACAGTTCGACCGATAAAGATCTTCGTACAATATGTAGGAGCCAATATGGGCATCCAGGTTCTGCTGTTGGTTATTGAATAGAGAGGTGTTGATACGTCTCCGTTGTATATATAATTTTTGATTGTTTCATGCCAATATTATACAACTTATATAAACTTTTGGCAACATTTTATATGATTTATTTGGACTAACATATTGATCCAGTGCCTAGTGCCAATTCCTGTTTTTTTGCATGTTTTTGTTTCACAGAAAATACATATCAAACGAAGTCCAAATGCAATAAAATTTTACGGAGAATTGTTTTAGAATATATGTGATGTTTGAGACTCGGAATCAATGCAAACAGGAGCCCACAGCCCCCAACATACACCTAGGCGTGCCACAGGCCCCAGGCGCGTAGTGATGTCTTGTGCTCACCTCGTAGGTCGATTGGGTCTCTACTTCGGGCGCAAGAAAGCTTATATCCGGAAAAAAATCGTGTTAAACTCTCAGCGCAATCGGAGTTACGGATCTCCGGGAATATATGAAACGGTTTTCGGCCAGATCTGGGGAACGTGAAACAGAAGAGAACAGAGAGGGATATACAATCTCGGAGGGGCTCCCTCCCCTCCGCTGCCATTGAGGCCATGGACCAGAGGGGGAACTCTCCTCCCATCTAGGGGGGAGGCCAAGGAAGAAGAACAAGGAGGGGGGCTCTGTCCCCCTCTCTCCCGGTGGCGCCGGAACGCCGCCAGGGCTAGGATCATGACGGTGATCTACATCGACAATCTTGCTACCGTCAACACCAACTTTCTGCCCCTGTATGCAGTGGTGTAACACCTCTTCTCTCCGCTTTAATCTCTACTTAAACATGGTGCTCAACTCCGTATATTATTTCCCATTGATACGTGGCTATCCTATGATGTTTTAGTAGATCCATTTTGTCCTGTGGGTTAATCATGATCTTGGTTGGTAGGCTTGTATATTTTATTATGGTGCTGTCCTACGGTGCCCTCCGTCTCGCGCAAATGTAAGGGGCACCCGCTGTAGGCTGTTGCAATATGTTCATGGTTTGCTTATTGTCAGTGTTGCGGGAGATGACAGCAGCCCAAACGCGGTTAAGTAGGTTATGGCGTATGGGATAAAGAGGACTTGATACTTAATGCTATGGTTGGGTTTCATGACCTTAATGATCTTTAGTAGTTGTGGATGCTTGCTAGGGGTCCAATCATAAGTGCATATGATCCAAGTAGAGAAAGTATGTTAGCTCATGCCTCTCCCTCATATAAAATTGCAAGAATGATTACTGATACTTGTTATCGATTACCTATAGGGACAAATCACTTTCTTGTTGACAAAAGCTATCCACTTTTATTACCTTGCAATTTATTTGTAGTTTTATTATCGCAAAGTACTCGTAGTTTTATTCTTGCAAACTAGTTTCGTACTTGTTTTAGGTAAAGCAAACATCAAGTGTGCGTAGAGTTGTATCGGTGGTCGATAGAACTTGAGGGAATATTTGTTCTGCCTTTAGCTCCTCGTTGGGTTCGATACTCTTATTTATCAAAGAAGGCTACAAACGATCCCCTATAGTTGTGGGTTATCAAGACCTTTTTCTGGCGCTGTTGCCGGGGAGCAATAGCGTGGGGTGAATATTCTCGTTTGTGCTTGTTTGCTTTATCACTAAGTAGTTTTTATTTGTCCTCTTGTTTTCTATCTTTGTTATGGGTAGGAAACACAAAATACCAAAAAAATAGTTGTACCTGCTAAACCAATGGTTGAAGAACCACCCAAAATCTATCATACTACTGAAGCTTTCTATTTGCATCATCTTCGATCCATTTGTGCTGATGCTGAAAACCCAACTAGCTTAGTTGAGGGAAATCATTAAATGAGCATGCTACACCACTTATCTCAAAAAGGGAAACTTTTGTGACATCATATAAATAATTTGTATTGCTATGCTTTGAAATTATGTGAAATACATGATTTTACTTGTTGTTCCGAAGACTCTAAGAAACACCTTTTCTTCCAATGTAAGTTTAAGGATAATGGAATCTTATCTTCTTATGCAAAGGGTGTTTATAATGACTTTGATATTGAACAAATTGAAGAATTTGTTGCTTTTAAGGGTGCCTATGAAGTTGCTTTTTTGATTGAAAAGTATGATGCTACTCTTTACAAATCTAAAAATTTTGCCATACTTAAATATTGCTATGAAAATTATTCTTCTAATGCTTATATTAAACCATATATTTAGGACTTCTCCGCTGTCCAAGAAGAGACTAATATTTTGCAGGAGTCTATGGAAGAAGGAGTTGATGAAACTATGAGCTCATTGGATGAAAAAGACGATGAGGAGAGCGAAGAACAAAAGGTGAAAGAGCGGATTAGCTACCCATGCCCACCTTCTAATGAGAGTAACTCTTCAACTCATACATTATTTAATTTCCCTCATGCTTACCGAAGGATGAATGTTATGATAACTTCTATGATCCCATTGATTCATTTAAAATATGCCTTTTTGATGAACTTGATGCTTGTGGCCATGACGCCAATATGAATTATGCTTATGGAGATGAACTTTCTATGGTTCCTTATATTACGAATGAAATTGTTGCTATTGCACCCATACATGATAGTCCTATTATCTTTTTGAATTCTCAAAAAACTACACTATATCGGAGAAGTTTGTTCTTATTAAGGATTATATTGATGGGTTGACTTTTACCGTTGCACATGATGGTTTTGATGAATATAATATGCATGTGCTTGCTGCTCCTACTTGCAATTATTATGAGAGAGGAACTATATCTCCACATCTCTATGTTTCCAAGACGATAAAATTGCAAGAAACTGCTTATGCTATATATTGGCCCTTACTTGATGTGCATGAATTGTTCTTTTATGACATGCCGATGCATAGGAAGAGATTTAGACTTTGTCATTGCATGATATATGTTGCTTTGTGCTCACTACTAAATGCCAAATCATTGTTAATTAAAATTGGCTTTGATATACCTTGGGATCCGGGTGGATCCACCACTTGAGCACTTTATGCCTAGCTTAATGGCTTTAAAGAAAGCACTGCCAGGGCGACAACCCGGAAGTTTTAGAGAGTCATTTATTTCTGTTGAGTGCATTTATAGAGTTTAAAAACACAAAAATATAGAGGGGAACTTAAAACTTCGCAAAAAGAGAAGTGATTGAAAGGTGATGCATTGGAGAAGTGAGGGTCGACCTTGAACACTTGTGTTCATGCTCATCGAAACAATGTTTAATTTTTCATGAATATTCTCACAAAAATAATTATCCCCTTGTACAATTCCATTGTATTATAAAAATAATCTACCAAGATTTGCCTTTAGGATGGGTAGATTGCTTGTTGGTATGTGCGGTGCAGAAACAGAAACTTTGGCTGTAGCGCGTGAATTTTCATTTTTTTTACTAGAACGTCAAAAGGTTCTAAAACTTTTTGAACACTATTGCTATGCAATTTTTTTATTTCATTGTAAGTTTTCAGAATTTTTATGTTTACAGAAGTATGGTAGATGTTCAGATTGCTACAGACTGTCCTGTTTAAGACAGATTCTTTTTTTGATGCATTGTTTTGCTTGTTTTGATGAAACTATCGATTTTTGTTGGTGGTATAAGCCATGGAAAAGTTAAATTACAGTAGCTACAATGCAAAAACAAAATATTAATTGCTTTGCAACAGTACTTAGAGTAGTGATTTGCTTTATTATACTAACGGGTCTCACGAGGTTTCTGTTGAGTTTTGTGTGGATGAAGTGATCAAAGATTGAGGAGGTACCGATATGCGGAGAAGGAGGAGAGGCAAGAGCTCAAGCTTGTGGATGCCCAAGGCACCCCAAGCAAATATTCAAGGAGACTCAAGCATCTAAGATGGGGATGCCCCGGAAGGCATCCCATCTTTCTTCAACAAGTATCAGTATGTTTTCGTCTTCATTTTGTTCACGTGATATGTGTAAATCTTGGATCATCTTTGGTGTTTATTCTTCACTTTTCTTTTATGCACCATGCCGGTATGTGATAGTCCATGGTTGATTTACAGAATGCTCATTGCACTTCACTTAAATATTTTGAGTATGGATTTATAGAATGCTTCATGTGCTTCACTTATATCATTTGAAGTTTGGATTGCCTGTTTCTCTTCACATAGAAAACCGTTATTTGTAGAATGCTCTTTTTCTTCACTTATATTTATTAGAGCATGATCTTTTGTAGAAAGAATTATACTCTCATGATTCACTTATATCTATTTAGAGAGTCAACGGGAATTGGTCAATTGCATGGTTAGTCATAAAATCCTACATAAAACTTGTGGTTCACTGAATATGATATGTTTGATTCCTTGCAATATTTTTGCGATATAGAGATGGAATATGTGGGAGGTACTAGTAAACGGTTGTGGTTAGTAAGAATATTGGTGTTAAGGTTTGTGATTCCCGAAACATGCACATATATTCTCTCGTTATGCTATGAAGTTGGAGCATGATTTATTATTGATTGTCTTCCTTATGAGTCGCGGTCGGAGACGAGCGATGATCTTTTCCTACCAATGTATCCCCCTAGGGGCATGCATAGTAGTACTTTGCTTCGAGGGCTAATAAACTTTTGCAATAAGTATGTGAGTTCTTTATGACTAATGTGAGTCCATGGATTATACGTGCTCTTACCTTTCTGCAATTTGCTAGCCTCTACAGTACCGTGCATTGCCCTTTCTCACCTCGAGAGTCGGTGCAAACTTTGCCAGTGCATCCAAACCCCATGATAATATACACTCTATCACACATAAGCCTTATTATATCTTCCTCAAAACAGCCACCATACCTACCTATTATGGCCTTTCCATAGCCATTCTGAGATATATTGCCATGCAACTTCCATCGCTTCTATTTTGATGACTTGAGCACTCATTGTCATATTGCTTTGCATGATCATATAGCTGACATAGTATTTGTGGCTCAGCCACCGTTCATCATTTTTCATACGTGTTATGTTAGATCATTGCACATCCCGGTACACTACCTGAGGCATTCATATAGAGTCATATTTTGTTATAGGTATCGAGTTGTAATATTGAGTTGTAAGTAAATAGAAGTGTGATGATCATCAATTTTCATTATTAGAGCATTGCCCCAGTGAGGAAAGGATGATGGAGACTATGATTCCCCCATAAGTCGGGATGAGACTCCGAACAATGAGAGAAAAAAGTATTAAAAATAAAAAGAAAGAAAAGAAAGCAAAAAGTTAAATAAAGAGAGAAGGGGCATGCTAGTTCCACACTTGTGCTTCAAAGTAGCACCATGTTTTTCATATGGAGAGTCTCCTATGTTGTCACTTTCATATGCTTAGATGCACACCCACTTAGTTTTCATAGTGAGCTTTCATACACTTATAGCTCTTAGTGCATTCGTTGAATGGAAATCCCTACTCCTCGCATTGATATCAATTGATGGGCATCTCCATAGCCCGTTGGTTCACTACTAGGGAAAAGCCTAGCAGTAGCATGGGTTTTTGGCCGCGCTACTGATACGGCGCTACAACTAAAGGTTAGCAGTAGCGTTTGTTGACTCGTGTTACTGCTATATCTACTTAGTAGTAGCGCGTGCTGCAACAGCCGCTACTGGTAATTACCAGTAGCACGTCTCACTGCCCGTGCTACTACTATTATTCCATATTCTATTTCTTTTTTATTTTACGTCGTATTCATACACCTTTATATAAGTTTTCATACAGTAGCAATTTAGAGATTGTTTTTACATTATAATGAGTTATCAAATCACTAGGTGAAAGAACCGTGGATTAGTTTCAGATGGATGGATCCTAAGTGACCAAGTCATGGATTATCACGATAATCCATGCTTGATCACTTAGGATCCATCAACTTGAAACTAATCTGTGGCTCTTTCACCCAATGATATAATAACTCATCATCATCATCATCATCATATAAATATAAAAACTCTTGCATCATATCATCACCAACAACACTAGCTAATAATCATCATAGTCATTACCACCAACACTATTTAATCATCATAGTCATACTGTAACTATCTAATCACCACCAACACTAGCTAATAATAATCATCATAGTCATCACCACCAACACTCATTAGCTAGCTAATCACTCATGCTGCTCTCTATCGGGTAAAATAGCATAGAACATGTGTACCACTCATGATTCATCATATTGGAGCGTGCAGATGAACCTGTCTCCTAATTGTGGGTTGCGCTTCTGATTGCTGCCCCTAGTACTTCTCTGCGATCCTCCACAATTTTGCTCCAGTCTTTGACTATTAAGACTTGCTCGCTTTTAGAATCCTGAATGCACTCATGTGCAATGTAGGACGTCTTGGCCGTAAGCTAACCATGGACATATGCGACCTTTAGCCTCGATCCAATGAGGCAAAAACTATCATCGGGAGTCCCTATTGAAGAACATCATAGTAACATACTTAGCAATGAAGTTTAGCTTAGAAAATAATGTATGCAAAAGATGCACAGAGGACAAATAGTAAAAATCTTACCATCTTTCCTAAATAGATGTGACTGTAGTTCAGTACGAACACTATTGGTCGCACGTTTTGACTACTAAGATTTTCAAGTCCAGGAAAATAATTTGTCTTGACGTATGAAGATCCTCAAGCCATGAAACATAATGACTTATCTCCTCGCAGCTTAGTTCAGCCCCGGGATAGTAGTAGGTCATGTCTACCAAGCGCCGTACATGTTTGCTTGAATGGAAATAAGTTGTCAATAGAAATTAGTTCTCAACTATTTTTGAATAAATAATATCCAAGACATAAATATGGTTGAGAAACTCACATAATGGTAGAACTAAAGGTGTCTGCACATCGACCCAAATGTCGATATTACCTTCAATATCATCTTCCAGACAAATATCAAAGGTGATAAGCATATCAGGCTCAAATGCATAAGCCTTGCATAGTGCTCTCCATTTTTTGCATTCAAAATGGGTGTAGGTGTCTGCATTGTATAATTTGCGGCAAAAGTATAACCATGTTCGGTCCTCAAGTTAACTCTCTTTACCTCCATAGTTTTCATAGTACTGAAACCAACCTTATCCAAGACATACATTCTTGCATGGCAGGGGATACGCTAGTAGAATAGTAAAAAACTAAAATTATAAGTTGAAGCAAAAGAAGCAGAAGTCGTGCTTAATTACGAAAAATGACTTGTCGTTGTGACTTACTGTGTCCACTTCGAAGGTGTCATCCAGCTTGATGCTAAAGCGCCTATCACTAACTAGGTGAGGCCTGTCGCACAGGCCGCGCTCGTCTTTGCAGTATTCGCACATACCGAATTCCTTTTCGTCGTCAGAAATATCTTGTGTTCATAGTTGAAACATTAATTAAAAATCGACTGAAGGCAACTACCAAGAAACTCAACACACAGATCATTATTACTCAATATGCAACGGGTTGACTTTAGGTTTGTCGAGTCTTCCTGCCTAAACTCTCATCTCACATATATGGTGTGCACTCCCTCTCTGATATTGCGACCGTCGGTGATGGTCTCTACCCCTCCTTTCCCTAGTGCATTACAAATATCTAGCACAAGGAAAAGAAGGAGAAGCGACCCCCATGACAATAGTCGGCATTCTTCTTCTCTCTTATATGGTGGACACTCCCTCACCGATTTTTCGACCATCGATGATGGTCGCTACTCCTTCTTCCCCTAGTACATAACAAAGGTCTAGCACAAAGAGAAGAAGGAGAACGACTGCCACGACAACAGTCAGCATTCTTTTTCTCTCATATATGGTGGAGTCTCTCCCTCACCGATTTTTTGACTGTCATGTACGGAGCCCCTACAGACTTAAAGTCAACTTGAAATTTCATTTAATTCTCTTTCTAGCAAATCCAGGCACTTGATATTTCCTACATATTCTAGCACAAGTCATACTTAAATTCAGAAAAAAATCTGGCATGACCTTTGCTAAAATAGGACATATCGAGAGCCTGAAATTTGCCGGAACGGAAATGAATCAACACTTCTGCAAAATATAGGTCACTCCGAAATGAATCAACACTTCGCACATGAGCATAAACTGGTGCTCATTGCATTTCAATGGTTCAATATTGACAAAACGTTAGCCGCATCGATGTGAGACTTTCTTACTTTTTGTCTTCTCTATATTTACCCCTATCATCATACTCTATTCCACCTGTAGTGTTATATCCATGGCTTCTGCTCATGTATTGTGTGAGGGTTCAAAAAGTTGAAGCGTGTTAAAAAGTATGAACCAATTGCTCGGCTTGTCATCGGGGTTGTGCATGATAAATACTTTGTGTTAAGAAGACAGAGCATGACAAGACTATATGATTTTGCAGGGATAGCTTTCTTTAGTGTTGATATTTTGAAAGACATGATTGTTTATTAGGATGCCTGAGTATTGATGTCTTTATGTCAAATTATAGACTATTGCTTTGAATCACTTATGTCTTAATATTCATGCCATGATTAGATATATGATCAAGTTTATGCTAAGTAGCATTCCACATCAAAAATTATCTTTTTTATCATTTACCTACTCGAGGACGAGCAGGAATTAAGCTTGGGGATGTTGATATGTCTCCATCGTATCTATAATTTTCGATTGTTTCATGCCAATATTATACAAGTTTTATAAACTTTTGGCAACATTTTATATGATTTATTTGGACTAACATATTGATCCAGTGCCCAGTGCCAGTTCCTGTTTTTGCATGTTTTTTGTTTCACAGAAAATCCATATCAAACGAAGTCCAAATGCAATAAAATTGTATGAAGAATTATTTTGGAATATATGTGATTTTTTAGACCTGGAATCAACGCAAACAGAGGCCCACAGCCCCCAAGATACACCAGGGCATGCCCCAGGCCCCAGGCGCGTGGTGATGTCTTGTGCTCACCTTGTAGGTCGGTTGGGTCTCTACTTCGGGCGCAAGGAAGCTTATATCCAAAAAAATCATGTTAAAATCTTAGCGCAATCGGAGTTACGGATCTCCGGGAATATAAGAAACGGTTTTCGGCCAGATTTGTTGAATGCGAAATAGAAGAGAACATAGAGGGAGCTCCAATGTCGGAGAGGCTCCCTCCCCTCCGCCTCCATGAAGACCATGGACCATAGGGGGAACTCTCTTCCCATCTAGAGGGGAGTCCAAGGAAGAAGAAGAAGGAGGGGGCTCTCTCCCCCTCTCTTCGGTGGCGCCGGAATGACGCCGGGCTAGGATCGTGACGACGATCTACATCAACTCTCTTGCTACCGACAACACCAATTTTCTCACCCTCTATGAAGAAGTGTAACACCTCTTCTCTCCGCTGTAATCTCTACTTAAACATGGTTCTCAACTTCGTATATTATTTCCCAATGATATGTGGCTGTCCTATGATGCTTGAGTAAATCCGTTTTGTCTTGTGGGTTAATCGTGATCTTGGTTGGTATGATTGTATATTTTACTTATGGTGCTGTCCTACGGTGCCCTCCGTAGCGCGCAAATGTAAGGGCCCCCCACTGTAGGGTGTTGCAATATGTTCATGGTTTGCTTATTGTCAGTGTTGCGGGGGATGACAACAGCCCAAATGCGGATAAGTGGGTTATGGCGTATGGGATAAAGAGGACTTGATACGTAATGCTATTGTTGGGTTTCACGACCTTAATGATCTTTAGTAGTTGCGGATGCTTGCTAGGGGACCAATCATAAGTGCATATGATCCAAGTAGAGAAAGTATGTTAGCCCATGCCTCTTCCTCATATAAAATTGCAAGAATGATTACCGGTACTTGTTATCGATTGCCTAGGGACAAATGACTTTCTTGTTGACAAAAGCTATCCACTTTTATTACCTTGCAATTTATTCATAGTTTTATTATTGCAAGTACTCGTAGTTTTATTCTTGAAAACTAGTTTCATACTTGTTTTAGGTAAAGCAAACGTCAAGTGTGCGTAGATTTGTATTAGTGGTCGATAGAACTTGAGGGAATACTGGTTCTGCCTTTAGCTCCTCGTTGGGTTCGACACTCTTATTTATCGAAGAAGGCTACAAATGATCCCCTACACTTGCGGGTTATCAGGTGTCTCGTTCATGTCTACATAATTCTCGAAGCCATAGGGTCCGCACGCTTAATGTTTGTTGACGATATAGTATTATATGAGTTATGTGATTTGGTGACCGAATGTTCTCCGAAGTCCAGGATGAGATCACGGACATGGCGAGGAGTCTCGAAATGGTCAAGAGGTAAGGATTGATAGATAGGATGATGGTATTCGGACACCGGAAGTGTTCTGGAGAGTACCTGATACATATCGGATCACCGGAAGGGGTTCCAGGCACCCTCGGCAAAAAATATGGGCCTTATGGGCCAAGAGGGGAAATGCACCAGCCACAAGGGGCTGGTGCACCCCCCATATGGGCCGGCCAAGGTGGAGAAGGAAAGGGGAAGAAGGAAAGGAAAGAAAGGGAATAGGATTCCCCCTTCCTTCCCCCTTCCCCATCTTTCCTTCCCCCTCCAACAAATATGGCGAGGGCGCCACTTGGGAGGACCCTAAGTAGGATTTGGCCTACTTGGGGCGCCCTCCTGGCTGCTCCCTCCTCCCCCGCCTATATATATGTGGGAGGGGGGCGCCTAACACAACCAGACAATTGCCAAGCCATGTGCGGCGCCCCCCTCCACCGTTTACACCCTCGGTCATATTTTCGTAGTGCTTAGACGAAGACCTGCGGAGGCCACTTCACCATCACCGTCACCATGTCGTCGTGCTGACGGAACTCATGTAGTACCTCAACGTCTTGCTGGATCAAGAAGACGAGGGACGTCACCGAGCTGAATGTGGGCAGAACACGGAGGTGTCGTGCGTTCAGTACTTGATCGGTTGAAGCGCGAAGAAGTTCGACTACATCAACCGCGTGGTGAAACGCTTCCGCTTACGGTCGACGAGGGTACGTAGACACAGTCTTCCCCTCGTTGCTATGCATCTCCATGGATAGATAATTGCATGTGCATAGAAATTTTTTGTTTTACATGCAACGATTACCAACACACGGCGCAGCCAAATGATTCACCATTCTGAAAAGGACTAATGCGAAGGAAAGTGGCCATTTTCAACAGGACCAAATTCATTGTAGGGAGAGACAACACTACTAAATTTTGGGAGGATATATGGCTAGAGGAGACACCAATAGCCATGCAATTTCCTATCCTATACAACCTTATACAACGTAAAGAAGTTTTCGTAAGTGCAGGTCCAGGTTTGACTCCCCTAACATTCAGTTCCGGAGGTCCCTCGTAGGGGACATGTGGAATAGCTGGTTACATCTTGTGCTTAGGTTAACCTTTCTGACGAGACGGATAGAATTCACTGGAAAATCTCAGTGTTGGGAGCTTTCTCAGTGGAATCTATATATACATATACGATAAACTCTGGTCCAATGCCAAAGTTGCTTGGCATTTG
The DNA here is from genome assembly GCF_018294505.1 of Triticum aestivum. Classification (NCBI taxonomy): domain Eukaryota; kingdom Viridiplantae; phylum Streptophyta; class Magnoliopsida; order Poales; family Poaceae; genus Triticum; species Triticum aestivum. Next base: position 558,865,799 of record NC_057798.1, read on the forward strand.
GAAGATTAAGGTGCCTTTAAGAATAAAGGTATTTTATGTGGTTTGTGCACAAGAAAATGATTTTCACTAAAATAACTTGGCAAAACACAATTGGAAGGGTAGTAAGCAATGTTGTTTTTGCGATTAAGATGGAACTATCCAACATCCTATTCTAAAATGCCCACTCGCCGGCCTACTTTGACCTACAATACAAGTTACATTCAATATCAGTCCCCGAATAGCATAGCCACATTATTTGGAATGTGGCTAAATTGGATAGAGCCTAAAATAGCGGTGCATATTCGAATAGGGGGTGTGTGCATTAATTTGGGCTATATGAAACTGCTGGGATGATGTGATTCTTAATAGACAAATGGTCATAAAAAATTTGCAGGTCTTTTACAGAGCAACTGGCTGGATCAGTATGTAGTCGTCACTCAGTCATGCAGAAGCCAAGGAGCATATGGATTCTGGGTGCAACCGTTGGGAGATGATAGCACAAAATACTTACAATCAGTTGGATGGCGGTCTAAAAATAAGATAAATGTTTAGTCATCTAGTTTTATTTATGCTGATTGTGGCGAGATTTGTTGTATTGCTTTTCATTTTGAGACCTTGTATCTGACGTCGTACCTGAGACCATTTTTTAATAATATGACCGTATGCATAATTTCGATGCAGAGGCAGGGTAATCCTTCTTCTCTAAAAAAACAAGTTGAGCTATGCATAGTTTTTTCAGCCCGCTACCATAAGAGTGTTATATTTATGTTTTCTACTTTTGTTTCTGAAACATTCTCTTTCAGATCCCAAATTTAAAATCTGAACTCTTCTCCGCATAATCCTCCACCGTCCACTCTCCGACTTATAATATAATAAACATTATGTGAACAGAGATTTAGCCCAATTATACGGTATTAGTGTGTTGTGTCTTAGGGGAAGAAAGAGAAAACATTACACTCTTGCCCGGCGAGACAAATATTCACATGACCATCAATGCTCCTGCCACCTTGGAATGTTACTGCCACAGCATATATTCAAGTCACGTATACGCACGTTAGTATATTCCTGTGCGCGTCCACACATTCAAAAGACATACGGACATTTCTGGAGCAAATACGGACGAAGTTTTGTGTGAAGTCTTGAGGGAGTGGTTCGGCAGATTTGACGTAGTTATTTTGGTGCCATTTCCAAATTTGAAATAAGATTATTATTGAATAAATGTAGTAGTTAGACCTGCATTTTATTCTCAACACAAGACAAACTTAACTATGTTAACGTATATGCAAATAAAAAAAACAGACACGTAGCTACTCTATGAACCTATACGACAAATAGTATATGCCATTGTGTTGTGTTGTGATTTCTGACACTTCAGATATAAGTTTTCGATATGAACAGTGACCTCTACTAACAAACAACCAGAGGTCAACTTATCAGTTTGTACTTCGTAGCAGTACACACACACGCGCGAAATTGTTTTGCAATACATTTGGAGGAAAGGAAATTTCTTCTGACGGCACCTGGATTAAGAAACGATACACACACGTCCCGCATTTAGACGTACGCATATAATAATGTGGAAAAAATGTACAACCAATCAGGTTATTAGTATATGCACCGCATTGATATTGTTGAAATTCTGGTATCCGACCATAAGACGCGGTACGTTATTCCATTTTATCATTGTTAATGTATTCTGGTAACCAATATTGAATGGTACATCTGTGACATTAGGTAGAGTCCCTGCCGTCCAGAACTGCTCCCAATTCTTCTTGACGCCTCACGGGAGTCAAGACCACGCTGGCGCACACGGACTTTGAGGTTCTAGTTAAGCAATGATCGGCCAAGCAGTCTCGCATGTCTGAAAAGGACTAAGTGAAGCTTACGTTGCAATCTTATTTCTTAAACTCCAACTAACAGCAACACATAGAGACAAAAAGGGATCGGCAACATGACAGACTTGATTACAGCCTTGCACGAGGAGCATGCATGTCTGTTGATATACTTAAGTATCCAGGGACTGCCTTAGCTAGCCGGACGACCGGCGAACATCACACGTATCCTTGCGTGGTTCCACACGGTGCCCTGCGCCCCTGACCTGGCCACCGGACAAACCATCCATCTACACGGGTTTCAAGTTTCAACGCTGCCCTGCTGGCTCGACCACCCCGTTTACTTTAAGCTTCCAGATATCTTTCTTTTTTTGCCATGATGCTACTACATTTTGTATGCCGGACGCCGATCCGGCGTGCTTCGTTTGAACAATGCGCTGGTGCCGCAAAAATATGGTGTTCTCATCCGCGCCTGTCGAGGCCGCGTCACAGGGTCAATGGGAATTGGCGGGCGGATCGGCATCCGCGGCCTCGGCTTCCGGGGCTGGCCTCCGGCGTGCGCGTTGTTAATTCCTAGGGTTCGTTCGTGATTAGCTTGCAAGTTGCGACCCCTCCCATTGTTACGGGCAGTGCACCGTGATGTAACCGGACCCGTGGGAAATGAGAGGAATTGCTTCTGGGGCGAGAGACAAAGCGTCGTGGCAGCAGTATATGCATGTAGCGAAGTGCAGTGGAGTAGTTACCTACCACTGTGCAGTGCTGGTCGAACAAAGCATCATCTCATTTGGGAATAGGTCGTGCATGCATGCATGGATGGCGAGCGTTGACAGATCACAGACGCATCGTGATCATGCATGCATGGAGATGGAGCCCTGGCTGCGTTTGTTGGCTTCCCCTGACGTGACCCTTTGGCCTTTGCTCGCCCCTCTCGCGATCGTGCGCATGCCGTTTTGTTTGCATAGACGGAAGATTCCGACCCAGCCTCATGATGTACGACTGTGACGGATTTATTTCTACCTTGTAGTGAAGGTGACACACTACGTGCACAATGGAACGTACGAGCCTTTCTACTGGCTGGTGGAGTATCAAATAACAACTGCATAGACTTTGCTGCAGTCAAGCAAATGGAGAGATAGTGTTCACAAAAAAAGCAAATGGAGAGATGGAGCTCAATAATTAGCAAGGACAACTACACTTGTAAGGGCATTTCCAACGGCAACCCGCAAAAAACCTCCCGCATCCGTCCGCGGACAGAGAGACCAGTCCGCAGACATGGATGCGGGAGGCAGCCATCCAAACCGGATGATATTCATGCAAACACATGCGAATTTCGTACAAACTTGACGGATTTAATACAAACACGGCGGATTTAACTACATTTTGAATACTTAGAAAAAAAAGACCCGCCCCTAAACCTATCCTACGGCCATGGCGCCCGGCGTCCAAGCCCATGTCGTCCTCCTTCAGCCGTCTCCATGAGCATCGTGTAAGACCGATGAAGTGAAGGTGCAGTCTCCGGCGAGGAAGAGTAGAGCACGGGAGATGGACCGGCCCACATGGGATGTAAGGCACCGCCGCCTCCCGTGGCCTACTCATCCTTGGAGGAGTCCGCAACTTATCCGTCGCTGGTGGACGTGAGGTCCACGATGGATATGGTGGCGTCGACGCTGTCTTCGTCCCACCGGGCCGGACGATGGTTCATCGACGGTGCGTAGGAGGCGCAGCTAGTGTTGTTCTCCTCCGCGATCGCCTGAAGCTGCGCCTCCACGGCGGCCGCTTCCTAGCGAGCGGCGGATTGAGCGCGGACGGCATCATAGATGGCACGCTGCTCGGCCACGAAGTTGGGGTTCGCCGCAGCCATGACCGCCACGGCCTCCTCACTCGCGCGCTCGCCGTAGGTCTGGCCCTCAGCCAGTCGGTGCTGCTCCAAGAGGAACAGATTGTACCGCTATTCCTCCTGCGCCTGCTGGAACGCCAACAAAGGCGTCGGCGCAGGCTGCACCCCCGCCATGGTGGCGTTGAACTACGCCTGCGCCTGCTCCACGGTGAAGCCGGCGTGCACAAGAGGCACGGGAGCTGGGGTGGAGTTGTCGGAGCCCGTCTCCATCGTGGTGTCGTCCTCGTTATCGGAGACTTTGGGCGAGCTGGCCGGCAAGACGGCCTCGACCCGCCTACCACGACGGTTATGCCAGACGGCAGCAAGGGCGGCCACCGTGTGCTTCATCTCTGGCGACAGACTGTCCTACAATGCTTTCCAGCTGGCAGTCATGGCAGATGTAGTGCAAGGGAGGAGGATGTGGAGGGGTTGGTGTTGTGGTGTGGTGTTGGCGGGGTGTGGCCGCCTTTATATATATAGTGGATTCCGGTGAGGCCAGGCGTCCGGATGCGTCAATGCACGACGTTGGAGTGGGTTTCTCGGCCGGCGAGCCTGCTTAAGGGCGGTAGACAGACGGACAGCGACATTGAACGAGCGTAGTAGATATCCGTCCAGTCACGCGTCTCCGACATTGAACAAGCGCGGACACCGGAGACGCGTCGCGGGTGGCGCCCCCGGCCGATGCGCCACTTCAATGGTGGAGGCAGTGAGAGGTCTTCAATGTTGAGCGGCGTGCTCTATAGTGGCATGAATGTGCGCAGCTAGCTCCGGGGGGAGCGCGCATGGGAGGGGAAGAAGTATTTGGTGGGCCAGGGCGGTCAGAAAATGGGCTTGTGACCGGTCTGGACTCCCGCAAACCTTTCCCACGTTTGTCTCTGGTTTGCGGAAAAAATCGCGTCCGGACCGCTCCGCGGATCGATACAGGTCGGCGTTGGATGGCTTCCGCTATCTGGGCAACAAGGTCTAGACAATTGCGGGAGGTTTAGGAGTTCGCCTTGAAGATTCCCTAACACCTCAAGAAATTTCAAACCAAAGGCTGCTACGTTTTGTAAACCACTTGGTGGTAGTTAACTCCAACTTGCCGGCGATCCACGGGAAATATCCAGACTTATTTTCTCGATGGAATTATAGGTGCATTTTGTAACCACTTGGTGTTTTTCTTTCCCCTCTCGCAAGACGACTATGGCGAAGACTTCCTTCCCTCGATCTCTGGAGGTGAGTCCGTGGAATTGCCTCCCATCTGCAGTCGTCCTGGGAACCGAAATCCTGGGCCACTCCTCCGGCTAGTAGATAGCTTAGTGTTTTTAGTCTTGCAGGGGTGGCGCTCGCACAGATGGTGCCCCTTCTTCTGTAACTCAATCTTTGGGATTTCGATCTTTCTTAAGTCCGTCCATGGAGTTGGATTAGACAGACCTCCAATATAGATTTCTGCTAGCTCCTTGGAACGGTGGGGTTAGGGTTTCTTGTCGTGCATATGCAATGGCAAGATTTATTGTCAGGTTCTTCAGACCAATTCATGGGTTCAACGATGACGACTGCAACTACAGGAGTTCGTTCTTAGGGACACGTGCACAAAGATTTTTCGGCTGTCATCAACAAGGTCAAGTGGGTTCTGGTATGAGAGCGACGGTAGTGACGCGTCGACAACTCGTTATGACAGCGGCAATGGTCGTTTGGTGGTCCAGGGACCTCGACATAATTTTTATTATGTCTAGGGTGTTTTGCAATTATGATGAATCTTCATAATAGATATGAATCCATTCCGAAAAGGTAGTTATATGCATTATGTAGACTTCGACTAACATGCAGACTTTACATTTAACATATATATGCATGGAAGAGTATTTCCACAGATTTATATAAGTTTGCAAAATCGTTTCACCGCACTACCATGTATGCAATCGATGTCCTTAGGATACTCTATGACCCTCTTTAGGTCAATCAAATAAAAAGATATTAAAATCATATTACTATTAAATTTCTATAGTGACTAAGCACTCAGATCTATTAGCGAAACCATCAGTACAAACACCTTGGAATGTAAAAGGTTACATCAAAATCTACATGGGTCAACCATCTTCATCCTCCTGAATGCCGATGGTGTGCCATTCCATGCCGCTTCATAGCCAAAACTAGACCTACATTGCTGATCGAGGAAGGGAATTCATCAAAGCCTCGCTCCAGCTAGACCAATGTCCTAGACAAGAAGTCGTCACCGCTGGAAGAACTACGTATCCAAACCTCCATTATTCAAGCCTCACATCAGCACCGAGGCCACACCAAAGATGAGGCAAAAGATGAAACCGCAACGGGAAGTCCTCTCCACCACGCCAACAAACCCAACAGACCATAAACTCATCGGTAATGAGAGTTGGTGGGCAAGTACATCATTGAGCCATCGACACCACGATAGAAAACATCATGGAGATGGGGGACTCGAGAGGACCTTATTTTTCGGATTGGCACAGCTGCCACCACCGACGATGCGCCAAGGAAGAAGACTTTATTGAGCACAGTGGTCATTATTTACTACCAGAAGGCCGAAGCAACAGCTTCGAAAACATACCTAAAAGGCCCAAATTGGGGTAAGCCACAACTTCATCCGTTAGATTGGGGCTTTTCAGTAGTCCCACACCGATAGAACCAACGAAGGAGGATGGGGGCGGTGATCTATCGGCAGAGGAAACAGAGTTTTCCTCTCCTAAGAATTGGAGAGGAATGGTAGGGTATATGTAGTATATTCTACCATTTTTAGAATTTTGGTTCATTTGATTGAACCAAATAAGACTAGAATGCATCCATGTGTATTACAGATAAGTATAAAAGAATCTAGGTACTTAAAATGTTACTTAACCCGTCCTGGTTTAGGGCCTTTTTGATCTCTAGGATTTTTTTAAAAAAATGAATAGAACAAAACAGAAGAATGGTGTGACCAAAAAATAAGGAATTAAAAAATATATTATGTTAGTATGGGCGTCAGACTATGCGCTAAGAAACGTACAATTCTTCGCATGAGGTTGCAATTGATGGGGATTTTCCTATGGAAACTAGCACAAACGAATCATATGGAAAAAAATTCTATGCATCATAATCCGATGAATTAAACAATCCACGCAATTTTTTCCCTAAGGATTATAATCCTGCAAAATTCCTTTAGAAATCCTTTGTCTCAAAGAGGCTCTTATTGGTCTCCTCGTATTTTGGGTCAAACTTTGACTAGCAAAATATAAATTATATGCCACAAAATTATATTGTTTGATTCATATTCAAAAGAAATTTGCAATGGTACCATCTTTTCGTCATATAACTTATAGAAGGACAAATAAAACCGGGCAGGAAAATTTTGAAGTAGTAGTCGTGTGCCTCCTCCTACAAACACAAAGCAGAAGTACATAGGCACATCATGGGAAGCTTTTCCCCTGGAGGGCACCTTTCGATCGAGGGGGTTCTTTGCCTTGTTAGTGTTTAAGCTTGTTTCCTTTTTTCTATTTTCTTCATTGCGAGTCAAATCTACTTTGAACTGATTCTTTAAATCTACTTGATCGTGCAGTGTGTAAATAATTAACACGTTATGATTCAATGACTTGTTTTTCCTTTGAACATGTTCCGGAAATCTACATTCAAAAGTCAAAATTTTCATGTTACTCCTACGATTCTGGAACTAGAGAATTTGTACCCATTTTGCAGGACCAATTTATCAGAAGTGGTTGTTTTGACAGGATCTTGATATCTTCATACCCAATCCTCATGCCCAAAGACAAAATGATTTACCTTTTCTCTTTTAACTAACTTGCTCCGTTTATTATATTTGATTTTCTTTTCTATCTAGATATTACAAAGGGAGCCAGCTTACATAGTTCTAATAGCTTATGGGGCATACTTGATTAGATTACGCCATTTTTTTGCTTATAATACTCCCTCCGTCCGGAAATATTAGTGAAAAAATGCATAAAAATGAATGTATCTAGAACTAAAATACGTCTAGATACATCCATTCCTCCGACAAGTATTTCCCGACGGAGGGAGTACTAGTTAAGGGCCATATCTAGCCATGATCCCACAAAAGTAACCCTTCCATCGATATCTGTTGATTTGATCAGTCCGCAGCACAGTGTAGTGGTCATGTCACATGTCCATTGCCTCTAATTTTCTTTGGGTCCTGTGGATCATGCATGCATAAGCTGTTCTGTTTACTTTTTTCTCATGATTATTACTGTTCACCACTAAGGACGCTGGGCTAGTCCATACTTTTATGTCGTCGGTTGCACATATGTGTAGACCAGCACAAGAGCTAAAATATCACCGAATAATCATACTCTATCCACTGCCCTTGCATTATGTAAACGGAACAGTAATCACATGCCGTTGCTGCCAGTTCACTGCAAGTTGAATTGTCAAATCAGAAATCATAAATGCACCCATTTGTTTCCTAATGATAGGCAATGTATCTCTTTTCCCGCTATCGTACCCCCGAAACTTCTCCAGAAAAGTTACATACTGAATAGCCCATGTAAAACATAGAATTTGGGAAACTGCTCGACACCCTAAACGAGGTGTGGCTATCTCATTATATAGGGGTACCAAAGGGTACAATACAATTACAGACGTATACAAGAGTCTATGTATATATACAGTCTAATATCCTCCCTCAATCTTAATTATGGCCTAAAGTACAAAGCAAGTTAAGATTGCACCTACAACCTACAAACTGTGGTTGTGGAAGAGGCTTCGTGAAGATGTCAGCGAGTTGATTTTTTGATGAGATGAACTTGATACTGAGGAGCTTCTGTGCAATACGTTCTCGAACAAAGTGTAGTCTACCTCAATGTGTTTCGTCCGAGCATGAAACAGCGGATTAGATGAAAGATAGGTAGCACCGATGTTGTCACACCGAAGCACTGGAGAATGAGCAGGAGAGACTCAATTTTCTCAACAAGGACTGAACCCATATGATCTCAGCAGTCGCATCAGCAACTACTTTGTACTCAGCTTCAGTACTGCTGTGAGACACCGTAGCCTGCTTGCGAGCATTCCAGGCAATCAAGTTAGGACCAAGAAACACTGCATATCCCCTCGTGGATCGACTGTCATTAGGAATCCCAGCCCAATCTGCATCTGAAAAGGCTGAGATATCATAAGACGGTGCAGGCTGGAGAAGCAAACCATAAGAGGCAGTGAGGCAAATATAGCGCAGAATACGCTTCACAGCTGACCAATGAGATGTCCTGGGTTCATGAAGATACTGACAGACACGGTTGACTGCATAAGAGACATCTGGTCTGGTGATAGTAAGATACTGCAGACCACCAACGAGACTACGATACTCAGTAGCATCATCAGGTGAAAGAAGATCTCCATCAAGGGCAGACAACCGATCAGTAGCAGACATCGGAGTGATCGCATGTTTACACTTTAGCATGCCATCACGACGCAACAAGTCCAGAGAATACTTCTTATGAGTAAGAGTCAACCCAGCATAAGACCGTGAAACCTCCAGACCAAGGAAGAAGTGCAGAGCACCTAAATCCTTGACAGCAAAATCCCCACTCAAAGCAGCCACAAGACGATCCACAGCAGCATCAGAGAGAACTGATGAGGATGATATCATCTACATAAACCAGGAGATACATCGTAACCTCAGGGCGCTGAAGAAGGAACAGGGACGTGTCAGCAGTGGAGGGAAGAAAACCAAGAGCCCGAAGGACAGAGCCGAGGCGTGCATGCCACACACGGGGAGCCTGTTTAAGTCCATATAGCACCTTAACAAGATGACAGAGATGATGAGGACGTGCAGGATCCACAAAACCCTGCGTCTGACGCATATAAACCTCTTCCTCCAAGACTCCATGCAGGAAAGCATTCTGCACATCAAGCTGACGAAGAAACCATCCTCGGATAACAGCCAAAGACAGCAGCAAGCGAATGGTAGTGGCTTCATAACCGGACTGAATGTGTCTTCATAATGAAGATCATACCTCTGTTTGAAACCCTTGGCAACGAGCCGTGCCTTGTAGCGCTCAATAGAACCATCAGCATGTCTCTTGACTTTAAAAACCCACTTGGAATCAATAATGTTAACACCAGAGTGTGGGGGAACAAGGTGCCAAGTGTCATTCTGAAGCAGAGTCTGAAACTCATGTTCCATCGCGGCACGCAATGAGGAATACCCAGTGCAGCCTGAAAATGGCGAGGCTCAGTAGTGGGATCCGCAGCAATATGAGCCATGCAAGCAGAGAGCCACGCGATAGTCCCATCAATGCGTTGCTTTGGCTGGAAAACATCGTTCGAACTGCGTGTGCGAGGACGAAGAACAGCAGCAGCCGGCTGTGCTGGCGAGGCTGGCTGTGCTGGCAAGGCCGAGCTCAGCACAGGCGACGGCATCGGAGGCGAGGCGGCCTGCGAGCCAGTACCAGAGCCTCCTGGCACCAGGGAGACAGGCGGCGTTGGGCTAGGTGAGGCCAGCCCATCCCCCGCAGGCGAGCCAACTGCTGGGCCGGATGAGGTGGCAGACAGCCCAGCCACCAGGCCGGGGGAGAGCGATACCCGCGGGGTGGCAACCAACGAGTCGGGCGAGGGCATCACCCGCGGGGCGGCTACCATGGAGCCGGGTGAGGGCGGCGCCCGCGGGGCGGCTGCGCCCGTTATGCATGCCCCATGCAAAGGAGCCACGTCCCGCTCGAGAGCCACGTCCTGATCCGGAGCATCATCCGACACCTATTCATCAAGTAGCTCAAGCCGAGCACCACGTCCAATACCTGCAACATGATTAGGAAGCAACAAGGGAGCATTTGCAACATCCACAAATTGATCAGACGAAGGTATGGTAGAGTGAACAAGTGGCATAGGAGTTTCAGAGTTGGTCGAAAGTGCATGAAAAGGGAACACATTCTCATCAAAAACAACGTCACGAGAGATGTAGACACGATTGATGGGAACGTGCAGGCATTTGTACCCTTTGTGAAGGGAACTATACCCAAGAAAATACACTTTTTAGATGGAAACTCTAACTTACGTTTGTTGTATGGACACAAATGGGGCCAACATGCACACCCAAACACTTTGAGAAAAGTGTAATCTGGGATTTCGTTGAGCAAGAGTTCAAGAGGAGTTTTCATATTCAGAAGTCGTGAGGGTAGCCTGTTTATCAAGAAACAAGTGGTGGAGAAAACATCACTGCAAAACCGAAATGGAATGGAGGCATGAGCTAGCAAAGTAAGGCCAGTTTCTACAAGATGATGATGCTTACGTTCAGCGGTTCCATTCTACTGATGTGTATGAGCACAAGACACACGGTGCAAAATCCCAAGCTTGTTAAAAACGTGTTGAGGTTGTGATATTCACCCCCTCCCCAGTCGGATTGAACATGAATACTTTTCTGCTTAAGGAGACGCTCAACATGTGCTTGGGACTGAATAAAGACATCGAACACATCAGATTTTCGCTTAATAAGATAAAGCCAAGTAAACCGGCTATAAGCATCAATGAAACTGACATAATAATTATGGCCACTAACGGATGTTTGGGCATGACCCCATACATCAAAAAACACAAGCTCAAGAGGATGTTTCACAACACGACTAGACTCTGAAAACGGAAGTTGGTGCCTCTTGCCCTGCTGACAGGCATGAAAAATTGTTTCAGCAGTTTTATTGGACACAACTGGTAGTTCATGACAATGTAGCACATGACGAACTATAGGAGCAGCAGGGTGACCAAGGCGTGCATGCCAATGTGTAGGTGACACACAAACACCGCTAAACGCCTAAGGAGAAGACTACATAGGAGATGTGGGCGGCACGTCAAGTGCATATAAACCATGGCGAAGACGGCCACTAAGCAGAACGGCCCTCATGTCCAATCCTTGATAAAGAAAAGAAAAGGGTGAAACTTATAAAGGACACAACTGGAATATCAAACGGGGTCCAAACGGAATGAAACCTTCGGGAGCGTTATTTTTGGAACAAATCTGATCCGGATAGCTTGGAGTGCAAGTCAAGAAGCCTCCGAGGGCCCCACGAGATAGGAGGGCGCCCCCTGTCTCGTGGGCCCCTCGAGCGGCCACCGACGTACTTCTTCCTCCTATATATACCTACGGACCCGGAAAACATCCAGGAGCACCACAAAACACAATTTCCACCGCTGTAACCTTATGTATCCACGAGATCCCATCTTGGAGCCTTCACCGGCACTCTGCCGGAGGGGGAATAAACCATGGAGGGCTTATACATCAACACCATAGCCCCTCCGATGAGTTGTGAGTAGTTTACCACAGACCTACGGGTCCATAGTTATTAGCTAGATGGATTCTTCTCTCTTTTTGGATCTCAATACAATGTTCTCCCCATCTCTTGTGGAGATCTATTCGATGTAATCTCTTTTTGCGGTGTGTTTGTCGAGATCCGATGAACTGTGGGTTTATGATCAAGTTTATCTATGAATAATATTGGAATCTTCTTTGAATTCTTTTATGTATGTTTGGGTTATCTTTGCAAGTCTCTTTGAATTATCAGTTTGGTTTGACCTACTAGATTGATCTTTCTTGCCATGGGAGAAGTGCTTAGCTTTGGGTTCAATCTTGTGGTGTTCTTACCCAGTGACAGAAAGGGTTGCAAGACACGTATTGTATTGTTGCCATCGAGGATAACAAGATGGGGTTTATATCATATTGCATGTGTTTATCCCTCTACATCATGCCATATTGCTTAAAGCGTTACTCTGTTCTTATGAACTTAATACTCTAGATGCAGGCAGGAGTCGGTCGGTGTGTGGAGTAATAGTAGTAGATGCAGGCAGGAGTCGGTCCACTTGTTATGGACGTGATGCGTATATACATGATCATGCCTAGATAATCTCCTAACTATGCGCTTTTTAATCAATTGCTTGACAGTAATTTGTGTTGGGGAACGTTGCAGAAAATTAAAAATTTTCCTACGGTTTCATCAAGATCCATCTATGAGTTCATCTAAGCAACGAGTCAAGGGAGAGAGTTTGCATCTACATACCACTTGTAGATCACGAGCGGAAGCTAGCCAAGGGGATGGTGATGATGGAGTCGTACTCGAACGTGATTCGGATCACCGATGTCCAAGTGCTGAACGGACAGCACCTCCGCGTTCAACACACGTACGGGACGGGAGACGTCTCCTCCTTCTTGATCCAGCAAGGGGGAAGGAGAGGTTGAGGAAGATTGCTCCAACGGCAGCACGATGGCGTGGTGTAGTTGGTGCAGCAGTACTCCGACAGGGCTTCGCCAAGCATATACGGAGGAGGAGAGGTGTTGGGGAGGGGAGGGGCTGCGCCTTGGCTTGTGTTAAGCTCCCATGCGCCTCCCCACTATATATAGGGGTGGAGGGGCTGGTTTCTTGCCCTCCAAGTCCATTGGGGCGTTGGCCAAGGTGGGAGGAAAGAAATCCCATCATTTCCTTCCCCACCGATTGTTATCCCCCCTTTTTAGGGATCTTGATCTTATCCCTTCGGGATATGATCTTATTCCTTCTAAGGGGGGATCTTGGTGCGCCTTGACCAGGGGTGTGGGGCCTTTCCCCCACTACTCACGTTCATGTGGGTCCCCCCATGCAGGTGGGCCCCACTCCGGAACCTTCTAGAACCTTCCCGGTACAATACCGAAAAATCCCGAACATTTTCCGGTGGCCAAAATAGGACTTCCCATATATAAATCTTTACCTCCGGGCCATTCCGGAACTCCTTGTGACGTCCGGGATCTCATCCGGGACTCCGAACATCATTCGGTAACCACATACAAACTTCCTTTATAACCCTAGCGTCATCGAACCTTAAGTGTGTAGACCCTACGGGTTCGGGAGACATGTAGACATGACCGAGACGTTCTCCGGTCAATAACCAACAGCGGGATCTGGATACCCATGTTGGCTCCCACATGCTTCTCGATGTTGTCATCGGATGAACCACGATGTCGAGGATTCGATCAAACCCTGTATACAATTCCCTTTGTCAATCGGTACGTTACTTGCCCGAGACTCGATCGTCGGTATCCCAATACCTTGTTCAGTCTCGTTACCGGCAAGTCACTTTACTCGTACCGTAATGCATGATCTCGTGGCCAACACTTTGGTCACCTTGAGCTCATTATGATGATGCATTACCGAGTGGGCCCAGAGATACCTCTCCGTCATACGGAGTGACAAATCCCAGTCTCGATCCGTGTCAACCCAACAGCTACTTTCGGAGATACCTGTAATGCACCTTTATAGTCACCCAGTTACGTTGTGACGTTTGATACACCCAAGGCACTCCTACGGTATCCGGGAGTTACACGATCTCATGGTCTAAGGAAGAGATACTTGACATTGGCAAAGCTCTAGCAAACGAACTAAACGACCTTTGTGCTATGCTTAGGATTGGGTCTTGTCCATCACATCATTCTCCTAATGATGTGATCCCGTTATCAACGACATCCAATGTCCATAGCCAGGAAATCATGACTATCTGTTGATCACAACGAGCTAGTCAACTAGAGGCTCACTAGGGACATATTGAGGTCTATGTATTCACACGTGTATTACGATTTCCGGATAATACAGTTATAGCATGAATAAAAGACAATTATCATGAACAATGAAATATAATAATACTTTTATTATTGCCTCTAGGGCATATTTCCAACAGTCTCCCACTTGCACTAGAGTCACCAATCTAGTTACATTGTGATGAATCGAACACCCATAGAGTTCTGGTGTTGATCATGTTTAGCTCGCGAGAGAGGTTTAGTCAACGGATCTGCGACATTCAGATCCGTATGTACTTTGCAAATTTCTATGTCTCCATCTTGAACATTTTCACGGATGGAGTTGAAACGACGCTTGATGTGCCTGGTCTTCTTGTGAAACCTGGGCTCCTTGGCAAGGGCAATAGCTCCAGTGTTGTCACAGAAGAGTTTGATTGGCCCCGACGCATTGGGTATGACTCCTAGGTCGGTGATGAACTCCTTCACCCAAATCGCTTCATGCGCTGCCTCCGAGGCTGCCATGTACTCCGCTTCACACGTAGATCCCGCCACGACGCTCTGCTTGCAGCTGCACCAGCTTACTGCTCCACCATTCAACATATACACGTATCCGGTTTGTGACTTAGAGTCATCCGGATCTGAGTCGAAGCTAGCGTCGACGTAACCCTTTACGACAAGCTCTTCGTCTCCTCCATAAACGAGAAACATGTCCTTTGTCCTTTTCAGGTACTTCAGGATATTCTTGACTGCTGTCCAGTGTTCCTTGCCGGGATTGCTTTGGTATCTAGCTACCAAACTCACGGCAAGGTTTACATCAGGTCTGGTACACAGCATGGCATACATAATAGATCCTATGGCTGAAGCATAGGGGATGACACTCATCTCTTCTTTATCTTTTGCCGTGGTCGGTGACTGAGCCGAGCTCAATCTCACACCTTGTAACATAGGCAAGAACCCCTTCTTGGACTGATCCATTTTGAACCTCTTCAAAATCTTATCAAGGTATGTGCTTTGTGAAAGACCTATGAGGCGTCTCGATCTATCTCTATAGATCTTGATGCCTAATATGTAAGCAGCTTCTCCAAGGTCCTTCATTGAAAAACACTTATTCAAGTAGGCCTTAATGCTGTCCAGAAATTCTATATTATTTCCCATCAAGAGTATGTCATCTACATATAATATGAGAAATGCTACAGAGCTCCCACTCACTTTCTTGTAAACGCAGGCTTCTCCATAAGTCTGCATAAACCCAAACGCTTTGATCATCTCATCAAAGCGAATATTCCAACTCCGAGATGCTTGCACCAGCCCATAAATGGATCGCTGGAGCTTGCATACTTTGTTAGCATTCTTAGGATCGACAAAACCTTCCGGCTGCATCATATACAGTTCTTCCTTAAGATGCCCGTTAAGGAATGCTGTTTTGACGTCCATCTGCCATATCTCATAATCATAGTATGCGACAATTGCTAACATGATTCGGACAGACTTTAGCTTCGCTACGGGAGAGAATGTCTCGTCATAGTCAACCCCTTGAACCTGTCGATAACCCTTAGCGACAAGTCGAGCTTTATAGATGGTGACATTACCATCCGCATCTGTCTTCTTCTTAAAGATCCATTTGTTTTCTATCGCTCGCCGCTCATCGGGCAAGTCTGTCAAAGTCCATACTTTGTTTTCATACATGGATTCTATCTCGGATTTCATGGCTTCAAGCCATTTGTTGGAATCTGGGCCCGCCATCGCTTCTTCATAGTTCGAAGGTTCACCGTTGTCTAACAACATGATTTCTAGGACGGGGTTGCCGTACCACTCTGGTGCGGAACGTGTCCTTGTGGACCTACGAAGTTCAGTAGCAACTTGATCCGAAGTACCTTGATCATCATCATTGGTTTCCTCTTCAGTTGGTGTGGGCATCACAGGAACATTTTCCTGAGCTGCACCACTTTCCCGTTCGAGAGGTAGTACTTCATCGAGTTCTACTTTCCTCCCACTTACTTCTTTCGAGAGAAACTCTTTTTCCAGAAAGCATCCGTTCTTGGCAACAAAGATTTTGCCCTCGGATCTTAAGTAGAAGGTATACCCGACAGTTTCCTTAGGGTATCCTATGAAGACGCATTTTTCCGACTTGGGTTCGAGCTTTTCAGGTTGAAGTTTCTTGACATAAGTATCGCATCCCCAAACTTTAAGAAACGACAGCTTAGGTTTCTTCCCAAACCATAATTCATACGGTGTCGTCTCAACGGATTTAGACGGTGCCCTATTTAAAGTGAATGTAGCTGTCTCTAGAGCGTATCCCCAAAATGATAGCGGTAAATCAGTAAGAGACATCATAGACCGCACCATATCCAATAGAGTGCGATTACGACGTTCGGACACACCATTTCGCTGAGGTGTTCCAGGCGGCGTGAGTTGTGAAACGATTCCACATTTCCTTAAGTGTGTGCCAAATTCGTGACTTAAATATTCTCCTCCACGATCTGATCGTAGGCACTTTATCTTTCGGTCACGTTGATTCTCCACCTCATTCTAAAATTCCTTGAACTTTTCAAAGGTCTCAGACTTGTGTTTCATTAAGTAGACATACCCATATCTACTTAAGTCATCAGTGAGAGTGAGAACATAACGATATCCTCCGCGAGCCTCAACGCTCATTGGACCGCACACATCGGTATGTATGATTTCCAATAAGTTGGTTGCTCGCTCCATTGTTCCGGAGAACGGAGTCTTGGTCATCTTGCCCATGAGGCATGGTTCGCACGTGTCAAACGATTCATAATCAAGAGACTCTAAAAGTCCATCGGCATGGAGCTTCTTCATGCGCTTGACACCAATGTGACCAAGGCGGCAGTGCCACAAGTATGTGGGACTATCGTTATCAACTTTACATCTTTTGGCATCTACACTATGAACATGTGTAATATTACGCTCGAGATTCATTAAGAATAAACCATTGACCATCGGAGCATGACCATAAAACATATCTCTCATATAAATCGAACAACCATTATTCTCAGACTTAAATGAGTAGCCATCTCGTATTAAACGAGATCCAGATACAATGTTCATGCTCAAACTTGGCACTAAATAATAATTATTAAGGTTCAAAACTAATCCCGTAGGTAAATGTAGAGGCAGCGTGCCGACGACGATCACATCGACTCTGGAACCATTCCCGACGCGCATCGTCACCTCGTCCTTCGCCAGTCTCCGTTTATTCCGCAGCTCCTGCTGTGAGTTACAAATATGAGCAACAGCACCGGTATCAAATACCCAGGAGTTACTACGAGTACTGGTAAGGTACACATCAATTACATGTATATCAAATATACCTTTGGTTTTGCCGGCCTTCTTATCTGCTAAGTATTTGGGGCAGTTCCGCTTCCAGTGACCCTTCCCCTTGCAATAAAAGCACTCAGTCTCAGGCTTAGGTCCATTCTTTGACTTCTTCCCGGTAACTGGCTTACCAGGCGCGGCAACCTCCTTGCCGTCCTTCTTGAAGTTCTTCTTACCCTTTCCCTTCTTGAACTTAGTGGTCTTATTGACCATCAACACTTGATGTTCTTTCTTGATTTCAGCCTCTGCTGACTTCAGCATCGAGAACACTTCAGGAATGGTCTTTTCCATCCCCTGCATGTTGTAGTTCATCACAAAGCTCTTGTAGCTTGGTGGGAGCGACTGGAGGATTCTGTCAATGACCGCCTCATCTGGGAGGTTAATGTTCAGCTGGGTCATACGGTTGTGCAACCCAGACATCTTCAGGATGTGCTCACTGACAGAACTGTTTTCCTCCATCTTACAACTGTAGAACTTGTCGGAGACATCATATCTCTCGACCCAGGCATGAGCTTGGAAAAGTAGTTTCATCTCTTCGAACATCTCATATGCTCCGTGATGCTCAAAACGCTTTTGGAGCCCCAGTTCTAAGCTGTAAAGCATGCCGCACTGAACGAGGGAGTAATCATCAGCGCGAGTTTGCCAAGCATTCATAATGTCTTGGTTCTCTGGGACGGGAGCGTCACCTAGCGGTCCTTCAAGGACATATTGTTTCCTGGCAGCTATGAGGATGATCCTCAGGTTCCGGACCCAGTCCGTATAGTTGCTGCCATCATCTTTCAGCTTGGTTTTCTCTAGGAACGCGTTGAAGTTCATGTTGACATGAGCGTTGGCCATTTGATCTACAAGACATATTTGCAAAGGTTTTAGACTAAGTTCATGATAATTAAGTTCTAATCAAATTATGAACACCCACTCAGATTAGACATCCCTTTAGTCATCTAAGTGTTACACGATCCGAGTCGACTAGGCCGTGTCCGATCATCACGTGAGACGGACTAGTCATCGTCGGTGAACATTCTCATGTTGATCGTATCTTCCATACGACTCGTGTTCGACCTTTCGGTCTCCGTGTTCCGAGGCCATGTCTGCACATGCTAGGCTCGTCAAGTTAACCCTAAGTGTTTTCGCTGTGTAAAACTGTCTTACACCCGTTGTATGTGAACGTAAGAATCCATCCCACCCGATCATCACGTGGTGCTTAGAAGCGACGAACTGTAGCAACGGTGCACAGTTAGGGGAGAACACTTCTTGAAATTTTTGTAAGGGATCATCTTATTTACTACCGTCGTCCTAAGTAAACAAGATGCATAAACATAATAAACATCACATGCAATTATATAGTTGTGACATGATATGGCCAATATCATATAGCTCCATTGATCTTCATCTTCGGGGCTCCATGATCATCTTGTCACCGGCTTGACACCATGATCTCCATCATCATGATCTCCATCATCATGTCTTCATGAAGTTGTCACACCAACGACTACTTCTACTTCTATGGCTAACGCGTTTAGCAATAAAGTAAAGTGAGTTACATGGCGTTCTTCAATGACACGCAGGTCATACAAAAAATAAAGACAACTCCTATGGCTCCTGCCGGTTGTCATACTCATCGACATGCAAGTCGTGAATCCTATTACAAAGAACATGATCTCATACATCACAATTCATCATTCATCACAACTTCTGGCCATATCACATCACATGATCAATCGCTGCAAAAACAAGTTAGACGTCCTCTAATTGTTGTTGCATCTTTTACGTGGCTGCGATTGGGTTCTAGCAAGAACGTTTTCTTACCTACGAATAACCACAACGTGATTTTGTCAACTTCTATTTACCCTTCATAAGGGCCCTTTTCATCGAATCCGCTCCAACTAAAGTGGGAGAGACAGACACCCGCCAGCCACCTTATGCAACTAGTGCATGTCAGTCGGTGGAACCGGTCTCACGTAAGCGTACGTGTAAGGTTGGTCCGGGCCGCTTCATCCCACAATACCGCCGAAGCAAGAAAAGACTAGTAGAGGCAAGTAAGATGACAAAATCCACGCCCACAACAAAATTGTGTTCTACTCGTGCAAAGAGAACTACGCATAGACCTAGCTCATGATGCCACTGTTGGGGAACGTTGCAGAAAATTAAAATTTTTCCTACGGTTTCACCAAGATCCATCTATGAGTTCATCTAAGCAACGAGTCAAGGGAGAGAGTTTTCATCTACATACCACTTGTAGATCACGAGCGGAAGCTAGCCAAGGGGATGGTGATGATGGAGTCGTACTCGAACGTGATTCGGATCACCGATGTCCAAGTGCTGAACGGACAGCACCTCCGCGTTCAACACACGTACGGGACGGGAGACGTCTCCTCCTTCTTGATCCATCAAGGGGGAAGGAGAGGTTGAGGAAGATTGCTCCAACGGCAGCACGACGGCGTGGTGTAGTTGGTGCAGCAGTACTCCGACAGGGCTTCGCCAAGCATATACGGAGGAGGAGAGGTGTTGGGGAGGGGAGGGGCTGCGCCTTGGCTTGTGTTAAGCTCCCATGCGCCTCCCCACTATATATAGGGGTGGAGGGGCTGGTTTCTTGCCCTCCAAGTCCATTGGGGCGTTGGCCAAGGTGGGAGGAAAGAAATCCCATCATTTCCTTCCCCACCGATTGTTATCCCCCCTTTTTAGGGATCTTGATCTTATCCCTTCGGGATATGATCTTATTCCTTCTAAGGGGGGATCTTGGTGCGCCTTGACCAGGGGTGTGGGGCCTTTCCCCCACTACTCACGTTCATGTGGGTCCCCCCATGCAGGTGGGCCCCACTCCAGAACCTTCTAGAACCTTCCCGGTACAATACCGAAAAATCCCGAACATTTTCCGGTGGCCAAAATAGGACTTCCCATATATAAATCTTTACCTCCGGACCATTCCGGAACTCCTCGTGACGTCCGGGATCTCATCCGGGACTCCGAACAACATCGGTAACCACATACAAACTTCCTTTATAACCCTAGCGTCATCGAACCTTAAGTGTGTAGACCCTACGGGTTCGGGAGACATGTAGACATGACCGAGACGTTCTCCGGTCAATAACCAACAGCGGGATCTGGATACCCATGTTGGCTCCCACATGCTTCTCGATGTTGTCATCGGATGAACCACGATGTCGAGGATTCGATCAAACCCTGTATACAATTCCCTTTGTCAATCGGTACGTTACTTGCCCGAGACTCGATCGTCGGTATCCCAATACCTTGTTCAGTCTCGTTACCGGCAAGTCACTTTACTCGTACCGTAATGCATGATCTCGTGGCCAACACTTTGGTCACCTTGAGCTCATTATGATGATGCATTACCGAGTGGGCCCAGAGATACCTCTCCGTCATACGGAGTGACAAATCCCAGTCTCGATCCGTGTCAACCCAACAGCTACTTTCGGAGATACCTGTAATGCACCTTTATAGTCACCCAGTTACGTTGTGACGTTTGATACACCCAAGGCACTCCTACGGTATCCGGGAGTTACACGATCTCATGGTCTAAGGAAGAGATACTTGACATTGGCAAAGCTCTAGCAAACGAACTAAACGACCTTTGTGCTATGCTTAGGATTGGGTCTTGTCCATCACATCATTCTCCTAATGATGTGATCCCGTTATCAACGACATCCAATGTCCATAGCCAGGAAATCATGACTATCTGTTGATCACAACGAGCTAGTCAACTGAGGCTCACTAGGGACATATTGAGGTCTATGTATTCACACGTGTATTACGATTTCCGGATAATACAGTTATAGCATGAATAAAAGACAATTATCATGAACAATGAAATATAATAATACTTTTATTATTGCCTCTAGGGCATATTTCCAACAATTTGTTCACCCACCGTAATACATATGCTACCTCGAGAGAAGCCTCTAGTGAAACCTATGGCCCCCGGGTCTATCTCTTATCATCTTTGCTTTCAATCTATCTTTAATTGCATCTTTACTTTTTGCATCTATATTATAAAATACCAAAAATATATTATTATCTCTCTATCAGATCTCACTTTCGCAAGAGGCCGTGAAGGGATTGACAACCCCTTTAAAGCGTTGGTTGTGAGTTCTCAGTTTGTTTGTGTAGGTGCGTGGGACTTTTGAGGAGCCTCCTACTGGATTGATACCTTGGTTCTCAAAACTGAGGGAAATACTTACGCTACACTTGCTGCATCACCCTCTCCTCTTCAGGGAAAACCAACGCAAGCTCAAGACATAGCAAGAAGGATTTCTGGCACCATTGCCGGGGAGGTCTTCGCTCAAGTCAAGACATATCAAGTACCCATCACAAGGTAGCGGCTTCGAAGGAGAGGTAGCGGCTTCGGAGGAGAGGTATCAACGTACCCCTCCAGGTAGCGGCTTCGGAGGAGAGGTAGAACCTGAGCCATCCACGACAAGTAATTATCCGGCGTAAGCTTCACCGAAATAAGGTGCGAGAAGTAGAACGGCGACGGCGCGACCATGTGATCTGCATGAGGCTGTGGCGGTGGCGCGTAGCAGCCCATCATAGAATCCGTCTCCGGGTTGGAGGCGAGCACCAGTGGTGCATCAGCATATGGCGACTAGCGGTAGGCACCAGCAGCAGCAGAGCCAGCACCCAAGCCAGGCGAGGCTCCGGGGGGCACATAGACCAGCGAGGACGGCGGCACCCCATAGGACTGGGGGTGCGACGGCCCAGCGTAGACCGGCACCAGTGACGTGCCATAGGACGCCGGCCAGGCAGACGAAGACAACAGCAGGGCGCCAAAAGTTGGAGCAGGGGCGCCCTACCAGGGAGCGCCGGAGAGCGACGGGGGAGGCGCACCATACATGCGTGCAGGATCTCGAAAGCCCGGCGGCCCAGAAGCCATGGTCGAGGAAGGCCCGCCAGATGCGATTGGCGGAGGCAGGTCACCCGTCCCGCTCGATCCAATCGGGGAGCTTGCAGGCGGCTACCGCCAGGCCGTAGCCAGCGGATGAGACGCCAGGAAGGGCGATGAAGGAGCGACAGCGGAGGATGGAGCTTGGGCCGAGGCGGCAGCGGTGTTGGAAGAGGCCGAGGCGGTGGCGGCAAGGGCAGTGGAAGACATCGAAACCCTAATCCGATACCATGTAAAACATAGAGTTTGGGAAACTGCTCGACACCCTAACGGGGTGTGGCTATCTCATTATATAGGGGTACCAAAGGGTACAATACAATTACAGACGTATACAAGAGTCTACGTATATATACAGTCTAAAATCCCCACCTCAATTTTAGACTACCGAACACTGATTATCAAATCAGATATATCATCCATTGGGGGTAATTTGAAGTTTGCACCACATAGTAGGTGCCCCAGGTGAAATTCATCTGTTTTCCAATGTCAAATATTTTTTGTAAGATTAATACATGAAAGGGAGATCTTGAGTTGTCATGGAAGAACAAAAAGTTTCGCACACTATGCTAAAAAAGGTTTAGTAGCTACAAATATATGTCTTAGAGTGCATGATTTATTTTCTCCGATGATTCATCATTTATAGGTGGGTCTATTCTAATAACACCCTTAAGAGTCTTATTCTGATAACACCTATCCACATCCCACGTCCGACCTTATTCCCCCACCCATCGAACCCACCTTCTTCCTCTCACCGTCGGTCACCATCCCAACCAACACGCCCCGCCGGCAACGTCCCCGCCCCACCCCACTACACAGCCCACGCCGTGGCTAGCCATGGCCACCACGCCTATCCTCCCCAATCCCACCGTGCCGCCACTCCCCGCCCCACCTCCATCGCCGCCTATCCTCCCTAATCCCACCGTGCCGCCACTCCCCCACCCCACCTCCATCGCCACCACCCCTCCCGGCGCCTCCCAACCATCGAGTCTCGGCGATGGCCTCCCAGCTCATCCTCTTATCCACACCTGCCCGGCGGCCTTCCACCGTCGTTCACCGCTGCCACGGTTCAAGCTCGCGTCCCCATCCCCAGGGCTCCATCCCAGCCCGAGCTGCCGCGCACTCCTGCCTTCCCCGCCGAGCGGCCACCGGCGACCTCCACCTGTCGCACCGCAACACAAAGACAGACGTCCCCGGCCTCCCCACAGCAAAGTTCCACCGCGTCCGTGCCTTGGATTTCTCCTCCCGCATTGCTGGGGATCGAGAGAAGAGGGATGTCGAGATCGTTGACCGCACCGTCTTCCTTGGGCGCCGGGGATGCTCCACCGTGCACCCGATGTGTCCCCAATGTGAATTGCGTGGAAGCAGGGGAAGGAGTTGCCATGGACTCACCCTCCCTCCGTCGCGCCCAGCTACAACGTCCACCACCGCTGCTTCATTGTCCGTTCCTTCGCCTACCCGTGGGCGTAGCATGATTCACATCTCCAGCACGCAGGGCTCCTGCAAGAAAAACAGGCCGGCAAGATAGGCCCAGGAGTCGGCTCGTCAATGAGCGACCGGAGGTTCGACCCGGAGTTCTACAAGAGCCGACGGGGATGCCTGAGTGTGCAGTACGCTTTGGCTCCCAACCCGGTTCAGTCGTAGTGGTGCTACCGTGCGGCCGCACCTCGATTTAAATTTTGTTTGTGTTGGTCAGAAGCTAGGTTGGCCTTGCAGTTCGCTGGAAAGAACCCACATTCTCCTGCCGAGCAGATGCAGCTCGACCAGAAGGGCTATGGAGACCGGCGGTACTCCTCGCGGGTGCTTTCAGTCTAGAGCTGCAGTTTCTGTGCGCGACCATGACGTGTAGTTTGGTTACAGTGTGCGTGCGATTCTCAACCATACCAAACATGCAGTTCGTTCCCCTTGCTG
This sequence comes from Triticum aestivum, assembly GCF_018294505.1. Classification (NCBI taxonomy): domain Eukaryota; kingdom Viridiplantae; phylum Streptophyta; class Magnoliopsida; order Poales; family Poaceae; genus Triticum; species Triticum aestivum. The sequence goes on from NC_057798.1 coordinate 558,890,113, forward strand.
AAAATTTGTGAATGTATTTTTTCATTTATCCCCCCTGTGCAGTACATTTGAAGTGAGTCGAGTGGTTCAATGGTGCAGGACACTTATAAATTTAGAGACAAAAACATCACAAGTTCTCTTCTTTAAAAAAATCATACGGTTCACTTAGACTTGTGTCATGGTTCACCTTTCCCCTTGATGTGGTCCACTTGCCCTCATGCTTGCGATCCCGCTCTCATTCATAAAAAAGTTAGCAAGGAACACAAGAAAAAATCATGTAGTTTACTTGCTTGTCTGATGCAGTGCGGTGTTCCATCTAAATAAGTGTGGTCAGCTGTCTGATCATGTTCATCTTGTAAGTGCAGAAAAATGTTACTGAAACTATAAAAAAAGGTAATGCGACTCACTTCTCGGTATTGTTGTGATGCACTTACGCCCGATGTGAACCATATTCCACTTCCTCGTCTAGGAAAATTTATGTTTCTCAAGAAAGAAATCATGCAGTTCACTTGACCGTCTAATGCGGTGCGGTTTTTTACTCAGAAGCAGTGCAGATTTTTGTCGGATGAAGTTCACTTGTCGATTTGCGCGTCGCGAAAAATAGAGTTTCCGTATTTCGGTAATTTCAAAACTGCTCTTAAACCGTAAGGAATTAGAGAGGGTGTTCTACATAAAAAAGTTGCGTCTCATCAATATATTTCCAACGGCGTACCATTTGAATCATTTTGACCAGTGGTTTGTAGAAATTCGCAAAAAAAATGCCGCCGCCACTTGTTGTTTGTTCATGACTTTCAAAATTAACTTAGAACCGTAAGAAATCTCAAAAATATTTCTACATATGAAACTTGCGCCTCATCCGTAGCTTTCCAACGGTGTATCACATGCCTCATTTCGACAGATGGTTAAAAACTAGAGCAAAAACAGTACCAAAGACTGCAATTTTTTTGAAAAACACAATTCGACAATTTAATAAATTTAAAACCGCTCTTAAATCGTAATGAATTAGAGAAAGTAATATATATGAAAAAGTTGTGCCTCGATGATATCTTTTCAATGATGTATCATTGGCTTCATTCCGACAAGTGGTTTAAAAAAAATGCGAAAACACGCTCGCTGCCACTCGTCGTGCACCGCACCGTTTGTGAACTACTCCTAAACCGTGAGAATCTCGAAAAACATTCTACATGGTGAAGTTGCGCCTAATCCATAGCTTTCCAATGATATATCATACGCCTCGTTCTAATAAACGGTTTAAAATCTGGATAGAAAACAATACTAGAAAAAAGACGCATGCAGCTTTTTGCAACGAGAAGTTCACTTGTGTTAGTACTGCAGTACTATTTACAAAATGGGCGACGCTATGCGTCCACTGGCGGGTCCGCGCGATACATCTACCACCTCGATGGTCGTTTGATCTACGTGTGTGTAGCCGTCCGATCGATCTCCTGGCACGCGGCTCGGTCGCCTCCCCCCACTCATTAATTCCTGAAACAATAGTCGAGTTGTAGAAACAAGCACTTTGTCCTGGCCCTGACAGACCCACGCCCAGCGCGGCGCCGCCCCCAACCACCGCAAAATCAGCCGCTGCCGGCGTGGCGGACCTCCATGGCGCACCACATCACGCGCCAGATGGTGGGATCGGATGCCAATCTAGCTCACCGAGGACCCCTACTTGGAGAACGACTGCGAGCATCTTTCTCAGCTCCAAGTGCCACAGGGGGGCTGCAGCCGTGAGCTGGATCTTCGACTTGGTTCACAAATCCCTCGGTGGTGTTTCCTGAAGCTCCATCAAGCAGATCCCATCAACAATCTTCGGTGAGATCCTATTCTGAAACACTAGCTCTATTCCACTCTGAAACATGAACATTTGTGTGAAAAAACAGAGCAATGAGCATCCCAAATTTTAGTTGCACATGAGCCTCCATATTTCCTGAAACATTAGCTCTGTTCAACATGTCATGCCTATTTGTATCTATGAAACATGAGACCCAGAAAAAATTAGTTGTATTGGTTGATGCCTCTGGTTAATGCCCCTGGTTTCATTGGTTAGTTGCCCTGCTCCAATTTTATGAAACTTGTTAATGCCTCTGGTTTGATTTCATTGTGTACGTTGTTTCAGAAAAAAACACATTGCATGTTTCTGTTAATGCCCTACTCCCATTGTGTGATTTTATTGTGCATGTTGCATGTTCATGGGACCCCTGAACATGCAAAATTTCTGTTGGTTTGATTATGTTGCATGTTTCTGTTGGATACCTGGATTTTTTAAATACAAAAAATATTGCTGATTCCATGGAGAGATGAAATGACTGTTGCACAACAACTCTGTTGCGGGAACATGGAACTGAAGGGGAAGGGAGCTATGTCCAAGGCAGTTTTTCTGTTGGTGGTGGTGATGATTCAGAGGGGTTGTTGTTTGCTGAAGATGCAATCCAAGATGATTCAGATGATGGAGATGTTTCGTCGCAGCCACTGTCGCCCTATGTTGGGATGGTGTTTGACACAATCGAGGATGCTTGGAAATTCTACAACGACTATGCCTTCAAGTTGGGGTTCGGGACACATATATCTACTTCAAAATTCACCCAGAAGAGAGGTCAGAAGAAAGAGGATGCAATACTGACAAACAGGGTCTTTGAGTGTGTGCACGCTAGAAAGCTCGTTAAAACGGAAACAAGTAGCACATCAGAGAGCATTGCAATGGAAGACAGCAACTCTAGTAGGCAGCATGATGTTGTGACATGCATTTTCATCTGGGTTTTGTTTCCAGTACAACCAGTTTTTCATTTGGCTTGGTGTATTCAGGTTACAGGAAAAATAGCTTGTTTCCTGTCCATGTTAATGTTACAGGAAAAATAGCTTGTTCATGTTACAGGGACATGATGTTCCAGGGATGCATCCATGAAAAATAGCTAATGTATTAAGGTTATAGGAAAAAACATAAATCTTACATGAAGGACCTTTCACTTGGTGTTGTTACAGGAACATGTATTCATATGTTGATTTTGCTAGAGTATAATATAGATGAAAAGGATCATGTTACAGAGACACAATGGATATAGAATATTTTGTTGCCATTGAAAAATTTATCATGCAACAAGTGCTCCCATACACCAAAATGATACACCAGTGTGCAACAAAAAAACTTGATATGAAACACACATCAGGAAAAGTAACTACCATTTTATTTATCATGTCTACATTGTATATAGTTGTGCAACACCGGAACATTAGCGACAAATGGTTGCATCGATAAAGCTCCAACATACAAAAAAGAAGAGGGAAAAGGAGGCATGCCCCAGTATGACACATTCTTCTCCAAAAAGCTTTAGTTCCATCGACTACTAGAGAGCTCGGTTACAAACATGTCGCACACACATGCACCAAAAAAAGAGGCCTAAACTACTAGCTAGGTCTTGTTGCGGTCGTTGGTTGACTTCAATCTACGACTTTTTCAGCAGGGCTTGGAACTCATCCTCTGAGCTGAGGGTGTTTTGCGGGTGTTTGAAAAGCTTGGCCACAATGTACTTCCGGAAGTTGAGCAAGGATATTGTGTCCTGAGCATACACAGCAAGAAAAACACATAGTTAGATACTACTAGCAAAGAGAAAAGGTACTGTTGCAGAAAAATATGATTTCACAAAGAAATGATTCTAGTATTGCAGAGTGTTTCTTTACTACTAGTGTTGGAGAGTGTTTCCGTACTACTAATGTTGCATAGGTTGCAGAAACATTGGCTACATAAGCTACAGACATAACCTACTAACTAGTTTCAGAAAGGTAAGTTTCTCTGAAATATAGCTACTATTTCTGAAATTACATATATGTTTCTCTGAAACTACAAACTGGATAACTGCATGAGCTACAGAAGCTTTGAACTAAAAGAAATAACATATATGTTCATCTGAAAAAACAAAATGGATAACTGCATGAGTATTCGAACAGTAGATTCAGAAAAAATGAAACAAGGGGATCCTATAGAGACTACACGCTTCAGAAATTTAGAAACACACCTATGAGTTTTCAAAACTATGCGAGTTGACTGCTTGGGTTTCAGTCCAACAAAGGGTTGTTGATCATGCATTTCGCGAAAATGCAGTGGTTTCTGCAACTAGTTGATCAGGCTCTGAATTCTGTTTTAGTCGCTTTTGGTTCTGCTGTTAGTGTTAACTGAATTTAAGCTTCAAAAGGGGTTGTCTGAATTCTGCAACAAGTTGGTGGCTCTGAATTCTGTTTTAGAAGTTTCAGTCCAGCTTGAAAGGGTTGTTTGAATTTAAGCTTGAGAGGTCTTATAAACTGAATGTAGTTTGTCTGTTTTGATTCAGAACTCTGAAAATTTAGTCTGACTGGCTTGTTGGTCAGCTGCATTATCTGACTAGTTTTCTACAAATGCAGACAGCCAAAGAGAAGCTACAACGCAATATATAGATGATGCAGGCGATAAGAGGTTCATAATCTTAGAAGTTTCGCCACCTCCGATGCAACGACAACAAAAATGAACACCTACTTTTGCCTAATTAGGTGAGAACACGTCCGCTAATTTGCAGCAGCAAATAACTGAACTAACATTTGAGCAACCTAACACACATATCCAATGCAAAACCATAACGTGTGTTCTACAATTCTAACGCCGTTTCGTTCCTTCGGGAAAATGCATGCTCAAGCAATCGAACAGGGAAAACAAAATCAAATCAGTGCAGGTTGGGACCCGACAGCGAGCAGTAATAGATCGCGACGGAAATGTATCACGCGGTAGGCGGGACGAACAACAGCCTGGGTGGAGCCGACACGGTGGGAGCATCTTGTTCGGGGGGAGAGGGGAGGCTTGCCCTATCCATACCTGTCAGCCACCGCCGAACCCGTCATCATCGTCGCCACCACCGAACCCGTTGTTGTCGTCGCCACCGCGGAGGATATGCGCCGCCGTCGCCGCCAAACCACTACTGGAATCTGGCACTTTGCCATCTGCCATGACAGATGGCAAAGGCATGGTCGGCGGATGGCAAAAGCTTTGCCATGTGCCAGCAGATGGCAGACAGTTTTTCTGAAACCCTACCGGCAAAGGCTTCTTTGCCGTCTGCTGGCTGATGGCAAAGAGCCTGTGGCTTTGCCATCAGCTGGCAGATGGCAAAGCCACTTAACGGGGTTAGCCCCGTTAGAAGGCTAACGGCATACTTTGCCGTCTGCCAGCAGATGGCAAAGGCTGCAGGCTGTTTGCCGTCTGCCAGCAGATGACAAAGGCTGCAGGCTCTTTGCCATCTGCCAGCACATGGCAAAGAGCTTTGCCATCTGCTGGCAGATGGCAAAGAGCCCATATAGGCCAGCCCAAATTTTACATGTAGATGACACGTGGCCTCTTTGCCATCTGCCAGCTGATGGCAAAGCTCTTTGCCATCTGCCAGCTGATGGCAACGCTCTTTGCCATCTGCCAGCTGATGGCAACGCTCTTTGCCATCTGCCAGCAGATGGCAAAGTGACTATATTGCCCCATTTAATTTTATTTTTTCTTATATCAATTCATTTTCGTAGAAAATTAAACACAAATATATTTATATGACCAATATAGCATATTCAACATATATTACCAATAGTCATGAACACATATATATCCAACACATGTTACCAATAGTAGCAAGTTTCATCCGTACATATAGATAGTTTCATCAAGATTACACAGTTTCATCCATAGGTAGCAAGTTTCACAAGGTCAAAACAAAAACTAAATACAAGCACTCCATCAACCCAAGCTTCCGTGATCTTAAGCAAATCTGTAAAATGGGAAAGAAGAAAGTTAGAAGAAGAAGAAGACTAGAAGAAGAAGATTATTATGATGCAACTAAAATGTGAAGATTATTATGATGCAACTTATATCTGTAAAATAGGTCATTTTGGATCTAAGTATGGTTATTATGTCATTTTTGAGCTAGCTAAGCATACTAAGTCATTTTGGTGTAAAACATGCTAAGGTCATTCTAGAGCTAAGTAAGGTTATTATGTCATTTTGGAGCTAGCTAAGCATGTGAAGTCATTTAGGAGCTAAAATATGTCATTTCTTAAGCATATTATGTCATTTTAGAGTTAGCTAAGCATATTAAGTCATTTTGGAGGAAAAGATGCTAAGTATAGGTCATTTTAGAGCTATCCTAGGTTAAATAGGTCATTTTTAAGCTAGCTAAGCATATTAAGTCATTTTGGAGGAAAAAATGCTAAGTATAGAACATTTTAGAGCTATCCTAGGTTAAAGAGGTCATTTTTAAGCTAGCTAAGCATATTAAGTCATTTTGGAGGAAAAAATGCTAAGTATAGATCATTTTAGAGCTATCCTAGGTTAAACAGGTCATTTTGGAGCTAATTAAGCTTATTATGTCATTTTTGAGCTAGCTAAGCATATTGAGTCATTTTGGAGGACAAAATGCTAAGTATGGGTCATTTTAGAGCTATCCTAGGTTAAATAGGTCATTTTGGAGCTAAGTAAGGTTATTATGTCATTTTGGAGCTAGCTAAGCATATGAAGTCATTTAGGAGCTAAAATATGTCATTTCTTAAGCATATTATGTCATTTTAGAGCTAGTTAAGCATATTAAGTCATTTTGGAGGAAAAGATGCTAAGTATAGGTCATTTTAGAGCTATCCTAGGTTAAATAGGTCATTTTGAACCTAGCTAAGCATATTAAGTCATTTTGGAGGAAAAAAATTCTAAGTATAGGTCATTTTAGAGCTATCCTAGGTTAAATAGGTCATTTTAGAGCTAATTAAGCTTATTATGTAATTTTTGAGCTAGCTAAGCATATTGAGTCATTTTGGAGGAAAAAATGCTAAGTATAGGTCATTTTAGAGCTAGCCTAGGTTAAATAGGTCATTTTGGAGCTAAGTAAGGTTATTATGTCATTTTGGAGCTAGCTAAGCATATGAAGTCATTTAGGACCTAAAATATGTCACTTCTTAAGCATATTATGTCATTTTAGAGTTAGCTAAGCATATTAAGTCATTTTGGAGGAAAAGATGCTAAGTATAGGTCATTTTAGAGCTATCCTAGGTTAAATAGGTCATTTTGAACCTAGCTAAGCATATTAAGTCATTTTGGAGGAAAAAAATTCTAAGTATATGTCATTTTAGAGCTATCCTAGGTTAAATAGGTCATTTTGGAGCTAATTAAGCTTATTATGTAATTTTTGAGCTAGCTAAGCATATTGAGTCATTTTGGAGGAAAAAATGCTAAGTATAGGTCATTTTAGAGCTATCATAGGTTAAATATGTCATTTTGGAGCTAATTAAGCTTATTATGTCATTTTGGAGCTAGCTAAGCATATTGAGTCATTTTGGAGGAAAAAATGCTAAGTATATGATTATGTCGCTAGTATCCATATGGCAGAGAACCCGGGCCGACATGACTAGTCATAGAACCAAGGTGGCATAAACGTACAGGGACAGGCATACATGACCCCAGCAATGCACGTGTCGGTCATCAGCAAGTGCAACCAAGTCGTAGCAAGCTACAAGGACTTTGGTGATACACCGCGTGACATTTCCCCGTAGGGACAGACACAGGAGCAAAGAAGGACACATACCGGTCAATCCATGTGTTCCGGAGCAGTAGCGAACTACCATGGCTCAGTGGAAGCACTAGGAGGCATTTACCTGTATGTAAGGCTACCAAAGGCACACGACTAGGTGTCAAATCCCACACATACAATGCATTTCAAACATACACACATTATGCACGATATGTGTCCAAGGAATGAAACCGTTAAGATAAATGACTACATAATGAGCCAAATACAAGGTGAAGAGATGAAATACCTATACTTGGACACTGTGTGCAAGGCAACAATGAATTACAACACAATGGAGAATATGTGTGCAACAGAGTTCCTTAGCAACATGATCTTCCCAGGAATTCCAATCCACGAGCTAAAACTGAAGGTAGGTTTGCAGGTGATGCTCCTACGAAACAAGCAGCCGGTTTATGCAATGGCACAAGAATGACTATCACACAGCTGGGAAAAAAGGAACATTGAGGCATAAATAATCACACGAACACACGTCAGTGACAAGGTATTCATACCTATAATCATTATGTCACCAAGCGACTCAAAGTGGCCCTTTGTGCTGAAAAGAAGGCAATATCCTCTATCAGTTTATTTCGCAATGACCATAACCAAAAGCAAAGGTCAATCCCTAAACAAGGTGGGGCTATATTTGCCTAAGCAAGTCTTCTTCCATGGGCAATTATATGTAGCATTATCAAGAGTCACAAACAGAGAAGGATTAAAGGTGTTGATTGACAACACGCAGTACCCAAGCGAAGTTTGGATAATAACCACTTTGATAAACATGATTCTGAAATCATATTAGCCGACAAGATTCCATAAGCAAGATAAGAAACCATATGTGTAGCTAATTCGGATCTTGCATTTGTGTGTGCACCATATAACACTAGAATCTAACGCGCGCTTCGCTGCCCCATTCTTCGGTCCTAGGATTCACATTTCCGCCCTCTTGCAGGCATATTGTTAGCCATAATCCAACATGCAACAGATTTGAGATTTGAATGCAAAGGGCATTAAAAAATCTACAACTAAAAATTCAGAAGAAGAAAAAGGTGGCAGGACATCTCTAGGCCAGTCTAGCTCTACCATTGCCTTCACCATCGGTCAAAATGAGCAGAGATAACTGAAGTTGCTAGGGGACTCCTCTAATATCTATCTCAAATAGCAAGTCCACACGCACCATATCTGAGCTAGATTATGCACCCCCGGGCTGAATTACTACTCGGGCAATGCCAGGTTAAATTACTACTTAGACATCCTTGTTCAAAGAATTAAAGTTCAGTTGGTTGGTTTGAGACCGACAGTTGCTTTTTCTTAGCTTTTTAGAATCTATTGTTCATTCTGTATGTCTACGACTTTGTAGCGATGGAAAAGCAGTCGATCACATCTAGTGGCCGAGTGTTCCATTTAGCAAGTTGGACAGTTGAAGGTGCATGGCTTGGATAGTTGGAGGTGGTTAATTGTTTATCACCGACATAATTGAATTATTGTTTTCTTATGTAGAACAAGGGATCCAGCGGTGGCACTCCACTGGACAGAAAGTGAGCCGCCTCACTGAAATGAAAATGACGATAATTGAGAACGATGATAATCATCAAGGCAACAGAGTTCCAGCTAACACTTTTATCAGACATCCAATACATTGAATTGTTCTATCTTCCGTTTTTCTAAGGACCAAATAGTAGACTAATCGACTGTGAGTATGCATACTTACATTTTAAACTTGTACACCAAGAGCATGTTTCCCAAATAAAAACAATTCAGGTTAGAAACAGTTTTGTACACTCTGAAAGACAAAAAAATCAACCTTCTGATAAGACAGTTCCATCTTTGGCATATAACACAAAAGAATCTTTGGCGAAAAGCCCATAAAAATCGAAAGCCAAGCACTCGTGCACTATACAATTTTCCTGTACACGCCAGATGGAAGCCATCATCAATGGTGGCCACAGCTCCAACTACAAACTGACTTTCTTGTTGCAATCACCAGAATATGAGCTGATTGTAAAGAGCTCAGTATCATGTCTATGGATGCTTCTATAACTCGAATTCAACATTCAAAACTCAGCATGTTTATTAATTAGCCTAATTCAGTTCTACCTAGAACCATCAGCAAACACTAAATGTATGTCAACATTGGACTTCACTCATGATCCAAGACATAACATGTCATGCTTTGACTCTGATTAAAGATATTTGAAATAGATTAACACAGAAACATAGGATCTATCATACTCGAAGCATCCACTTTTTAAACCTTGATATTTTGGTTCTTATCACAAACTCTAAACATGTGGCAGCATAAGATTTATCCTCAACCTCGACTGAAACAGTTTTCAGTTCCGTCACTAACTCTGCTAGAAACTAACCTCTAAACTCTCAAAATGTGTGGAGCATCTCATCCTTTATAGCAATCTGATATTGAAGAAAGCACTTCCTCCGGAAAATTTAATTTCCTTGATACCTGAAGCAGAATACTTATCTACACAAGGGAGTGGTAACATATAAGAAAACTAACATGATAAGATCAACGGATTACCTCAGTCAGGAAAAATGCATACATGTATTCCCCTTCGTGCTTGTTTGCAACCTCCTCTCTTTGTTGCCAGGTTAAGTAAGACAATCTGCAGTTAAAAAAACAATAGGTGAAAATCATGATTGTCTGCCCCAATTGATCGACCAATGATGGTCCGATACAAAACAGAGGAATAAAACAGCGACCAGGGTGATCGTTCTATGAAATATATGATAATCTCATATACATTCGTAGTACAATCAAAAATAAAAATATGAATTAGAAGGAAATGCATTATTTTCCATTTTTTTAGTACTTCAGGAATGTAGCAGGACAAGTTGTATAACGTGACATCAGACCAGCAACTTCCTTGAATCAAGCATGCTTATATCATTTCATAATATGAGCTTGCACACAAGACTCAAATGGGAGCATGAGGTAGGCCGTTTCTTCTAGCTAGTTATAAGATTGATGTGGTGTATTGATAAAAATATAATGGAATTATCACCATGAACTATACCCTATGCAAGGTACATATACAGAAAGAACTACAGAGGGACCATGTTAAAACTGTTCTACAAGGGGAGATAATAGAACATCATAGAATTCTTCCTCCTGAAGCCTCGTATAGTGCATGCGCTTGAGATCGCGCTTGAGATCTCTTCCTATCAAGCTCCTCACTAAAAGAGAATAATAATAGTAATAAAAAATCACGGATAATAAACAGTACTGCATCGGTAATGTATACATAAGGGGCCTTGCAAACAGGTCTAAACTGCAGAAAGATATTTTTATGTTCATCCTCTTTTCTGGCAAGAGCTATTAATCGTTTCAAATGGTGGATTATGTACATTATCATTTGTGATTATAATCACAAGGACAGTACAGTGTAATAGATATAAAAACAGAACATGGTAGTATAATTTATTTTTAATAGTCCCTGACATGAAAACATGACGAAGGGGGGAATTTCCCTGTCCAACAATGTCTACCGTCATTAAAAAGAACGACAATTGATCACCAAACCTATGGAGTACTGAAATTTCCTTTCATTCCAGAACTTGTACTATTCAAGACAACAACATTTCAAGTGCACTTAAATATGTTTAACAAAATGAATGGTAAATAAATAAACATACCCAGGGGATGCACCTTCTGCCCGTCCTTTAGAATGTAGAGTGTTTGTCCATATGGTACACATATGACATCTCTTCCTCAGAACTTAGTGTTTGCCCATATGGCACAAAATAGCATCGGAAGATTTACAGCTCGACGCCACGGAGCATAGACACAAATTCACCTACAGGTTGGAAGCATAGGTAAAAAAACTTGATTTAATCACCATACATATAACCACTGTACCTCATTCCTCCAATGAAATCGGTCAATGGTTCTGCTAACTTCTTTCTTATAAAATGCAGCCAAGCAATGTGGTGTGTTCGAATTTCAATTGCACTTGTAGCAACACAATCAGGTTGTTCCGAGCAGTACCATATGGTCCATAGATAGCACACAGCTACCTCCAATATCTAACCGCTATACAAAAAAATACTGGAAATAGTAAGAGCGAAGAGCAGACCTGCAAACGAAATCGCTGGAAGAAAGAGCATCACGAGTTCAGTCATTTCCTGCCAACCGGGGGTTCGGCAGGAAGTCTACGGTAGAGAGGGAGGAGAGGGGGGCGCACACCGTATCCGGCGTCGAGGGAGGCGGTGTGGAAGATGCCGGCGTAGGCGGATCCGTCGTGGACCTGGACCTCGACGGGGCGGGCCGTGGACGAGGGGGAGGGCCGGCGATGGGGCGGAGGAGCGACGCGGCTGGCGACAGGGCGGGGGAGCGACGGGGCCGGTGACAGGGTGGCGGGGGAGGGCCGACGACGGGGCGGGGGAGGGCCGGCAACGGGGCGGGGGAGCGACGGCGACGGGCCGGGGGAGTGACGCGGCCGGCGCCAAGCCGGGGGAGCGACGGGGCCGGCGACAGGGTGGCGGCGGGCGAGCCTAGAGCGCCATCGACGGGGGCTGTTCGGTGCGTGGATGAGGAGATGTGAACGTCGTTTTCTTTACCTGGATGGGTAGGGAGAGAGGGAGGGGATAACCCCACAGTTTTTTTTACCTGGAAAAAAAATAACCCCATCTCTTTGCCATCTACCAGCAGATGGCAAAGAGGTGGGGCTGGTACGCCGTTACACTCTTGAGGGCCACAAGATTTGCCAACCTCTTTGCCATCTGCTGGCAGATGGCAAAGATTATTTGCCATCCACTAGAAGATGGCAAAGAATTGGCTGATGGCAACCATGTTCTTTGCCGTCTGCTAATTCTTTGCCATCTGTTTTTTATAAGCAGATGGTAAAGACGTTCTTTGCCATCAGCTGGCAGATGGCAAAGAGCTGGCTGATGGCAACTTCCCTGTTTCCAGTAGTGAACGCCCTGCGCCGCCGCCCCTGCTGCCCAATGCCCCGCGCCGCCCGCAGCCGCCCGCCCGCCGCCGCCCAACGCCCTGCGCCGCCCCACGCCGCCGCCCTCCCCTCCCGAATCCAGCCACGTACCCTAGCCCTCTCAGTTGATAGAGTTGGTCAGTTGATAGAGTCGATAGATATGGTCAGTTGCAAGAATAACTATAATGAAACGATGACTCTGTTTTAGAAAACGCACGCGCGTCACGCGAAAGCGTGGAGGCTGTCGTCCGTCCGATCAACAGACGATCCGACGGACACGGAGCCAGCGGATGCGGCGCGAGTGATCGGTCGGGTGAAGGAGAGCTTTTCTCTTACAAAATTTAATACTTACTAGTTTTGTGATTTATGATTTCGATGTTCATCCGGGCAGTACTAGAGCCATTTCGCTGCTCCTCCTTATTTTTCAAAACGAGTGAAAAAGCTTTTGTCCTCGTTTTGGCAGGCTTTCTACTTTCTAGGAAGAGGATGCAGAAGCGGCGAAAACAGGGGCGGGCGGCCGATAGTTCGTTCATTCCACGGGCGCAAATGATGAAGCCATGCATTGTTAATCTCGCGGTTGGTGCAATGAACTGTAGAAAAATAGTATTCCCTCCGTTTCTAAATATTTGTCTTTTTAGAGATTTCAAATGAACTACTCCCTCCGTTCCTAAATATTTGTCTTTTTAGAGATTTCAAATAAACTACCACATACGGATTATGTAGACATATTTTAGAGTGTAGATTCACTCATTTTGCTCCGTATGTAGTCACTTGTTAAAATCTCTAGAAAGACAAATATTTAGGAACGGAGGGAGTACCACATATGGATGTATATAGACATATTTTAGAGTGTATGTTCATTCATTTTGCTCTATATGTAGTCATTTGTTGAAATCTCTAGAAAGACAAATACTTAGGAACGGAGGGAGTAGTACTTCTGGCAAATGGGACACGAAGCTTCGTTATCATTTTGCTTGGAACTGGCAACTTGCATGTTTAAAACGGAGGCCGTGGACTTCTATCATCAACTGATACTGACAGTACATATAGTATATATCAATTTGTTTCTCCTTCAGAATGAGACTTGTCGTGAAAGTGATAACAAAGTTACACTTTAAATTCTATCATATCTCTGCACAATCTGGACAAAGAGTTTGGTAGGAAAATTTGCAAAGCAACAATACTTCCGGTAGCTCCTCCCTAGGGCAATCTCGTTCAATGATCGCATCGCGTCTCTGCACCGCAACCGATGAGATTAATCCAATTGATTTGGTGAATGGTGATGTTGCTGTTGATGTCGTATAGCTCTCTCGAAATATAGGTCAAGAAGTCATTTCTTGTTTAAGAATTGTGCAACTCATCAACCATAAACACGCTGTCTGACTGCTCGAACATTCTGTCTTATACTCTACCCGATTCCAAATATAAAAGGTTCTGGCCTTTTAGGGCAGTTATTTTTCTGTCCGATATGTTTGTTCATGACTAACACTGCGATGACTAACATTAGGTGCCAAGCGAAGTGAGTTGTGTGCATCTTCTTACAACTAGGACATAGATTTTCAATAAAAAAATATATAATCTTTTGGTCACTCAGCTTATAGCCTATTGCAAGGCTTGGTCCAGCAACTATAAACCTGAGAGGTTTGCACGTACAACTTTTCAAATCATTTTTTTGCGTGAGTTTCAAATCGAACAATTGGGCTCTGTTCAGAACTAAAATCGTCTCCCTTGAAGCGGCATGATTTTTTTACCTTGACTGGCACTTGTCTTTTTTTTTTCTTTAAACATCAGTATAGACACAAGCGTTTATACATACACGCATACACTCATCCCTATGAACGCACACACACCCACTATCCCTATGAGCACCTCCGAAAGACTGAGCCGGCATGTCATCTTGAAATTTACGAAGTCACCGTAGGCGCCTCGTCGTCGACGGGAACGTCTCCTTCCACTGAAAGCGCATCGCCGAAAATCCTGAAATAAATCTAAAAATAATGCGAGCACCGGGACTTGAACCCTGGTGGGCTGGGGATTCTACTGTCCATCTAACCATCCAAACACAGGTTGGTTCGCTGACTCGCACTTGTCGATGGTGAGTTTCCTTTATGTGTCTCTTACAAAGGTTGTGTCCTCCTGGTAACTCATTTTCAACCTCAGTCCATGCATAGACACGGCTAGGCCTCCTTTTGTTTGTAGAATAGGAATATCATAAGATTAGAAAAACCATAGGAAATGAGATGACAAGTACTTCAGTTTCCATAAGAAAAGAGATGTCATTTCATCAGGATAGGAATATTTTCTTTGGGGCTAGGTTAATATCTTTTTCCTTTGAAATATGAAGGATCGGTTCCTATCCTATATAGGAATAGGAACCCATTTACAAAAGACACCCAAAAAATTCCTACAAAATTTATTTCCTTTAGAATTCCTACAAAATTTTCTATAGACCAAAGGAGGCCCAACTCTTTCAATAGCAGCAACAACAACATCTTCGTCCTTCGCTCTCCTTTCTTTTCCGCTGTCAATGTCCACTTCCACACCCTTTTGCAATAACAACAGCTACCATGCCAAGAGCACCGGTATGATGTATGATTAACGCTTGTTGCATGTGTAACCTAGCAAGTCGCCCGCGCTCACGCATGGTGCTAAGCATCCACTACCATCATTCCTATGATGCATGTTGGCGCCCTATCGGCCACGTCTCACCACTCACCATGTTGGTTCGGTGGTGCCATTCACCGAGGTCAACTGTGACGTACTTTGCAATGTATACCTAAAGCAACATGCGCCTCTAGATGCCCGATTGAACAAGCGGGTGCTCTTTGCGACGCGCGGTCATGGCAACAACTTGCACCGCCATATCATGCTCGCTGCCTGGCTCTGGCATGAAAGTCAAGTTCGATCCAATGTCGCGGCATCGCGGTCCTTGCGACCGGATGCGCCAACTCCTCAAGTGTTCCCACTCCACGATCTTAGCCATGGAGTCTTTCGACATGGAACCCATCTATCATCGCAGTAAGCATGGTGTGCAAGAGTTCCTGCATCATCCCCCTAGCGAAGCCTGTCAACATGGAGACTCGGCATCATACTACGTAGTGGTGCTATTGAAAATGTGGGCATCAACTTCAGAAAGTGTTTGAAAAAAATATCCACACGAGTGGTAGGATGATAGGAAAAAAGACTGGCCGAATATCACTCTGACTCAGCATCGATATTCTTTATCTAGAAAAGGAATGACTTTTAACCGATGTCGAAAGTTGAGTGGGCAACTATGTCCGGTGTTATAGTTAACAAACTAAAGCTACACTAATCTATAAGTTTCAGAACGAGATATGCTCTTGTGTTAAAAAACAGCGAGCAAAATGGTAACCACGCGGCTAGAAAACTTTCACAGAAATTGACTCTACTATATCTAACCTCTACAGTAAGTCCTTGTTCGGTTAAACCCCTCACAAGAGGATTCTAGAGGAATGGATTGGATTTTGATCTGTAGGGGATTTAATTCCCCAAATTCCTTCTAAACTGAACAAGCCCTAACAGATTGTGTGGTACAAAAATTGTGACAATGAACCAAACGTATTTTACCTACAAAAATAAGAACTAAACATATGCCTCACAAACCATGCCAGCCTTAAACTACAAACTAAACACGTCTTAGATACTCATAGTCGTTGTACTAACTACAAATGAACAACGTAGCTATGAATACTGTGATATACAAGTATGCTTGAGTTAGATGGGGATCTTTGTCAGCTGTTGGGCTATTCTGAACAGATTCGATACACTGCAAGATTCTCCTTATGCCTCTCACACTAGTAGAAAAAGGACCTATAGTCCCGGTTCATAAGGGCCATTAGTTTCGGTTTTTGAACCGGAACTAAAGTGTCGGTACCAATGCCCTATACCTTTAGTCCCGATTCTTGCATAAACCGGGACAGATGGGCCTCCACATGGCCGGTGCGGCGAGCCCAGGCAGGAGGGCCTTTGGTCCCGGTTGGTGGCACCAACCGGGACCAAAAGGCATCCACTGTCAGCATTTCAGGGGCTGGGTTTTTTATTTTTTTTGAAGGGGGGGTGGGGATTTTGGGGGGTTAATTTAGGTGTTTCATATATTGTGTTAGCTAGCTAATTAATAGAGAGAAATGTCCTCTCTTATGTCCGTGCTTGGTCGACGCTACGTACTGTACATAGAGAGGACCTTGACACGCTAGCTAGTAAGAAAATGAAGAAAATCATTAAGTACAGAAGTTCGTCATGCATACCGAAAGAAGTGATCGATCGACCTCTCCTTCTCCGAGAGATTGGTTGAACAACAAGTTTTCGTATTATCTATCCTACGCTACTGGCTACATACATATACAATATGTAGGATCTCTTACAATCCCCTAGCATTTGAAATCAACTTCCACATGGTATTCTCCGGCTTTATTGATGACGTGGTCAAGAAAGAATCCCGCCAATTCCTCTTGAATTGCTTTAATGCGATCTTGTGGTAGGAGTTCATTCCGCATCTGCCACGTCTAATTTGAAGAAGGGGGTTAATACATATATATGAATGAAACTCAACAGAAATGATGGTGTAATAAAATGAAATTGTGAATATTATTGCTTACGCACTTCATATTGTCTTTTAGAGTAGCCCCGCTTATTTTTCAAAGTCGCATTGTAGATGAACTCGCACACGTAGTATCCACAGAAATCATTCCCTTGTTCCTGCCACAAGCACTTTACGAGAAATAGAGGTCAATCAAACTGATAATGAAGCATTATAAATGGCATTGATGAAAGTATAGCTATAGAATCAACGGGAGATGCGCGCAACTAGCTAGCTAGTAGTACTTACTTTCGGGTATGTATATCACAGCTCCTTCGGCAGTCCCGGAGCTTCTGCGGTGAGCTGTTTCCAAACCATGCAAGACAAAGAAAATAATTATTATTACTTGAGACAACAGGAAATGAACAAAAAGTTGCTGATATGGTGCGATAATGATCGATTGAACTTACTTGTTGAGCATTTTAGTCATGTCCGCATAGGTTTCGGGATCTTTTCATCTCTAGTCTAAGACGGTTACTAGTCTCCGCTCAAACTTAATCTCCAGAAGAACATAGTGGAAGCTGCGCACGCATGCATAACTCATCAATTACATTACTATAACCTCGCTCGAGTAATAAGGGAAACCGAATATGCACACCGCAGTAACACTCACTCGAAGTTGTAAGGAAAGAGTATTAAATCTTTGTTTTGATATTTGATCAACAATTGTAGCAAGTTGGCCTCGGCCTCTTCGGCCTTCTTTGTAACCTAAAATTCATCTATGATATTTGTGTTAATGAACCCAATATCATACATTTCTTGTTTTTTGCACTCGACGATCTTCAATCTGCATAATATAGTAAGGATAATTAATTATAAATAGATGCAATGAAAGAGCCGAGCTATATATAGAGACTTAATGACAGAAATAGTACTTACAGATAGTAACAAAAGACCGTTAATTTATCGAGGGCCTTTTGATTGAAGAACTCGAAGAACTCCTCAAATGGAACAGGCAACAGATCAGTTCCAGCGAGGTCGTGCTCCTCTTTAATTCTCAGATACAAAGTATTCGTCCCCCCAGACTCTCTGCAGGTTTTCATGTACCAATTATGGAATCTTCGCATCATCGTTGTTAGAGATTTTTCATCTTTGACGAGAGGCTTCCCGTACTCGTATCTGTGTTCGTCCACCTCCAAGAAATCAAAATGTACATCGTCAGGCAGGTAATCTCTAAGATTGCTATAATCGGGCACCGTCCCCGGAGCATTAGCGACGATGTCGCTAGACACATTGAGCGGGGGCACGATTGCTTTGCTTGTTCGCCGAGCTGGGCAAATTTTTTCCTAGCTGCTCGTTCTTTTAAACTTTAATCACTAATAGTACTTCTCGACCACTCCGCTTGGAGATATGCCTATTCAGTAATACGCTCATAGTTGGTTCTCAGCGGAGACTTTGGTGGTTTCCTCACCGGATCTACCTTCTCCTCCGGAGGTGGATGTCTCTTTGCTTTCAACCCTTCAAAGAAGTCCTTCACTTCGGTCCGCACGATCTTCGCGTTTTCCTCCTCGGTCCTCTCATACGGTAACTTCTCTAGAGGCTTGAGAGATGGACCGTATCTGTATTGCCTCCCGCCTCTGGTTGTACTGCTAGACGACGGAGCAGACGAAGCGGCTGCGGCTGTCTTCTTTCGTGCTTGCTTACGAGGTGGAGGAGAAGGACTACGACGCGCCGGAGCAGCCGGGACGGCGGCGGGTCTCTTCTGTCGTTGCTGGCAAGGCGGAGAAGGAGGAGGCAGCTGGCTGCTCGGGCGCGCCGGCGTAGGCGGAGAAGGAGGCGGAGTGCCGCCACGCGCCGGAGAAGGAGGTTGAGTGCCCTGATCACTCACCGGAGGAGGCGGAGTGCCCTGACTCGCCGGAGGAGGAGGAGGTGAAGGCGTCCAGTTCGGAAGGTTGATGAGCTCCTTCCGCCATAGGCATGGAGTCTTCAGAGAAGAACCCAGCCGAATCTCCCCTTCACCCGTAGGGTGGTCAAGCTCAAGGTCCTCAAATCCGTCCGTTATTTGATCCATCATCACCCTAGCATATCCTTCTGGAATCGGCTGGCCGTGGTAGGTTGAGCCAGGTTTATTAGGTATAACAGAGCCAACAGCCGCCTTGACTTTCAATGTCATCCATCGCGTCATAAGGTGGCAATGTTGAGACTCTGTGATAGCATCCACGGGGTAGCCCGTGAAGACAGGCTCCAGCTGTTGAGTCTGCTTGGTGGAAGCCACGCTGCTTCTCCGCTGAGATGGAGGGGTAGCTTCAGGGGAAGCTTCGGCTGGTCATTTGCTGCGATCTGCTTCTCGTTCCTCTAGCCCTTGTACCCTTTCGTGCAGCGCCTGCAGTTGGCTATGCTCCACTTTCTTCCTCCTCTCTTGGGTTTTGTAACCCCCTGCATCCGGAAACCCAGCCTTCCATGGAAGGGAGCCTGGCGTGCCTCGTGTCCGTGCAGGGTGCTCAGGATTCCCGAGGGCCATTGTGAGCTCGTCATTCTCTCTATCTATAACGAACGTCCCTTCCTGCGCTTTCTCGATATACTCCCGAAGCTTCCTAACGGGTATTCGCAGTTGCTCTTCCGTCCAAACGCACTTTCCTGATACAGGGTCCAAGGTTCCGCCAACCCTGAAGAACCAAGTCCGGCAACGGTCTGGCCATCTCAATGTCTCTGGTTCGACCCCTTTAGCAATCAGGTCATTCTCAGCCTTGTCCTATAAAGGTCGGGCTTTGAGGTAACCACCTGACCCCGTGCGATGGTGATGCTTCTTCTTCGCATCATTAATCTTGTTTGTCGTTGACATCTTCTTACTCTTTTCTGATGTCTTGTGGGCCACAAATGCAGGCCATTGATCTCTGATCTTCTCAAACCGGCCGGTGAATTCTGGTGTCTCTTCTTTGTCGACAAACGTTTTCAGCTCATTCTTCCACCTCTTGAATAGTTCTGCCATCTTCTTAAGAGCATGAGACTTGATCAATTCCTCTTTAACTGGCTTCTCTGGATCCTCCTCTGGCGGTAGGGTTAAATTTGCCTTAAGCGTTGTCCAAAGATCTTCTTTCTGCATATCGGAGACATAAGACGTCGGCACGTCAGGGTCTTCCTTCTTTGTCTTTAACCATTGCTGGATACTGATCGAGATCTTGTCCCTGACAAGAACACCGCACTGAGCACGAAATGCATCACTTGTCCGGATGGGTTCAATCGGCTTGCCATCGCGCGCGATTCCCGTGATCTCAAACCTTTCATCCGAGCGCAACTTTTTCTTCGGGCCTCGCTTCTTTACCGAAGTTGAGCTCGATCTGGAGGTCTAGAGAAAGAAAGAAAGAAAGATGAGAGTTGATTAATATGTGTACATATGAAAACAATGAATCCATCAATTAACTAGTCAGCACAGGCTTAACTAATATATATATATATATATATATATATATATATATATATATATATATATATATATATAGCTGGCCGGACTCGGTTCGGTCACCGGAGTAGTCAGCACGGTCTCCTTGTTGTACCTCCATTGGGTCACCGGAGCCATCATGAACATAGCCCTCTTCTTGTACCGGCATTAATGGGTCACCGGAGCCATCATGAACATAGACCTCTTCTTCACCCAGTCCTTCCCGACCATCGGTGTCGTTGAGAAATGACACAACGACATCACTTCCTTGTGCGATTATCTCCCCCAACATCGCTTATGTTGCTTCATCTCGGGAGTGCTCCATAGTTTCTGCAAATATTTACAACATGTCAATTATTATTCAAACATGGTACAGATGGATATATATTAGTGGCAAATGTAGAACTAGCTAGCTAATCACAATAAGGAATCATGTTAGTGGCCTCGACGCTGCTTCTCTGGGGTTTGGGGTGGCCTAGACAACGCTTCAAGGGTTTGGGGTGGCCTCGGCGACAACGCTCTTTTAACTTGGTAAATTTGGGTGGCCTCGAGAGAGTTTGTCGGGTAGAGGCGCGGCGAGAGGGGGTAGGAGACCAACATTGTTTCTTCTCTAGGGTTTGGTTGTCCTCGAGAGTTTTGGTCGAGCGAGAGGGCCGAGGGGGGTGCTCCCGTGGTATAAGTTATCACGGTCGAGAGGGGGTATATATATCGACCGCCCCTCATGTTGAAGTTATCCGGGAGGGGGTTATATCGACAATGACGCGACATACATATACATGGAAAAATAATGTTATCGGGGAGGGGGTATATCGGTACCCCCCCTCGTGTTGAAGTTCTCGGGAGGGGGTATATCGACAATGACATACCCAATAAAAAATAAGAATACAAACGAAGAAATAAAAAAAGGAGAAGAAGAAAGGAATATAAGAGAAGCAATTGAAGAAAAAAAGAAGAAAAAAAGGAGAAAAAAATTCTTTCTCCTCTATTCCTTTCTTCTTCTCCTCTTCTTTTTCTTCTTTTTCCTCTTCTTATTTATTTCTCCTCTTCTTCCTCTCCTCTTCTTCTCCTTTCTTCCTCTTCTTATTTTCCTTTTCTCCTCTCATTCTTTTTCTTCTTCTTCCTTTTCTAGCTAGATATTTAAAAAATTTCTAAAAATTAAACTAACCTAAAATGTACGTACTAAATCAGAGAACATATATAGATAAAACTCTTCTACCTTTAATGTACTAAATCTTCTTCCTTTCCTAGCTAGATATTTAAAAATTAAACTAACCTAAAATGTACTAAATCTAACTTGCATATATGTATACTTTAAAACATCATTAATTACAAATGAAAAAAATACATACATACATACAAAAAACATGTAAAAATACATATCTAAAAAATACATACATACATATATAAAAATCTAAAAACATGTAAAAAATCTAACAAAAATTAAAGAAAACATAATTAACAAAATAGAAGTTAACCTGGGGCGGTGCTGGACAGCGACGGCGGGGGCGGCTGGCAACGGCGACGGTGGGGGCGGGGAGGGCGCCGGCGCGCGGGGCCGGGCCGCGAGCAGGGGCTCGGGCGCGGAGCAGGGACCGGTGCGGCGCGGCACCGGCGACGGCGTGGTTGAGGGCAAGGCGGCGCGGCGAAGGCGTCGGAGGCAGGGACGGCGCGGCGACGGCGTCGGACGGCAGGGGCGGCGACGGCGCCGGCGCGCAGGGGCGGTCCGCGGGCAGGGGCTCGGGCGGGGGGCAGAGGCGACGACGACGAGGAGCAGCGCTAGGGCGTCGGGCAGGGAAGGCGAACTGAAATAAAATTTTCACAAGTGCTAATTATATACCCAAGGCATTGGTACCGGTTCGTGGCACCAACCGGTATCAATGCCCCCATTTAGTCCCAGTTGGTGCCACCAACCGGGACCAAAGGTCTCTTTTCAGCAGCCCAAAGGGCAGGAAGCGGCGGCCTTTGGTCCCGGTTGGTGGCACCAACCGGGACTAAAGGACCAATCGGTACCAATGCCCACCCTTTAGTCCCGGTTGGTGCCACCAACCGGGACCAAAGGCCCCTGTGTTGCCCGCGTCGCGGGCAAAGTTTAGTCTCACCTCGCTAGTTGAGAGGGGCGCAGTGGTTTATAAGCCCCACTGCCGCATCCCTCTCGAGCTCCTCTCCACTCCAGGCTTACGGGCCTACTTGCTACTGCTTTGCCTGATGGGCCTTCTGGGCCTACTGCGGGCCTGAATCCTGGCCCATGGATTGGTTTCTAGTCGTATTCTGGTCGTGGTGGCCCAGTTGGTGGCAAAAATTTTATTTTCCCCCCAGTTTTTTTGTTTTCTTTTTTGCTTTATTTATTTTGTTTTGTTTCTACTTACAACAAAATACTTATTTATTTTATTTTATTTTGTTTATAATTACTTATTAATTTTATTTTATGATAATCCTTTTTGCTATTAAAGTTTCTAACAAAAAAAGTTCTTTATGATAATTCTTTTTGCTTTTAATGATTTTGAACAGAAAATGCTTTGATAATTTTAGTTGCATCAATTTTATATAATTTTAGTTTTAATAATACTAGAAGTTGCTTATAATATTTTGAACAGAAAATACTTTGATAATTTTAGTTTCATAAATTGTATTTATGTTATTAAAGTTTTTTGTTTCTACTTATCTATTTTATTAAAGTTTATATTATTTTGTTTCAAATTACTTATTTATTTTATTTTATTTTGTTTCTGACTTCATTTGTTATTTTTCATGTATTTACTGATTATTTTGAGCTATAAGACCATGAAATTGAAAAGCATTTGAAATGAACTCTGAAAAGGTTCCAAGTTGGCATGGTATTATCATTTCACCCACATAGCATGTGCAAGAAAAAATAGAGAGGCTTACGGCAAAAACTGGACACACTTCGTGTACAAAACAGACAATCTCCTTCGAAGTATCAGGGTTTCATACAGAAACTCGTCTGTTACAAAGGGATTTCATTTCTTTTGAACTTATTTGAACCCCATTATTTTTCTGTGTTCAAAATGCACCATTCAAAGCCACATCATCAATTTACAATCCTTTCTAACTTTATTTGTTATTTTTCATGCATTTACTGATTATTTTGAGCTATAAGACCATGAAATTGAAAAGCATTTGAAATGAACTCTGAAAAGGTTCCAAGTTGGCATTGTATCATCATTTCACCCACATAGCATGTGCAAGAAAATAGAGAGGCTTACGGCAAAAATTGGATGCACTTCGTGTCCAAAACAGATAATCTCCTTTGAAGTATCAGGGTTTCATACGGAAACTCGTCTGTTACAAAGGGATTTCATTTGTTTTGAACTTATTTGAATCCTCTTGTTTTTCTGTGTTCAAAATGCACCATTCAAAGCCACATCATCAATTTACAACCCTTTCTGACTTCATTTGTTATTTTTCATGCATTTACTGATTATTTTGAGCTATAAGACCATGAAATTGAAAAGCATTTGAAATGAACTCTGAAAATGTTCCAAGTTGGCATGGTGTCATCATTTCACCCACATAGCATGTGCAAGAAAGTAGAGAGGCTTACGGCAAAAACTGGATGCACTTCGTGTACAAAACAGACAATCTCCTTCGAAGTATCAGGGTTTCATACGGAAACTCGTCTGTTACAAAGGGATTTCATTTCTTTTGAACTTATTTGAACCCCTTATTTTTCTGTATTTAAAATGCATCATTCAAAGCCACATCATCAATTTACAACCCTTTTCGACTTCATTTGTTATTTTTCATGCATTTACTGATTATTTTGAGCTATAAGACCATGAAGTTGAAAAGCATTTGAAATGAACTCTGAAACCAAAGTACATACATAGTTATCCAGAGCATTAAAATCAAAGTACATACATAGTTCTCATTGAACAACATATAGCTCTCCAGAGCATCTAATTAAACCATACATTGAAATTATATAAAACATTTCAATGCAAAAACAAATGCAATCATAACCGCAACCAAGGTAACAACTGATCCAACTGCATAATGATACCAAGCCTCGGTATGAATGGCATATTTTCTAATCTTTTTAATCTTCAACCGCATTGCATCCATCTTGATCTTGTGATCATCGACGACATCCGCAACATGCAACTCCAATATCATCTTCTCCTCCTCAATTTTTCTTATTTTTTCGTTCAAGTAATTGTTTTGTTCTTCAACTAAATTTAACCTCTCGACAATAGGGTCGGTTGGAATTTCCGGTTCAACAACCTCCTAGATAAATAAAATCTATGTCACATTGGTCGGCATAATTGTCATAAACAATAAATGAACCAAATAATTATGAAAAGATAATATATACCCCATCTGAATCATAGACAGGATAAGGGCCGACGGGGGACGATACCAAAAACGTCGCACTATATAATAACAAGGAATAATAAAAGTAAGAAAATTAGACAAGTATCTATCTGAAGTCAGATTTTTTTTTCCAGAAAGAAGATAAGAACAAGAGGCTCACCACGGTGGTGCCAGCGACGAGATCGGCGCGGGCGATCGACGGTGGTGAAGACGGGGCGGGGACGGGGCGTGACGGACCGCTAAATCTAGACAAATCTCGTTGAAAATGTAGCTCGGAGGTCGAGTGTCGAGAGGAGAAAGCTTAACGAGTGTGGCTCGGGCATTTCATCGAACACCTCATGTGCATAGGAGGTGAACTAGAGCAGCCAAATGCCCTCCCCTCGCTGGCTTGACAAAACAGAGCACTCTGGAGTGCTCTGCCGTGGCGGTGGATATATGTAGGGAAGTTATTTGTCCCGGTTCGTGGCATGAACCGGGACTAAAGCCACCCCTTTTGTCCCGGTTCAAGCCACGAACCGGGACCAATGGTTGTGGGCCAGCAACGAGGACCTCCGGTTCATGGCTCGAACCAGGACAAATGGTTACACACGAACCGGGACCAATGCCCACGAGGCCCCGGCCGGCCCCCTGAGCTCACGAACCGGGTCTAATACCCTCCATTGGTTCCGGTTGTTGAAGAACCGAGACTAATGAGCTGGCCAGGGCCGAACGGTAGCCCTGTTTTCTACTAGTGTCATCGCGTGGAAATAAACATTGATACCGATATAGTCCAGCAAAGAGCTACCTATCAATCAATTGCACCTATAATACTTTGGAAGACGAGTGACTGCACCTCTTGGAGTTCAAAACATTACAAGAATACAAGATGAACCAACTACAGCAGTGGTGTACTGGTATAAAAATCGTATATCTGTTGTACACGCTATCTAGAAATCTAGCATGCCCATACGATAAAGTGCCCCCATTGTGTTTTGTCGCCAGTCACCACACTTGCCCAATAGTTCCCTTGTTTGGTACCAACCTATCGATATCGATGGTATTCTATTTTCTAACTGCTGCAGCTATTAGCAGCCAGCCGAGTCATGCTTATAGGCCTAGTCTGAACTTTGAACTAGCTTACAGCTAATCTTGTAGATCAACATTCATTAAAACCTAATCATGCGAATAAGAGCAGTATAATAGATAGGAAGAGTTGCCACATCAAAAGTGGCAAGTTGTAGGTAGCTCCTTTTCATTGGCTTGATTCACTATTTTATTTCGCTTGTATATAGGCAGCTGTAGCATTCTCAATGTAGTTAGTGGACTTGGTTACCACCGCAATCACCACCAAAAACTAGTTAAAAAATACATAACCACCAATTAATCGACGATCTCGTAAACTTTGCAACCCAAGCTGATTAGGTCTTGAGCACAAGTCTCCTTTGAACTTCCGCCATGGGAAAGATACAACATACAATTGTTAGTTCACCAAGATGACCGGCCAATCTTCCTGTATTTCTCTCCATTTTTAAGTTTAAAAGAATGCAAGACCACATATGTTACATTTTTTTACTACCACTTTGGTGAACTTAATTTTACAATGTAATAATATTGAATTTCGTTTATATACGGCGCAGGCAGCGGGAGAAATGAAGCTCTTTCACTCTAGAAAAAAATGACAAAGGTGCACGGCCAGCTCAATGAAATTTCAAACCTAAGGACATCTTTTGGTTGGTGCCAAGACTAACCCCACCAAATGTGTGAAAGACTGGCTTGCTTACTTTTTGACAAAGAAATTTCTTGCCTCATTTGGCCAATTATTTGGCAAACAATTCTCTGTGAGAAGAAGGGGTACGGTGGATACCAATTAGCAATCCGAATTTTGGCAACAAACCAGACAATAACCAAAACTTGATTGGTAGCCAATTTATTGGCAGACCAGTTTGGGCACCAAAGAAAACACAAGGGATTCATGTGGATTCGTCCTTTTGAAAACTTGGAAAGAACTGTATTTACTTTGTTTAAATAGTACAATTCATTTTTGTATTTTTAAAATTTATGAAAAATATATGTTAAGCATTTTCTGAACCTTTGTTTATATATATGAGCATTTGTGATATGTGCGAAGTCATAAACTCCATGTTATAATTTTGCACAAGTCGCAAATGATCACATTCTTTTGCCCAGTTTGCAAGGGAGAGTTTGCACATGTTACCTACATGCATTGCTTTTTGATTTGCAATTTAATGGTTTACTGTTTTTCAAATGGCCAACAATCAGTTTTTTCTTACTAACTTTTTTTCATCGTTTTTCTCACGTTCATTCTACCGCCTATTGGCTCTTGCAATAAAGAATTTACAATAATATATACTTGTCATCTTTATATTTGGGGATTTTAATTTATTGGTATATATGTTGGCTTCTTTGAAACAGTTGTGATGTGTACCTATTACTTGTTTATTTTGACGTCACTGTATTACTATTTTGGGTAATACTACTTCCTCCCCCCTCTCTTTTTCTGGTGGACAAATAAAATCATTTTAAGTTCTAGTTTTTTAGTGGTAATACCGCTTCCTTCTGCATGTATTCTATTACTTGCTGGGTTGTAGCATTTATTTTCGTTTATTATCACTATTTTTTTATTTGTATAATACTCGTGTCTCACTCGTGGACTATACACTTCTTGCGCCTTCCTTCCGGTTCACAAAAAACAATGTGGTGATGTTTAAGTGGCACTATACAATGGCCAACGGTATTATAACATTTTGGAAGTATTCTCTCAAGACAGATATATGCATATGATTTTGAAGTTTCCAACTAAAGTATTTTAATTAATGATGGTAGTCAAATTTCCAAAGTTTCACGATTTTAACAAAAAAATTGTGAACTGGAAGAGTGTCAAACGACAAACATAGTTTTTTAAATTTATTATACCACAAGTGGTAAAGGCATGCATTGGTCTTGACAAACTCATCACTTCTAAGAGTTTATTACTTCCCAATTAAAATAAAGAATAAGCCGATTCTTTTGCATGAACATGCGTGTTGCTTTCTCAATGGTTATAGATTCGATTGTGC
The DNA here is from genome assembly GCF_018294505.1 of Triticum aestivum. Lineage (NCBI taxonomy): Eukaryota > Viridiplantae > Streptophyta > Magnoliopsida > Poales > Poaceae > Triticum > Triticum aestivum. The sequence continues at coordinate 558,917,955 of NC_057798.1, forward strand.
TCAGTTAAAATTAACTTTAGTGTAATAGACTTCCAATTCTTTTCATGCTTTGTATGAATATGATTACACGTTCATAATATACAATGACAAATTCATGTCATTTTCATATTTGGGATTATAGTTTTTTTTATATAGATTTGCTTTTATGTTGGGTTCTTTGAAATAATTTTTGAGGTGTACATATTTTATGATGAGGGTGAGATCGCAAACCTGCGGGCAAAAACATGAAGGCATCTGCGTCATCGTTAAAGAACAATGTGGCAGAATATTTTGCTGGAACGCCCACAGCAACACGCACGGCTAGGTCACTGGGCCTTTTTTTTGGAATCCTCAACGTTGGCCCCCATGTTTATTTTGTGAGTTTTGGAGTTGGTGAAGCTAAACTAATCGAGCCATCGCTGGGTAACCATTGACGAGCATTTTCCTCGAGCTTTTAACTATTTCATGACGCGGACGTAACTAGGGCATTTTACTAACCAAGTCAGTATTCGTTGAGAGGAATGTGCTGTTAGTTAAGTACCACAAGCTAGCCTTTGTCGTTTTGTCATTTGCTCGGCTAAAACACAAAACAGTATATAATCGCCAATTATGATGTCTGCGAGTTCGTTGCCTGCAGAAAAATATGGTCCTTTGCCAGTTCGTTGCACACAGAATAACTGGCGAATTAATTATGGACTTTTGCTAGTTCATTATTTTCCGGGAAGTCGTTTGGTAGTTCGTAGTCTGCAGAAAAACAATATAATGCTGCCGGTCTTCTCAATGGCTCCATTTAGACAGAACGATCAGAGTAGACCGTGTACTACGGGGCTAATACTGTTTAGTACGTTTGTCAGCGGCAGTAGGTTATTGCCAAGTGACACGTACGGTGACTTTTTCTCGGTCGGTCGGCGGGACTGCAGTGCCTCTATTGTTTCGGCCGATGCAACGGAATGTGCGTCGGTCTGTGGAGCGAAGGACCAGTCTCAGTCGGGAAAAGCTTCATGGCTGCACGGAGGAAGCGCTAGCTGCCTGTCCATCTTCTATCATCAGCTGATGCAAGCCGACACAGCGTTTGCGGTTGCACACGTGGCCTCAGCCCGTCACCTTCCAATCATCGTCCATCCTAATATCCTATGTCCTACCTTGTGTCGTCGAAACACTGGTTTAATTTGAGGTCACCACATGCTCGTTTCTTGAAAAATCGATTATGACACAGACGTTCACACACTCACATCATTACACACACGCGCAATGCCTACCGAAGTCCATGTCAAAGTTACGGAACTTAAAGATTAATGAAGTTACTATAGCCGACTCATTATTGACAAAAACATGCCCCCCCCCCCCCTAAAAGAATAATACTCCCTCCGTTCTTAAATACTTGTCTTTCTAGGCATTTCAACAAGTGACTACATACGGAGCAAAGTGAGTGAATCTACACTCTAAAATATGTCTATATACATCCGTATGTAGGAGTCATTTGAAATGTCTAGAAAGACAAATATTTAGAAACGGAGGGAGTATGTATTAATAAGACACCAGAGTGTCAAATCTAGGGTTTGATCTTTGGTTTGTTGGAAGAACCACTGCCCTCCTAATCATTTGACCATTGGTTTCGTAGGCCGTAGGAGGCAGGACTCCCTTGATGTACTCCTACAAGACCCAATCGGTATGTAGTGAAGTAAGCTCACTTCCGTACAGAAAAAACACGTACGACCTCGTCGCTATCTGGACAAAAAGTGAATTCTAGTAATATGTTTGTCTTGAAAAACATAATATATACGCAGACATTCACAAATATGTGTATACTTATTCTTATAAGCATACTCACTTCCCCTACCATTAAGACCGAGATGACAAATCAGATTGGTGATGTCAACACTTGTCTCCCACTGAACGAACATCAATGGAAAGCCTAAAATAATCTAGAAAATGCGAGCATTCATGCAAAGTCTAAGACTTGAATAGATAGGCTGGGTCCATCAAAATAATCAAATCATCTAAGCCAGACTAGGTTCTTCGGCAAAACACATTTTTAGATGATGTAGCAACATAAAATTACAACTCTTATGTAATTTCAACGAGTACCTTACAATCGTAGAGTATTGGTTATGATAAATTAGGATTTATTGTGATTGATTGTAATCTCTCCATTATGATTCTTATTTTATTTGTAGGAGAGACTTTTTGGCTTTCAGGTGTTGTACTCTACATAAACCGTCTGAGGCTTAATACAACACACATGAACAGGCTGCAAACGAGCCGAATTCAGCCGAGTTGGGCTTGGCTCATACTAAACTTCGAGCAAGCTCATACTAAAATTGCTCATACACAGCTTGTAATGGTTTCGAGTACCATGAGCTAGTTTTGGGTTAAATAAAACCATAAAATTATATAATCTAAGGCCATTTTCATATAGCCATAGACAGGCCACATCAACATAATAAGACATACGAGGATGCATCTGTTGTTAAAGTTTGCCCCCCAAAAAAGACAGTTAGCACACGGCTGGCCACAAATCATATTATGGTCTAAATTTTATATACGAACTTTCCTTGTTTTTTAGATACACAATACATGTGTAGAACTCATAGACACTCATCACAATGAACGCGCGCACACACATTCTACCCCTATGAGCACCTCTGAGTGACTGAACCACCAAATCTTGAGATCAACGAAGTCATCCCAGATGCCTTGCTATCAACGAAAAATGCCGCCTCCCACTAAAAGAATATTCCACCTTAGTGAGACGCAAGTCCCAAACCAATGGTTTGAAACCTAGTTGGCTTGACGTACAACCACCCTCCTAACCATCCAACCACGAGTTGGTTGGTATTAACCTTCCGTGTTTACTAGTAGATAAAATGAATAAAAATGACGTACACAACATATACGTTAATAACTTATCCTATTTCGTTTTAATACACAATAGCATCATTCAATATAATTATATTATGTTGAACTATCAAGCTAAAATCGAACGAGGTAGTGTCTTCTAAAGATCCACTCATTTTCTCGATCAAAATCCATACTTAACTCATTTCTTTTCAAGTTGATTTCGAGTTGAGGCAAAAAAGTATCGATTTCGAACGGGTCGCGAGCCTCGGGCTTTTTTGACGTAAGGCTAAGTGCGCATGTCATTTCCTACAAGAATGTCCCGCCTCATGTTTGGGTTGAGCCCTTTGTTGGCCTAGGATCAAGCTGACCCGAAGTTGAGCTCTTGTGTTCAAACTTTTGCCCAGTTTTAAAAAGTTTGAATATTTTATTCAATTTTGTGTGCTTTGATGCAAGTATAACATGCATGGATCACACAAGAAAATCACATATCACAAGGAGGTAGCGGCTAAAACTATAGATTTCGCCCCTAGATTATTGCTTTAACTACCTTTCATTCCCAATTATTTTACACCACCTTTAGTTTTCATTATCATTTAAGTTTCATCGCCTGGAGTATCAGTCAGACGTTTTGGAAGCCTAGCATGGGCTCTCTTTCGCCCTCCTCGAGAAAGCCCTCTTCCTCCTCCCGTCGGCGCCACCACCGGTCCACCCCGCCTACGATGGCCTTTGGGCGGGGTAGGTGCGGAGGATCTCGCTCCCCTGCCGGCGGGACCCTGATGTCGTTTGTATTAGGTTCATCGTCTTGGTAGGGGCTGTGTAGCGGTGGCAATGTCCCTCAGTAGGAATAACATCTTCCACATCCGATCCCCGCCCCGATAGTGCGTCTAGCATCATCGGCAGACATGTGGAGGTGTGTCACCATCGGATCTCGCGGCATTGGGTCGGTGCTCGTCTTCGGTGGATCTATTTGGATCCATTTTTTGTTCATCTTCTTTCGTGTGGTTACAAGTTTGATCTTTTGATCTATGATTCTCTTCATCTGCGATGGTTGCTGCTCTGGTGAGCTGGTCCTTTGGCGCCTTAGCAAGACGACATCAATGATGATTTTGGAGGGAAAGGCTTGGCTTATCGCGGGTTTGCTTAGAGGAGACCGGTCGCAACCTTTTGCAGAATTAGCTTTTTTGGAAAAGGAGGATGACCCCCCGGCCTCTGCATCGGGGCGATGAATGCAGCCACTTTATTAATTATTCACAAAGACCTTACAAAGTAATGCATCGATAAGTCTGAAGCCACCATCTTGGCAATATATGTCGCTACTCCTATCCACTTGATGAAGGGATGCCTATAGTCCGAGCTGAATACCAAACTGACCTTGCAACAAAACCTAACAACTAAAATCAGAGGGCCCAACCAAGCCGCATTACCGGGTCTGGAGCACACACCGGTGCGGCACTCTCTCAGAGGCCACCGCCGCTGTCTTCCACCGATCCATCTTCAGAGCAAGTACTGAAGCATCGACCTTGCCAAGCTTGTCATCGACACCACCACGATGTCATCACCGTCCTCCTACACGAGTCCGTCTACATGCCCAGACTCCACTAGGCCACGCCGCCGAGATCTGCCGTTGTTGACGCTGAGGACGTAACATCGCTCTACCTCTAGGCCCCTCCAATCAGCACCTGCTCCAAAATGGCGCCCCCAAGAGGAAAAATGGCATCTCGTCCGATCCGGGATGACCCAGATCTAGGGTTCCCCCTAGAGCATCCCGAGTGTGGTGCCGCGACCTGCAACAATGATGCCTCGAGAAGGGAACGATGTCACAGACGCCGCCATAGTTCGCCATGACCATAGTTGGCGCGATTTTCACCGGAATTCCCGTCCGATCCCTCGATCTCGCAGCTGACTGGAAACGTACGAGACCTCGCCGTGAAGCCGAAAGCCGTCGTCGGCAAGCCTATAGGGAGCCTCCAGCCGCCCCTCATGGTCCCTCCTCGCGCCACCGTTTGGACAAAATCACGTCGGGGCGGACCTGGACGGGATGCCAGATCCGCGGCCTCTGCCGCCATCCATCTCCAGGCACAGATCCACCCCGTCCGCCCAGTAGGAGGGGAAGAGCATTGTGCCGGCCATGGATCAGGCCACCGCCGCACAGGCAAGGGGAGCCGCCCTACCCACTGCTCGCGGATCCAACACAAGAGTCGCCCATGCCGCCTCCGGGAGATCACACATACACAACACACCACCTGCCCTAGCGCTTTGGCGTCGGGCCCGCCGCAACCGCGGACTTGGCCTGCTACAGCGGCGGCAGGAGAAGAGACGAGAGGGGGCTGGCAGCGCTAGGGTTTGGGTCGGCAACGCCGGGGGTGAGCTTGGATGCAAGATGCGATCTTACACACGCACATCACACTTACAGAATTAGCTAGGCGGGTTAGTCGGGAGTAATTGCCTAAGCAATCTGTACTGTGGAGGCCAATGGGTCTTTGTCAAATTATGGATGAGCATCTTGCCCTTTCATGAATATATATGATACGCATGCTTGTGCGTATTATAGAGAAAAAAAGTTAAGTTTCATCCATGGCAATGTTCAACCATGGTCAGAATCATTTTTGTCGATACACGAACAGTTTTCTCCTTTTCGAACCCTAGAAGGACGATTTTCTTGATGCTCCGTGCTGCCACCTCTCTTTCGGCCATGGGCTGAGCGCGGGAAGGCCATGTCTACCTGGATTTGTAGTTTCCTCTCTTGGAGTCTTTTGGTCAGTATTTAGGGAGGCACATGCTCTAGTAAAAAAGTTTCCTTGAACTTCCTCATCTTGATGATGTAGGCTACGGTAACACCTATGGCACGGTGGCATATTTTCATTCCTGTCATTTTGGCCGACAATGTTAGGGTTTGCAGAATTTGTTAGCGTGACGATGACCGCAATTTTCCTATGCAATTTGTTGCTCCGCCTCCTCTTCATCACGTTGTGCGGCCTCCCGCCTCCGGTGCCGTCGAGAGGCATGTGAGTTTTTTTTTTCAAGGTTGATTGAGATCTTGGATATGTGGGTCTTCCGGCAACAAGGACTTCAACGATTTCTTCTCCACGGCGCTGGTCCGGCTGAATCGTGGCCTTGAGAACTTCTTGTCAGCGACCAGCAATGATTGGCTGGAGAGGCACACCATTGCCCTGTTCGGGAGGTGTCGCCTAGTTGATCCCGAGGAACTCGCTCATGGAGAGCAGGTCGCAGAACCCTGCTCCGCCCTGCATGTGCATCTTGTCCACGTCGAAATCCCAGCCGCCGTTGCTGAGCCCATGCAACGAGTCCACGGCGTCGCACAGGCCCTCCACCTGCAGGGGGCCCTGGTGGCTCACACCCTGCTGCGCCGGGCTGCCGTCGAAGGCCGCGTCCAGCGCGCTCGGTGCCATCAGGCCGGTGCCGTAGTCCATGTCCATGTCGAGCCAGTCCGCGAACATGACCTTGGGGAGCACGGGCGCGTGCGGCCGGATCGAGGCGGTAGCGCCGGGGACCGTGAGGCTGCTCGACTCGTCCGCCGTCGACGACGACTCGAGCGGCCCGGATGAGCCGGAGTTGGACGGCCGGTTAACGGTGCTGTCCTCGCGGCCGCTCTCGCTGGGCGTCGGGCTCCGGGGCGCGTCCGAGCCGGCGGACTTGGCTGGTGAACGCGCGCCCTGGACGCGCTTCTTCAGGTACGAGTTCCAGTAGTTCTTCACCTCGTTGTCCGTCCGGCCAGGCAGGTGCTGCGCTATCTGAGACCACCTGCGCCAGAGAAAAATCTCATCATGTTAGAGAAGCAAATTATTGTACAGTCACTCCAATAAATAAAGCTATGATTGTCACAGGCTTGTAGCAACAGTACAAGTCTTCTTCGTTCGGATTGTCAATGTCAAAGCATCTGTTACAGTATCATTGGTCTCAACAGTTGACTAGTCCTACGAGCGTGTTCACAAATGATTGTACTACACATATCTTCACTATCAAAATTAAGAACCTTCCTAGTTACTATCTCCGTACCAAAAGGAAATGGCCAAACTATCTTGCGTGCACGGGCAGGCAACTGGAAAGACCCTCTAGAAACGAAAGCATTAGATTATATAGACACAAGTTTAGCGATTCTCAGCTGTTCTTTCTTCCTTTTTGTCCAAAAAGAGGTTAACCGTGACCAAGCCAACTTTCCATCAGTAGGTTACTGAAAGCGAGGCTCTTGTTCACTATCGCCAAACGGGCACTCAAAAATGAGGCAATCGAGTGCCTCGATATGGAACGCGGGTGTCAGCATCAACTCCACCACGTAAGGCGGCCTACATGGCAGACATATCAGCATTTCCTTTTGTTTGCGCCAGCAAAACTTTTGTTTTTCTACTCTGGAACTCAGCTTGGCAGCTTAACGACACTACCATGCTGACACTAGCAAATTGGCACAAGCGGCAGTAGATAGCAGTATGTAGCATGCGCATGAATGCTCTACTTTTCTTCCTCTTACTAAACTATTAGATTTATTAGAAGGAAATAGGAAAGAAGTACTCTGATTAATTTGATTCAATCGCGCCTGTTAATCAGATGCCGTTTTTCCCTGAAGAGATGAGAATTGTGATGTGTGCTTGGGATGCTTACTTGTTGCCGAGTGTGGCGTGGAGGCTCATGACGGTCTCTTCTTCCTCCCGGGAGAACATGCCGTGCTTCAGCCCCGGCCTCAGGTAATTAATCCACCGCAGCCTGCAGCTCTTGCCGTTCCGCTGAAGCCCTGCAATTCACGGCAAAATTTAGCCCCCACACCACATGCCAAGGTACATTTGACAAAATTCTGCTGGAACCCTTTCCCGAAAGCACTGCAAAAAATTTCCTGAATTCTACTGTCCTCTGGCGAAATTAAATTTCCCCATCTTTCCCCTTCCCACAAGCCAAGGTACATTGCAGAGCCTCAACAGGAAAGCAGGGGAAATTGGGAATTGGACATGACCCTCGGCAATGCAAGTTCGCAAGAAAATCTGTCCAATTCCCCTTCGAATTTCTCGGGGGAATCACGTGCGACTGCTGCGCTTACAGGTTGGGGCTGTGTTCTTACCGGCCTTGACGGGGACGGTGCTCCAGCAGCTGTGGCCGTAGCGGACGATAAAGTCACGGAGCTTCTGGTCCTCCTCCGGCGACCACAGGCCCTTCCGGTGCTGCGCCTTGGGCTTCTGGCATGACTTGCAGCCCATCAGTTCGTCGGAGGTGACCACGGGGGGAATGCCGCTCGTCGCGGAGGTGCAGGATGAGCTATGTTTTGCAAGTAGGAATAACGAAGGAGGTTAAGATTTAATCGGCTTCGAGAGGCTCTCCGCAGGAGGGGCTGCGTTTGTTGTGCTGTTTGCACTGTCGTGTCGGTCTCTGCGTTTGGCGTGAGGGCTCTCCGCAGGACTTTATAGACTCAATGATAGTTGTTGGGCGCATTATCGCGGGGATAAGAAAGATTAGTCACCGATTGTTTTTAGTGATCACAAACACTTTGAGATAGCAGCAAATCCATTTATTTCGGACGCCCATAAGTGCCACACGTGTGGGCGTTAGGGAGTCCGCCCACACATTTTGTGTGGTGTATAAGAGGAACAGCCCACACACCTACGTGTGGGCAAAACAAGTAATGCACACATACCTCTTTTTCCCCTTCCGATCCGTGTGGGCGAAGTTGATAACGCCCACACGCCCTTATGTCAGGCCTCGTACATCCTGGTCCCGCACACCATGCGTGACGGTCACCGCGCGTCCGCAGTTGTCATGGTCCAGACCCTCGTCCATGTTCGTTTAACTGCAGTTGCCATGTCGTTGAACTACGATTGCCATATCGGACAACTGCAGTTGCCATGGTTGCTCAACTGCAGTTGCCATGTATGGTCTGATCTAATCTAGTTGCAATAATTTCATAACTTTAGGAGTTGTCACATACTAACACTAGGCAGTTGAGAGAGTTGCCATGTGCTCACAAGCATGCTAGGGCAGTTGCCATGTAAAAGGAAGAGTTGCCATCTGCTTACGTGCACGTTAGGGCAGTTGCCATGTATCATGCAAAAACACATGGCAACTCGGTAAAAAGAGAGTTGTCATCTGCTTACGTGCACACTAGGCAGTTGCCGTGTACACTGCAAAACACATGGCAACTCGGGTAAAAAGAGAGTTGCCACCTGCTTTAAAGCACACTGGGGGCAGTTGCCATGTGCACTGTAAAACACAGGGCAACTAGCAGCTTGGTTGTGGGAGAGGAGACGGGCGTGTGGGCGAGATGACAAATGCCCACACACTAGCCCTTGTGTGTGCGTGCAAAGTGGCGTGTGGGTGAACTGCTGAACGCCCACACACCAGCCCCTCCTGTATGGTGAAACGGCCGTGTGCGACCGGGTGAACGCCCACACACTAGACTAGTCCTACGTGGTACTAGAAACATGTCAAGATTCGTGCGCTCACGAACGGACGCGGATCCACGCGTGTGGGCGAGATGCAAACGCGCACACGTGTGGGCGTTAACATTTCCGTTTATTTCAGCAATACTAGTTTATTTAGTACTCCTACTAAAGCTTCTTTATTATAGCATAGAAAGAAAAGTCCACTTTTTTCATGAATACACAAAAGTAGTATCTTTTCATTGATAGAGGTGAAGAAAATACAAGTAGGTCTGACAAAAGCACAAGTATGTACACGGACACGTGAGTGAAATGTCAGGCGCATAGGCAAACATGGCCGCGCGTCTCTTAGTCTATGAAAGATTGTGTCTCAAGGATGATCGATCCTATGCCTTTATTGTCGGCGCGTGCCCACATGTGAGTTTCATCATGGATGGTCTGGATGTGATGCATGACATGTTGAGGTTACCATAGGATTCACTCTTAGTAAGGCCTCTGATACCAAGGAGTTGATTCAACAAGTTCTCCGTGCTACCCCGCGGGAAGTCTAATCGGATCAATTGGTGGTTCCGTAATGAGTAGTCGAATACACATTGAAGGGGCCTTGCCTCCTCCTTCGCGCCCACACATTTGTTCTTTTCCTCCTTCGATCTTAGGCGTTCACCATTGAATACGTAACCATTCCTCTTCTTCTAGACCTAATTGATGGTGAGGATGGCGAGACCCCAATGAAGGTAAGAAGTCGAGCCAGAGATCGTCGCCGTGAGCCATTCCATGAACTCATGGCAAGTCTGGCACAAAAAGGAGCAGCGGACAAGGACGGGCTGCGTCGTTTCTGGTTCTTATCTGCAAAGAGAACGGTCGTTGTTGTGGGGCAAGCCATGTATGGCTAGTCACGCCTCAGTCCAACATCATCCATGGAGGGCCAGTTGTCGTGGTTCTATGTCTGACAGTAAGTATAGGGGGTACGAATGAGGAGGCAAGGTCCTAGCTATGGTGAGATTGTACGCAAGTGTTTACGAGTTCAGGCCCCTCTCAGAGGAGGTAAAACCCCTATGTCTCGGTGCCCGGAGGCGGTCGACTGGATTATAGGGGTGTGTGTTACAGGGGGTGCGAACCCTTGTGCCAAAGGAGGGGATGGCTTATATAGAGTGCGCCAGGACCCCGCCATTCCCCATTACCAAGAGTTCAATGTACATAAAGATGGAGCGTTACTGATTACACCAGCCATAAGTGCCTTTAATGACCTTAAAGACTATAGAGTGAATGCTTGACTGTTGCTGTTCTGAGTGACTCCTGGTCTTCGGTAGGTCGAGTGGTTTCTTGTATGGTCGAGTGATTTCAGGAGGGAGGGGTACCCGAGTGACTGATTGGTCGAGTGGTTTGCACTCGACGCCTTCATTGGGCACTCCTTGTTGTCTGTTGAGCTTCTTTGCTTCTAGGGTAGTGACCTTGGGTGGGACGTATGGGTCAGGCCCATGACCCTACCCCAGGTCTATATCATCATCATTAGCCCCCTAATGGATTGAGGTTCGAGTGAAAAGAAGGTCGAAGTTAGTCTTGCTTTGACTCTTGAGCTTCACGGTCATTTATTTTGAACTGGGAGTTAGCGTAGAAACTTTAGTTTCGCTTCAGTCGCCTTGATCGATTCAGAAGTTGCCGAGTGAATTTACACCGTTACCCATCGAGTGTTGTCTTTGATGCGAAATCCTTGGTGCGATTGGTTATAGCGTACCCCGGATCTCACGGGATTTGAATTTTTGGGGAAGCGCGCGGACAGGGCGTGCCGAAATAAGCGGGATGGATAGACAGGGACGCCTCAATCTCCGTGCCACCTTTTTCGCCACGTACTCAGCGCGTGACTGTTGCGGGATTTAACAGGATTGCCTAGCCCTACGCGTTAGTCACTCGGAGGCGGGCCCTTAAAAGGTGACGAGGCCGATACGCCTGCATTGTGCATGCCCATTCTCCTTCTTGCTCCTCTGATTCTCCACCGCGTCTCGCTCCTCCACTCTCGCCGCCACCGCTCCGCCACCATGGTGAAGGACAAGAAGGCGACGGGGGCGGCGAAGGGCAAGAAGACGGCTCGGGGGTCGTCGTCGCGGTCGGCGCTGCCGCCGGGTTGGATCCAGGGCGATTGGATCCGATCCTCGCTCCGGCCGGAAGACTTGGAAGAGCTGGCTGAGTCCAGATTAATCGCCAACGGAGCTATGCGGTTGTCGGAGGGGGAGACAAAACCACAGTCACGGTCGGGTGAGTGTGTTTTGCTCGCCACCCATGTCGACCACGGCTTCTCGCTTCCCCCGCACCCTTTTTCCCGGGGATTCTTGAACTTTTTCGGAGCCCAACTCCATCACTTCTCCCCCCAACACCATCACATACCTTGTTGTGTTTTTGTCCATGTGCGAAAATTTCCTGGGTTGTCGCCGCACTGGGGTCTTTTCAAGCACATCTTCACAATCCGCTCTCAGTCGGTAAAGAAAGAGAATACGAGTGACGAGAAGACACACGTTATCCAAATGTGTGGGGGTTTGGGTATCCAGAAGAGGAAGAGGAGCTCCTTCCCTTCCATGACCCTTCCTGAGTCAGTCAGGGGCTGGCAGTCGACCCGCTTCTACTGCCAGGACATTGCGACTCCAGGCCAGTCGACTGGACTCCCCCCCTTTACTTTAGATCGTGTCCAGACCCCTTCCTCGCTGAAAGTGACCGCTGCGGAGAGGGTGGAAACGGACATGTTGGTTGAGAGGGTGGTTCAGTTGATCAATCAGGGCGTCACTGGCATGGACCTGTTGGAGGTGTTCCTCAGTCGACGCATTCAGCCGCTCCAGGCTCGTGACCACTCGATGTGGATGTACTCTGGTGCCAACTGTCGGTGTCAAAACCGGCGGATCTCGGGTAGGGGGTCCCGAACTGTGCGTCTAAGGCTAATGGTAACAAGAGACTGGGGACACGATGTTTTACCCAGGTTCGGGCCCTCTCGATGGAGGTAATAGCCTACTTCCTGCTTGATTGATCTTGATGATATGAGTATTACAAGAGTTGATCTACCACGAGATGGTAGAGGCTAAACCCTAGAAGCTAACCTATGGTATGATTGTTGTTGTCCTACGGACTAAACCCTCCGGTTTATATAGACACCGGAGGGGGCTAGGGTTACATAGAGTCGGTTACAGAGAAGGAGATCTACATCCGAATCGCCAAGCTTGCCTTCCATGCAAAGGAGAGTCCCATCCGGACATGGGACGAAGTCTTCAATCTTGTATCTTCATAGTCCAACAGTCCGACCAAAGTACATAGTCCGGCTGTCCGGATACCCCCTTATCCAAGAATCCCTCAGTAGCCCCTGAACGAGGCTTCAATGACGATGAGTCCGACACGCAGATTATCTTCGGCATTGCAAGGCGGGTTCCATCTCCGAATACTCCAAGATAAATTCCGAACACAAGGACTGTGTCCGGTTCTGCAAGACAAATTTAATATACCACCGTAGAGAGAATAATAATCCACGAATCTAATCTGCTGATAATTCTTCGTAGCGTGACATCACGCCATGGCCCCGCTTTTATTTGAACCGCTTTTTATAACCAGCTACCGCACAAATTGCGAGGCGGTTTCTTTGGCACATCTTGTCGAAGCAAAGATCGTGTCCCCCTTATCGCGGGATTCTGATCAATACGGGTATGGGTAACCCCACCATGCCTGTTGGCGTGACTCCGTGTTTTTAGGCAAGTCCCAAACGTTCACGTTGGGGACGCTTTGATATCCTCCTCCCTTTATAGAGGGGTCAAGGCCTATCCCTTTCTTACCACGCTTGCACCTTTCCGCCTCTCGAGTTCCAACACCCCAAGCTCAAGCTTAGGTACTTCGGATCTTCAACCATGTCCGGATCCAACCTTCATGGTCGGTGGATGGCCTCCTCCGTCACAGAGGAGGACATTGCGAAGCTCAGGGAAGCCAGATATCTGACAGCCGATGTCAAGCATAGGCTTCTTGCCCCTGACCAGATTGTCCCCACTCCCGAACCCAACGAGAGTGTCATATTCGTTTCTCACTTCCTCCGGGGCTTGGGCTTGACTCTTGATCCCTTCATGAAAGGGCTCATGTTCTACTACGGACTAGATTTTCATGATCTAGCTCTGGATTCCATCCTCCACATCTCGTCGTTTATCGTCATGTGTGAAGCCTTCCTCCACATCACCCCACACTTCGGCCTATGGCTCAAGACCTTCAATGTGAAGCTGAAGATGATTGAGGGGCGACACGCGGAGTGCGGGGGCGCTGCAATAAGTAGAAACGCCGATGTTCCATGGCCAGAAGGTTCCTTCCCGGAGGTGTCTGATTTGTGGCAACGGAGGTGGTTCTACGTCACCGCTCCCCGAGGCACAACATGGGCGGCTGCCCCTGCCTTCCGCTCAGGTCCTCCACCTCAACTGCCGTCGTGGACCAATGTGGAACTGGACTGGGGGCCTGCTAATGACGTACTGAGCCGTATTCGGGAGCTTCTTGAGAGGGATATCGATCTTGTCAGAATCATTCAGGTAATGCTGGTTCGGCGGATCTTGCCGTGCAAGCCTCGGCCGCTCCGGATGTGGGAGTTCAATCCGGAAGGTCCATGAACCCTTCAGCACTTCTTTGGCTTGACGTTCGAGGGGATGTATAAGTTATTCTTCGGACCACAAGTGAGGTGTCCGAACACCACCGAGGATGCCGACGTGAGCTTCCACCGCCCAGATACCCAAGTAAGTCTCTATAATCGAACACTTTGCTTATGCTTAACACAAGCTTGTTCTGAAAACTCGTCCACGACCAGGATTGGCTTAACAAGGCAGAGAGGATCAGGTGCCCGGCCCCACTTCCCGAAGGCTCGCCTAATCCTGTGATAGCCAGGATGCTTAAGCGCGCATTGAGTCAAGTGACCTCGGGGAAATGGGAAGAGAAGAATGGAGGACCCGAACTCCACACGTTGCGCATCCAAACTGGGGGAATTACTGTCTCCGTGAAGGAGGATAATCAGGGAGTGATACGTCTCCAACGTATCTATAATTTTTGATTGCTCCATGCAACTTTATCTACTGTTTTAGGCAATATTGGGCTTTATTATCCACTTTTATGTTATTTTTGGGACAAACCTATTAACCGGAGGCCCAGCCCAGATTTGCTGTTTTATGCCTATTTCAGTGTTTCGAGGAAAAGGAATATCAGACAGAGTCAAAACGGAACGAAATCAACTGGAGAAGTTAATTTTGGAAGGAAACCAACCAGATGGGCTTGGAGTGCATGTCAGGGGAGTCCCGGGCTGCCCACGAGGGTGGGGGGCGTACCCCCTACCTCGTGAGCACCCCGGAGGTCCACCGACGTAGCCCCTGCACCCATATATACCTACATACCCTAAAACTTCCAGAACAGAAGATAGATCGGGAGTTCCGCCGCCGCAAGCCTCTGTAGCCACCAAAAACCAATCGGGACCCTGTTCCGGCACCCTACCGGAGGGGCATCCCATCACCGGAGGCCATCTTCATCATCCCGGCGCTATACATGACGAGGAGGGAGTAGTTCACCCTCGGGGCTGAGGGTATGTACCAGTAGCTATGTGTTTGATCTCTCTCTCTCTCTCTCTCATGTTCTCTCTCGTGTTCCCTCTATGGCACGATCTTGATGTATCCCGAGCTTTTCTATTGTAGTTGGATCTTATGATGTTTCTCCCCCTCTACTCTCTTGTGATGAATTGAATTTCCCCTTTGAAGTTATTTTATCGGATTGAGTCTTTTGTGAGAAAACTTGATGTATGTCTTGCCGTGATTATCTGTGGTGACAATGGGATTTCACGTGCCACTTGATGTATGTTTTGGTGACCAACTTGCGGGTTTCATGACATTGGGAACCTATGCATAGGGGTTGGCACACGTTCTTGACTCTCCGGTAGAAACTTTGGGGCACTCTTTGAAGTACTTTTGTGTTGGTTGGATGAATCTGAGATTGTGTGATGCATATCATATAATCATGCCCACGGATACTTGAGGTGACAATGGAGTATCTAGGTGACATTAGGGTTTTGATTGATTTGTGTCTTAAGGTGTTATTCTAGTACGAACTCTTTTATAGATTGATCCGAAAGAATAACTTTGAGGTGGTTTCGTACCCTACCATAATCTCTATGTTTGTTGTCCACTATTAGTGGCCTTGGAGTGACTCTTTGTTGCATATTGAGGGATTGTCATATGTTCTATCTATGTTATTATTGTTGAGAGAACTTGCACTAGTGAAAGTATGAACCCTAGGCCTTGTTTCCTATCATTGCAATACCGTTTACGCTCACTTTTACCGCTCGTTACCTTGCTGTTTTTATTATTTCAAATTACAAAAACCCATATCTACTATCTATTTTGCACCTGTATCTTCATCTCTTTGCCGAACTAGTGCACCTATACAATTTACCATTGTATCGGGTGTGTTGGGACACAAGAGACTCTTTGTTATTTGGTTGCAGGGTTGTTTGAGAGATACCATCTTCATCCTACGCCTCCTACGGATTGATAAACCTTAGGTCATCCACTTGAGGGAAATTTGCTACTATCCTACAAACCTGTGCACTTGCAGGCCCAACAACGTCTACAAGAAGAAGGTTGTGTAGTAGACATCAAGCTCTTTTCTGGCGCTGTTGCCGGGGAGGCTAGGTGAGTGCTTGAAGGTATATCTTTAGATCTTGCAATCGAATCTTTTGTTTCTTATTTTATCACTATTTTAGTTTATAAAAAGAAAACTACAAAAAAATGGAGTTAAGCTTGTCTCATACACTTCATCTTTTTAATATCTTTCGTGAGAATGATGGAAAGGAAAATTGTGCTCAAGTGCTAGAAGAATAATTACATAGAATGCTTGGCATGAAATATGTGAATGATGAGCATGATTGCAATGTTGTTAGCATGAATTCCTTGAATATCCATGATGCTAATGATATGCAAAGCCACAAGCTTGGGGAATCTATGTTTGATGAAGATGATATTTTTTGTCCCCCAAGCTTTGATGAGCAAATTTACTATGATGAAAGCATGCCTCCTATCTATGATGATTATTGTGATGACACGTATGCTATAAAGAATAATGATAACCATGAAACCTCCCATCTTGATCTTAATTTTGAATCACATGATAGTTATTTTGTTGAGTTTGCTCCACTACTATTCATGAGAAGAATTTTGCTTATGTGGAGAGTAGTAAATTTTCTATGCTTGTAGATCATGAAAAAAATGCTTTAGGTGCTGGTTATATTGTTGAATTCATTCATGATGCTACTGAAAATTATTATGAGGGAGAATATATGCTTGTAGGAATTGCAATAATGTCAAGTTTCCTCTCTATGTGTTGAAAATCTTGAAGCTATGCTTGTGTTACCTTCCTATGCAAGTTGATTCTTGTTCCCATAAGTTGTTTGCTCACATAATCCCTATGCATAGGAAGTGGGTTAGACTTAAATGTGCTAGTCATATGCTTCATGATGCTCCCGTTATGTTTCAATTCTTATCTTTTATGTGAGCATCATTGTCATCATCATGCCTAGCTAGAAAGGCATTAAAGAAAAGCGCTTGTTGGGAGACAACCCAATATTTATCCTTACTGTTTTTGTGTGTTCACATGATTATGCTACTGTATTAATCATGTTTTATAGCTTTTGTTTCAATAAAGTGCCAAGTAAGGCCTTTAGGATGGCTTACGGTGATAGTTGTGTTGATCCTGCTGAAAATCGGAAACTTTTGCACCCAGTAAATTAGTTTTGTTAATTCACAGAAACGTGCTTCTGATCTGATTCTTTTTGCTCTGGATTGGTACACGAATTTCTTAGGACTTCCTAATTTGGTAAACAATTTTGGGGTTCCAGAAGTATACGTTTTATACAGATTACTATAGACTGTTCTGTTTTTGACAGATTCTGTTTTCTCTGTGTTGTTTGCTTATTTTGATGAATCTATGAGTAGTATCGGAGGGTATGAACCATAGATAAGTTGGAGTAAAGTAGATATTACAAAAATATGAATTTAGAATGAGTTAATTACAGTACCTAAGTGGTTGTTTTATTTTCTTATACTAACGGAGCTTACGAGTTTTCTGTTGAGTTTTGTGTTGTGGATTTTTCAAGTTTTGGGTAAAGATTCGATGGACTATGGAATAAGGAGTGGAAAGAGCCTAAGATTGGGGATTCCCAAGGAACCACAAGGTAATATTCAAGGACAACCAAGCAACTAAGCTTGGGTATGCCCCGGAAGGCATCCCCTCTTTCGTCTTGGTTCATCGGTAACTTTACTTGGAGCTATATTTTTATTCACCACATGATATGTGTTTTTCTTGGAGCATCATTTTATTTTGTTATTTTTTGTTTGCTGTTAGTTAGAGTCATGTTTTGCCTCTTTAGTTTCAACAAAAAAGTTAAGGATAGCCTTTGTCATGCTTATTTTGCTAGTTTGCATGTTGCTGTTTGAAAACAGAAAGTTTACCGCTGTTGCAAAAATTGACTAGAAAAGTCAGAGAATGGTCCAACGTTGAATATTTTTTCATATTATGATCTGATAAATTTATTACAGTGGGAATTTTAGTTCATAATTTTTGGAGTCAGGGAAGTATTGATACTCTTGCACTCTTTACAGACTTCACTGTTTTGGCAGATTGCTGTTATGTTTGCGTTGTTTGCATATGTTTGCTGGTTTAATGATTCTATTTGATGATAGGAGTATTAGATATGCAGAGGCATTTAGTATTCAATGTTGAATAATAATTTTAGTGATTTGTTACAGTAGAATATCATAAGGTTTTGCATTGGTTTATACTAACCTATCTCACGAGTTCTTGTTGAGTTTGTTGTGAATGAAGCTTTTGATAAAGAGAAACCATGATATGAGAGGAATTAAGGAGACACAAAAGCTCAAGCTTGGGGATGCCCCGGTAGGCATCCCACCTTTCTTCTTCAACAACTATCGGTTAGTATCGGTTGAGCCTAAGTTTTTGCTTCTTCACATGAGTTGTGCTATCCTTGCATTGTAGTTTTATTTAGCTTTGCTTGCTGTTTGAATAAAGTATCAAGATCTGAAATTCTTTAATGTTAGAGAGTCTTCACATAGTTGCACAATTATTTGAGTACTCATTGATCTTCACTTATATCTTTCGGAGTAGTTTGTTATTTGCTCTAGTGCTTCACTTATATCTTTTAGAGCATGGTGGTAGTTTTATTTTGAAGAAATAGATGAACTCTCATGCTTCACTTACATTATTTTGAGAGTCGTTAATAGCATGGTAATTTGCTTAATATTAATATACTTGGTATTCAAGATATGTGAAACTTTCTTTTGAGTGAATTGAATACTAAGATAAGTTTGATGCTTGATAATTGTTTTGAGATATGGAGGTGATAATATCAAAGTCGTGCGAGTTGGGTGATTATGAATTTAAAGAATGCTTGTGTTGAAGTTAGCAAGTCCCGTAGCATGCACGTATGGTTAAAGTTGTGTAAAAAATTTGAAACATGAAGTGTACCTGGCTTGTGCATCCTTATGAGTGGCGGTCGGGGACGAGCGATGGTCTTTTCCTACCAATCTATCCCCCTAGGAGCATGCGCGTAGTACTTGATTTTTGATGACTTCTAAATTTTTGCAATAAGTATATGAGTTCTTTTGACTAATGTTGAGTCCATGGATTATACGCACTCTCACCTTTCCGCATTTGCTAGCCTCTTCGGTACCGTGCATTGCCCTTTCTCACCTTGAGAGTTGGTGCAAACTTCGCCGGTGCATCCAAACCCCGTGATACGATACGCTCTATCACACATAAACCTCCTTATATATTCCTCAAAACAGCCACCATACCTACCTATCATGGCATTTCCATAGCCATTCCGAGATATATTGCCATGCAACTTCCATCATCATCATCATCATCATCATGACATACATTACTTTTGTCATATTGCCATTGCATGATCATGTAGTTGACATCGTATTTGTGGCAAAGCCACCATGCATTATTTTTCATACATGTCACTCTTGATTCATTGCACCATCCCGGTACACTGCCGGAGGCATTCATATAGAGTCATATCTTGTTCTAAGTTTCGAGTTGTAATCCTTGTGTTGTAATCAATAGAAGTGTGATGATCATCATTATTAGAGCATTGCCCAAATAAAAAAAGGCCAAAAAGAGAAAAAATAAAGGCCCAAAAAAATAAAAAAATAAAAAGGGCAATGCTACTATCTCTTTTTCCACAGTTGTGCTTCAAAGTAGCACCTTGTTCTTCATGTAGTGAGTCTCATATATTGTGCTTCAAAGTAGCACCTTGTTCTTCATGTAGTGAGTCTCATAAGTTGTCTTTTTATACTAGTGGGAATGTTTCATTATAGAACTTTGCTTGTATATTCCTACGATGGGCTTCCTCAAATGCCCTAGGTCTTCATGAGCAAGCAAGTTGGATGCACACCCACTAGTTTTCTTTTGTTGAGCATTCATAGCTCTAGTGCATCCGTTGCATGGCAATCCCTACTCCTCATGTTGACATCAATTGATGGGCATCTCCATAGCCCGTTGATTAGCCTCGTCAACGTGAGACCTTCTCCTTTTTTGTCTTCTCCACACAATCCCCGTCATCATATTCTATTCCACCCATAGTGCTATATCCATGGCTCACGCTCATGTATTGCGTGAAGGTTGAAAAAGTTTGAGATTATTTAAGTATGAAACAATTGCTTGGCTTGTCATCGGGGGTATAGAAGTTGGGAACATCTTTGTGTGATGAAAATGAAGCATAGCCTAACTATATGATTTTGTAGGGATGAACTTTCTTTTGCCATGTTATTTTGAGAAGACATGATTGCTTTGATTAGTATGCTTGAAGTATTATTATTTTTGTGTCAATATGAACTTTTGTATTGAATCTTTTGGATCTGAATATTCATATCACAATTAAGAAGATTTACATTGAAATTATGGCAAAGTATCACTCTGCATCAAAAATTCTTTTTTATCATTTACCTACTCGAGGACGAGCAGGAATTAAGCTTGGGGATGCTTGATACGTCTCCAACGTATCTATAATTTTTGATTGCTCCATGCTACTTTATCTACTGTTTTAGGCAATATTGGGCTTTATTATCCACTTTTATATTATTTTTGGGACTAACCTATTAACCGGAGGCCCAGCCCAGATTTACTGTTTTATGCTTATTTCAGTGTTTCGAGGAAAAGGAATATCAAACGGAGTCAAAACGGAACGAAATCAACTGGAGAAGTTAATTTTGGAAGGAAACCAACCAGATGGGCTTGGAGTGCACGTGAGGGGAGTCCCGGGCTGCCCACGAGGGTGGGGGGCGCCCCCCCTGGGCGCGCCCCCTACCTCATGAGCACCCCGGAGGTCCACCAACGTACCCCCTACACCCATATATACCTACGTACCCTAAAACTTCCAGAACAGAAGATAGATCAGGAGTTCCACTGCCGCAAGCCTCTGTAGCCACCAAAAACTAATCGGGACCCTGTTCCGGCACCCTTCCAGAGGGGGATCCCATCACTGGAGGCCATCTTCATCATCCCGGCGCTATCCATGACGAGGAGGGAGTAGTTCACCCTCGGGGCTGAGGGTATGTACCAGTAGCTATGTGTTTGATCTCTCTCTCTCTCTCTCTCTCTCTCTCTCTCGTGTTCTCTCTCGTGTTCCCTCTATGGCACGATCTTGATGTATCCCGAGCTTTGCTATTGTAGTTGGATCTTATGATGTTTCTCCCCCTCTACTCTCTTGTGATGAATTGAGTTTTCCCTTTGAAGTTATTTTATTGGATTGAGTCTTTTATGAGAACACTTGATGTATGTCTTGCCGTGATTATCTGTGGTGACAATGGGATTTCACGTGCCACTTGATGTATGTTTTCGTGATCAACTTGCAGGTTTCGTGACATAGGGAACCTATGCATAGGGGTTGGCATAGGTTCTTGACTCTCCGGTAGAAACTTTGGGGCACTCTTTGAAGTACTTTTGTGTTGGTTGGATGAATCTGAGATTGTGTGATACATATCGTATAATCATGCCCACGGATACTTGAGGTGACAATGGAGTATCTAGGTGACATTAGGGTTTTGATTAATTTGTGTCTTAAGGTGTTATTCTAGTATGAACTCTTTTATAGATTGATCCGAAAGAATAAGTTTGAGGTGGTTTCGTACCCTACCATACTCTCTACGTTTGTTCTCCGCTATTAGTGGCTTTGGAGTGACTCTTTGTTGCATGTTGAGGGCTTGTCATATGTTCTATCTATGTTATTATTGTTGAGAGAACTTGCACTAGTGAAAGTATGAACCCTAGGCCTTGTTTCCTATCATTGCAATACCGTTTACGCTCACTTTTACCGCTCGTTACCTTGCTGTTTTTATTATTTCAGATTACAAAAACCCATATGTACTATCTATTTTGCACTTGTATCTTCATCTCTTCGCCGAACTAGTGCACCTATACAATTTACCATTGTATTGGGTGTGTTGGGGACACAAGAGACTCTTTGTTATTTGGTTGCAGGGTTGTTTGAGAGAGACCATCTTCATCCTACGCCTCCTACGGATTGATAAACCTTAGGTCATCCACTTGAGGGAAATTTGCTACGGTCCTACAAACATGTGCACTTGCAGGCCCAACAACGTCTACAAGAAGAAGGTTGTGTAGTAGACATCAGGGAGGCTCTTCCGAGGTTCCCTCCCCTCGTGGGAAGAAAAGGGCTGCCTCCGAAGATTTGGAGACGGAGGTGCCTAAGGAAGGGAAGAAAGCTTCACCAGGGGGCCTTGCCCCGAAGGGCGTCCTTGCCGCATCATGCCTGCAAACGGGCCAGCCCTTCACCAAGCTGTAAGTTTATAATAAACGAGAAGCCATTACTTTTTCCTCTGAGGGTAGTAACCAGGATCAGTTTTTTGCAGTCCGGCTAGTAGCTTGTCTCAACAGGGTTCGTCTTCGGGGGATCTTCTTCTGGAGATGATGGAGAGTGAACCCCCCCGCCTCTCCGCCCCATGGGGCAGGCGACCCCGAGGTGTCGTCAGGAGGAGTCCAGATCCATTGAGGTCGGAAGCTGACACTTCGGCCGCCCCGAGCTCGGTGCGTGCGGCTCCCTTGAAAGGCGATGAGAAGGATCCGTATCAGTCCGGCGCCCATCCGAACACGCTGTCGGGCCTCCTGGAGCAAGCTGCTCTCTTAGAGGGTGACCGTACGCTAATGGGTACGGTGTTGGAGAAGATTTCATCCACCAACAGCGGTTTAAATGAAGCTTTTGGAAGTTTGCTCAAAGGCTTCGAGGTATGCATTAAAATACATAATTTTTTGATAGTTCCGCACGTCTTAGGTGTGCTCCGTGTAGATAGTAGCCCCTGAGACTCTGGTTGCCAGCCCTAGGTGGCAAACGGAGGATCACACTCTCAGGTACTTATTATACTGCATTATACGCATGTGGCTAAGAGTCCGGCGATGGACCGGAATTCTGAACTTGCCGAACTAAGGCGACAAATTGATGTGGTGGATACCGACGTCATGCTTATAAATAAGCGGATTGACGAGTCACAGAGTATGCACTCGTTTTTTCCTTATTTGCTTTAGGAAATATGAAGGGTATTGCAATATTAATATAATATGATGTGGCTGCAGGTGGAGCTACTTCCGTTGGGACCCTGAGGGTGGAATTTACCCTAGCCAAGGAACATGCCCGCGTTAGCAATGCGGCTGCCTCAAAGGCAGCCGAAGACTTGAGAGCCGAACAGGCTGCTCATCGCCGAAGCGAAGAAAAGATAGCCGAGATGGCTGTGGAGCTGAGGGACGCCGTCGGCCGGTATGAGCTTCTCGAGAAGGAGAATCAGGCAAAGGCGGCTGACCTGAAGAAGGCGCTAGATTTGGCTAAGGAGACGCGCTCTGAAATTCGAGACACGCGGGAGGAACTTCGACAAGCCAGAGAAATCGCGGCTGGAATTCCCTATTTGTTGTGGATGAAGTTTTTAGACCCAAAGTATGCTCCGTTGGATAAGCTTTGGAGCGCTGCAGATGAGTATGCGGACTTGGCGAAGAGTGCGGCTGATGCGACCAAGTTGTTCAAGGATCATAAAGATAACGAAATGGATAGGCTATTCTGGTCGCAATTTAGTGCTCCAGCGCGCTCATTACCATTGAGTGAGAAGATGGCCGCTATAGCCGAGCTCCATAGGTTGTCCGGTCTTGCAATGAGGTCTGTAATAGAACATCTATGGCCGAAGGGGCCGAAGCCGGACAGTTACTTTGGTTTGGTGCAACAATTATTTGGCGCCAGATCACGAATCGATGCCGTGAAGAAGTCGGCATGCATAGAGGGTACGTGGATGGCTCTTGCCCGTGTTAAGACATATTGGGCAGATATGGAGGCCACCGGCGTTGCAACCCAGGGTCCGGCAGGAAGCCAAGACCCAGCCGAGCACTATTTTGAGCAGGTCATAGAAGGTGCCCGTAGAATAGAGGCTCAGTTCTTGAAGAATGTCATGTTAGAGTGAAAAAATGATTAACTTTAAACAATTATGTGTTAAATATAGAGGCTATGTTTATACTTTTGCCTGAAAGTGTCGTAATACCTCCTGTGTGGCCATTTATGTATTCATATAACTTGAAAGTTAGCAGTCGTTGGCTTTAGCCCCCACGCATATAATGCGGGGGTGTTCAAAAAATGTATGCATAATCACTCTTGATCCAACGTCTTGGTCCATTAAGGAGGTGATCGCACGTCGAACCAGGCAACCCGACTATACAGCTGTAACACTTTCACTTAGCCATGGGAGTTTAATGGTGGGGCTACTAAGTAGCCCCTAGTACATCCGCGTGCATCCGTATAGGGGCCCGTATGTACGTGACCGGGAAACGGTCCTTCGTTAATGCGGAGGAATCCTATAGATTCCGGTTAGTCTTCGAGTGGTTGACCAGTCTCTCGCTATATCATGACAGTCAGTTTTTGGCTTTCTCTACTAAGGTGCTCATCCGGAATAACCAGGGCACAATCGCAGTAGTTCTCCTTTGGCCGCCTTAGTCGATAGAACGGAACGTAAGGCAGCAAACCCAGGAGCCGGGCAAACCCAACATTTGACCAAAGACATGATTCGGAGCTGATGAATATAAGGCCTAACTCGCGACGCCGAACACTCCCGAAGGTATTCGGACTTTATAACATATACTGGGCTGAGCAACACCCTTGATTATGAACCCTGTATTTCCAGGTACGTGCATTGATCTGTCGTGGAGAAATGCCTATAATGCCAGTATCCGCTATGGGTGTATTGAATACCCAAGGGATGTCAAGCAACAAAAGACAATAAAGAAGGTTTACACAGGGGCTTAATCTAAAGAGAAACCTTTGAGCGGGGCCATGTTGCATGTCTGCGCCTTTGTCTCCGTTGTGCCGTATCCTGGAAGGGTGTCACATGAATAGTGTCTGTAAAAAACTAAAACTCATAAAAGGAGTAAGCGTGCGAAAAGTTGGTACTCTCGATGGATGTTAGAAATACGAGATACTTGCCTATTGATGAGGCAAGCCGAATTGTGGGTTTTATTACATGTTTGCAGCCCCCGGTATCATTTATGGGGATACATGTATAGCACATAGCTCAGGTTTATCCGGGCTGTTGTTGAAAATGGTTGTCTGGACTCGTCTAACCGTGTCCGTGGTCTTGACGACCGATCATGCTTCTGGTGGGAGAGGCCACTTAATGTCCGGCTACCAGAGCCGCCACATACTGCTCTGCGTTGCCGCTAACGGTTATGATGCGACGTGGGTCGGGCATCTTAAGTTTAAGGCAGACGTAGTTAGGTATTGCGTTAAAGCAAGCGAAGGCCATTTTTCCGAGTAATGCATGATAACCGCTGTTGAAGGGAGCGATGTTGAAGAGTAGTTCCTCGCTTCTGAAGTTGTCGGGAGAACTGAATGTCACTTTTAATACGAGGGAGCCCCAGCAGTGGGCCGTGACGCCTGGTATCACTCCATTGAAGGTGGTGCTACTTTGGCTTATTCTGGATGAGTCTATCCTCATCTTGCGGACGGTGTCCTGATATATCAGATTAAGACTACTGCCGTCGTCCATTAGGACTCAAGTGAGATGGTATCCATCAATTATTGGATCGAGCACCAAGGCAGCCGATCCTCCATGTCGGATACTGGCCGGGTGGTCCCTGTGATCAAAGGTGATCGGGCAGGCCGCCCAGGGATTGAATTTAGGGGCAACGAACTCTATGTGAGTTGCATGGACCATGTTTACTGTTTTGACCTGTAGTGGTAATTTTTTTTTGTCCCTCCATGTTCGGCTGGCGAGGCTCATCCTCGTCTTCGCTTGGTGTTTCCCTTCCCTTGTGTTCGGCGTTTAATTTGGCGGCCTGCTTGAAGACCCAGCATTCTCTGTGAGTATGATTTGCAGGTTTTTTGGAGGTGCCATGGATTTGGCACAATCTGTCCAGGACTTTATTCAGGCCGGTCGGTCCCTCTTTACTACCCTTAAATGCCTTCTTTCCTTGGCTGTGGCAAGAACCTCGTAATCCGGCGTTGACCGCCGTGTTGTCCGGACTATCGTCAATGTTCCGACGCTTGTGCTTAGTGCGCCGTGGCTTCCCGTTGCCATCTCGAATTTCGGATGTGCCTGGGTCACTGGTGCCTCTACGGGCCAACCAGCTGTCTTTGCTCGCACAAAAGCGGGTCATAAGGCTTGTTAAAGCCGCCATCGTCCTTGGCTTTCTTCGGCCGAGGTGTCTGGCAAGCCACTCGTCCCGGATACTATGTTTGAAGGCCGCTAAGGCTTCGGCATCCGGACAGTCAACAATTTGATTCTTCTTAGTGAGAAATCTGTTCCACAACTTACGGGGTGACTCTCCGGGCAGTTGTATTATGTGACTTAAATCGTCTGCATCCGGAGGTCGGACATAGGTCCCTTGGAAATTGGCCCTGAAAGCATCCTCAAGTTCCTCCCAACTTCCAATTGAGTTTTCGGGGAGGCTTTTCAGCCAATGCCGAGATGGTCCTTTCAACTTGAGGGGAAGGTATTTGATGGTGTGGAGATCGTCCCCACAAGCCATGTGTATGTGAAGGATAAAATCCTCAATCCAGACCCCAGGGTCTATCATTCCGTGCATATGCCTCTATGTTCACAGGTTTGAATCCCTGTGGAAATTCATGATCCAGCACCTCATCGGTGAAACATAGAGGGTGCACAGCCCCTCTGTATCTGGACATGTCGTGGCATACTGTCGGCTATTGTTGCGCCCGGTGTTGATTCTGAACTGGTATTCGATCAGTGTGATCATTGTGGTGACCATAATCCCGCGTCGGAGCATGTACTCTGGATCCGTAGATGGACCTGGCCGCGCCTTTTTGTCTAGGAGCTCACGTAAGTCTTGCGTGGTATCAGTGGTTGCTCTATCGCGGCCGTGAAGTGGTTGGTCCGGCCGAGTGGCTGTATTGTTCTTTGGCTGAATGGGCGCTGTGGCCTCGTCGTCAAATTCGGGCAGCAGCTTACGTTTTGGGTAGCTCTTTGTGTGGCGATCATCGCCGCATTTTCCTTCAGTGTCCAGCACCTTATTCCATCTTCGGTTGAGTGTATCCTGCGCGGCTTTAAGCCTTCGCTTCTTCTTCTTTAGGCTTCTCGCCGTGGCCATGAGCCTTCTGCAGAGGTTATCTTGTTCCAAGCGTTTCTTTGGGATGATGAATGCATCGTCAACCGGACTGTCCTCCCCTCCGTGGTCATTTTGATGAGTTCGGCCCTCAGGATCGCTGTGATCGGGCGTTTGTTCGGAGTGGCCTGGCTCTTCTTGCTCCATTGCTGGGTTCATATTGTTGCCTTCGGAGTCAACCGGAGTGTCATTTTTCCTTGCGCTGTTATCGCTATTTTTACTGTGACTGGACTTAGAACGGCGCATGCGCCGTCGTTTTTGTTTTTGTCCGGGGGGTTTATCCTCCGTTGTGTCCTTTTTGTTACCGTCGTCTTCCTTAGGCGTGTCCACCATGTAGATGTCATATGATGAAGTGGCGGTCCAGCGCCCCGTGGGCGGTGGTTCCAGATCGTCTCATGCGTTGACGTCCATACCGTCGATGTCGTTGGAGTCGAAATCAAGCGTGTCTGTTACGTCATCGACAATGGCTATGAAGTGGGTGGTGGGTGGGAAGCTATTTTCTTCGTCATCCGTGTCCCACTCGGGCCGGACATAGTTCGGCCAAGAGTCTTCTGTCAAAGAGAGAGACTTTAATGAATTAAGCGCTTCGCCCAAGGGGGAGTGCTGAAAGATATTCGCGGCGGTGAACTCCATTACTGGAGCCCAATCGGACTCGATGGGTCCGGGCGCGTGCGGTTCGGAACCTACATCCGGACACAAGTCCGGGGGTCCGATGGCGCAGATCTCCTTAACGGCGGAGTCTGTGTTCGGCTCTACCGCCGAAGAGTATGCGGCCTCCGTGGCGGGGTCCATCCACTCGTCCTTGGTCGGCGCGATATGCCTCGGATTTAAGTCCGGAGCAGCTGCAAGAGCGATAACCAGTACACTGTCCGATAGCAGATTAAAGTCATGCTCGTCGTGACTGTTTGATACTCCCAATGCAGGCCCGAGTCCGTCGAAGATCAAGTCTCCGCAGATATCGGCCGTGTAATTCAAGTTCCCAAACCTGACCTGACGGCCAGGGGCGTAGCTGTCAATCTGTTCTAGATGGCCAAACAAGTTGGCCCGCAGTGCGAAGCCGCCGAACACGAAGATTTGTCCGGGGAGGAAAGTCTCACCCTAGACTGCATTGTTGAAGGTTGGGGGAGCCATCGAGCCTTACAATGATGACACATAGGAACTCTCAATGAAAGCACCAATGTCGGTGTCAAAACCGGCGGATCTCGAGTAGGGGGTCCCAAACTGTGCGTCTAAGGCTAATGGTAACAGGAGATTGGGCACACGATGTTTTACCCAGGTTCGGGCCCTCTCGATGGAGGTAATACCCTACTTCCTGCTTGATTGGTCTTGATGATATGAGTATTACAAGAGTTTATCTACCACGAGATCGTAGAGGCTAAACCCTAGAAGCTAGCCTGTGGTATGATTGTTGTTGTCCTACGGACTAAACCCTCTGGTTTATATAGACACCGGAGGGGGCTAGGGTTACACAGAGTCGGTTATAGAGAAGGAGATCTACATCCCAATCACCAAGCTTTCCTTCCACGCAAAGGAGAGTCCCATCCGGACATGGGACGAAGTCTTCAATCTTGTATCTTCATAGTCCAACAGTCCGGCCAAAGTACATAGTCCGGCTGTCCGGATACCCCCTTATCCAGGAATCCCTCACCAACGATACCGCTCGGGTCCACCCAGAGGAGGTTTCGGCCAAGACAGTGGCCATGTGGTTGAAGAGTATTACATGGAACAAGGACAACCCAGGGGAGCCAGGAGAGTCGACCCATTCAGTGACAACAACCAGCCAGACAAGGTTTGATCTTTGCTACCGACTGTTTTTCCTGTATGTCTTGCATTTGTCTCTGAATCCGACTGAAATTTATTTGACTCTGTGTCTTGTAGATTTATACTGAGATTTACTCTATGCCCAACGGTGAGCAAGCTTTGGAGCAGGACCAGGAGGGGGAGGACAGTGCGGAAGAGAGCGGCGACTAGCAGTCTCCAGAGGATGATGACGAGGAGGAGAGTGACGAGTCAGACGATGACGAGGTGGTCGACTCGCCACCATGCTCCGAGCGCCGATCCAAGCTTCACCATGATCCAGTGGGCGGGCGTGGCAAGACGGCGGCTCCAAGCACCCAAGCACAGAAACGCACTCGGACGTTGACTCCGGAGCCGACGGAGAAGACTGCCAAGCAGCCCAAGGTCGCGCCCTCGAAGACTCGGAAGACCCTGCCTAAAATCAAGATCAACGTCCCTGTTGCCTCTGGGTGAGCGCTCGATCTTTCTGTGTTTTCTTCTGCCGACCGATATTTCTGTTCTGACCGAATGGATTGTAAACTTTTCTAGCCCAGGCTCTGCCGCGACTGACATGGACGTTGACAAGGCTCCAGGTGATGAGGAAACCGATGACGCGACCACCTCAAAAGCTAGTAAGTTCCATTCGACTTGGATTAATTCTGTCGATTGAACCTTTGAGGTTGCTTTTTTTCGCAGCCCCACGGGACGTTGTCGTGCTTCCGGACAATGAAGAAGAAGAAGTGCCTCTGAGAGAGAGAAGGAGGAGGGGCAAGGCGTCAAACGGGAAAGCGCCCGAGGGTCAGGTCCCTCGATCGACACTGGTGCCAGAGACAGTGGTCGAGCGGTCCGGAGATCCGACTCGGACCAACGTCACTTTCGCCAATCCTCTAATGACTGATCGACCGTCGGGGTCGACTGCTTGAACTTCTGCTGCTCCAGTACAACTCCATGCATCTGACCCTGTGCCTGCCCCGATTGCGCTGTCGCCATCGCTCTTTGTCACATATCAGACACCAGATGACTCACCGAGTGCCGCCACGGAGGCCCTTCTCCAGGTGAATCTCGTGATGGAGCAGATGAAGGTGGTGCATGAGGCCAGTCAGGTAGCTTATAATGCTAGCACCGCTCTGCAGACCAACGTCAAGGTTAGTTGATTCCCGACTGGACTCTTGAAAAATGATAATTGTCGATGTTTCTTCGCTTCCCATATGGAGCTCTCAAATGAGCGTTCTGGAACCTTTTATTTGCATCTACTATCATGGGTCTGTGTTTCACATCCAATCACCCACTGGGGTGTTTCTGTCTTAGAGCTGTATAGGTCTTCCACGTGAGTCGACTTAGGTTTAAGTCGAGTGTTCTTCCGAACCAGTGGGGGCACGCAGAGTGCACCCACTGGGTGTAGTCCCCAAGACCACAGTCAACTGTTGGTAGTCGGCTGGGGTATGAGAATCTACTTTTTTTACTCACGCTGGGCAGACCATGCCGAGTGTAAAACCAAACCAGTGGGGGCACGCTAAGTGCACCCACTGGGTGTAGTCCCCGAGACTACTGTTGAATGTTTGATTCGGCATTAGTCTTAGAGCAACTTTCACTTTGATTATCTTTTGTTTCTGTCCACTGACATATCTTGTTTGCTGACTGCAGAGGTCTTGTGATCTTGGGGCTCAACTTTCTGAATTGAACAAGAAGCAAATCAGCCTCAACCTTGACTTGGAACTGGCCAAGAAGAACCTCAAGACTGCTCAGGACGAAGTAGCTGTCATGGGAGGTAACCAATCGTCGAATGTCTATTTTGTGACTCACTCTTCCCCATATTTTTTCTTTCAGTCTCTTTGAACCGAGTGACTTCACTCGAACAGATGTGCGTAGTGAAAACCGTCAACTTCAAGCTCGTCTAAAGAATGTTATTTCTTTAGAGAAAATGAAGCAGGCTCTGGAGAAGAAGGATCAGGATCTTACTGCAGCCCAGAAGGAGGCACGAGAGAAAACAACGCTTGCGGACAAGAAGCTGGCTTCAGTCAGCAAGTTATAAGAGGAGAACTCTAAGCTGAAGACTGTCGTCTCTGAAGCCAACCGGGAGGTCGACCAACTGAAGAAAGACAAGGATAGCCTAACCAATGAAGTTGGAAACCTCAAGGCCAAAAAGGACGAGTTAGAGTCTTATCTGGGAAGCTTGCTACAAAGCTGGTCTTGAAGCTTGAATGTATTCTTGTTTGACTGATTTGTTACTATCGACTGACATGTCTTGTCAAATTGTCGAC
Organism: Triticum aestivum; assembly: GCF_018294505.1. Classification (NCBI taxonomy): domain Eukaryota; kingdom Viridiplantae; phylum Streptophyta; class Magnoliopsida; order Poales; family Poaceae; genus Triticum; species Triticum aestivum. Next base: position 558,948,865 of record NC_057798.1, read on the forward strand.
TCACTGTTTTTTCCGAATGTGTAGAACTTTGTCAAGACTTTGAAGCGGAGACTGGGTGGGTTGAGACCGGTCTCGACCCCATAAATTGTCTCGTCAAAGATGATGTCGCGATGAATGTGCTGCGGTTGGAATCACGCATGGACAACACTGTTGCTTATCTTGCCCGACTGAAGGCGGCGATGACTCGAGTTGATGTTGAACTCTGGCCTCAGGAGGAACTCTCACAAGACCTCGAGTCTCTAATGGCTCGACTGAATCAGATGCCTGGACGAGTGCAAGAATGGAAGAAATCATCTGCTCGCTGTGGTGCTGATGTCACCCTGTCGTTGGTCCGAGTGCACTACAAGGACGTCAGAGAAGACAAGCTAGCGGAACTCAAGGTCGCGAACACCAAAAGTACACTTTCTAGTCCTTCATGGACACTTTCCTTGACGCCGCCACTCGCATCGCATACAACACTGACCTTGACAGTTTCTACGATCCAGCAAGTCCTTCTCCTGATGAGTGATCAAAAACATTATGCCCCATCTTTATTTGCCTCAGAATGCCAAGTGATTATGTAATCATTAAACTTTTTCAGGCCTGATGCCTGAGTACTTCTGCCTGTTGCGGTCTTGAACTTTTGCAAGGTTTATCTGAACTTGAATTCCTCTGAATATCGTGGCTTTTGTTCTGGCTTTGAACTGTTTCTTGGCTCCGAGTGGATTTGATCTTCTCACCTTTTGCCGAGTAAAAAGTACATTGTACTTGTAATGGAGCTCAGATGTGGCGTTTAGTCGACGCCTCGTCATCCTTGCGGATAGGGATGGTGTATTGTACTTGTGACACAGCTCATATGTGGTGTTCGATCGACACCTCGTCGTCCTTGCGGATCTGGATAGTACATTGTATTTGTGACGCAGCTCAGACATGGTGTTAAATGGACACCTCGTCGTCCTGGCGGATAGGGATGGAGCGTACATTGTATTTGTGGCGTAGCTTAGAGGATATTTGTGACCTAGGTGAGTACGGGGTCGCGGCTAAGTCCCCGAGTGGAAGGATAGCTCTCCACTCGGAATGTTTTTTAACTTAGGCGATTGCGGGGTCGCAGCTAAACCCCCGAGTGGGAAGATCACTCTCCACTCGGAATGTTTTTTTAACTTAGGCGATTTTGGGGTCGCAACTAAGCCCCCGGGTAGGAGGATTGCTCTCCACTCAGAATGTTTTTTAACTTAGGCGATTATGGGGTCGCAGCTAAGCCCCCGAGTGGGAGGATTGCTCTCCACCCGGAATGTTTTTTAACTTAGGCGATTACGGGGTTGCACCTTAAGCCCCCGAGTGGGAGGATCGCTCTCCACTCGTAATGTTTTTACCTTAGGCGATAACGGGGTCGCAGCTAAGCCCCCGAGTGGAAGGATTGCTCCCCACTCGGAATATTTTTTAACTTAGGCGATTACGGGGTTGCAGCTAAGCCCCCGAGTGGGAGGATCACTCTCCACTTGGAATTTTTTTTAACTTAGGCGATTACGGGGTCGCAGCTAAGCCCCCGAGTGGGAGGATTGCTCTCCACTTGGAATGTTTTTTAACTTAGGCGATTACGGGGTCGCAGCTAAGCCCCCAGTGGGAGGATTTCTCTCTACTCGGAATGTTTTTTAACTTAGGCGATTACGGGGTCGCACCTAAGCCCCTGAGTGGGAGGATCACTCTCCACTCGGAATGTTTTTTAACTTAGGAGATTACGGGGTCGCAGCTAAGCCCCCGAGTGGGAGGATCGCTCTCCACTCGGAATGTTTTTTAAGTTAGGCGATTACGGGGTCGCAGCTAAGCCCCCGAGTGGGAGGATTGCTCTTCACTCGGAATGTTTTTTAACTTAGGCAATTACGGGGTCGCAGGTAAGCCCCTGATGTCTACTACACAACCTTCTTCTTGTAGACGTTGTTGGGCCTGCAAGTGCACAAGTTTGTAGCACAGTAGCAAATTTCCCTCAAGTGGATGACCTAAGGTTTATCAATCTGTAGGAGGCTTAGGATGAAGATGGTCTCTCTCAAGCAACCCTGCAACCAAATAACAACGAGTCTCTTATGTCCCCAACACACCCAATACAATGGTAAATTGTATAGGTGCACTAGTTCGGCGAAGAGATGGTGATACAAGTGCAAAATAGATAGCAAAAATAGGTTTTTGTAATCTAAAGTTATAAAAACAGCAAGGTAACTAAAGATAAAAGTGAGCGTAAACGGTATTGCAATGATAGGAAACAAGGCCTAGGGGTTCATACTTTCACTAGTGCAATTTCTCTCAACAATAATAACATAGATAGATCATATAACAATCCCTCAACATGCTACAAAGAGTCACTCCAAAGCAACTAATAGCGGAGAACAAACGTAGAGATTATGGTAGGGTACGAAACCACCTCAAAGTTATTCTTTCGGATCGATCTATTCAAGAGTTCGTACTAGAATAACACCTTAAGACACAAATCAACCAAAACCCTAATGTCACCTAGATACTCCATTCTCACCTCAAGTATCCGTGGGCATGATTATACGATATGCATCACACAATCTCAGACTCATCCAACCAACACAAAGTACTTCAAAGAGTGCCCCAAAGACTCTACCGGAGAGTCAAGAAAACGTGTGCCAACCCCTATGCATAGGCTCATGGGCGGAACCCGCAATTTGGTCACCAAAACATACATCAAGTGGAACGTGATATCCCATTGTCACCACAGATAAACACGGCAAGACATACATGAAGTGTTCTCATCATAAAGACTCAATCCAATAACATAACTTCAAGAGGGAAACTCAATTCATCACAAGAGAGTAGAGGGGGAGAAACATCATAAGATCCAACTATAATAGCAAATCTGCGATACATCAAGATCGTGCCATAGAGAGAACACGAGAGAGAGAGAGAGAGAGAGAGAGAGAGAGAGAGAGAGAGAGAGATCAAATACAGAGCTACTGGTACATACCCTCAGCCCCGAGGGTGAACTACTCCCTCCTTGTCATGGATAGCGCCGAGATGATGAAGATGGCCACCGGTGATGGGATCCCCCTCCGGCAGGGTGTCGGAACAGGCTCCCGAGAGGTTTTTGGTGGCTATAGAGGCTTGCGGCGGTGGAACTCCTGATCTATCGTGATATTCGATGTTTTTAGGCTACGTAGGCTTATATAGGCGAAAGAAGTCGGTCGTGGGGGTGCTCGAGGGGTCCACGAGACAGGGGGCGCGCCCAGTAGGGGGGGGGGGCTATCTCCTGGGCTCCTCGAGTATCTTCTGACGTGAACTCCAAGTCTCCAGGATGATAATCTTCCAAAAAATCACATTGCCGAAGGTTTCATTCCGTTTGGACTCTGTTTGATATTCCTTTCCTTCGAAATACTGAAACAGGCAATAAAACAGCAATATGGGCTGGGCCTCCGGTTAATAGGTTAGTCCCAAAAGTAATATAAAAGTGTATAATAAAGCCCATAATCATTCAAAACAGGTAATATAATAGCATGAATGCTTCATAAATTAAAGATACGTTGGAGACGTATCAGCATCCCCAAGCTTAATTCCTACTCGTCCTCGAGAAGGTAAATGATAAAGAAATAATTTATGAAGTATGAATGCTAGAGGTGCACAAGTTTGATCAATGATAATTTCAATCACCTTTACTAGCATCATTCTATGTCATAACAGTAGTTCATCTCATACAACTTTTCATGATCAAGTAACAAGCAATTCACATGTTAAAGCATAGACCATAAACTTTCTTGAAAACTAGCAAACTTCATTCTTAGTCATCAAACAATTGCAATTCATCCTATTTTCCGGAAGGGTCTATGTCAGAGCTTTGATTTAGCAAACTTCACATACTCAGCTATCATATAGTCTTCTACAATTGCTAACACTCACGCAATACTTGTGGTTATGAAGTTTTAATCAGACACAGAGAAATATTGGGGCTTATAATGTTGCCTCAAAACGTATTCACCTTTGGGTGATGTCAACAATAATAGTTCATGCTAACATACATCCAATTTGATATATATATATTAGGATCACCCCAACACAAAGTGCTTGCCAAAGGATAAAATGAAAAAGGGAAAGGTGAAGATCACCTTGACTCTTGCATAAAGTAAAAGACATAAAGTAAAAGATAGGCCCTTCACAGAGGGAAGCAGAGGTTGTCATGCGCTTTTAGGGTTGGATACACAAAATCTTAATGCGAAAGAACGTCACTTTATATTTCCCCTTGTATATGGACCTTTATTATGCAGTCCGTCGCTTTTATTGCTTCCATAACAAGATCGTACAAAGATATAAGTGAAGATTAATGAGTAGCTAAATAATTATGTAACTATGTGAAGACTCTCTCCCATTAAGGAATTCAGATATTGGTATTGTGTTCAAACAACGAGCAAAGCAAAATAAAATGACATTGCCAGGATAGCACAACTCATGTGAAGAAGCAAAAACTTAGGCTCAACCGATACTAACCGATAGTTGTTGAAGAAGAAAGGTGGGATGCCTACAGGGGCATCCCCAAGCTTAGATGCTTGAGACTTCTTGAAATATTATCTTGGGGTGCCTTGGACATCCCCAAGCTTGAACTTTTGTGTCTCCTTAATTCCTCTCATATCATGGTTTCTCTTTTTATCAAAAGGCTTCATTCACACCAAACTCAACAAGAACTCGTGAGATAGGTTAGTATAAACCAATGCAAAACCTTATCATTTTCTACTGTAACAAATCACTTAAATTATTATTCAACATTGCATAATAAATGTCTCTGCATATTTAATACCCCTATCCTCAAATAGAATCATTGAACAAGCAAACATATGCAAACAATGCAAACATAATAGCAATCTGCCAAAATAGTATAGCCTGTAAAGAATGCAAGAGTATCAATACTTCCTTGACTCCAAAAATTATGAGAAAAATACTACGATGTAATCCCTCCGTTTCTAAATATAAGTCTTTGTAGAGATTCTACTATGAACTACATACGGATGTATATAGATGCATTTTAAGTGTGAATTCATTCATTTTGCTCCGTATGTAGTCCACCTAGTAGAATCTCTACAAAGACTTACATTTAGGAACAGAGGGAGTAGAAGATTTATCAGAGTTCAACATGCAAAAATATTCAACATTATACCATTCTCTGACTTTTCTAGGGAATTTTTGCAACAGCGGTAAACTTTCTGTTTTCAAACAGCAACATGTATACTAGCAAAATAAGCATGGTAAAGGCTATCCTTGACATTTTTATTGAAAATAAAGATTAAAAACATTATTCTAGATAACAGCAAGAAAATACTAACAAAATAAAATGACGCTCCAAGCAAAACACATATCATGTGGTGAATAAAAATATAGCTCCAAGTAAAGTTACCGATGAACGAAGACGAAAGAGGGGATGCCTTCCGGGGCATCCCCAAGCTTAGGCTCTTGGTTGTCCTTGAATATTACCTTGGGGTGCCTCGAGCATCCCAAATCTTAGGCTCTTTCCACTCCTTATTCCGTAGTCCATCGAAACTTCACCCAAAACTTGAAAACTTCAACCACACAAAACTCAAAACAAAACTCGTAAGCTCCGTTAGTATAAGAAAATAAAACCACCACTTAGTTACTGCAATTAACTCATTATAAATTCATATTGGTGTTAAACCTACTGTATTCCAAATTATCTATGGTTCATACCCTCCGATACTACTCATAGATTCATCAAAATAAGCAAACAACACATAGAAAACAGAATCTGTCAAAAATAGAACAGTCTGTAGTAATCTGTATCAAACGTATACTTCTGGAACTCAAACAATTCTCAAATAAATTGCTGGACCTGAGGAATTTGTCTATTAATCATCTGTAAAAAGAATCAACCTAAAAACGCTCTCCAGTAAAAAATGGCAGCTAATCTCGTGAGCGCAAAAGTTTCTGTTTTTTACAGCAAGATCACATAAACTTCACCCAAGTCTTCCCAAAGGATCTACTTGGCACTTTATTGAAACAAAAACTATAAAACATGATTAATACAGTAGCATAATAATGTGGACACAAAAAAACAGTAAGGATAAATATTGGGTTGTCTCCCAACAAGCGCTTTTCTTTAATGCCTTTCTACCTAGGCATGATGATGACAATGATGCTCACATAAAAGATAAGAATTGAAACATAACGGGAGCATCATGAAGCATATGACTAGCACATTTAAGTCTAACCCACTTCCTATGCATAGGGATTTTGTGAGCAAACAAATTATGGGAACATTAATCAACTACCATAGGAAGGCAAAACAAGCATAACTTTAAAATTTTAAGCACATGGAGAGGAAACTTGATATTATTGCAATTCCTACAAGTATATGTTCCTCCCTCATAATAATTTTCAGTAGCATCATGAATGAATTCAACAATATAACCAGCACCTAAAGTATTCTTTTCATGATCTACAAGCATAGAAAATTTACTACTCTCCACATAAGCAAATTTATTCTCATCAATAGTAGTGGGAGCAAACTCAACAAAATAATTATCATGTGAGGCATAATCCAATTGGAAACTAAAATGATGATGACAAGTTTCATGGTTATCATTATTCTTAATAGCATACAAGTCATCACAATAATCATCATAGATAGCAACTTCGTTCTCATAATCAATTGGGACCTCTTCCGAAATAGTGGAATTATCACTAAATAAAGTTGACACTCTTCCAAATCCACTTTCATGTTCATCACAATAAGATTCAACATCCTCCAAAATAGTGGGATCACTACTTCCTAAAGTTGACACTCTTCCAAACCCACTTTCATCAATATAATCATCATAAATAGGAGGCATGCTTTCATCATTACAAACATTCTCATCAAAACTTGGGGGATAAAAAATATCATATTCATCAAACATAGCTTCCCCAAGCTTGTGGCTTTGCATGACATTAGCATCATGGATATTCAAGGAATTCATACTAACAACATTGCAATCATGCTCATCATACAATATAGTACCAAACATTTTAATGCATTCTTCTTCTAGCACTTGAGCACAATTTTCCTTTCCATCAAACTCACGAAAGATATTAAAAAGACGAAGCGTATGAGACAAACTTAACTCCATTTTTTTGTAGTTTTCTTTTATAAACTAAACTAATGATAAAACAAGAAACAAAAAGACTTGATTGCAAGATCTAAAGATATACCTTCAAGCACTCACCTCCCCGGAAATGGTGCCAGAAAAGATCTTGATGTCTACTACACAACATTCTTCTTGTAGACATTGTTGGACCTGCAAGTGAACAGGTTTGTAGGACAGTAGCAAATTTCCCTCAAGTGGATGACCTAAGGTTTATCAATCCGTAGGAGGTGTAGGATGAAGATGGTCTCGCTCAAGCAACCCTGCAACCAAATAACAAAGAGTCTCTTGTGTCCCCAACACACCAATCAATGGTAAATTGTATAGGTGCACTAGTTCGGCGAAGAGATGGTGATACAAGTGCAATATAGATAGTAGAAATAGGTTTTTGTAATCTGAAATTATAAAAATAGCAAGGTAACTAAAGATAAAAGTTAGCGTAAACGGTATTGCAATGATAGGAAACAAGGCCTAGGGTTCATACTTTCACTAGTGCAAGTTCTCTCAACAATAATAACATAGATAGATCATATAACAATCCCTCAACATGCAACAAAGAGTCACTCCAAAGCAACTAATAGCGGAGAACAAACATAGGGATTATGGTAGGGTACGAAACCACCTCAAAGGTATTCTTTCGGATCGATCTATTCAAGAGTTCGTACTAGAATAACACCTTAAGATACAAATCAACCAAAACCCTAATGTCACCTAGATACTCCATTGTCACCTCAAGTATCCGTGGGCATGATTATACGATATGCATCACACAATCTCAGATTCATCCAACCAACACAAAGTACTTCAAAGAGTGCCCCAAAGTCTCTACCGGAGAGTCAAGAAAACGTGTGCCAACCCCTATGCATAGGTTCATGGGCGGAACCGGCAAGTTGGTCACCAAAACATACATCAAGTGGCACGTGATATCCCATTGTCACCACAGATAAACACGACAAGACATACGTCAAATGTTCTCATCATAAAGACTCAATCCAATGAGATAACTTCAAGAGGGAAACTCAATTCATCACAAGAGAGTAGAGGGGGAGAAACATCATAAGATCTAACTATAGTAGCAAAGCTCGCGATACATCAAGATCGTGCCATACAGATAACACGAGAAAGAGAGAGAGATCAAACACATAGCTACTGGTACATACCCTCAGCCCTGAGGGTGAACTACTCCCTCCTCGTCATGGATAGTGCCGGGATGATGAAGATGGCCCCCGGTGATGGGATCCCCCTCCGGCAGGGTGCCGGAATGGCCTCCCGAGAGGTTTTTGGTGGCTACAGAGGCTTGCGGCGGCGGAACTCTTGATGTATCTTGATATTCAATGTTTTTAGGGTATGTAGGCTTATATAGGCGAAAGAAGTCGGTCGGGGTGTGCTCGAGGGGTCCACGAGATAGGGGGTGCGCCCAGTAGGGGGGGGGGCTATATCCTAGGCTCCTCGAGTATCTTCTAACATGAACTCCAAGTCTCCAGGATGATAATTTTCCAAAAAATCACGTTGTCGAAGGTTTCATTCCGTTCGGACTCCGTTTGATATTCCTTTCCTTCGAAATACTGAAATAGGCAATAAAACAGCAATATGGGCTGGGCCTCCGGTTAATAGGTTAGTCCCAAAAGTAATATAAAAGTGTATAATAAAGCCCATAATCATTCAAAACAGGTAATATAATAGCATGAATGCTTCATAAATTTTAGATACGTTGGAGACGTATAAGCCCCCGAGTGGGAGGATCGCTCTCCACTCGAAATGTTTCCTAACTTAGGTGATTACGGGGTCATAGCTAAGCCCCCGAGTGGGAGGATCGCTCTCCAGTCAGAATGTTTTTTAACTTAGGCGATTACGGGGTCGCAGCTAAGCCCCCGAGTGGGAGGATTGCTCTCCACCCGGAGTGTTTTTAACTTAGGCGATTACGGGGTCGCAGCTATGCCCCCGAGTGGGAGGATTGCTCTCCACTCGGGATGTTTTTTAACTTAGGCGATTATGGGGTCGCAGCTAAGCCCCCGAGTGGGAGGATTGCTCTCCACTCGGAGCGTTTTTCAACTTAGGCGATTTTGGGGTCGTAGCTAAGCCCCCGAGTGGGAGGATTGCTCTCCACTCGGAGTGTTTTTTAACTTAGGTGAATCAGGTTCGCGGCTAAGCCACCCACTGGGGGATTTGACTGATTATGAGGAACCAATCAATATGGTATTGAAAAAATCTTGTCTTTGGGAAACAAACTGATGTGCTTTTATTACAACTCGTCGGGTCGAGTGACTTTTCAGTATAGAAAGGACGAAGCAGCTCCGCGTTCCATGCACGTGGCTCGTCCGTCTTCTTGGCAACGTTGTAAATGTGATACGCTCCATTGTGAAGCACCTTGGTGATGATGAAGGGACCTTCCCAGGCCGGAGCGAGTTTGTGAGGTCGCTTCTGAACCACTCGGAGCACAAGGTCTCCTTCCTGAAATGCTCGACCTCTGATGTTACGAGCCTGGAATCGACGCAGATCTTGCTGATAGATGGTCGACCGAACCAAAGCCATCTCACGCTCTTCCTCCAGGAGATCGACTGCGTCTTTGCGTGCTTGCTCAGCTTCATCTTCTGAGAACAGTTCCACTCGGGGAGTGTTGTGCAGCAAGTCACTCGGAAGCACAACCTCAGCTCTGTACACCAGGAAGAAAGGAGTTCGATCAGTCGACCGGTTGGGCATCGTTCTCAGTCCCCATAGGACTGAAGGCAATTCAGTCACCCAAGCTCCAGCAGCATGCTTAAGATCAGGCATCAGTCGAGGCTTTATTCCTTGAAGGACCAAACCATTCGCTCTTTCTGCCTATCCATTCGACTGCGGGTGTGCGACGGACGCATAATTGACCCGAGTGCCTTGGGAAGTGCAGAACACCCTGAACTCATCAGAATCAAAGTTGGAGCCGTTATCTGTGATGATGCTGTGAGGAACTCCATATCTGAATATCAACTCTCTCATGAAACAGACGGCAATGCTTGCTCCAAAGTTTTTGATGGGCTTGGCTTCGATCCACTTGGTGAACTTGTCGACTGCTACGAGTAAATGGGTGAAACCACTCGTGCCGGTCTTGAAGGGCCCAACCATATCCAATCCCCAGACTGCAAACGGCCAGACGAGTGGAATAGTCTTTAGGGCAGATGCGGGCTTGTGAGACATGTTGGAGTAGAACTGGCAACCTACGCACTTGTCAAGGCCAATAGAATCCCACTCGGTATGCTTTGGCCACGATGGTCCGAGAGGACGCATGATGACCACAGGTCCCCGAGTGGATGTCGTTTAGGATCATTCAACCTTCTTCTGATGTGATGCAGCATTGGGCCACTCCTGTGACACTTTCTTTGTAAAGCTGCCCTTTCATCACGGTGAAGGCTTTCGATCGACGAACTATCTGGTGAGCCTCATCTTCATCCTCTGGGAGTTCCTTTCTGAGAATGTACGCAATGTACGGTACTGTCCAATCGGGCGTGACAACTAGGACTTTCGGGATCAGGCCGACCACGGCCGGAACCTCGATCTCAGTCGGGTTGGTTGAACTTATTGGTTGCAGGGGATCTTCCTTGAAGGGATCTTCTTGTACTAACGGGGTATGGAGATTCTCCAAGAACACATTGCTGGGAATAGGCTTCCGACTGGAACCTATCTTCGCTAGATCATCAGCAGCTCGATTCTTGATTCGTGGGGTGTGGTGGAGCTCTAACCCCTCAAACTTCTTCTCTAGCTTTCTCACTGCATTGCAGTAACCTGTCATTGCGGGACTCCTGACGTGCCATTCCTTCATTACTTGATTAACCACTAATTCTGAGTCACCATAAACCATTAGGCACCGGACACCGAGTGAAATGGCCATACGAAACCCATACAATAGTGCCTCATACTCTGCTTCATTGTTTGATGAATCAAAGTGAATCTAGAGGACATAACTGAGCTTGTCTCCTCGTGGTGATACTAAGACCACTCCTGCATCAGAGCCATTCAATATTTTGGACCCATCAAAGAACACAGTCCAATGTTCCGACTGGATTTGAATCGGCTGTTGTTGTTCTGTCCACTCTGCGAGGAAATCTGTAATTGCTTGAGACTTAATGGCCTTCTTTGCCTCAAATTTGATATCTAAAGGAAGAAGTTCAATCGCCCATTTTGCCACTCGACCAGTTGCATCTCTGTTATTCAGAATCTCTGGCAATGGAGCTTCACTGACGACTGAAATTGAATGATCAGAGAAATAGTGTGCAACCTTCTTTGTGGTCAGGTAAATCCCATAAACAAGCTTCTGATAGTGAGGATATCTCTGCTTGGATGGGGTTAAAACTTCTGAGATGTAATACACCGGGCGCTGAACTTTGAAGTCCTTGCTTTCTTCTTCCCGCTCGACTGTGAGCATGGTGCTAACAACTTGTCCAGTGGCTGCGATGTAAAGCGGTAGGGGCTCCTTGCTAACCATAGCAGCAAGCACCGGCTGGGTGGAAAGCAGGGCTTTGAGCTCCTCAAATGTTGCTTCAGCTTCGTCATTCCACTTGAACTTGTCAACCTTCTTCATTAGTTGGTAAAGAGGCAGTGCCTTTTCACCGAGACGTGAGATGAATCGACTCAATGCAGCCAAATAATCAGTAAGCTTCTAAACGTCATGCACACGCACTGGGCATTTCATTTGGAGGATTTTGCCAATCTTCTCTGGGTTTGCGTCGATCCCTCTTTCAGAAATGAGAAAACCGAGTAACTTTCCGCCTGGGACTCCAAATGTGCACTTCGATGGATTAAGCTTGATAGCATACCTTCTCAGGTTGGCAAAGGTTTCAGCAAGGTCGGTCAGCAGGTCGGAACCTTTGCGTGAGTTGACCACTATGTCATCCATGTATGCTTCCACATTCCGACTGATTTGAGTGAGCAGGCACTTCTGAATCATGCGCATGAATGTGGCACCAGCATTCTTGAGGCCGAAGGGCATAGTAACATAGCAAAAACACCCGAACGGGGTGATGAAAGCCGTTTTTATCTCATCGGGTCCATACAGTCGGATCTGATGGTACCCGGAATAAGCGTCCAGGAAGGACAGTCGCTCACATCCCGCAGTTGAGTCAACAATATGGTCAATGCGGGGTAGAGGAAAAGGATCTTCTTCTTGAAGTCAATACACATTTTAAGTGATTTGTCTTTCTTGGGAACCATAACAACATTGGCGAGCCACTCGGAGTGGTATATCTCGCAGATGAACTCAGCTGCCAGGAGATGAGCCACCTCCTCACCAATGGCCTTTCTCTTCTCCATGGCGGACCAACGGAGATGCTCCTTAACAGGTTTAACTTTTTGGTCGACTCGCAAATGGTGCTCAGCCAGCTCCCTGGGTACACCCGGCGTGTCAGATGGCTTCCATGAAAAGATGTCCCAGTTCTCACAGAGGAGCTGGATGAGCACTTCTTCCTATTTGCTGTCGAGTGTCGTCGAGATATGGGTCGGAGCAGCATTGGGGTCGGTCGGGTAAACATGAACTGGCTTGGTCTCGCCGACCGACTGAAATGCAGACTCCGAGGCAGGCCTCTTAGCACGCAGAAAATCACTCGGATTTGCGGTCTTCTGGTACTCTTGAAACTCTACTGCTGCCATCTGCTCATCTGCTATCTTTGCTCCATCTTGAAGACAATCTTCCGCTCTCTGACGGTTACCGGAAACCGTTATTACGCCTCTGGGACCAGGCATCTTCATCTTGAGATATGCATAGCATGGTAGAGGCATAAAGCTAGCATAAGCAGGTCTGCCCAGAATGGCATGATATGCACTCTGGAAATCCACAACTTCAAACGTCAACTTCTCCTTGCGGTAATTCTTCTCGTCGCTGAAAACCACGTCGAGAGTGATCTGACTGAGTGATTCGTCTTTCTTTCGTGGGATGATTCCATCGGACTGCATGTTACTCTCGCTAAGTTTGGACATCGGAATGCCCATTCCTTTGAGGGCCTCAGCATACAGAATATTCAGGCCACTGCCACCATCCATCAGGACCTTAATCAGTCGGGTGCCCCCCACGACTGGGTCGACCACCAGCGCCTACCACCCAGGGGTAGCTATGCGTGCCGGGTGGTCGGACTGGTCGAATTTAATGGTTTTTGTTGCTAGAGCAACCATGTTCACCTCTCTGTGAATGACCCTTTAGTCGACTTTTGCTCTCAATATCTGCAAAAATCACCAAGGTGGCATTGACATTGGGGTAACCGTCGTCATCATCCTTATCCTCTTCTTCCTTCTTGGGATCTTTGTCCTTATCGCTGGGTTTACTTTCTCGGAAGCTCTGGATTAGGAGTCGGCATTGTCGAGTAGTATTCTTGGGGAGAATCAGGTTCCCCTCCTCATACTTCTTGGTGTGAATATGACACGGCAAATCCATCGCATCATTTCCTTCCTGGTCCTTCACCTTCTTGGGGGTCCAGGGCCCTTTAGGTTTCCCTTTGAACTTTCCTTGATTCAACACTGCTGCCTCAGCCTTTCGATTCTGCTTCCGACTGGAATTTCCTCCTCCAGTGTCCTGGGCAACTGTTTCGTGCTTGCCACTCCTGAGTCGGTCTTCCTCTTCGCCGTTTGCATATTTGGTGTCAATCTCCATCATCCGAGTCAAAGACATATCACCAGTTCGACCGAACTTCAGACTAAGCTCTCTGTAGTGAACACCTTCCTTGAAGGCACAGACTGCTTGGTGATCTGACACGTTCTCCACTGTGTGGTGCAGAGTGATCCATCTCTGGATGTAGTCTCTCAAGGTTTCATTCGGTTTTTACACGCAATGTTGCAACTCTGGTAGACCAGCAGGTCTCTTGCAAGTGCCCTCAAATGTTCTGGTAAACAGTCAGGCTAACTCATCCCAACTCAAAATGCTTCCAGGGGCTAGCTGATTCAACCAAGCCCTGGCAGAACGATCAAGCATCAGAGGGAGGAGCTTCATGGCCACCTAATCACTGCCGCCGCCAATGTGAACAGCCACTCGGTAATCCTCAATCCAAGTGTCGGGCTTCGACTCTCCTGTGAACTTGCTGACGCCAGTCGCCAGTCTGAAGTTATGGGGGATATCAGCAACTCTGATGGCCCTTCCAAGGCACTCGGGGCTGGAAACGTGGATTCTGCTTCCAATGGGTCTGTCCTGATCAAGCCCTTCTCTGTATGCTCTGTTCCGGTCGACCAAACCCTGCACAAGGACGAACCTTGAATCAAAGCCGGGCACTCTGGAGTCGACTGGAACTCTGCTCTCGTTCCCATACGGACGCCTATCGTCATTGCACCGGGGCACGTATCACCCGTCCCTCGGAAGGGGCGAAGGCGCTCGACGGTAGTTGTCGCGGCCGTATTCACGATCATATTCTCCGTGAGCTCTTCCCAGGTACTGATCCTGGCGGTGATCACGACCTCCATGCCACAAAGGGGACCTAGGACTGTGCACCAACTGATCGGTATCTCCTCTCACTGATCTGCTATGGATTCTATTCCGCGACTGGGAACAACGGAGTTCTGGTCTCCCGGTGCTCGGAGCAGCGTTCTGATCTATTCTAAGCCTCTTCCAGCCTCTGAACGGGACGACTGAATGGACTCTGCAATACGTGCAGCGGCTGCCAAATTCTGAATCGGTGTACGGAATACCTAAGTTTCTGGTGGAAACAATTGTCGTGGACACCGACTGGCCTCGGGGATCAGTCGAGGGCACGCTCATCGAGAGAATATTGGAGATTATCCAAACGAGTGCGCTCAGCCAGAGCGGCCAGGTGCACCGCCTCCAAGGCCCGGGCCTCGGTGGTTTCCCCTATGATGGGGGTCTGGAGAGCCTCCACATTGCGGTGATGCAGCTCCTCCCTCTGCTGCGAGCTGAGAGGTTGGGGTTGATACTCTTCATGGTCGAGTTACGGGCTAGCGCTTCTGCCGTCGTCGCCGCTGCGACGAAAGCCAGGCAGACCACGATGGGAGTCGACCATGAGGGCCTCCGCCGCGGGGTCACAACTCCCGCTCTCAGAGAAGGTATCTGCGAAATCAGCCAACAGGTCGACCGATCCGCAAGGAAACACGTCGGGCTCAATTGCCGCGACTTGAGGGGTGAAATCCTGATGAGCCACCGCGTGTCTCACCCACCGCTGGAGCCGCGAACGCCCAGACCACTTGCGGCGGCGCCAAGCGGAGTGAGACGACGACGCGATGACCGACTAGTACAGAGAAGACGGCTGCCTGAGGAGGACACCACAGGAACTCGCGTGGAAGTGTGCCGAGCCACGAGCCGGGAGAGCCTTGACATCGAGGGGGGCCTCCTGGAGCCAGGCGGAGTCGTCAACGATGAAAGTGAGCGCGCCGAGTCGGAACTCGCGGCACATGACCAAACCGCCACCGGAAACCATGCTGATGAAGATCGAAGAAAATGCAACCTCACCAGAAATCACTAAGACGCTTTGCCCCACGATGGGCGCCAACTGTCGTGGTTCTAAGTCTGGCAGTAAGTATAGGGGGTACGAATGAGGAGGCAAGGTCCTAGCTGTAGTGAGATTGTACGCAAGTGTTTACGAGTTCAGGCCCCTCTCGGAGGAGGTAAAAGCCCTATGTCTCGGTTCCCGGAGGCGGTCGACTGGATTATAGGGGTGTGTGTTACAGGGGGTGCGAATCCTTGTGCCAGAGGAGGGGGGTGGCTTATATAGAGTGCGCCAGGACCCCGGCCATTCCCCGTTACCAAGAGTTCAATGTACATAAAGATGGGGCATTACTGATAACGCCAGCCATAAGTGCCTTTAATGACCTTAAAGACTACAGAGTGAATGCTTGACCGTTGCTGTTCTGAGTGACTCCTGGTCTTTGGTAGGTCGAGTGGTTTCTTGTATGGTCCAGTGATTTCAGGAGGGAGGGATACCCGAGTGATTGATTGGTCGAGTGGATTGCACTTGACGCCTTCATTGGGCACACCTTGTTGTCTCTTGAGCTTCTTTGCTTCTAGGTTAGTGACCTTGGGTAGGACGCATGGGTCAGGCCCATGACTCAACCGCAGGTCTATATCATCATCACCAGCCACACAATGACCTTGACATGGTGGGGGGACAGGTGTTCCAAGTAAGGCACCAATGAGGAGAAGTGATTGCACCCGAGATCATGGCCTGGTATAAGGTGTTTGCGTTGCATAGCCCATTGGCATCCTAGTCTCAGGTGAGAGTAGCCGACACATTAGAGAGGATGACAGTGCAAGGGCGGTGCCAAAAATCAACATATTTCACAAAAGCCATGGCCGAGAGCACCCTTTGTGCATGAATCCAGGCATGTTGAGGAAGATTTTCATAGACAGAGGAAGCTTTGCGACGATTCAGGACCAAGGCGTGGATGAGCAGGGTGATCTTCGCGAATGAGCGACCATCGATCCAGTGATTTCTCCCAAAGCGACAGGAGCGGTAGTCTCCTAGGGCCCAGGAGAGCGATGTGTAGAAGATTGCGTCAAGGTCGGGCCCACAGGGGATGCGGGATGCTACTATGGGTGAGACTAGTCGGTCCTCTGAAGCCAAAGCAAGTGAGTGCGGAGGGAGACACCAAGGTGTTGTAAAATAGGTATGTCAAGGCTGCCGGGGGCAGTCGAGATGCATACACTGCTCCAACTAACAAGGTAGAGAGACCCTCGTTCACCCTTTTTTGTTCTAATTTGATGATTCGTTGCGCCATTGGTGCAAAGACTAATAACAACCAGGAAGTTAAGCAAGTTATGGGTGGAAGGTGTAGAAAACGTTCCTTTCATGAATGATCCGAACAGGCCACTACTGCAGGAATGCCCATCAGCAGTGTGTGCTAATAACCCATCAGTGGTGGAGAAGGCTCTCAGGGCACCCGCCACTTCTAACATGCCAACGGTGGTGTTCAGGTCACCCGCACACGTAGAACATTTTAGTGGCGGGCTTGACTTACTGCCCGCCATAGCTCCGCGTGGTAGCAATGGCGTGCGTCTACGCCCGCTACAATCATGTGGAGCAGCAGTGGCTAGCACCTTTTGACACCCGCCACTATTAGAAAGCTAAGCCTACGGAATAAATGATGTTGCATCATCATTTTTTGTTGCCGTGGTAGCGTTTTAATCACACGGTTGCAACATTTTTGCACTTGATCATTACATTGCATTGCATATATAAATGTAGTCTCAACATTCATCCACATACATATAGCACATTACACTGTCCACACAAAATTAAGAGTGGACATATTAAGAAGTGCGCGGCAAGGAAACATGTCTCATCACATAATTAACAGTTTCACAAGTAGTTTTAAAGAAGTCTATCTACCGACTTAGGACATCGACAATCGTCGAGAACAAGTCATCAACATCCTTCGAATGTTTGTTCTCGCAGTCAGGTTTGTCGTTCGACGTCTGGCTCTGGCTTGTAGTGGAACTTTCCGTCCTTCCTAACACCTCCACGTTGATGATCTTGCCCACACCTTTTCATGGCGCTCATGCTCTCTTGAGAATTCCCTTGGACCACTTGATGATTTGGCGATGATTTTGCAAAAAATTGCTTCTCGTAAAAAGTCATCCGTGATGGCCATGGCATAGTAGCCAGATCTTTGAGAGGTTTGAACATTTGGTTCTTGATAGCAACAAGAGCTGGTGATGAACGTGAATTCCAAATGTTGTGTCATGTTTTTTGTAATTTTTATACATGAGTAGAGCAGCATTTAGAACCTCCTTCAGTTTGGTCCAGGGCTTTTGAGGGCCTCTCTTTGAATCGAAGAAATAAGCCCATCTCTGTGCCGACAATAGTGCGATTACAATCATCTATTTGTTGATGCATATAAAATTGAAGAAATTGACATGGATGAGATCAAATTATAATGTCAGGTATATGTTTTAGGATGAAGGAGTGAACAAGATATATATATTCTAGTATGTTAGTTTGTGATTGACATGTCTGTATCATTGCGATTATGTAAATAAACATTTATCAAATCTTGCTTGTCATTTTACGTTATATTTTGATGAGAAGTTTGGTAAGTAAATGAAAGTGGAATTGGTTCAAAAGGTAAATAAATTAAGGTGATTGATTATCATACGCAAAAAGTTGGACAAAGGGGTGATGGGAAGAAAAGTGAAACATTAAATCTTACATTCTTTTTATGTAAGTAGAGATTCTGGTATATGCACCTTCATAGATGTTAGTTGGTTGGACATGTCGATACTATGAACACCTAGTATGACTGCTGGTACGAGTGCAAGCACTTTTACCAAAGGTCATCTTTTGTTTTGTTTGCCTTGTTGCACCTCCAATTCTTTCATTCCTTCTTCCATATATATTTCTTGTTTCCACCAAATTGATGATTCCATTCCATGTTTAGGCATCTTTTCCTATGGAAACACAAGAAAGAAAGGATTTCATGATCTCTCACACTCATTAGTCATTAGTACCAGTATCATAGTGATTTTCTCAAAAATACAAGATTATCTAGTTTAAACAATAGTGTGATCAGCACAAAAATATCACTCATCAACGACCTACCCAAATCCCTTGCTCATATCACCCTCTTTCCCAGTTGCGCCCCTGTCGGAGGACATCGCTTGGTGAAGCCTGCGTGGCTGACAGCGGCAGCTCGCTGCCCTGGTCATGCGGGGGTGAACACCCTCCTATGGTGCCTTTGGTGGCCGTTCCAAGGTGTTCATCAGGCGGCTGAAAGGTCTACATTATGGTCGTATCTGACGTCGGGCAGCTGCAGTCTCGGTGTCGTCCATGGTTAACCCGACATGGTTGCCCTGATTTAGATCTGAATGGCTTGGCGGTGGAGATCCAAATCGGATCGGCCCAAGTGGTGGTGGCTACAGACTGTGCTGCAACAACCTCCTATGTCACCAGAATATGGTGGTCACAGAAAGGTCTTCAAGAGGGTTCATCTCTTTAGATCCCTTGGTGGACTTCGGCGGTGAAAGGCAAACTATGGACGATGCCTTTATGCAGAGGGATGGTTATGCAATGGCGGCAATTGCTCATCGCATGTAGCTGCTGAGATCTCAAAAAAATGGTGGCGACAACACACGAGTGACTTTGGTGGTGCTACATACACCCAGTCTCGAGATCCGGGGTGAAATTCTATGTCTGACCCATGTTGGTTATGCTGGCAATGGCGATGTTGTTTTTCTTCATTATCTTGCTGAAGACATTGCTCTTTAGGATTCGCTAACAATGGTGTTTGAGAGTCGCTCCCTTTCAGAAGGCGTTGCCATTGAAAAAACTTTGTCGTTCATGTGGTGTCAAGTTGGTACAGATATGGTCATTTATATAATTTGTCCATCATAGATCTGATTGCTTTGGGACTTTTCTTTTCTCTCGGCTACACATAGATCCAGTCTTATATGCTTTGCTAGTTGTCTGCGTTTTTGGGTATGTGTTGGTGTTGATTGTGTGCATCCTATCTATTTAGAGGCTAGGCATGTGCTCATCTTGTTTATATCCTCTTGATACTTTATTTTGAGACAATAAAATAATTTGCTATACATTTGGTGGAAAGAATTTTCTTCTGGCGACAATTAAATTAAGAAGCTATATGTACACATGCCTGACATTTTTTTGGCAACTCACAAACCCTTAAAGAGGGTTTCATATTTTATTTAAGTGCAACCCAAATAGTGTACAAAGATCAACTTTCCAAAAGGAACTGTTAGAAGGGATATAGAAGGATTGATGGAATTGATTGATATTGTACTGAGCCTCTCGGGCGGTTTATATAAAGTACAAGTCTTGGAGGGCCAAAAACCTTTGCTAGAGATAAGGCAGGAGATGGTTACAAATCATACTCTACCATATACCGAGATATTCCTATATACTCTAACATCTCCCCGCAGTCGTAGATGTAGCGTCACAGACGGTCAGACTGGAGAGAATAGCAGCTGACGATCTAACCCCCCTGCAGTCCCAATGGGAGCATCATGGATGTTGTCGTGTCATGGACGTGTGGACTGTAGAGGAAACCGACGAGTTGCTCAAGCAAGGAGATAGCCCTTTGTGCCGATGTCGAGGTAGCCGAGAGCGTACGGTGGTGTAGCCATGGTCGAGGGAGCCATGTGAAGAACGTCATGGCCGATGCCGAGTCGGGGTAGCCGGTGTCGAGGATGTTGCCGTGGAGCCACAGGCGCAAGGAGGCACCGAGTTAGTCATGGGTGCAGTAGTGTCGAAGTAGTGGTGCGCCGGTAAAAAGACGATGTTGATGAGGCATCACGTCGGGTTTGCCAAGCCCAGGGACACATCATGGACGAAGGCACTACGTCCCGAAGGAGCGACGCAGTGGGAATGACGAAGTGGACCGCGGGCCGCGGCACTACGGCCCAAAGGGGCGACGCAACAGCAGCTGACCGGTCGGGGCGATGGTGGGAATACCTCGGGGCGGCAGCATGGACCATGTTATGTAGCTCTACGGCCTGAAGGTGCGGCGCAGCGGCGATGCATGGGTTGGTGCAGCCACGAGGACGACCTCAGGCAGCGGCGGTAATTGCGTGCCGTGGCGTTACGATACGAAGGGGCGACACAGCGGCGACGCACGAGCCACTGCAGTCGTTGGGACAACCACGAGGCGCGGCGCAGCGGCCTGACGGGGCAATGGAGTGGCAGTCCGATGCTCGATCAGTGGATGGGTGTGTTGTACTTGGGAGAGTCTTCACGGGACCTGCGAAGGTGCACGCAACCAACGGGCCGTATCAGTCGCACAACATAGATGGGGCGGATAGCGAGCGGGCGGGTGATCAATCCAATCGCGCGCGAGGTCGTGGACACCGCTCGATGGAGGCGGGGTGGTGGTGGAGTCCAAGACGAAGCCGGCGAGGAAGACCGCAGGGCCGCCCTGCAGACGCGGCCGAGACGGGAGGTAATGGAAAAGTTTCAATCAAAGCAGTGCGACAATGGACGGCGTAGGGTGACGGGCGGGCAAACATGCAAACGATGTCCGTGAGGGGCTGCCTGTCGCATGATACGTCCATTTTGTATCTTGTTTTTCCTACTGTAATTTATAGTGTTTTTATCCATTCTAACACTTTATGTAGTAATTCTAATGCCTTTTCTCTCATAATATGCCAGGTTTACACAAAGGGGGAGAATACCGGCAGCTGGAATTCTGGACCTGACAAAGCTATGTCAGAGATACCTATTCTGCACATCTCCAAATGAGATAAAAGTTCACGGAGAGTTTTTTGGAATATATAATAAATACTGGAGAAAATAAATACCAGAGGGGGCCACCTAGGTGCCCACTAGGCACTAGGGCACGCCCTGGTCGGTAGTGGGCCCCTTGGCCCACCTCTAGTGTCCATCTTCTAGTACATAAGGTATTTTGACCTAGAAAAAAAATCAGGAGATGACTTTCGGGACGGTGTGCCGCCATCTCGAGGCGGAACTTGGGTAGGAGCACGTTTGCCCTCCAGCGGAGCGATTCCGCCAGGGGAAATTCCCTCCAAGAGGGGGAAATTGAAGCCATCGTCATCACCACCAATCCTCTCATCTTTGGGAGGCCAATCTTCACATCTTCAACAACACCATCTCATCTCAAAACTCTAGTTCATCTCTTGTGTTAAATCTTTGTATGGGAACCTCATATTGGTACCTGTGGGTAACTAGTAGTGTTGATTACATCTTGTAGTTGATGCTAGATGGTTTATTTGGTGGTAGATTATATGTTCAGATCCATTATGCTATCTAATATCCCTCTGGTCTTGAGCATGGATATTATTTGTGAGTAGTTTCCCTTGTTCTTGAGGCCACGGGAGAAGTCATGTTGCAACTAATCATGTGAATTTGATATTCGTTCAATATTTTGATAATATGTATGTTGTGATTCCCTTAGTGGTGTTATGTGAACGTCGACTACATGACACTTCACCATCTTTGGGCCTAAGGGAATGCATTGTGGAGTAGTTATTAGATGATGGGTTGCTAGAGTGACAGAAGCTTAAACCCTAGTTTTTGCGCTATTCCGTAAGGGGCTGATTTGGATTTATATGTTTAATGCTATGGTTAGATTGTTATCTTATTCTTATTTCGTAGTTGCGAATGCTTGCGAGGGGTTAACCATAAGTGGGACGATTTTTCAAGTATGAACAACACCCAAGCACCGGTCCACCCACATATCAAATTATCAAAGTAGCTAATGCGAATCAAACCAACATGATGAAAGTGACTAGATGAAATTCCCATGTGTCCTCAGGAATGCTTTGCTTATCAGAAGATGTCGTTCCGGCCTGTCCTTTGCTCCAAAATGGATTGGGCTACCTTGCTGCACTTTTATTACTGTTATCGTTACTTTCTCATTACAAATTATCTTGCTATCAAAATACTTGTTACCGACAATTTCTGTGCTTGCAGAAATTACCTTGATGAAAACCGCTTGTCATTTCCTTCTGCTCCTCGTTGGGTTCGACACTCTTACTTATCGAAAGGACTACGGTTGATCCCCTATACTTGTGGATCATCAAGAATCTTTTATGGCGCTGTTGCCGGGGAGTGAAACGCTCTTGGTAAGTGGAAATTGGTAAGGAAAAATTTATATTACATGCTAATATTTATTGTTACTTGCTACTATGGAAAACAATCCTTTTAGGGGTTTGTTTGGGGTATTTTCTGTTGGCAAACATAGCATGCAATTTCAAAAAATTCCTACGCTCAAACAAGATATATCTAGGAGATGCATAGCAATGAGAGGGGGAGAGTGTGTCTATGTACCCTTGTAGACCAAAAGCGAAAGCGTTTATCACGCGGTTGATGTAGTCGTACTCTTCGCTATCCGATCACGATCCAGCCGATCTAGTGCTGAACGGACGACACCTCTGAGTTTAGCACATGTGCGGCTCGATGACGTCTCCTCCTTCTTGATCTAGCAAGCGGGAGAGGAGCACTAGATGTGATCACAACCAACATGACAACATGGTGGTGATGGTGGTGGTGGAGCACCGGCAGTGCTTCGCTAAGCGTCGTCGGGACGAGGCGGTGGAACTATGGAGTAACGGGAGAGAGAGGGGCGCCAAGTGCTTGATGTGTCCTCTTGGGGTGCCCCTCCTCTCTCTATATATAGGTGGAGGGGCATGACAAACGGCCCCTCCAAGTCCTAGGGTGCAGCTAAGGGGGAGAGGACTTGGACTCCAAGTCCAATCCTATTCCTACTAGGACTCCTTCCTTTTTTGCCTTCCCTAGCCACATGGGCTTTTGAGGACTTTGTGCACCTATCCCAATAAGGCCAGGTCACCTCCCCGCAGCCCATGCTAGCCCTTGGGTCCTGGTGAACCCACTTGCGGACTTTCGGAGCCCTCCGAAATCCTATGGAACCTTCTGGAAGCTTCCCGGTACAATACCAAAAAAATTGCACCTTTTTCAGGAATCCAAAATATGACTTCCTAATACGTCTCCAATGCATCTATAATTTTTGATTGTTCCATGCTATTATATTATCTACTTTGGATGTTTAATAGGCACTTATATGCTATTTTATATTATTTTTGGGACTAACCTATTAACCGAGGGCCCAGTGCAAGTTTCTGTTTTTTTGCCTATTTTAGAGTTTCACAAAAAAGGAATACCAAATGGAGTCCGAGCGGAATGAAACTTTCACGATGATCTTTCTTGGACCAGAAGGAAACCAGAAGACTTGGAGATGAAGTCGGAGACGCAACAAGGCGGCCATGAGGCAGGAGGGCACACCCTAGGGGGTAGGGCGCGTCCCTACCTCGTGGGCCCCTCGAGGGTCTCCTGACCTAGCTCCTTTGCCTATATATACTCTTATACCCTAAAAACAACCAGGGGAGCCACAAAACCACTTTTCCACCGCTGCAACCTTCTATACCTGTGAGATCCCATCTAGGGGCCTTTTCCGGCGTCCTGCCGGAGGGGGATTCGATCACGGAGGGCTTCTTCATCAACACCATTACCTCTCCGATGATGCATGAGTAGTTTACCACAGACCTTCGGGTACATAGTTATTAGCTAGATGGCTTCTTCTCTCTCTTTCATTATCAATACCATGTTCTCGTCGATGTTCTTGGAGATCTATTTGATGTAATATTCTTTTGCAGTGTGTTTGCCGAGATCTGATGAATTGTGGATTTATGATCAGATTATCTATGAATATTATTTGGTTTTTCTTTGAATTCTTATATGCATGATTTGATATCTTTGCAAGTCTCTTTGAATTATCGGTTTAGTTTGGCCTACTAGGTTGATATTTCTTGCAGTGGGAGAAGTGCTTAGCTTTGGGTTCAATCTTGTGGTGTCCTTTCCCAGTGACAGTAGGGGCAGCAAGGCACATATTGTATTGTTGCCATCGAGGATAAAAATATGGGGTTTTCATCATATTGCTTGAGTTAATTCCACTACATCATGTCATCTTACTTAATGCGTTACTCTGTTCTTTATGAACTTAATACTCTAGATGCATCCTGGATAGCTGTCGATGTGTGGAGTAATAGTAGTAGATGCAGAATCATTTCGGTCTACTTGACACGAATGTGATGCCTATGTTCATGATCATTCCCTTCGATATCGTCATAACTTTGCGCTTTTGTGTCAATTGCTCGGCAGTAATTTGTTCACCCACCGTAATATTTGCTATCTTGAGAGAAGCTACTAGTGAAACCTATGCCCCCGGTCTCTTTTCCATTATATTGAATCTCGTTTACATCTTACTAGTTTCTGATCTACTATTTTGCAATCTTTTACTTTCCGGTCTATAAACCAAAAATTCCAAAAATATTTACTTTATCGTTTTTCTATCTCTATCACATCTCACTTTTGCAAGTGACCGTGAAGGGATTGACAACCCCTTTATCGCGTTGGGTGCAAATTGCTGATTGTTTGTGCGTTGTCTCCTACTGCATTGATACCTTGGTTCTCAAATTGAGGGAAATACTTACGTTACTTTGCTGCATCACCCTTTCCTCTTAAAGGGAAAAACCAACACAAGCTCAAGAGGTAGCAAGAACGATTTCTGGCGCCGTTGCCGGGGAGATCTACGTCAAGTCAAGCTATACCAAGTACTCATCATAAACTCTTCTCCATTGCATTACATTATTCGCCATTCGCCTCTCGTTTTCCTCTCCCCCACTTCTAAAATGATTTTCAAAAACCTTTGCCTTTTCTTCGCCCCTCTTCCATTCGTCTCTTTTCATTTGCTTCTTTTGTGTTTGTGTGTTGGATTCCTTTCTTTGTCATGATGGCTCAAGATAATACCAAATTGCGTGACTTTTCCAATACCAACAACAATAATTTTATTAGCACTACGATTTCTCCCACTACTAATGCTGAAACATGTGAAATTAATGCCGCTTTGTTGAATATTGTTACGAAAGATCAACTTTTTGGCCTTCCTAGTGAAGATGCCGCATCCCATCTAAATAATTTCGTTGATTTGTGCGATTTGCAAAAGAAGAAAGATGTGGATAATGATATTGTTAAATTGAAGCTATTTCCGTTTTTGCTTAGAGATCGTGCTAAAACTTGGTTTTCATCTTTGCCTAAAAATAGTATTGATTCGTGGAATAAGTGTAAAGATGCTTTCATCTCTAAGTATTTCCCTCCCGCTAAGATCATCTCCCTTAGGAACAATATTATGAATTTTAAACAACTTGATCATGAGCATGTTGCACAATCTTGGGAGAGGATGAAATTGATGATACGTAATTGCCCTACACATGGTTTGAATTTGTGGATGATTATAAAAAAAATTATGTCGGATTGAATTTGCTTCTAGAAATCTTTTAGATTGGGCCATGGGAGGAACTTTGATGGAAATCACTTTAGGACAGGCTACTAGGCTCCGACATAATATTATGGTTAATTATTCTCAATGGCACACCGAAAGATCCACTGGTAAAAAGGTTCATGCGATTGAAGAGATTAATGTTTTGAGTGGAAAGATGGATGAACTTATGAAATTATTTGCTAATAAAAGTGTTTCTTCTGATCCTAATGATATTCCTTTGTCCACTTTGATTGAGAATAATAATTAATCTATGGATGTGAATTTTGTTGGTAGGAAGAATTCCGGTAACAATGCGTATAGAGGCAATTTTAATCCTAGGTTGTTTCCTAGTAATTCCTCTAATAATTATGGTAATTCCTACAACAACTCCTATGGAAATTTTAATAAGATGCCCTCTGATTTTGAGAATAGTGTTAAAGAATTTATGAGTTCGCAAAAGAATTTCAATGCTTTGATTGAAGAAAAATTTCTCAAGATTGATGATTTGTCTAGGAACGTGGATAGAATTTCTCTTGATGTTGATTCTTTGAAACTTAGATCTATCCCACCTAATCATGATATCAATAAGTCTCTCAAATCCATGAGAATTTCCATTGATGATTGCAAATAAAGAACCGCTAAGATGCGTGCTAAAAAAGATTGGTTTGTAAAAGCGTGTTCTTCTAGTTTTCATGATAATAATGATGAAGATCTAAAAGTGATTGATGTGACTCCTATTAAATCTTTGTTTTTCAATATGATTCTTGATAAAGATGGGACTGGAGATGAGTCAACTTTAGTTAAAAGGCGTCCCAATCATTCGGAGTTTTTAGGTCTACATTCAAAAAATGATAAAAGTGGGATTGGAGAGGTCAACACTTTAAGTAGCAATGAACCCACTCTTTTGGATTTCCAGGAATTAAATTATGATAATTTTTCTTTAATAGATTGTATTTCCTTGTTGCAATCCGTGTTAAATTCTCCTCATGCTTATAATCAAAAAAAAGTTTTTACTACACATATCGTTGATGCTATGATGCAATCTTTTGAAGAAAATCTTGAATTAGAAGTTTCTATACCTAGAAAACTTTATGATGAGTGGGAACCTACTATTAAGATTAAGATTAAAGATTATGAATGCTATTCTTTGTGTGATTTGGGTGCTAGTGTTTCCACGATTCCAAAAACTTTGTGTGATGTGTTAGGTTTCCGTGAATTTGATGATTGTTATTTAAATTTGCATCTTGCGGATTCCACTATTAAGAAACCTATGTGAAGGATTAATGATGTACTTATTGCTGCAAATAGGAATTATGTTCCCGTAGATTTCATTGTTCTTGAAATAGTTTGCAATCCTACATGTTGTATTATTCTTGGTAGACCTTTCCTTAGAATAATTGGTGCGATTACTGATATGAAAGAAGGAAACATTAGATTCCAATTTCCTTTAAGGAAAGGCATGAAACACTTTCCTAGGAACAAAATTAAATTGCCTTATCAATCTATTATGAGAGCCACTTATGGATTGCATACCAAAGATGGCAATATCTAGATCCATTCGTGTTTTTATGCCTAGCTAAGGGCGTTAAACGATAGCGCTTGTTGGGAGGCAACCCAATTTTATTTTTGTGCTTTTCTTTTTGTTCCTATTTAGTAATAAATAATTCATTTAGCATCTGATTAGATGTGGTTTTATGTTTTAATTAGTGTTTGTGCCAAGTAGAACCTTTAGGATAGCTTACGATGATAGTTGTGTTGATCCTGCTAAAAATAAGAAACTTTTGCGCTTAGTAAATGTGACGCCCCTGATTCAATCGTACACTAATCATGCACGCAAACGTGTACGATCAAGATCAGGGACTCACGGGAAGATATCACAACACAACTCTAAAACATAAATAAGTCATACAAGCATCATAATACAAGCCAGGGGCCTCGAGGGCTCGAATACAAGTGCTCGATCATAGACGAGTCAGCGGAAGCAACAATATCTGAGTACAGACATAAGTTAAACAAATTTGCCTTAAGAAGACTAGCACAAACTGGGATACAGATCGAAAGAGGCGCATGCCTCCTGCCTGGGATCCTCCTAAACTACTCCAGGTCGTCGTCAGCGGCCTGCACGTAGTAGTAGGCACCTCCAGTGTAGTAGGAATCATCGTCGACGGTGGCGTCTGGCTCCAGGGCTCCAGCATCTGGTTGCGACAACCAGGTAGAATGGAAAGGGGAAAAGAGGGAGAAAAGCAACCGTGAGTACTCATCCAAAGAACTCGCAAGCAAGGAGATACACTACATATGCATGGGTATATGTGTAAAGGGCCATATCGATGGACTGAACTGCAGAATGCCAGAATAAGAGGGGGATAGCTAATCCTGTCGAAGACTACGCTTCTGGCAGCCTCCGTCTTGCAGCATGTAGAAGAGAGTAGATTGAAGTCCCCCAAGTAGCATCTCCAAGTAGCATCTCCAAGTAGCATCTCCAGTAGCATCGCAGTAGCATAATCCTACCCGGCGATCCTCCCCTCGTCGCTCTGTGGAAAAGCGATCACCGGGTTGTCTGTGGAACTTGGAAGGGCATGTTTTATTAAGTATCCTGTTCTAGTTGTCATAAGGTCAAGGTACAACTCCAAGTCGTCCTGTTACCGAAGATCACGGCTATTCGAATATATTAACTTCCCTGCAGGGGTGCACCACATAGCCCAACACGCTCGATCCCATTTGGCCGGACACACTTTTCTGGGTCATGCCCGGCCTCGGAAGATCAACACGTCGCAGCCCCACCTAGGCACAACAGAGAGGTCAGCACGCCGGTCTAAATCCTATGCGCGCAGGGGTCTGGGCCCATCGCCCATTGCACACCTGCACATTGCGTACGCGGCCGGTGAGCAGACCTAGCAACCTCCATTACAAAGGAAGTTGCATTAACGCAGTCCAACCCGGCGCGCGCCACTCAGTCGCTGACGTCAAGAAGGCTTCGGCTGATACCACGACGCCGGGATACCCATAACTACTCCCGCGTAGATGGTTAGTGCGTATAGGCTCGTAGCCGACTCAGATCAAATACCAAGATCTCGTTAAGCGTGTTAAGTATCCGCGAACGCCGAACAGGGCCAGGCCCACCTGTCTCCTATGTGGTCTCAACCTGCCCTGCCGCTCCGCCACAAAGTAACAGTCGGGGGCCGTCGGGAACCCAGGCCCACCTCTACCGGGATGGAGCCACCTGTCCTTTCAGCCCCCAACTCCGAACAGTATCACAGGTAATGTAACAGTGGAAAGTATATAGTATATGCCCGTGATCACCTCCCGAAGTGATCACAGCCCAGTAGTATAGCATGGCAGACGGACAAGAGTGTAGGGCCACTGATGGAACACTAGCATCCTATACTAAGCATTTAGGATTGCGGGTAAGGTATCAATGACTGTAGCAGCAATGACAGGGTATGCATCAGAATAGGATTAACGGAAAGCAGTAACATGCTACGCTACTCTAATGCAAGCAGTATAGAGAAGAGTAGGCGATATCTGGTGATCAAGGGGGGGGCTTGCCTAGTTGCTCTGGCAAGAGAGAGGGGTCGTCAACTCCGTAGTCGAACTGGTCAGCAGCAGCGTCGGTCTCGTAGTCTACCGGAGAGAAGAGGGGGAAGAAATAATGAATACGGAGCAAACAAAGCACCACAAAATATATCAAGGCAATACACGGTGTTCGGTGTGCCCTAACGCGGTAGTAGGTGATACCGGTGAAGGGGGGAAAACCCCCGGGAAAGTATTCCCGGTGTTTCGTGTTTTCGGGCAGAGGAGCCGGAGGGGGAAAGTTGCGGGTTCGATAGGTTAGGGGTGTGTGGCGGATGAACGGACCGCGTATCCGGATTCGTCTCGTCGCTCTGAGCAACTTTCATGTACAAAACATTTTCATCCGAGTTACGGTTTATTTTATATTCATTTTTAAAGATTTAATCAACTTATAAATTATTATTATTAATTTAATCCGAAAATGGCATTACTGCATCAGCATGACATCAGCATGACGTCATCAATCAACAGAGGTGTTGACTGGGTCAAGCTGACGTGTGGGTCCCGCATGTCATTGACTGTTTCAGTTAATTAAGTTAATTAGTTAATTAGGTTAATTAATCTTAATTAGTTAATTAGGTTAATTAATCTTAATTAGTTACTTTAAACAGAATTAGTTAAGTTAATTATTTAGTTAATTAATTAATTAATATTTAATTTTATCTATCTATTTACTTATTTATTTATTTTAATTCCCTTTTTTTTATAAAACATTCTGGGGCACGGGCCCCGTTTGTCATAGGGCTAGGGTTAGATTAATTAGGGCCATTAGTGGCTTAACCACGTGGCCACGTCAGCATTTTACGGCGGCTAACCGCCGACGCTAAACAGGGGCGGCAGAGCTCGTCGGCCGGCCATCTCCGGCGACGGCTCGAGCTGTGGGTGGGCTCGGCAGGCGCATCGCGACGACGGGCACCAGATGGTGGCCGTGGGGGATACTGGAGGTGGGCTGCAGGGGCACCGGCGTTGAGCGGAGCAGCGCGGGGCTCGGCCTCGCAGCGGGCACGCCGTGCGTAGGGAGCAGGGTGCGGCCACGGTGCGTGCACGGGCACGGGACGAGGAGAGGATGGCTCGCGGTGGCCGATGACGATGCCAACAGCGGCGGTGGTCGCGAGCGCGTGCGCGTGCGTACAGAGACAGGGGGGAGGATATGTCGGGGCCTCACCACGGGACCGTGGGGTCTAGGCAGTGGGGCGTGGGGAGGACGACGGGGACGCGAGGGCGACGGGGAGGCAGTCCGGCGAGTCGGCGGCGCGAGCTCGTGGAGGCCGTTCGGGGAGGACGAGGAGGGGTCGGCGATGGTGGCGGGGTCGACTACGGGGGAGAGGTCGAGGCGGCGAGGTCTCCGGGCGGTGGCGGTGCGGCACACAGCGACGGCGCCGATGCCCAAGGGCGTCGGGCTCGTTGCCCCTTCCCGATCCAGATCGGGTCGGGGAAGAGGGGCGAGGGGGAAGGCGAGCCGGAGAGGCAGCGACGAGGAGGACGGCGAGGCGAAGGCGCCGATGCACGCGAGGGGATCGGGCGCGGGGAGATCCTCTCCCCGGCACGATGCGTGCGTGCGTGCTTGTGTGTGTGTGTGTGTGTTGTGTGGTGGCGGCGGGTGAGGAGACGAGGGGGAGGTGGGGATCGTGAGGGGAAAATGGGGAGGGGGGTCGCTAGGTTTCGGTCGCCCCAGGGGGCTATAGGCACCGGCTGGGCCGGCCTGGTTGGCCCAGAGGCCAGCTGCGCTGTGGCCCAGTGGGGGGGGGGGGGGTTCTTTCCCTTTTTTCTGTTTCCCTTTCTTTTTTTTATTCTATTTCTTTTCAGTTTTCTTTTATTTTAGTTTTATAAAATTTAAAAGCGGCAACTCATTTGGTGTTATTAAATAGGTCACAGCCCCAAATATTCTGGCACCTTAAATAAAGTGTTTTGCATGTGCTTATTATTTTAAAATCATTTTAGATAATTGTTTTATCGTTGTTTTATCATTTAGTTTTTGACAATTGAAAACTTTTATTATTTGCTTGATTTTGAATTTGAATTCGAACGGGATTTGATGCATCTAGAGGTTAACAACAGTAATCGTGGTGACGTGGCATCGTTAATAGGGAATTACTGTAGTGTAACTATCCGGGCGTCACAGTAAATTAGTTTTGAAAATTCACAAAAACGTGATTTTGATCTGATTCTTTTTTATCTAGATTGTTACACAAATTTCTCAGGCTTTCCTAATTTTTATGGATATTTGGAGTTACAACAGTATTCTAGAGTTACAGATTACTACAGACTGTTCTGTTTTTGACAGATTCTGTTTTTCGCGTGTTGTTTGCTTCTTTTGATGAATTTATGGGTAGTATCGGGGGGTATGAACCATGGAGAAGTTGGAATACAGTAGATACTACACCAATATAAATAAAGAATGAGTTTTCAACAGTACCTTGAAGTGGTGATTTATTTTCTTATACTAATGGAGCTCATGAGATTTTCTGTCGAGTTTTATGTTGTGAAGTTTTCAAGTTTTGGCTAAGGATTTGATGGACTATAGAATAAGGAGTGACAAGAGACTAAGCTTGGGGATGCCTAAGGCACCCCAAGGCAATATTCAAGGACAACCAAAATCCTAAGCTTGGGGATGCCCCGGAAGACATCCCCTCTTTCATCTTCGTCTATCGGTAACTTTACTTGAGGCTATATTTTTATTCACCACATGATATGTGTTTTTCTTGGAGCGTCTTGTATCATTTGAGTCTTTGATTTTTAGTTTACCACAATCATCCTTGCTGTACACACCTTTTGGGAGACACACACATGAATCATGATTTATTAGAATACTCTATGTGCTTCACTTATATCTTTTGAGCTAGGCAATATTGCTCTAGTACTTTGCTGATATCTCTTTAGAGCACGACGGTGGCTTTATTTTATAGAAATTGTTGAACTCTCATGCTTCACTTATATTATTTTGATAGTCTTTTAGAACAACATGGTAATTTGCTTGGGTTATAAAACTAGTCCTAATATGATGGGCATCCAAGAGGGATATAATAAAAACTTTCATATAAAGTGCATTGAATACTATGAGAAGTTTGATTCTTTATGATTGTTTTGAGATATGAAGATGGTGATATTAGAGTCATGCTAGTGGAGTAATTGTGAATTCGAGAGATACTTGTGTTAAAGTTTGTGATTCTCGTAGCATGCACGTATGGTGAACCGTTATGTGATGAAGATGGAGCATGATTTATTTATTGATTATCATCCTTTGTGTGGAGGTTGGGATCGCGCGATGGTTAACTCCTACCAACCCTTCCCCTAGGAGCATGCGTGTAGTACTTTGTTTCGATGACTAATAGATTTTTGCAATAAGTTTGTGAGTTCTTTATGACTAATGTTGAGTCCATGGATTATACACACTCTCACCCTTCCATCATTGCTAGCCTCTCTAGTATCGCGCAACTTTTGCCGGTACCATACACCCACCATATACCTTCCTCAAAACAGCCACCATACCTACCTATTATGGCATTTCCATAGCCACTCCAAGATATATTGCCATGCAACTTTCCACCGTTCCGTTTATTATGACGCGCTTCATCATTGTCATATTGCTTTGCATGATCATGTAGTTGACATCGTATTTGTGGCAAAGCCACCGTTCATAATTCTTTCATACATGTCACTCTTGATTCATTGCAAATCCCAGTACACCGCCGAAGGC
This sequence comes from Triticum aestivum, assembly GCF_018294505.1. Classification (NCBI taxonomy): domain Eukaryota; kingdom Viridiplantae; phylum Streptophyta; class Magnoliopsida; order Poales; family Poaceae; genus Triticum; species Triticum aestivum. Next base: position 558,981,949 of record NC_057798.1, read on the forward strand.
ATTCACATAGAGTCATATTTTGTTCTAAGCATTGAGTTGTAATTCTTGAGTTGTAAGTAAATAAAACTGTGATGACCTTCATTATTAGGGCATTGTCCCATGTGAGGAAGGGAGGATGGAGACTATGATTCCCCCACAAGTCGGGATGAGACTCCGGACGAAAAATAAAAAAAAAGAGAAAAGAAAAAAGGCCATAAAAAAGCGAGAAGGCCCAAAAAATTAAATGAGAGAAAAAGAGAGAAGGGAAAATGTTAATATACTTTTTCCACACTTTTGCTTCAAAGTAGCACCATGATCTTCATGATAGAGAGTCTCCTATTTTGTCACTTTCATATACTAGTGGGAATTTTCATTATAGAACTTGGCTTGTATATTCCAATGATGGGCTTCCTCAAAATGCCCTAGGTCTTCGTGAGCAAGCGAGTTGGATGCACACTCACTTAGTTTCTTTTTGAGCTTTCATACACTTATAGCTCTAGTGCATCCGTTGCATGGCAATCCCTACTCACTCACATTGATATGTATTGATGGTCATCTCCATAGCCCGTTGATACGCCTAGTTGATGTGAGACTATCTTCTCCTTTTTGTCTTCTCCACAACCACCATTCTATTCCACTATAGTGCTATGTCCATGGCTCACACTCATGTATTGCATGAAAGTTGAACAAGTTTGAGAATACTAAAGTATGAAACAATTGCTTGGCTGAAACCGGGATTGTGCATGATTTAAATATTATGTGTGATGAAGATAGAGCATAGCCAGACTATATGATTTTGTACGGATAGCTTTCTTTGGCCATGTTATTTTGAGAAGACATGATTGCGTTGTTAGTATGCTTGAAGTATTATTATTTTTATGTCAATATTAAACTTTTGTTTTGAATCATTCTGATCTGAACATTCATGCCACAATAAAGAAAATTACATGGATAAACATGTTAGGTAGCATTCCACATCAAAAATTCTGTTTTTATCATTTACTTACTCAAGGACGAGCAGGAATTAAGCTTGGGGATGCTTGATACGTCTCCAACGTATCTATTTTTTATTGTTCCATGCTATTATATTATCTGTTTTGGATATTTAATAGGCATTTATATGCTATTTTATATTATTTTTAGGACTAACCTATTAACCGAGAACCCAGTGCCAGTTTCTATTTTTTTTTGCCTATTTTAGAGTTTCGCAAAAAAGGAATACCAAATGGAGTCCAAACGGAATGAAACATTCGCGATGAACTTTCTTGGACCAGAAGGAAACCAAAGACTTGGAGATGAAGTCGGAGACACAATGAGGCAGCCACGAGGCAGGAGAGCGCGCCCCTACCTTGTGGGCCCCTCGAGGGTCTCCTGACCTAGCTCCTTCGCCTATATATACTCTTATACCCTAAAAACATCCAGGGAGACCACTTTTCCACCGCCGCAACCTTTTGTACTCGTGAGATCCCATCTAGGGGCCTTTTCTGGTGTCCTGCCGGAGGGGGATTCAATCACGGAGGGCTTCTTCATCAACACCATTACCTCTCCGATGATGCGTGAGTAGTTTACCATAGACCTACGGGTCCATAGCTTGTAGCTAGATGGCTTCTTCTCTCTTTGATTCTCAATACCATGTTCTCCTCGATGTTCTTGGAGATCTATTCGATGTAATATTCTTTTACAGTGTGTTTTCCAAGATCCGATGAATTGTGGATTTATGATCAAATTATCTATGAATATTATTTGGTTCTTATCTGAATTCTTATATGCATGATTTGATATCTTTGCAAGTCTCTTCAAATTATCGGTTTAGTTTGGCCTACTAGACTGATCTTTCTTGCAATGGGAGAAGTTCTTAGCTTTGGATTCAATTTTGTGGTGTCCTTTCCCAGTAACAGTAGGGGCAGCAAGGCACGTATTGTATTGTTGCCATTGAGGATAAAAAGATGGGGTTTTCATCATATTGCTTGAGTTAATTCCTCTACATCATGTCATCTTACTTAATGCGTTACTCTGTTCTTTATGAACTTAATACTCTAGATACATGCTGGATAGCGGTCGATGTGTGGAGTAATAGTAGTAGATGCAGAAACTTTTTGGTCTACTTGACACGGACGTGATGCGTATGTTCATGATCATTGCCTTAGATATCGTCATAACTTTGCGCTTTTGTATAAATTGCTCGGCAGTAATTTGTTCACCCACCGTAATATTTCCTGCCTTGAGAGAAGCCACTAGTGAAACCTATGGCCCCCGGGTCTCTTTTCCATTATATTGAATCTAGTTTACATCTTACTAGTTTCCGATCTACTATTTTGCAATCTTTTACTTTCCGATCTATAATCCAAAAATACCAAAAATACCAAAAATATTTACTTTACCGTTTATCTATATCTATCACATCTCACTTTTGCAAGTGACCGTGAAGGGATTGACAACCCCTTTATCGTGTTGGGTGAGAGTTGTTGATTGTTTGTGCGTTATCTCCTACTAGATTGATACCCTGGTTCTCAAACTGAGGGAAATACTTATGCTACTTTGCTGCATCATGCTTTCCTCTTCAAGGGAAAAACCAATGCAAGCTCAAGAGGTAGCACTTCCCATATGTAAATCTTTACCTCTCGACCATTCTGAGACTCCTCGTGACGTCTGGGATCTCATCCGGGACTCCGAACAACATTTGATTACCACTCATCAAATATCCCAATACTACTCTATCGTCAATGAACGTTAAGCGTGCGACTGTACGGGTTCGAGAACTATGTAGACATGACCGAGACACCTCTCCGGTCAATAAACAATAGAAGAACGTGGATGCTCATATTGGATCCCACATATTCTACGAAGATCTTTATCGGTCGAACCGTTGTGACAACATACGTTATTCCCTTTGTCCATCGGTATGTTACTTGCCCGGGATTCGATCGTCGGTATCTTCATACCTAGTTCAATCTCGTTACCGGCAAGTCTCTTTAGTCATTCCGTAATGCATCATCTCGCAACTAACTCATTACTCACTTTGCTTGCAAGTCTTATTATGATGTGCATTACCGAGAGGGCCCAGAGATACCTCTCCGATACTCGGAGTGACAAACCCTAATCTTGATCTATGCCAACCCAACAAACACCTTCGGAGATACCTGTAGAGCATCTTTATAATCACCCAGTTACATTGTGACGTTTGATATCACACAAGGCATTCCTCCGGTATTCGGGAGTTTCATAATCTCATAGTCGAAGGAATATGTATTTGACATGAAGAAAGCAATAGCAATAAAACTTAACAATCAATATGCTATGCTAACGGATGGGTCTTGTCCATCACATCATTCTCCAAATGATGTGATCCCGTTCATCAAATGACAACACATGTCTATGGTTAGGAAACTTAACCATATTTGATTAACGAGCTAGTCTAGTAGAGGCTTACTAGGGACACGGTGTTTTGTGTATGTATCCACACATGTATCAAGTTTCCGGTTAATATAATTCTAGCATGAATAATAAACATTTATCATGAAATAAGGAAATATAAAATAACAACTTTATCATTGCCTCTAGTGCATATTTTATCTTCACCTCGACCAGAAGCACAAAGAGTTTCCCCTCAACCTACTGCACCTACTGAAAATATTGGTTATTAAATTCCTTACGGTATGATAGAGAAACTGCTAGCTAATCCTTATGCAAGAGATGGAACACTACATCCTGATATGCACCTAATCTATGTGGATGAAGTTTGTGGATTATTTAAGCTTGTAGGTTTACCCGGAGATGAAGTTAAGAAGAAGGTTTTCCCTTTATCTTTGGGGGTAAAGTATTGACATGGTATAGGCTATGCGATGATATTGGAGCTGGGAATTGGAATCGATTGAAATTGGAATTTCACCCAAAAAAATTTATCATATGCATCTAGTTCATCATGATTGGAATTATATATATAATTTTTGGCCTCGTGAAGGAGAAAGTATCGCTCTAACATGGGGGAGGCTTAAATAAATGTTATATTCATGCCCCAATCATGAGGTCTCGATAGAAATAATTATTTAGAATTTTTATGCTCGGCTTTCTTGTAATGATCAATCCATGCTTGATACTTCTTGTGTTGGTTATTTTATGAAGAAGACTATTTAATTCATGTGGGATCTTTTAGAAAGAATTAAATGCAACTCTGAAGATTGGGAACTCGACGAAGGTAAAGAGCCAGGTATTAAGCTTGAGTTTGATTTTGTTAAATCTTTTATGAATACCGATGCTTTTCACAAGTTTATCACTAAATATGGACTTGACTCTGAGATTGCAGCCTCTTTTGTGAATAATTTGCTACTCATGTTGATCTCCCTAAAGAGAAGTGGTTTAAATATCATCCCCCTATTAAAGAAAAGATTAAGGAGCCAGTCATGGTTAAATATGAAACTATTATTTATAATGCTAATCCAGTTGTGCCTACTTCTTATATTGAAAAACAACCTTTCCCTGCTAGGATAAAGGAACTTGCTAGGGTGTCAACAATGGATCGCAAAAGTAACATTAAAGCACCTAAACCCTATGAAAAAATTAAAGTAGTACCTAGTGTTGCTATGGTCAAATATCTCTTGGTCGATAATATTGATGGGCATGTTATTTATTTCTGTGATGAAGCAGCTAGAATTGCCAAACTCGATACTAAAGATAAGAATAAGCCTATTGTTGGCATGCCTATTGTCTCAGTTAAAATTGGATATCATTGCTATCATGGTTTATGTGATTTGGGTGCTAGTGTGAGTGCTATTACTTTTACCTTATACTAAGAAATTATGAATGATATAGCACCCGCTAAAATAGAAGATGTAGATGATACTATTAAACTTGCTAGTAGAGATACCATCACACCACTTGGGATTGTGAGAGATGTTGAATTCTTGTGTGGGAAAATAAAATACCCTAGTGATTTTCTAGTTCTTGGTTCCCCATGAAATGATTTTTATCCCATAATATTTGGAAGACCTTTCTTGAACATTGTTAATGCTAAGATAGATTGCCATAAAGAAACAGTCAGTGTCAATTTTGGTGATGTGTCTCATGCGTTTAATTTGTCTAAGTTTCATAGACAACCTCATAATAAAGAATTACCTAGTAGGGATGAAATAGTTGGTCTTGCTTCTTTTTTCTGTACCTCCTACTGATCAAGTAGAACAATATTTGCTAGATCATGAAAATGATATGCACTTGTGTGAAAGAAATGAAATAGATAAAATATTCTTTGAAGAACGGCCTATCCTTAAACACAATTTGAGTATAAACTCTAGGAGGTCCTCCTTCGCCTAAAGGTGATATTGTATTTGAATTAAAGCAATACCTGACACTCTAAAGTATGCTTATCTTTATGAGAAAAATATATATCATGCTATTATTAGTGCTAACCTTTCAAAACACAAAGAAGAGAGATTATTAAAAAATTTGAGGAAACACTCTGAAGTATTGCTGCTATTGGATATACTCTTGATGATCTTAAGGGCATTAGTCTTACTCTTTGTCAGCACAAAATTAATATGGAGCCCGATGCTAAACCCGTTGTTGATCACCAACGACGTTTGAATCCTAAGATGAACGAAGTGGTAAGAACCGAAACACTAAAACTTCAGGAAGCAGGTATAATCTGTCCCATAGCTAACAGTAGATGGGTAAGTCCTATTCATTGTGTCCCCTAAGAAAGGAGGTATCACTGTTGTTCCTAATGATGAAAATGAACTCATTACAAAGAATAGTGACTGGCTATAGAATGGTAATTGATTTTAGAAAATTAAACAAAGCTACTAGAAAAGATCTACCTTTCATTGATCAAATGTTAGAAAGGTTGTCCAAGCGCACACACACTTTTGTTTTCTCGATGGATATTATGGTTTCTCTCAAATACCTGTATCACAACAAGATCAAGGGAAAACCACCTTTACTTGTCCTTTTGGAACTTATGCTTATAGGCGTATGCCTTTTGGTTTATGTAATGCACCTGCTACCTTTCAAAGATGTATGACTGCTATATTCTCTGATTTTTATGAAAAGATTGTTGAGGTTTTCATGGATGATTTTTTCGTATATAGAACTTCTTTTGATGATTGCCTAAGCAACCTTGATCGAGTTTTGCAGAGATGTGAACAAACTAATCTTGTCCTGAATTGGGAGAAGTGCCACTTTATGGTTAATGAAGGCATTGTCTTGGGGCATAAAAATTTTGAACAAGGTGTCAAGGTGGATAAAGCTAAATTTGATGCAGTTGAGAAAATGCCATGTTCTAAAGACGTTAAAGGAACAAATCCTATAGAAATGTCAATCCGAATCCTACGGAGGACATCATGCAGGAGATAGAACTGCACACAAGGTATTACAATCTGGTTTTCATTGGCCTACTCTTTTTAAAGATGCATGCCCATAAGTTTGTCTTATCTTGTGATGAATGTCAAAGAATTGGTAATATTGGTAGATGTCAGGAAATGCCTATGAATTATTCACATGTAATTGAACCATTTGATGTTTGGGGCTTTGATTATATGGGACCTTTTCTTTCCTATAATGGGTACACACATATTTTGGTTGCTGTTAATTATGTCACTAAGTGGGTAGAAGCTATCCCAACTAGTAGTGCTGATCATAACACCTCCATTAAAATGCTTAAAGAAATTATCTTCCCGAGGTTTGGAGTCCTTAGATATTTAATGACTGATGGTGGTTCACACTTTATTCATGATGCTTTCTGTAAATTGCTTGCTAAATATGATGTCAACCATAGAATTGCATCACCCTATCATCCTCGATCTAGTGGTCAAGTTGAGCTTAGCAATAGAGAAATAAAGTTGATATTATAGCAAACTTTCAATAGGTCCCTGATGACCCACAAGTATAGAGCATCTATCGTAGTCCTTTTGATAAGTAAGAGTGCCGAACCCAATTAGGAGTAGAAGGAAATGACAAGCGGTTTTTAGCAAGGTATTCTCTGCAAGCAGAGAAATTATCGTTAACAGATAGTTTTGTGATAGGATAATTCGTAACAGGTAACAAGTAACAAGTGTAAAAAAAGTGCAGCAAGGTGGCCCAATCTTTTTTGTAGCAAAGGATAAGCCTAGACAAACTCTTATATAAAGCAAAGAGCTCTCGAGGACACATCGAATTATTGTCAAGTTACTTTTCATCACGCTCATATGATTCGCGTTCGTTACTTTGATAATTTGATATGTGGGTGGACCGGTGCTTGGTTGATGTCCTTACTTGGACAAGTCTCCCACTTATGATTAACCTCTCTCGCAAGCACCCGCAACTATGAAATAAGAATTAAGATAAATCTAACCATAGCATGAAACATGTGGATCCAAATGAGCCCCTTACGAAGCAACACATAAAGTAGGGTTTATGTTTCTGTCACTCTAGCAAGCCATCATGTACTTATTACTTCCCAGTGCCTCCCCTAGGCCTAAATCATGGTGAAGTGTCATGTAGTCGATGTTCGCATACACCACTAGAGGAAAGACAACATACATCTCATCAAAATATCAAACGAATACCAAATTCGCATGAGTACTTATGACAAGACTTCTCCCATGTCCTCAGGAACAAACGTAACTACTCACAAAGCATATTCATGTTCATAATCAGAGGGGTATTGAATATCATTAAGGATCTCAATATATGATCTTCCACCGAATAAACCAACTAGCATCAACTACAAGGACTCCTCAACACTAATAACAACCCACATGTACCAATTTGAGGTTTTGAGACAAAGATTGAATACAAGAGATGAACTAGGTTTAGAGAGGAGATGATGCTGGTGAAGATGTTGATGGAGATTGACCCCCTCTCGATGAGAGGATCATTGGTGATGACAATGGCTTCAATTTCCCCCTTCCGGAGGGAAGTTTCCCCGACAGAACAGCTCTGCTAGAGCCCTAGATTGCTTTTGAACAGGTTCCGCCTCGAGACGACGACACTTCATCTCGAAAGCTTCCTTATGATTTTTTCCAGGTCAAAACCCTTCATATAGCAAAAGATGGACACCAGGGACCTGCCAGGGGGCCCACAAGCCCTAGGGGCGCACCCAGGGGGTAGGGCGCGCTTCTCGAGCTTGTGGCCACCTGGTGGGTTCCCCTATGGTATTTCTTTGCCCAATATTTTTTATATATTCCAATAAAATTCTCCGTAAAATTGCAGGACTTTGGAGTTGTGCAAAATAGGTCTCTCAGATTTGCTCCTTTCCGGTCCAGAATTCCAGCTGCCGGCATTCTCCCTCTTCATGTAAATCATGTAAAATAAGAGGGAAAAGACATAAGTATTGTACCATAATGTGTAATAACATCCCATAATGCAATAAATATCAATATAAAATCATGATGCAAAATGGGCGTATCAACTCCCCTAAAAGGCATACATCTATAAGCAAAGGTACCAAAAGGGCATGTAAAAGTAGTTTTTTCTTGATCCTCTTGTGACACAGGTATTTGAGAAAAAACAGAATAACCATCTAAAAAGAAAACGTGTGTATGACTGGATAGTCTTTCTAGCATTTGATCAATAAAAGGTAGAGGATAATGATATTTCCTAGTTGCTTTGTTTAATTTTATAAAATCAATTATCATTCTATAGCCTATAACAATTCTGTGTGGAATAAATTCATTCTTATCATTAGGAACAACAGTAATACCTCCCTTCTTAGGGACACAATGAACGGGACTTACCCATCTACTATCAGCAATAGGATAGATAGATTATACCTACTTTGAGAAACTTCAATATTTCATTTCTTACCACTTCTTTCATTTTAGAATTCATCGTTGGTGATCAACAACTGGCTTAGCATCAGGCTCCATATTAAGTTTATGCTGACATAGAGTGGTACTAATGCCCTTAAGATCATCCAGAGTACATCCAATAGCGGCACGGTGCTTCTTTAGAGTTTTCAATAATTTCTTTTCTTCATGCTCTGAAAGGTTAGGACTACTAATAACAGGATATATCTTCTTTTCATCAAGATAAGCATATTTCAAAGTACCCGACAATTGTTTAAGATCGAATATGGGATCACTCTTGGGTGGTAGAGGATCTCCAAGAGTCTCAATAAGTAAATTGTGTTTCAAGGCAGGCATTTGTTTAAAGAAGATTTCATCTATTTCATTTCTTTCATTCATAAATATACCATTTTCATGGTCTAGCAAATATTGTTCTAAAGGATCAGTAGGAGGTACAACAATAGAAGCAAGACCGATAATTTCATCTTTACTAGGCAATTCTTTGTCACGAGGTGTCTACGGAATTTGGAGAAATTAAACTTGGGAGACACATCAAACTTACACTAACAGTTTCTTTCTCACAATCTATCTTAGCATTAACAGTGTTCAAGAAAGGTCTACAAATATAGTGGGACAATAATAATCTTGTGGGGAACTAAGAACAAGAAAAATCGGTAGGGTATTTTATTTTCCCACGCAAGACTTCAACATCTCTAAGAATCCCAATTGGTGATATAGTTTCTCTATTGGCAAGCTTAATAGTAACATCGATATCTTCTATTTCAGCAGGTGCAATGTCATTCATAATTTCTTGATGTAAGGTAAAGGGAATTGCACTCACCCTAGCACCCAAATCACATAAGCCATGATAAAAATGATCTCCTATTTTAACAGAAACAACAGGCATGCCAACAATAGGTGTATGTTTATCTTTATCACCAGGTCTGGCAATTCTAGCAGCTTCATCACAGAAATAAATAGCATGCCCATCAATATTACCTACCAAGAGATCTTTAACCATAGCAATACTAGGTTCAACTCTAATTTGTTTAGGGGGTGTAGGTGTCCTAGTATAACTCTTACGAACCAAAGATGAAGCTTTAGCATGTTCTTTTATCCTAACTGGAAAAGGTGGTTCCTCAATATAAGCAGTATGAACAACTGGATCAGCATTATAAGTACTGGTTTCTTCTTCAGCTTTAATAGGTTCTACTACTTTTACTTCAATGGGAGGATGATACTTAAACCACTTCTCCTTAGGGAGATCAACATGAGTAGCAAATGATTCACAGAAAGAAGCTACTATCTCATAGTCAAGTCCATATTTACTGCTAAATTTACAAAAAGCATCGGTATCCATAAAAGTTTTAACACAATCAAACTTAAGGTTTATACATGACTCCTTACCTTCTTCAAGCTCCCAATCTTCAGAGTTCCATTTAATTCTTTCCAATAAATCCCATTTGAATTTAATAGTCTTCTTTATAAAAGAACCGATACAAGAAGTATCAAGCATGGATTGATCATTACGAGAAAGCCGAGCATTAAAATTCTGAATAATAATTTCTCTTGAGAGCTCATGATTGGGGCATGATTCTAACATTGGCTTAACCCCCCCCCCCCCAAGCTTGAGCGATACTTTGTTCATCACGAGGCCAATATATATATATATATATATATATATATATATATATAAATTCCGATCACGATGAACTAGATGCATAGGATAAAACTTCTGATGAAATTCCAATTTCAATTGGTTGTAGATCCAAGCTCCAATATCATCACATAGCCTATACCATGTCAATGCCTTTCCCTTGAAAGATAAAGGGAATACCTTCTTCTTGACTTCATCGTCGGGCAAACCTGCAAGCTCAAATAATCCACAAACTTCGTCCACATAGATTAGATGCATATCAGGATGTAGTGTTCCATCTCCTGCATAAGGATTAGCTAGCAGTTTCTCTATCATACCCGAAGGAATTTCATAATAAATATTTTCAGTAGGTGCAGTAGGTTGAGGAGCAACTCTTTGTTTTGCTGGTCGAGGTGAATATACCCTGAACAAACCCCTCAAAGGATGATTTTCCATAGTGACAACTGAGGGAGTCCTGGATTAAGGGGTCCTCGGACAGTTGGGCTGTTGGACTATGAAGATACAAGATTGAAGACTTCGTTCCATGTCCGGGTGGGACTGTAATTTGCGTGGAATGCAAGCTTGGCAATTTGGATATGTAGATCTCCTTCTCTGTAACCGACTCTGTGTAACCCTAGCCCCCTCAGGTGTCCATATAAACCGGAGGGTTTTAGTCCGTAGGACGACAACAATCATAATCATAGGCTAGCTTCTAGGGTTTAGCCTCTACGATCTCGTGGTAGATCAACTCTTGTAATACTCATATCATCAAGATCAATGAAGCAGGAAGTAGGGTATTACCTCTATCGAGAGGGCCCGAACCTGGGTAAACATCGTGTCACCCGCCTCCTGTTACCGTTAGCCATAGATGCACAGTTCGGGACCCCCTACCCAAGATCCGCCGGTTTTGACACCGACATTGGTGCTTTCATTGAGAGTTCCACTGTGTCGTCGTGATAAGGCTTGATGGTTCCTTCAATCACCTTCAACCATGCGGTCCAGGGTGAGGTTTTCCTCCCCGGACAGATCTTTGTATTCGACGGCATCGTACTGCGGGCCAACTCGCTTGGCCATCTGGAACAGATTGATAGCGACGCCCCTGGACATCAGGTCATGTTTGGAAGCTTGAACTATACTGCCGACATCCACGGAGACTTGATCTTCGATGGATTCGAGCCCACGACAGGTGCGCTGAACAGTCACGATGAGCATGACTTAGATCTGCCATCAGATAGTGTTCGGGAGATCACGCCTGCGGCTGCCCCGGCCCTCAATCCGGAGCAGATCGTGTCATCCGAGGACGGGCGGATGGACCCTGCCTCGGAGGCCACACACTCAGCGGCGATAAAGCCAAACACTAAATTCACCTCTTATGAGGCCGGTGTTATCGGACCCTCGGACTCGTCTCCGACCACAGGCTCCGAACCGCGTCCGTCCATGCCTATTGAATCTGATTGTGCACCGATCATGGAGTTTACCTCCGTAGATATCTTTCAGCACTCGCCCTTGGGCGACATGCTAAATTCATTGAAGTCTCTCTCCTTGTCAGGAGACTCTTGGCCGAACTATGTCCGGCTGGAGTGGGAAGCGGACGACGAAGAAATTCGTTACCAAATTCCACTCACCAAAGGCGCTTCACTCCCCGGCAAGCCGGCGCCAGAAAAGATTCTTGATGACCCACAAGTATAGGGGATCTATCATAGTCCTTTCTATGAGTAAGAGTGTCGAAACTAACGAGGAGCAGAAGAAAATGACAAACGGTTTTCAGCAAGATATTCTCTGCAAGCACTGAAATTATCGGTAACAGATAATTTTGTGCTAGGATAATTCATAACGGGGAACAAGTGTAACAAAAGTGCAGCAAGGTGGCCCAATACTTTTTGTAGCAAAGGATAAGCCCGGACAAACTCTTATATAAAGCAAAGCGCTCCCGAGGACAGATGGAAATTATTGTCTAGTTAGTTTTCATCATGCTCATATGATTCGCGTTCGTAACTTTGATAATTTGATATGTGGGTGGACCGGTGCTTGGGTGCTATCCTTAATTTGACAAGCCTCCCACTTATGATTAACCCCTCTCGCAAGCATCTGCAACTACGAAAGAAGAAATAAATAAACCTAACCACAACATGAAACATGTGGATCCGAATCTGCCCCTTATGAAACATGTTTAAGCTTCTGTCACTCTAGCAACCCATCATCTACTTATTACTTCCCAATGCCTTCCCCTAGGCCAAATCATGGTGAAGTGTCATATAGTCGACGTTCACATAAGACCACTAGAGGAAAGACAACATACATCTCATCAAAATATCGAACGAATACCAAATTCACATATTACTTATAACAAGACTTCTCCCATGTCCTCAGAAACAAACATAACTACTCAGAAAGCATATTCATGTTCATAATTAGAGGGGTATTGATTATCATTAAGGATCTGAAAATATGATCTTCCATCGAATAAACCAACTAGCATCAACTACAAGGAGTAATCAACACTACTAGCAACCCACAGGTACCAGTCTGAGGTTTTGAGACAAAGATTGAATACAAGAAATGAACTAGGGTTTGAGAGGAGATGCTGCTGGTGAAGATGTTGATGGAGATTGACCCCCTCTCGATGAGAGGATCATTGGTGATGACGATGGCTTCGATTCCCCCCTCTCAGAGGGAGGTTTCCCCAGTAGAACAGCTCTATCGGAGCCCTAGATTGCTTTTGAACAGGTTCCGCCTCGAGACAGCGGCCATTCATCCCGAAAGCTTCCTTATGATTTTTTCCAGGTCAAAACCCTTCATATAGCAGAAGATGGACACCAGGGACCTGCCAGGGGGCCCACAAGCCCTAGGGGCGCACCCAGGGGGTAGGGCGCGCTTCTCGAGCTTGTCACCACCTGGTGGGTTCCCCTCTGGTATTTCGTTGCCCAATATTTTTTATATATTCCAATATAATTCTCCGTAAAATTGCAGGACTTTTGGAGTTGTGCAAAATAGGTCTCTCAGATTTGCTCCTTTCCGGTCCAGAATTCCAGCTGCCCGCACTCTCCCTCTTCATGTAAATCGTGTAAAATAAGTGGGAAAAGACATAAGTATTGTACCATAATGTGTAATAACATCCCATAATGCAATAAATATCAATATAAAATCATGATGCAAAATGGGCGTATCAACTCCCCTAAAAGACATACGTCTATAAGCAAAGGTACCAAAAGGGCATGTAAAAGTAGTTTTTTCTTGATCCTCTTGTGACACAGGTATTTGAGAAAAAATAGAATTACCATCTAAAAAGAAAACGTGTGTATGACTGGATAGTCTTTCTAGCATTTGATCAATAAAAGGTAGAAGATAATGATATTTCCTAGTTGCTTTGTTTAATTTTATAAAATCAATTATCATTCTATAGCCTATAACAATTCTGTGTGGAATCAATTCATTCTTATCATTAGGAACAACAGTAATACCTCCCTTCTTAGGGACACAATGAACGGGACTTACCCATCTACTATCAGCAATAGGATAGATAGATTATACCTGCTTCCAGAAACTTCAATATTTCATTTCTTACCACTTCTTTCATTTTAGAATTCATCGTTGGTGATCAACAACTGGCTTAGCATCAGGCTCCATATTAAGTTTATGCTGACATAGAGTGGTACTAAAGCCCTTAAGATCATCCAGAGTACCATTAGCGGCACGGTGCTTCTTCAGAGTTTTCAATAATTTCTTTTCTTTTTGCTCTGAAAGGTTAGGACTACTAATAACAGGATATATCTTCTTTTCATCAAGATAAGCATATTTCAAAGTACCCGACAATTGTTTAAGATCAAACATGGGATCGCACTTGGGTGGTAGAGGATCTCCAAGAGTCTCAACAAGTAAATTGTGTTTCAAGGCAGTCATTTGTTTAAAGAAGATTCATCTATTTCATTTCTTTCATTCATAAATATACCATTTTCATGGTCTAGCAAATATTGTTCTAAAGGATCAGTAGGAGGTACAACAATAGAAGCAAGACCGATAATTTCATCTTTACTAGGCAATTCTTTGTCACGGGGTGTCTACGGAATTTGGAGAAATTAAACTTGTGAGACACATCCCTGAAACTTACACTAACAGTTTCTATCTCACAATCTATCTTAGTATTAACAGTGTTCAAGAAAGGTCTACCAAATATAATGGGACAATAATCATCTTGTGGGGAACTAAGAACAAGAAAATCGGTAGGGTATTTTATTTTCCCACACAAGACTTCAACATCTCTAAGAATCCCAATTGGTGATATAGTTTCTCTATTGGCAAGCTTAATAGTAACATCAATATCTTCTATTTTAGCTGGTGCAATGTCATTCATAATTTCTTGATGTAAGGTAAAGGGAATTGCACTCACCCTAGCACCCAAATCACATAAGCCATGATAACAATGATCTCCTATTTTAACAGAAACAACAGGCATGCCAACAATAGGTCTATGTTTATCTTTATCACCGGGTCTGGCAATTCTAGCAGCTTCATCACAGACATAAATAGCATGCCCATCAATATTACCTACCAAGAGATCTTTAACCATAGCAATACTAGGTTCAACTCTAATTTGTTTAGGGGGTGTAGGTGTCCTAGTATAACTCTTACAAACCAAAGATGAAGCTTTAGCATGTTCTTTTATCCTAACTAGAAAAGGTGGTTCCTCAATATAAGCAGTATGAACAACTGGATCAGCATTATAAGTAATGGTTTCTTCTTCAGCTTTAATAGATTCTACTACTTTTACTTCAATGGGAGGATGATACTTAAACCACTTCTCCTTAGGGAGATCAACATGAGTAGCAAATGATTCACATAAAGAAGCTACTATCTCATAGTCAAGTCCATATTTACTGCTAAATTTACAAAAAGCATCGGTATCCATAAAAGTTTTAACACAATAAAACTTAAGGTTTATACATGACTCCTTACCTTCTTCAAGCTCCCAATCTTCAGAGTTCCATTTAATTCTTTCCAATAAATCCCATTTGAATTCAATAGTCTTCTTTATAAAAGAACCGATACAAGAAGTATCGAGCATGGATTGATCATTACGAGAAAGCCGACCATTAAAATTCTGAATAATAATTTCTCTTGAGAGCTCATGATTGGGGCATGATTCTAACATTGGCTTAACCCCCCCCCCCCCCCAAGCTTGAGAGATACTTTGTCCATCACGAGGCCAATATATATATATATATATATATATATATATATATATATATAATTCCGATCACGATGAACTAGATGCATAGGATAAAACTTCTGATGAAATTCCAATTTCAATTGGTTGTAGATCCAAGCTCCAATATCATCACATAGCCTATACCATGTCAATGCCTTTCCCTTGAAAGATAAAGGGAAGACCTTCTTCTTGACTTCATCATCGGGCAAACCTGCAAGCTCAAATAATCCACAAACTTCGTCCACATAGATTAGATGCATATCAGGATGTAGTGTTCCATCTCTTGCATAAGGATTAGCTAGCAGTTTCTGTATCATACCCAAAGGAATTTCATAATAAATATTTTTAGTAGGTGCAGTAGGTTGAGGAGCAACTCTTTGTTTTGCTGGTCGAGGTGAAGATACCCCGAACAAACCCCTCAAAGGATGATTTTCCATAGTGACAACTGAGGGAGTCCTGGATTAAGGGGTCCTCGGACAGCCGGGCTGTTGGACTATGAAGATACAAGATTGAAGACTTCGTTCCATGTCTGGGTGGGACTCTACTTTGCGTGGAATGCAAGCTTGGCAATTTGGATATGTAGATCTCCTTCTCTGTAACCGACTCTGTGTAACCCTAGCCCCCTCAGGTGTCCATATAAACCAGAGGGTTTTCGTCCGTAGGACGACAACAATCATAATCATAGGCTAGCTTCTAGGGTTTAGCGTCTACGATCTCGTGGTAGATCAACTCTTGTAATACTCATATCATCAAGATCAATGAAGCAGGAAGTAGAGTATTACCTCTATCGAGAGGGCCCAAACCTGGGTAAACATCGTGTCACCCGCCTCCTGTTACCATTAGCCATAGATGCACAGTTTGGGACTCCCTACCCGAGATCCGCCGGTTTTGACACCGACATTGGTGTTGTCATTGAGAGTTCCACTGTGTCGTCGCGATAAGGCTTGATGGTTCATTCAATCACCTTCAACGATGCGGTCCAGGGTGAGGTTTTCCTCCCCGGACAGATCTTTGTATTCGGTGGCATCGTACTGCGGGCCAACTCGCTTGGCCATCTGGAGCAGATCGATAGCGACGCCCCTGGACATCAGGTCATGTTTGGAAGCTTGAACTATACTGCCGACATCCACGGAGACTTGATCTTTGACGGATTCGAGCCCACGACAGGTGCGCTGAACAGTCACGATGAGCATGACTTAGATCTGCCATCAGACAGTGTTCAGGAGATCATGCCTGCGGCTACCCCGGCCCTCAATCCGGAGCAGATCGTTTCATGCGAGGACGGGTGGATGGACCCTGCCTCGGAGGCCACACACTCAGCGGTGATAATGCCGAACACTAACTTCACCTCTTATGAGGCCGGTGTTATCGGACCCTCGGACTCGTCTCCGACCACAGGCTCCGAACCGCGTCCGTCCATGCCTATTGAATCTGATTGTGCACCGATCATGGAGTTTACCTCCGCAGATATCTTTCAGCACTCGCTGTTGGGCAACATGCTAAATTCATTGAGGTCTCTCTCCTTGTCAGGAGACTCTTGGCCGAACTATGTCCGGCTGGAGTAGGAAGCAGACGACGAAGAAATTCGTTACCAAATTCCACTCACCAAAGGCACTTCACTCCCCAGAAAAGAGTCTTGATGACCCACAAGTATAGGGGATCTATCATAGTCCTTTCTATGAGTAAGAGTGTCGAAACTAACGAGGAGCAGAAGGAAATGACAAACGGTTTTTAGCAAGATATTCTCTGCAAGCACTGAAATTATCAGTAACAGATAATTTTGTTCTAGGATAATTCATAACGGGGAACAAGTGTAACAAAAGTGCAGCAAGGTGGCCCAATACTTTTTGTAGCAAAGGATAAGCCTGGACAAACTCTTATATAAAGCAAAGCCCTCCCGAGGACACATGGAAATTATTGTCTAGTTAGTTTTCATCATGCTCATATGATTCGCGTTCGTAACTTTGATAATTTGATATGTGGGTGGACCGGTGCTTGGGTGCTATCCTTAATTTGACAAGCCTCCCACTTATGATTAACCCCTCTCGCAAGCATATGCAACTACAAAAGAAGAAATAAATAAACCTAACCACAACATGAAACATGTGGATCCAAATCAGCCCCTTACGAAGCAACACATTAACTATGGTTTAAGCTTCTGTCACTCTAGCAACCCATCATCTACTTATTACTTCCCAATGCCTTCCCCTAGGCCAAATCATGGTGAAGTGTCATATAGTCGACGTTCACATAACACCACTAGAGGAAAGACAACATACATCTCATCAAAATATCGAACGAATACCAAGTTCACATGATTACTTATAACAAGACTTCTCCCATATCCTTAGAAACAAACATAACTACTCAGAAAGCATATTCATGTTCATAATTAGAGGGGTATTGATTATCATTAAGGATCTGAACATATGATCTTCCATCGAATAAACCAACTAGCATCAACTAAAAGGAGTAATCAACACTACTAGCAACCCACAGGTACCAGTCTGAGATTTTGAGACAAAGATTGAATACAAGAAATGAACTAGGCTTTGAGAGGAGATTGTGCTGGTGATAATGTTGATGGAGATTGACCCCCTCTCGATGAGAGGATCATTGGTGATGACGATAGCTTCGATCCCCCCCTCCCAGAGGGAGGTTTCCCCAGTAGAACAGCTCTACCGGAGCCCTAGATTGCTTCTGCCCAGGTTCCGCCTCGAGACAGCGGTGCTTCATCCCGAAAGCTTCCATATGATTTTTTCCAGGTCAAAACCCTTCATAGCAGAAGATGGACAACTGGGACCTGCCAGGGGGCCCACAAGCCCTATGGGCGTGCCCAAGAGGGTAGGGCACACCCCCAGGCTTGCGGCCACCTGGTGTTCCCCCTCTGGTATTTCTTTGCCCAATATGTTTTATATATTCCAAAATAATTCTCCGTAAATTTTTAGGACTTTTGGAGTGGTGCATAATAGGTCTCTCAGAGTTGCTCCTTTCCGGTCCAGAATTCCAGCTGCCGGCATTCTCCCTCTTCATGTAAATCTTGGAAAATAAGAGAAAAATGCATAAGTATTGTACCATAATGTGTAATAACAACCCGTAATGCAATAAATATCAATATAAAAGCATGATGCAAAATGGACGTATCAGTCGCGAAAGAATTGGTATAAGAAACTTGATGATGAACTTTGGGCCTATAGAACCGCTTATAAAAATCCTATGGGTATATCTCCATACAAAATGGTTTATGGAAAGGCTTGTCATTTACCTCTTGAGTTAGAACATAAAGCATATTGGGGTTTTAAAGAACTCAATTATGACTACAAACTTGCCGTGAAAAGAGGTTATTTGATATTAGCTCACTATATGAATGGAGAACCCAAGCCTATGAAAATGCCAAACTATTTAAATAAAAGTTTAAAATATGGCATGAGAAAAGAATCCAAAAGTGGGAATTCAAAGTTGGTGAATATGTTATATTCTACAATTCTCGTTTTAGATTTTTTGCAGGAAAATTTATCTCCAAATGGGAAGGACCATATATCATCAAACAAGTTTATCGCTCTGGAGCTATCAAGATTAATAATGCCGAAGGCACCAATCTGAAGGTGGTTAATGGACAAAGAATTAAGCACTATATTTCACGTACACCTATCAATGTTGAAACTAACGTTATCCAAACCATGACTCCTGAGGAATGGTGCGTCTCCAACGTATCTATAATTTTTTATTGTTCCATTCTATTCTATTATCTGTTTTGGATGTTTTATATGCATTAATATGCTATTTTATAATATTTTTGGTACTAACTAATAACCTAGAGCCTAGTGCCAGTTTATGTTTCTTTCCTTCTTTTTGAGTTTTACAGAAAAGGAATGTCAAACGGAATCCAAACGGAATAAAACTTTCCCGAGGATTTTTCTTAGATCAAAAGACACCCACGTAACTTGGAGAGAGGGGGAGAAGACTCACGAGGAGTCCACTAGCCCTCAGGGCGCACCCTAGGGGGGCGCCCCCTGGCTTGTGGACCCCTCGGGAGTCCTCCAACCCTAATCTTTGCACCATAAATACCCAAATATTCCCCCAACATCAGAAGCATCCACGAAAATACTTTTCCGCCGCCGCAAGCTTCTGTTCCTGTGAGGTCCAATCTTGGGGCCTTTTCCGGCACCCTGCCGAAGGGGGATTCGATCATGGAGGGCCTCTACATCAACCTTGCTGCCCTTCCGATGAAGCTTGAGTGGTTTACCATAGACCTAAGGGTCCATATCTAGTAGCTAGATGGCTTCTTCGCTCTCTTTGATCTTCAATACAATGTTCTCCTCGATGTTCTTGGAGATCTATCCAATGTAATATTTTTTGTTGTGTGTTTCTCGAGATCCGATGAATTATGGATTTATGATCACATTATCTATGAATATTATTCGAGTTTTCTCTGAACTCTTTTATGCATGATTAAATATCTTTGTATTTCTCTTCGAACTATCGGTTTGGTTTGGCCAACTAGATTGGTTTTTCTTGCAATGGGAGAGGTGCTTAGTTTTGGTTTAAATCTTGCAGTGTCCTCACCCAGTGACTGAAGGGTTAGCGAGGCACGCATTGTATTGTTGCCATCAAGGATAAAAATATGGGGTTTATATCATATTGCTTGAGTTTATCCCTCTACATCATGTCATCTTACTTAAGGCGTTACTCCGTTCTTATGAACATAATACTCTAGATGGATGCTGGATAGCAGTCGATGTGTGGAGTAATAGTAGTAGATGCAGGCAGGAGTCGGTCTACTTGCCATGGACATGATGCCTATATTCATGATCATTGCCTTAGATATTGTCATAACTATGTGATTTTCTATCAATTTCTCAATAGTAATTTGTTTATGCACCATATGTTTTCTTTCAAGAGAGAAGCCTCTATTGAAACCTATGGCCCACGGGTCTATTTTCCATCATATATTTTCAGGTCTATAAACCAACAAACCCAAAAATACCTAGCTGCAATTTATTTATATTTACTTGAGTATGCTCTTTTATTTATATTTTATACCTATCTCTATCAGATCTCACTCTTGTTTGTGACCATGAAGGGATTGACAACCCCTTTTTCGCGTTGTGTGCAACTGTTTGTTAGTTTGTGGAGGTGCATAGATTTGAGACTTGCTTGTGCCTCCTACTGGATTGATACCTTGGTTTTTAGCTGAGGGAAATACGTATCTCTACTTTGCTGCATCACCCTTTCCTCTTCAAGGGAAAAATCAATGCAAGCTTAGGAAGTAGCAGGAAGAATTTTGGTGCCATTGCCGGGGAGGTTCTACATCAAGCCTACCAAGTACCCAAAATAAAATCTCATCTCTTGCACTTACATTATTTTTCATTTGCCTCTCCCCCACTTCTAAAACATTTTCAGAAAAACAAAAAAATATTTGCCTTTTTGTTTGCCTTCTTTCCATTTACCTTATGTCTTACCTGGTTTGTTTGCTTCTTTGCTTGCTATAATTGTGTATTTATTCCAAATCAGAAAGCAAAAAGCTTATGGACCCTCATCCACTTGCTAAAAAATTTAAAAGACCCAATTATGATGAACCAATTTCTAGTGAGTTGAGTGCACTAGATTATCTTTATGAAGTTTTGCTTGAAATTCATGAATCTAAAAATTGTGATGAAGTGTTAAAAAAGAGAAATTTATGAGGTGATTCACGATAGCTCCTTGAATGATAAGCATGATTGCAATGGTGTTATTATAAATTCTATTAATTTCAATTGTGCTAGTAATATGCAAAACCCCAATCTTGGGGATGCTAATTTTGCTATGTCCACTACTTATTGTAATGATCATGATTGGGGTGATTCTTCTATGATCTTGAAAATTTATTTAAGCCTCATGATGAATATGTTTTCAATAATATTGAAATTGGGTTTGGAAGAGTGTAAAGTCTAGGTAATAATGATCCCACTACTTTGGAGAATGATCAATCTTATGAATTTTTTGATAAAAATGGGCTTGGAGATGTCATGACTTTATTTCATGTTAATCCCACTATTTTGGAAGAGTGTGAACTTTGCATGCATGTGGATCATGGAGAGAAAAGTTTATACGATATCTATATTGTTGAATTTGATTATGGTCCTACATGTAATTATTATGAGAGAGGAAAAATATGGTTGTAGAAATTTTCATGTCACTAAATTACCTCTCGTTATGTTGAGATTGCCATTGTTTCTTTCTTCTTCCTTGCATAAGCTAATTTTTGCTTGTCTTGGTAATTAGTTTGCTTATAAGATGCCTATGCATAGGACGTATGTTAGACTTAATCTTGTTATTCACATGCTACTTGACGCTCTCCCCGTGTTTCGGTTGCTATCTTTCATGTGAGCATCATTAACATTATCAACGCCTAGCTAAAAGGCTTTAAAGAAAAGCGCTTGTTGGGAGATAACCCAATATTTTTCTTTTCTGTTTTTACGAGAATGAACATTATTACCTTTTTAGTAATTGTGTTTTGGTCTTTTACTTAGTTTTTGAGCCAAGTAAGACCTTTGGGATAGTCTATGGTGATAGTTGATTTGATCTTCCTGAAAAGCAGAATTTTTTGTGCCCACTAACAGAATTGATCTGAGCTGTTGGAACATTATAAATTATTTAATTTTTTACAAAATATTGACATCAAAATTACCTAGATTTTCCTAATTTTTATGATTTTTTGGAGTTACATAAGTATATGGAGTTTCTAGATTACTACAGACTGTTCTGTTTTTGAGTGATTCTATTTTCTATGTGTTGTTTGCTTATTTTGATGCATCTATGGGTAGTATCAGGGGGTATGAACCATGGAGAAGTTGTAATATAGTAGATATTACACCAATATGAATTTAGAATGAGTTCACAATAGTACCAAAGTGGTGATTTATTTTGTTTACTAACGGAGCTTACGAGTTTTCTGTTGAGTTTTGTGTAGTGAAGTTTTCAAGTTTTGGGTAAAGATTTGATGGACTATGGAATAAGGAATGGCAAGAGCCTAAGCTTGGGGATGCCCAAGCCACCCTAAGGTAATATTCAAGGACAACCAAGCATCTAAGCTTGGAGATTCCCCGGATGGCATCCCCTCTTTCGTCTTCAATCCATTGGTAAATTTACTTGAGGCTATATTTTTATTCACCACATGATATGTGTTTTGCTTGGAGCATCTTTTATGATATGAGTCTTTGCTTTTTAGTTTGCCACAATCATCCTTGGTGTACACACCTTTCGAGAGGGACACACATTAATCGGGAATTTATTATAATACTCTATGTGCTTCACTTATATCTTTTGAGCTAGGCAGTTTGCTCTAGTGCTTCACTTATATCTTTTTAGAGCACAGTGGTGGTTTTATTTTATAGAAATTGATGAACTCTCATGCTTCACGTATATTATTTTGAGAGTCTTTAAACAGCATGGTAATTTGCTTAGGTTATCAATTTAGTCCTAATATGATGGCACCAAGAGGGATTAATAAAAACTTTCATATGAAGAGCATTGAATATATGAGAAGTTTGATTCCTTGCAATTGTTTTGAGATATAAATGTGGTGATATTAGAGTCATGCTAGTGAGTAATTGTGTATTGGTAGAAATAGTTGTGTTAGAGTTTGTGATTCCCGTAGCATGCACGTATGGTGAACCATTATGTGATTAAGTCGGAGCATGATTTATTTTTTTATTGTCTTCCTTATGAGTGGCGGTCAAGGACGATGGTATTTTCCTACCAATCTATCCCCCTAGGAGCATGTGTGTAGTACTTTGTTTCAGAGGCTAATCAATTTTTGCAATAAGTATGTGAGTTCTTTATGACTATTGTTGAGTCCATGGATTATACACAATCTCACCCTTCCACCATTGCTAGCGTCTCTAGTACCACACAACTTTCACCGGTGCATTAAACCCACCATATACCCTTCCTCAAAACAGCCACCATACCTACCTATTATGGCATTTCCATAGCCATTCCGAGATATATTACCATGCAACTTCCATCGTTCGTTTATCATGACACATACCATCATTGTCACATTGCTTTGCATGATCATGTAGTTGGCATAGTATTTGTGGCAAGGCCATCGTTCATATTTTTTATACATGTCAGTCTTGATTATTGCACATCCCGGTACACCGCCGAAGGCATTCATATAGAGTCATATTGTTTTCTAGTATCGAGTTGTAATTCTTGAGTTGTAAGTAAATAAAAGTGTGATGATCATCATTATTAGATCATTGTCCCATGTGAGGAAAGGATGATGGACGCCATGATTCCCTCACAAGTTGGGATGAGTCTCTGGACTTTATAAAAAATAAAAGAGGCCAAAGAAGCCCAAATAAAAAAGAGAGGCCAAAGAAGCCCAAACAAAAAATGAGAGAAAAGAGAGAAGGGACAACGTTACTATCCTTTTTCCACATTTGTGCTTCAAAGTAGCACCATGTTCTTCATGATCTAGAGTCTCCTATTTTGTAACCTTCATATACTAGTGGGAATTTTTCATTATAGAACTTGGCTTGTATATTTAAATGATGGGCTTCCTGAAATTGCCCTATGTCTTCGTGGGCAAGCAAGTTGGATGCACACCCACTTAGTTTCTTTTTGAGCTTTCATACACTTATAGCTCTAGTGCATTTGTTGCATGGAAATCCCTACTCACTTGCATCGATATCATTTGATGGGCATCTCCATAGCCCATTGATTTGCCTAGTTGATTGATGTCTACTACGCAACCTTTCTTCTTGTAGATGTTGTTGGGCCTCCAAGTTCAGAGTTTTGTAGGATAGTAGCAAATTTCCCTCAAGTGGATGACCTAAGGTTTATCCATCCATGGGAGGCGTAGGTTGAAGATGGTCTCTCTCAAACAACCCTGCAACCAAATAACAAAGAGTCTCTTGTGTCCCCAACACACCCAATACAATGGTAAATTGTATAGGTGCACTAGTTCGGCGAAGAGATGGTGGTACAAGTGCAATATGGATGGTAGATATTGGTTTTTGTAATCTGAAATTATAAAAACAGCAAGGTAGCAAGTAACAAAAGTGAACAAAAACGGTATTGCAATGCTTTGAAACAAGGCCTAGGGCTCATACTTTCACTAGTGAAAGTTCTCTCAACAATGATAACATAATTAGATTATATAACAATCCCTCAACGTGAAACAAAGAGTCACTCCAAAGTCACTAATAGCGGAGAACAAACGAAGAGATTATTGTAGGGTACGAAACCACCTCAAAGTTATTCTTTCCAATCAATCCATTGGGCTATTCCTATAAGTGTCACAAACAGCCCTAGAGTTTGTAGTAAAATAACACCTTAAGACACACATCAACCAAAATCCCAATGTCACCTAGATACTCCAATGTCACCTCAAGTATCTATAGGTTTCATTATATGATATGCATCACACAATCTCAGAT
Organism: Triticum aestivum; assembly: GCF_018294505.1. Lineage (NCBI taxonomy): Eukaryota > Viridiplantae > Streptophyta > Magnoliopsida > Poales > Poaceae > Triticum > Triticum aestivum. The sequence goes on from NC_057798.1 coordinate 559,006,954, forward strand.
TCATCTATTAAAACCAACACAAAGAAATTCAAAGAGTGCCCCAAAGTTTCTACTGGAGAGTCAAGACGAAAACATGTGCCAACCCCTATGCATAAGTTCGCAAGGTCATTGAACCCGCAAGTTGATCACCAAAATGTACATCAAGTAGATCATGTGAGTATCCCATTGTCATCACAGATAAGCACATGCAAGACATACATCAAGTGTTCTCAAATCCTTAATGACTCAATCCGATAAGATAACTTCAAAGGGAAAACTCAATCCATTACAAGAAGGTAGAGGGGGAGAAACATCATATGATCCAACTATAATAGCAAAGCTCGCTATACATCAAGATCGTGACATATCAAGAACACGAGAGAGAGAGAAAGAGAGAGAGATCAAACACATAGCTACTGGTACATACCCTCAGCCCCGAGGGTGAACTACTCCCTCCTCGTCATGGAGAGTGCCGGGATGATGAAGATGGACACCGGTGAGGGATTCCCCCTCCGGCAGGGTGCTGGAATAGGGTCCCGATTGGTTTTTCGTGGCTACAGAGGCTTGTGGTGACGGAACTCCCGATCTTGGTTCTGTTCTGGAAGTTTGGGGATATATAAGAGGTGTTGGTATCGAGAACAAGTCAGGGGGGTACACAAGGAAGCCACGAGGTAGGGGGCGCCCAGGGGGTAGGGCACGCCCTCCACCCTCGTGGTGTCCTCGGGACTCTTCTGGTCCATCTTTGATGCTCCGTGGGCTTCTTCTGGTCCAAAAACAATCTCCGTGAATTTTCAGGTCAATTGGACTCCGTTTTATTTTTTTATTTTCCGTCCGGAGTCTCATCCCGACTTGTGGGGGAATCATAGCATCCATCATCCTTTCCTCACATGGGACAATGCTCTAATAATGAAGATCATCACACTTTTATTTACTTACAACTCAAGAATACAACTCGATACTTAGAACAAAATATGACTCTATATGAATGCCTCCGGTGGTGTACTGGGATGTGCAATGAATCAAGAGTGAAATGTATGAAAGAACTATGAAAGGTGGCTTTGCCACAAATACTATGTCAACTACATGATCATGCAAAGCAATATGACAATGACGAAGCGTGTCATAATAAATGGAACGGTGGAAAGTTGCATGGTAATATATCTCGGAATGGCTATGGAAATGCCATAATAGGTAGCTATGGTAGCTGTTTTGAGGAAGGTAAATGGTGGGTGTATTGTACCGGCGAAAGTTGCGCGGTACAAGAGAGGCTAGCAATGGTGGAAGGGTGAGAGTGCGTATAATCCATGGACTCAACATTAGTCATAAAGAACTCACATACTTATTGCAAAAAATCTATTAGTCATCAAAACGAAGTACTAAGAGCATGCTCCTAGGGGATAGATTGGTAGGAAAATACCATCGCTCGTCCCCGACCGCCACTCATAAGGAAGACAATCAGTAAATAAATCATGCTCCGACTTCATCACATACGGTTCACCATACGTGCATGCTACAATAATCACAAACTTTAACACAAGTATTTCTACAATCCACAATTACTCACTAGCATGACTCTAATATCACCATCCTCATATCTGAAAACAATCATAAGGAATCAAACTTCTCATGGTATTCAATGCACTTTATATGAAAGTTTTTATTATATCCCTCTTGTATGCCCATCATATTAGGACTAAATTCATAACCTTAGCAAATTACCATGCTATTCTAAAAGACTCTCAAAATAATATAAGTGAAGCATGAGAGATCATCAATTTCTTCAAAATAAAACCACTACCGTGCTCTAAAAAGATATAAGTGAAGCACTAGAGCAAATGACAAACTACTCCGAAAGATATAAGTGAAGATCAATGAGTAGTCGAATAATTATGCAACTATGTGAAGACTCTCTAACAATTCAAAATTTAAGATCTTGGGATATTATTCAAACAACAAGCAAAAAAATGACGCTCCAAGCAAAACACATATCATGTGGTGAATAATAATATAGCCACAAGTAAAGTTACCGATGAACGAAGATGAAAGAGGGGATGCCTTCCGAGGCATCCCCAAGCTTAGGCTCTTGGTTGTCCTTGAATATTACCTTGGGGTGCATTGGGCATCCCCAAGCTTAGGTTCTTGCAACTCCTTATTCCATAGTCCATCGAACTTTACCGAAAACTTGAAAACTTCACAACACAAAACTTAATAGAAAACTCGTAAGCTCTGTTAGTATAAGAAAATAAAATCACCACTTAGGTACTATTGTGTGATACGTCTCCATCGTATATACTTTTCCAAACACTTTTACCCTTGTTTTGGACTCTAACTTGGATGATTTGAATGGAACTAACCCAGACTGACGCTGTTTTCAACAGAACTGCCATGGTGTTATTTTTGTGCACAAATAAAAGTTGTCGGAATGACCTGAAAATCCATGGAGCAACTTTTTGGAATTAATATAAAATACTGGCAAAAGAATCAACACCAGGGGGCCCACACCCTGTCCATGAGGGTGGGGGCGCACCCTACCGCCCTTGGCGCGCCTCCCTGCCTTGTGGCCCCCCTGGAGCTCCACCGACCTCAACTCTAACTCCATATATTCACGTTTGGGGAGTAAAAAATCAAAGAAAATGATTCATCGCGCTTTACGATACTGAGCCGCCGCCAAGCCCTAAACTCTCTTGGGAGGGCTGATCTGGAGTCCCTTCGGGGCTCCGGGGAGGGGAATCCGTCGCCATCGTCATCATCAACCATCCTCCATCACCAATTTCATGATGCTCACCGCCGTGCATGAGTAATTCCATCGTAGACTTTGCTACGTCTTGAGCTTGTGTTGGTTTTCCTTGAAGAAGAAAGGGTGATGCAGCAATAGTTGCGTAAGCATTTCCCTCAGTTTTTGAGAACCAAGGTATCAATACAGTAGGAGGCTCCTCAAAAGTCCCACGCACCTACACAAACAAACAAGAACTCGCAACCAACGCAATAAAGGGGTTGTCAATCCCTTCACGGCCACTTGCAAAAGTGAGATCTGATAGAGATAATATGATAAGATAAATATATTTTTGGTATTTTAAGATATATATTGGAAAATTAAAGATGCAAATAAAAGTAGATTGAAAGCTTATATGATAAGAGATAGACCCGGGGGACATAGGTTTCACTGGTGGCTTCTCTCAAGATAGCATAAGTATTACGGTGGGTGAACAAATTACTGTCGAGCAATTGGTAGAAAAGCAAATAATTATGAGATTATCTCGGCATGATCATCTATATAGGCATCACGTCCATGACAAGTAGACCGACTCCTGCCTGCATCTACTACTATTACTCAACACATCGACCCTATCCAGCATGCATCTAGAGTATTAAGTTCATAAAGAACAGAGTAACGCATTAAGAAAGATGACATGATGTAGAGGGATAAACTCGTGCAATATGATATAAACCCCATATTTTTATCCTCGATGGCAACAATACAATACGTGCCTTGCTGCCCCTACTGTCACTGGGAAAGGACACCGCAAGGTTGAACCCAAAGCTAAGCACTTCTCCCATTGCAAGAAAGATCAATCTAGTAGGCCAAACCAAACTGATAATTCGAAGAGACTTGCAAAGATAACTTAATCACACATAAAAGAATTCAGAGGAGATTCAAATATTTATCATAGATAAACTTGATCATAAACCCACAATTCATTGGATCTCGACAAACACACCACAAAAAGAGTTACATCGAATAGATCTCCAAGAAGATCGAGGAGAACATGGTATTGAGATTCAACGAGAGAGAAGAAGCCATCTAGCTAATAACTATGGACCTGAAGGTCTATGGTAAACTACTCACAACTCATCGGAGAGGCTATGGTGTTGATGTAGAAGCCCTCCATGGTCGATTCCCCCTCCGGCGGAGTGCCGACGAAGGCTCCAAGATGGGATCTCACGGATACAGAAGGTTACGGCGGTGGAAATAGTTTTTCATGGTCGCTTCTAATGTTTTTGGGGTACATGGGTATACATAGGAGGAAGAAGTAGGTCGGTGGACGCTCAAGGGGCCCACGAGGGTGGGGGCGCGCCCAGCCCTAGGGGGCGCGCCGGGCACCCTTGTGGCTGCCTCGGTTGTTTCTTGACTTCCAGTCCAAGTCCTCTGGATGATGTTTGTTCCAAAAAGATCGCTCCCAAAGGTTTCATTCCGTTTGGACTCCGTTTGATATTCCTTTTCTTCGAAACACTGAAATAGGCAAAAAAAAACAATTCGCGCTGGGCCTCCGATTAGTAGGTTAGTCCCAAAAATGATATAAATGTGTAAAGTAAAGCCCATAAACATCCAAAACGGGAAATATAATAGCATGGAACGATCAAAAATTATAGATACGTTGGAGACGTATCAGGCTTGCTGTACGGTGATGGGTTGGATGAGATTTACCATGTAATTGAGTTAGTTTTGTTAGGGTTTGATCCCTAGTATCCACTATGTTCTGAGATCGATGTTGCTATGACTTTGCTATGTTTAATGCTTGTCACTAGGGCCCGAGTGCCATGATCTCAGATCTGAACCTATTATGTTTTCATGAATATATGTGAGTTCTTGATCCTATCTCGCAAGTCTATAGTCACCTATTATGTGTTATGATCCGACAACCCCAAAGTGATAACAATCGGGACCACTCTCGGTGATGATCGTAGTTTGAGGAGTTCATGTATTCACTAAGTGTTAATGCTTTGGTCCGGTACTCTATTAAAAGGAGGCCTTAATATCCCTTAGTTTCCAATAGGACCCCGCTGCCACGGGTGGGTAGGACAAAAGATGTCATGCAAGTTCTTTTCCATAAGCACGTATGACTATATTCGGAATACATGCCTACATTACATTGATGAACTGGAGCTAGTTCCGTGTCACCCTATGTTATAACTATTGCATGAGGAATCGCTTCCAACATAATTATCCATCACTGATCCAATGCCTACGAGCTTTTCACATATTGATCTTTGCTTAGTTACTTTACCGCTGCCATTGTTACAATCACTACATAACTGCTACTATTACTTTTGCTACTGTTACAGTTACTTCCATACTATTTTGCTACTAAATAATTTGCTGCAGATATTAAGTTATCCAAGTGTGGTTGAATTGATAACTCAACTACTAATACTTGAGAATAATCTTTGGCTCCCCTTGTGTCGAATCAATAAATTTGGGTTGAATACTCTACCCTCGAAAACTGTTGCGATCCCCTATACTTGTGGGTCATCAAGACTATTTTCCGGAGCCGTTGCCGGGGAGCATAGCTCTATTCTTTGAGTCACTTGGGATTTATATCTGCTGATCACTATGAGGAACTTGAAAGACGAAAAAACTAAGATCTTTCCCTCAACTACGAGGGGAGGTAAGGAACTGCCATCTAGCTCTGCACTTGATTCACCTTCTGTTTCGAGTAAACTTGCGACAACTAAACCTGCTTCTGCTATTAATTATGATATGTCGCATGTTATTGATGATGCCACTTCTGCTATGCATGATACTTATGATGAAACTACTTCTATGCTTGATACCGCTGTGCCATTAGGAGAATTTCTTGATGAACAACTTGCTAGGGCTAGAGAGAATGAAATTGTTGAAACTGATAATACTGATGAAAGTGATGATGAAGATTCTCCCCCTAGATATGAATTGCATGTTGTTCCCGAGGGTTATGTTATGGATGAAGAAACTGCTAGAGATTTTCTTGCTTGCAATGATAGATCTGATCTTAAGAAGTTATTAGCTAAGTTGAAAGAAAAGTCTCTGAATGCTAGAATGAAATATGACCCTGCTTTTGCTACCTCACCTATTTGTGTTACTGATAAGGATTATGATTTATCTGTCGATCCTGAGATAATTACTTTGGTTGAATCTAATCCTTTTATGTCTATGAATCTGAAACTGTTGTGGCACATCTTACTAAATTGAATGATATAGCCACCCTATTCACTAATGATGAGAAAACTCGTTACTACTATATCCTTAAGCTATTTCCATTCTCATTAAAGGGTGATGCTAAAACTTGGTTTAATTGTCTTGATCCTGGTTGTGTGCGTAGTCCCCAGGATATGATTTATTACTTCTCTGCTAAATATTTCCCCGCTCATAAGAAACAAGCTGCTTTAAGGGAAATATATAATTTTGTGCAAATTGAAGAAGAGAGTCTCCCACAAGCTTGGGGGAGGCTTCTCCAATTACTTAATGATTTTCCTGATCATCCTCTCAAGAAAAATGAAATACTTGGTATCTGTTATAATGGACTAACCGATGCTTCCAGAGACCACCTGGATAGTTGTGTTGGTTGTGTTTTCAGGGAAAGAACAGTTGATCAAGCTGAATTATTATTGAATAATATGTTGACTAATGAAAATAATTGGACACTTCCTGAACCAACTCCTAAGCCAACTCCAAAGAAAAGGAGTGTTCTATTTCTCAGTCCTAAAGATATGCAAGAGGCAAAGAAATCTATGAAAGAAAAAGGTATTAAAGCTGAAGATGTTAAGAATTTACCTCCTGTTGAAGAAATACATGCATGGCCTTAATATACCACCTATTGAAGAAATACATGGTCTTGATAACCCGACACAGGTAGTAAAGGTAAATTCTCTCTATATATATGATAAAGTTGAAATCCCGTCTACTAAGTTTGCTAGCCAATGCTTGGATGAGTTTGATGACTTTATGGCTAAACAAGAAAACTCGAATGCTTATGTTGGTAGACAATTGAAAAGTAATGCTTATATGATTGGACACTTGAGTGATTATATGGCTAGAGTTAAAGGTGAACTTAAACTTACTAGTAAACATGCTTCCATGGTTACCACTCAAGTAGAACAAGTGCTTAAGGCTCGAAATGATTTGCTCAATGAATTAAATGATAAGAAAAATGATAATGTTGTTAGAGTTATGACTAGAGGTGGTAAAATGACTCAGGAACCTTTGTATCCTGAGGGGCACCCTAAGAGAATTGAGCAAGATTCTCAGAGAAATAACGTTGATGCACCTAGTCCTTCTAAGATGAAGAAAAAGAAAAATGATAGGACTTTGCATGCTTCTAGTGAACCTATTGTAGACACACCCGAGAATCCCAATGATTTTTCTATTTCTGATGCTGAAACACAATCTAGTGATGAACATGAACCTAGTGATAATGTTAATGATAATGTTCATGTTGATGCTCAACCTAGCAATAACAATGATGTAGAGATTGAACCTGTTGTTGATCTTGATAACCCACAATCAAAGAATCAACGTTATCATAAGAGAGACTTCATTGCTAGGAAGCACAGTAAAGAAAGAGAACCATGGGTTCAGAAACCCATGCCTTTTCCTCCCAAACCATCCAAGAAAAAGGATGATGAGGATTTTGAGCACTTTGCTGAAATGATTAGACCTATCTTTTTCCGTATGCGTTTGACTGGTATGCTTAAAATGAATCCTTATGCTAAGTACATGAAAGATATTGTTACAAACTAAAGAAAGATACCGGAAGCTGAAATTTCCACCATGCTTGCTAATTACACTTTTAAGGGTGAAATACCAAAGAAACTTGGAGATCCAGGAGTACCAACTATACCCTGCTCCATTAAAATAAACTATGTTAAAACTGCTTTATGTGATCTTGGAGCCGGTGTTAGTGTTATGCCTCTTTCATTATATTGTAGACTTGATTTGAATAAGTTGACACCTACTGAAATATCTTTGCAAATGGCCGATAAATCAACTGTTATACCTGTCGGTATTTGTGAGGATGTGCCTGTTGTGGTTGCAAATGTTACTATTTTAACGGACTTTGTTATTCTTGATATTCCCGAGGACGATGGTATGTCAATTATCCTTGGTAGACCCTTTTTCAATACTGCAGGGGCTGTTATTGATTGCAACAAAGACAATGTCACTTTTCATGTTAATGGTAATGAGCATACGATACACTTTCCGAGGAAACAACCTCAAGTTCATAGTATCAATTCTATTGGAAAAATTTCAAATATTATTATTGGAGGTTTTGAATGTCCTCTTCCTACTGTCAAGAAGAAATATGATATTCTTATTATTGGGGATGTACATATCCCCGTTGAGGTAAGCTAGTGTTATTCGAAATTTCTCCGGTTCCATGTTATTCGGAATGAGTTTGTTAACAAGACTTGGTCAACCTTGTTAGCGGATTCCTTTTGATGAGCATGAGATGGATGAAGTTAGAAAGCACAACTCTCTGTACACTCCTTTTACCTTCTGTTATTTAGATTAAATAAAGCAAAAATAGTATTTTCTGTCTATTTTCTGAATTATCCATGCAATAAAAAATACCCCGAAAATAAAAAGTTCTTCAAATGCCCTGAAAATGAAATATGATTTTTTTTCTAGAATATTTGAGAATATTTGGCACTGAGAACACATCAGGGGGAGCCAGCACCTGGCCACGAGGGTCCAGGGCATGCCCACCCCCTGGGGCGCGCCCCCTTTCTCGTGGGCCCCTGGTGGCCCCCCTCCACTTATTCCTGCACCCACACTCTTCTTCTTCCTCCCAAAAAATCATCAACCAGCTCAAGCACGAGTTCTAGCTCATCTTGCTGCCATTTTCGATCTCCTTGCTCAAAGCTCCACTCGCAAAACTGCTTTGGGGGATTGTTCTTTGGTATGTGACTCCTCCAATGATCCAATTAGTGTTTGTTCTAGTGCTTTATTCATTGCAAATTTTTGCTGCTGAGGTGACCCTTTTATTGAGCTTGCATGTCAAATTTATTTGGTCCCAAGTAGTTTTAATGCATGATATAGTCTCTAGGCACTTGTGGGAGTAGTTGCTACCAATTTTGTTGAGTTTGGTTCACTTTTATTTTGAGTTAATAAAATTTTCAAAGGAAGAAATATGCTTAGGAAAATGTACCAAGGTGGTTCTTCAAGGAAGCAAGGACCCAAGCCCACAATACATGAGCAGGACGATGAACTACTGAGGGAAGCTCAAGTGCGGCCTTGTGAATGGCCGTCAGAGGAGTTTATGGTCCAAGCAGGCATCAAGGATGAATATGATGCATATGTGTGTAATGCTGATCTTGAGGACTTCATGCTAGATAAGTGCCCTCAATATTACCGCTTAACTAATTCCTTTGTGAGAAGGTTTAAATTTACATCTTCACGCAATTCTCACAATGTCCTATTTGATCTTTATGATAAATCTTATACAATGGACTTAGAAGATTTTAATACTGCTTGTAAACTCCCGCAATGGGGTAGTGCTAGTGAACCTCGCAAATCTGAATTTAAAGATTTTCTTGCTAGTATCACAGTGGGGGAATCTAGAGAAATAGAACAAGCCACCATAGGGAGTATTCATTTTCCTGCTATACATTATTTTGCTCTCTTTATAGGTAGATGCATAAATGGCAAGGACGAGGCATGTCACATGTGTGTTCCAGATCTTAGTGTTCTCAAGAGTGTTGTGCTAGGAGATAAACAATATAACTTGGGGGCCATTGTTGCACATAGGTTGCATAATAATAGTTTAATTGGAGACTTGTTTGATGGGATTTATGCAACCCGTGTGGCTAATTTTCTTGAGATACCCATACATGAAGATGATATGGAGTTGCCTCCTGCTTATCTAGATTATAATGCCATGGTTAGCCATCAGTTTCTAGAGAGGAATGAATAGTTCCTCCAGTACCGACTAATCTTTGACAGACATCGCACTGTCCATATTGCTCTCCCTCCTCCTGGTCTCTAGGCACTTTCAGGAAAAAAAAGATATATTATAACCAGGGAGGAGGCGAACGAGTACAAGAGGAGGACTGAGGCAGCTCGCCTCCAAGCTGCAGCTCATGAGGCAGTAGCTGCTGCATCTCATTACGACCCCAGCTACAACTTTGATCCATGGGCATACACCAACTTAGGCCAAAAGCCTAAGCTTGGGGGAGTACGTATTTCTCACCGATATTACATTCATGTTCACACGCTCATTCTAGTTGTGGTGCTTATACTTTTTCATTGTACTGTCCATGCTAGTTTATTTCCTTTTCTTGCTTTCTTCTTGTGTGTTTGAATAACCTTAAGAAAAAACAAAAAAATTAGTTGTAGATTTTAGCTAGTTTACTTTCCATGCCTGTAGTAGTAGTAATTAAAAGAAAACTCAAAAAGATTTCTCATTCTTATTTTGCTTGTTGGGATCTTTCCCATGTAAATAGTTTTATTTCTTTTCTTTTCTTTGGGGGTCGAGAGAAGACCTGATGAAAATGTTGAGTGGCTCTCATATGCATTATTGTTGATTTAACCAAGAGCCCATATTACGTTGTCTTCTCCCTTGAACTGAATGCTTGCAGATTCCAGCTTAGTCCAATGCACGTGCACTATTATTATTATCCACACCGTTCGGTCGTGCAAGTGAAATGCAATAATGACGATATATGATGAACTGATTGAGATGAGAGAAGCTGGTACGAACTCGACCTATCTTGTTTTTGTAAATATGATTAGTTCATCATTTCTGATTCAGCCTATTATGAATAAACATGTTTGCAATGACAATTAGAGATTATAGTTGCTTATGTCATGCTTAATTAGCTAGGAGTTTATAATGGTTTACCTTGCATGCCAACATGCTATTAAAATGGTTGTGATGTGGTATGATAAGGTGGTATCCTCCTTTGAATGATTCGAGTGACTTGACTTGGCACATGTTCACGCATGTAGTTGAAACAAAATCAACATAGCCTCCACGATATTTATGTTCATGGTGGATTATATCCTACTCATGCTTGCACTCAATGTCCATTAATTTTAATGCATGTTCATGACTATTGTCGCTCTCTAGTTGGTCGCTTCCCAGTCTCTTGCTAGCCTTCACTTGTACTAAGCGGGAATACTGCTTGTGCATCCAAAATCCATAAAACCCAAAGTTATTCCATATGAGTCCACCATACCTTCCTATATGCGGTATCTACCTGCCGTTCCAAGTAAATTTGTATGTGCCAAACTCTAAACCTTCAAATGAAATTCTGTTTTGTATGCTCGAACAGCTCCTGTATCAACTAGGGATGTCTGTATCTTCCATGCTAGGTGGGTTATTCTCAAGAGGAGTGGACTCCGCTCCTCACTCACGAGAAAATGGCTGGTTACCGGGATGCCCAGTCCCATGCTCAAATCAAATCAAAATAATTGCAAACAAAACTCCCCCGGGATTGTTGTTAGTTGGAGGCACCCGTTGTTTCGGCCAAGCCATGGATTGATGATTTTTGGTGGAGGGGAGTATAAACTTTACCATTCTGTTTGGGAACCGCCTATAATGTGTGTAGCATGGAAGATATCGAGATCTCTTAGTTGTTATGTTGACAATGAAATTATACAGCTCAAAATATTATTTATCTCTATTTCAAAATCAAGCTCTAGCACCTCTACAAATCCCTGCTTCCCTCTCTGAAGGGCCTATCTCTTTACTTTTATGTTGAGTCATCATCCTCTTATTAAAAAGCACTAGTTGGAGAGCACCGCTGTCATTTGCATGCATTACTATTAATTTATATTGAATATGACTGTGACTGGATCTCTTTTACCATGAATTACAATGTTTAGTCAGTCCTTGATCTTCAGGGGTGCTCTGAATTTATGTTTTGCGGTCTCAGAAAGGGCTAGCGAGATACCATCTTGTTATATCATATTATGATTGTTTTGAGAAAGTGTTGTCATCCAAGATTTATTATTATTGTTCGCTAGTTGATTATGCCATTGATATGAGTAAACATGAGACCTAAGTGTTATTGTGAATATGGTTAGTTCATAATCTTTGCTGAAAACTTGAATGTTGGCTTTACATATTTACAACAAGAGCAAACGGAGTTTGTAAAAGTTTTTCTTTATCACTTTTAGTTTGTCAACTGAATTGCTTGAGGACAAGCAAATCTTTAAGCTTGGGGGAGTTGATACGTCTCCATCGTATCTACTTTTCCTAACACTTTTGCTCTTGTTTTGGACTCTAACTTGCATGATTTGAATGGAACTAACCGGACTGACGTTGTTTTCAGCAGAACTACCGTGGTGTTATTTTTGTGCAAAAAGAAAAGTTCTCGGAATGACCTGAAAATCCAGGGAGCCACTTTTTGGAATTAATAAAAAATACTGGCGAAAAGAATCAACACCAGGGGGCCCACACCCTGTCCACGAGGGTGGGGGCGTGCCTCCTGCCTCATGGGCCCCCTGGAGCTCCACCGACCTCAACTCCAACTCCATATATTCACATTCTGGGAGAAAAAAATCAGAGAAAAGGATTCATCACGCTTTACGATACGGAGCCGCCGCCAAGCCCTAAACTCTCTCGGGAGGGCTAATCTAGAGTCCGTTCGGGGCTCCGGAGAGGGGAATCCGTCGCCGTTGTCATCATCAACCATCCTCCATCACCAATTTCATGATGCTCACCGCCGTGCGTGAGTAATTCCATCGTAGGCTTGCTGGACGGTGATGGGTTGGATGAGATTTACCATGTAATCGAGTTAGTTTTGTTAGGGTTTGATCCCTAGTATCCACTATGTTCTGAGATTGATGTTGCTATGACTTTGCTATGCTTAATGCTTGTCACTAGGGCCCAAGTGCCATGATTTCAGATCTGAACCTATTATGTTTTCGTGAATATATGTGAGTTCTTGATCCTATCTTGCAAGTCTATAGTCACCTATTATGTGTTATGATCCGACAACCCCGAAGTGACAACAATCGGGACCACTCTCGATGATGACCGTAGTTTGAGGAGTTCACGTATTCACTAAGTGTTAATGCTTTGGTCTAGTACTCTATTAAAAGGAGGCCTTAATATCCCTTAGTTTCCAATAGGACCCAACTGCCATGGGAGGGTAGGACAAAAGATGCCATGCAAGTTCTTTTCCATAAGCACGTATGACTATATTCGGAATACATGCCTACATTACATTGATGAACTGGAGCTAGTTATATGTCACCCTATGTTATAACTATTACATGAGGAATCGCATCCGACATAATTATCCATCACTGATCCAATGCCTACGAGCTGTTCACATACTCATCTTTGCTTAGTTACTTTACCGTTGCCATTGTTACAATCACTGCACAACTGCTACTATTACTTTTGCTACTGTTACCGTTACTTCCATACTATTTTGCTACTAAATACTTTACTACAGATATTAAGTTATCCAGGTGTGGTTGAATTGACAACTCAACTGCTAATATTTGAGAATATTCTTTGGCTCCCCTTGTGTCGAATCAATAAATTTGGGTTGAATACTCTACACTCGAAAACTGTTGCGATCCCCTATACTTGTGGGTTATCATTGTGAACTCAGTATAAATTCATATTGGTGTTATATCTACTGTATTACAACTTTTCCATGGTTCATACCCTCCGATACTACTCATAGATTCATCAAAATAAGCAAACAACACATAGAAAACAGAATCTGTCAAAATCAGGACAGTCTGTAGCAATCTGGAAACTTTCCATACTTCTGTAACTCCAAAAAACCTGAGAAATTAGGAAGTCCTAAGAAATTTGTTTATTAATCTTATGCAGAAATAATCAACTTAAAATCATGCTTCTTTGAATTAAGAAAATTGTTTTTGTGAGTGCAAAAGTTTCTGCTTTTCAACAAGATCAAATCAACTATAACCGTAAGCCATCCCATAGGTCTAAACTGGCACTTTATTGAAAAAAGATCTATAAAAAATGATTACTATAGTAGCTTAATCATGTTAACGCACAAAAACAGTAGAGGTAAATATTGGTTTGTCTCCCAACAAGCGCTTTTCTTTAATGCCTTTTAGCTAGGCATGATGATTTCAATGATGCTCGTATAAAAGATAAGAATTGAAGCACAAAGAGAGCATCATGAAGCATATGACTAGCACATTAAGTCTAAACCACTTCCTATGCATAGGGATTTTGTGAGCAAACAACTTACGGAAAAAGAATCAACTAGCATAGGAAGGCAAAACAATCATAACTTCAAGATTTTCAACACATAGAGAGGAAACTTGATATTATTGCAATTCCTACAAGCATATATTCCTCCCTCATAATAATTTTCAGTAGCATCATGAATGAATTCAACAATATAACTATCACATAAATCACTCTTTTCATGATGCATAAGCATAGAATTTTTATTACTCTCCACATAAGCAAATTTCTTTTTATGAATAGTAGTGGGAGCAAACTCAACAAAATAACTATCATGTGAGGCATAATCCAATTGAAAATTAAAATCAAGATGACAAGTTTCATGGTTACCATTATTCTTTATAGCATACATGTCATCACAATAATCATCATAGATAGCAACTTTGTTCTCATAATCGGTTGGAACCTCTTCCAAAATAGTGGATTCATCACTAAATAAAGTCATGACCTCTCCAAATCCACATTCATAATTATCACAATAAGATTCAACACCCTCCAAAATAATGGGATCATTACTTCCTAAAGTTGACACTCTTCCAAACCCACTTTCATCAATATAATCATCATAAATAGGAGGCATGCTTTCATCATAATAAATATTCTCATCAAAACTTGGGGGGGGGGCTAAAAATATCATCTTCATCAAACATAGCATCCCCAAGCTTGTAGCTTTGCATATCATTAGCATCATGGATATTCAAGGAATTCATACTAATAACATTGCAATCATGCTCATCATTCAAAGATTTAGTGCCAAACATTTTAATGCATTATTCTTCTAACACTTTGGCACAATTATCGGAATCCTTATTTTCACGAAAGACATTAAAAATATGAAGCATATGTGGACCTCAATTCCAATTTTTTTGTAGTTTTCTTTTGTAAACTAAACTAGTGATAAAAAAGAAACTAAAAGATTCGATTGCAAGATCTAAAGATATACCTTCAAGCACTAACCTCTCCGGCAACGGCGCCAGAAAACAACTTGATGTCTACTATGCAACATTTCTTCTTGTAGACGTTGTTGGGCCTCCAAGTGCAGAGTTTTGTAGGACAGTAGCAAATTTCCCTCAAGTGGATGACCTAAGGTTTATCAATCTATGGGAGGCGTAGGATGAAGATGGTCTCTCTCAAACAACCCTGCAACCAAATAACAAAGAGTCTCTTGTGTCCCCAACACACCCAATACAATGGTAAATTGTATAGGTGCACTAGTTTGGCGAAGAGATGGTGATACAAGTGCAATATGGATGGTAGATATAGGGTTTTGTAATCTGAAATTATAAAAACAGCAAGGTAGCGAGTAACAAAAGTTAATGAAAACGGTATTGCAATGGTAGGAAACAAGGCCTAGGGTTCATACTTTAACTAGTGAAAGTTCTCTCAACAATGATAACATAATTAGATCATATAACAATCCCTCAACATGCAACAAAGAGTCACTCCAAAGTCACTAATAGCGGAGAACAAATGAAGAGATTATCGTAGGGTACGAAACTACCTCAAAGTTATTCTTTCCGGTCAATCCATTGGGCTATTCCTATAAGTGTCACAAACATCCCTAGAGATTGTAGTAAAATAACACCTTAAGACACACATCAACCAAGACCCCAATGTCACCTAGATACTCCAATGTCACCTCAAGTATCCACGGGTTTGATTATACGATATGCATCACACGATCTCAGATTCATCTATTCAAACCAACACAAAGAACTTGAAAGAATGCCCCAAAGTTTCTACCAGAGAGTCAAGACGAAAACATGTGCCAACCCCTATGCATAAGTTCACAAGGTCACTGAACCCGCAAGTTGATCACCAAAACATACATCAAGTAGATCACGTGAATATCCCATTGTCACCACATATAAGCACATGCAAGACATACATCAAGTGTTCTCAAATCCTTAAAGACTCAATCTGATAACTTCAAAGGGAAAACTCAATCCATCACAAGAAGGTAGAGGGGGAGAAACATCATATGATCCAACTATAATAGCAAAGCTCGTGATAAATAAAGATCGTGCCATATCAAGAACACGAGAGAGAGAGAGAGAGAGAGAGAGAGAGATCAAACACATAGCTACTGGTACATACCCTCAGCCCCGAGGGTGAACTACTCCCTCCTCATCATGGAGAACGTCGGGATGATGAAGATGGCCACCGGTGAGGGATTCCCCCTCCGGCAGGGTGCTAGAATAGGGTCCTAATTGGTTTTTTGTGGCTACAAAGGCTTGCGGCGGCAGAACTCCCGATCTTGGTTCTGTTCTGGAAGTTTGGGGATATATAAGAGGTGTTGGCGTCGGGAACAAGTGGGGGGTCCATGAGGAAGCCACGAGGTAGGGGGCGCGCCTAGGGGGTAGGGCGCGCCCTCCACCCTTGTGGTGTCCTCGAGACTCTTCTGGTCCATCTCCGATGCTCTATGGGCTTCTTCTGGTCCAAAAACAATCTCCGTGAATTTTCAGCTCAATTGGACTCCGTTCGGTATTCCTTTTCTGTAAAACTCAAAAACAAGGAAAAACATAAACTGGCATTGGTCATGGAACATCCAAGATGGATAATATAATAGCATGGAACAATCAAAAATTATAGATACGTTGGAGACATATTATTGATGTGAGACTTTCTCCTTCTTTTTATCTTCCCTAGAACCACCATATTCTATTCCACCTATAGTCCTATATCCATGGCTCACGCTCATTTATTGCCTGAAAATTGAAAAAGTTTGAGAATACTAAAGTATGAAACAATTGCTTGGCTTGCCTTCGGGGTTGTGCATGATAAAATACTTTGTGTGATGAAGATGGAGCATAGCCAGATGATGTCGCTTGAACTACGTCGGTATTTCTCCAAAGAGGAAGGGATGATGCAGCACAACTACGGTAGCTATTTCCCTCAGTTATGAAACCAAGGTATCAATCTAGTAGGGGAACCAAGCAACACTATGTAAACGGTACTTGCACACAGAGAACAAATACTTGCAAGTCGACGCTTGTAAGGGGTTGTCAATCCCTTTTCGGGTAACGACGCCAGCAATTGTCAAGTTCACGGGATAAAATTTGTGATAGATTAGATAAATAGATCACGAATAAACGCGAGATAAAATATGCAAATAAAGAGTGTAGCAAAGTATTTTTTGGGTTTTGGAATAATAGATAATAAAAGAAAATAAAAATAGATCTCAAAGGCAAATAATAGATCAGAAAGCAAATATGATAAAGAATAGACCCGGGCACCGTATATTTCACTAGTGGCTTCGCTCAAGAAATAGCACATGGTGGGTAAACAAAGTATTGTTGGGAAACTGATAGAAAATCGAATAATTATGACGATATCTAGGCAATGATCAATATATAGGCATCACGTCCAAGATTAGTAGAACGATTCCTGCCTGCATCTACTACTATTACTCCACACATCGACTGCTATCCAGCATGCATCTACTGTACTTAAGTTCATGGAGAAACAGAGTAATTAATGCAATAAGAACGATGACATGATGTAGACGAGATCTATTCATGTAGGAATATCCCCCATCTTGTTATCTTTAATAGCAACAATACATGCGTGTCTTGTTGCCCCTTCTGTCATTGGGAAAGAACATCGCACGATCGAACTCATCACAAAGCACCTCTTCCCATGGCAAGAAAAATCGATCTAGTTGTCCTAACTAAACCAAAGATTCGAAGAAGAAATACGAGGCTATAAATAATCATGCATATAAGAGATAGAAACTCAAATAACTTTCATGGATATAGATGTGATCATAAACTCAAAGTTCATCGAATCCCAACAAAAACACCGCAAAAAAGAGTTACATCAAATAGATCTGCAAGAGACCATTATATTGAGAATCAAAAGAGAGAGAGAGGAAGCCATCTAGCTAGTGCCTATTGAACCGTAGGTCTATGATGAACTACTCACGCATCATCGGGGAGGCACCAATGAGGATGATGAACCCCTCCATGATGGTGTCTAGATTGGATCTCATGGTTCTGGAACTTGCGGTGGCTGGAATTGTGTTTCATCGACTCCCCTAGGGTTTCTGGAATATTTGGGGATTTATAGGGCGAAGAGGCGGTCTGGGAGGCCACCGAGGTGGGCACAACCCACCTGGGCGCGCCACGGCCCCCAGGCAGGCCGTGGTGGGTTGTGCTCCCCTTGGAGCCCCCCTCTGGTACTTCTTTGGCCCATTTGGTGTCTTCTGGTCTAGAAAAATTCTCCAAAAAGTTTTGCTGCAGGCTCCGTTTGGTACTGATTTTTTGCTATATAAAAAACAAGCAAAAAAAACAACAACTGGCACTGGGCACTATGTCAATAGGTTAGTCCCAAAAAATGATATAAAGTTGTTATAAAATAACTGTAAAACATCCAAGAATGATAATATAACATTATGGAACAATCAAAATTCATAGATACGTTGGAGACATCTCACCAAACTATATGATTTTGTAGGGATAACTTTCTTTTGCCATGTTATTTTGAGAAGACATGATTACTTTATTAGTATGATTGAAGTATTATTGTTTTTATGTCAATAATAAAATTTTGTTTTAAAACTTATGGACCTAAATATTGCTGCCACAATAAAGAAGATTACATGGATAAATATGTTAGGTAGCATTCCACATGAAAAATTCTTTTTTTATCATTTACCTACTCGAGGACGAGCAGGAATTAAGCTTGGGGATGCTTGATACGTCTCCAACGTATCTATAATTTTTTATTGTTCCATGCCATTATATTATCTATTTTGGATGTTTTATATGCATTAATATGCTATTTTATATTATTTTTTGGACTAACCTATTAACCTAGAGACCAGTGCCAGTTTATGTTTTCCTTGTTTTTGAGTTTTTAAATAAAATGAATATAAAATGGAATAAAACTTTCGCGAGGATTTTTCTTGGACCAGAAGACACCCACGTAACTTGGAGAGAGGGCCAGAAGACTCACGAGGAGTCCACAAGCCCTCACGACGCGACCTAGGGGGGCGCACCCCCTGGCTTGTGGACCCCTCGGGAGTCCCCCAACACTAATCTTTGCACCATGAATACCCAAATATTCCCCCAACATGAGAAGCATCCACAAAAATACTTTTCCGCCGCTGCAAGCCTCTGTTCCTGAGAGATCCCATCAGGCCTTTTTCGGCACCCTGCCAGAGGGGGATTCGATCATGGAGGGCCTCTACATCAACCATGCTGCCCTGCCGATGAAGCATGAGTAGTTTACCATAGACCTAAGGGTCCA
Organism: Triticum aestivum; assembly: GCF_018294505.1. NCBI lineage: Eukaryota > Viridiplantae > Streptophyta > Magnoliopsida > Poales > Poaceae > Triticum > Triticum aestivum. Next base: position 559,026,123 of record NC_057798.1, read on the forward strand.
TATCTAGTAGCTAGATGGATTCTTCTCTCTCTCTCTCTCTCTCTCTCTCTCTCTTTGATCTTCAATACAATGTTCTCCTCGATGTTCTTGGAGATCTATCCGATGTAATATTTTTTTGCGGTGTGTTTGTCGTGATCCAATGAATTGTGAATTTATGATCAGATTATCTATGAATATTATTTGAGTCTTCTCTGAACTCTTTTATGCATGATTAAATATCTTTGTCTTTCTCTTTGAACTATCAAATTGGTTTGGCCAACTAGATTGGTTTTTCTTGCAATAGGAGAGGTGCTTAGTTTTGGGTTCAATCTTGCAGTGTCCTCACCCAGTGACAGAAGGGGTGGCGAGGCACGTATTGTATTGTTGCCATCAAGGATAAAAAGATGGAGTTTATATCATATTGCTTGAATTTATCCCTCTACACAATGTCATCTTACTTAAGGCGTTACTCCATTCTTATGAACTTAATACTCTAGATGCATGCTGGATAGCAGTCAATGTGTGGAGTAATAGTAGTAGATGCAGGCAGGAGTCGGTCTACTTGTCACGGACGTGATGCCCATATTCATGATCACTGCCTTAGATATCGTCATAACTATGCACATTTTCTATCAATTGTTCGACAGTATTTTGTTTACCCACAGTATGTTTTCTTTCAAGAGAGAAGCCTCTAGTGAAACCTATGGCTCTCGGTCTATTTTCCATCATAAATTTTCATATCTATAAACCAAAAAACCTGAAAATAGCTTCCTGCAATTTATTTATAATTACTTTAATTTGCTCTTTTATTTATATTTTATACCTATCTCTATGAGATCTTACTCTTGTTCATGACCGTGAAGGGATTGACAACCCCTTTTTTGCGTTGTGTGCAAGTGTTTGTTAGTTTGTGCAGGTGCATAGATTGGAGACTTGCTTGTGCCTCCTACTGGATTGATACCTTAGTTCTTAACTGCAGGAAATATTTATCTCTACTTTGTTGCATCACCCTTTCCTCTTCAAGGGAAAAATCAACGCAAGCTCAAGAAGTAGCAAGGAATACATAAAAGAAACCTTCCAGAACACTCCAGAACCCTGAAAAGGAAGAGGTAGGTGATACAGTAAGTAAACGGACTCCGAAAAATCCACAAACATATTTTCTGTTAGTTTTGAAATATTAGAAAAAATAGAAAATAAGAAACACTCGGGAAGGCAACCCATGTGCCCACTAGGCACCAGGGCGCGCATGCCCCACCTGGTGCGCCCTGGTGGGTAGTGGGCCCCTCGGGCACCTTCCCGACTCCGTTTTCCTGTGGCATACTTGTTTCCCAGGATAAAAAAATTATATACTCCCCTGGACGATTTGACCACCGTATCACGGAGAAATCATCTGTTCTTGTTTCATGATGTTTTTCTGCCAGATCCATCAAGCCACGCATCATGTCTTCTCCTTCCTCAAACTGTGGGGAGGACGATGCTTGGTTGTTGAGGATAGAGCTGAAGAGGGAAGAAACAAAAGAAGCCACCAAGGAGGACAAGGTCGAAGGAGTTGTTAAGGACCGGGCCCAAGAAGGTCGACAAACCCTACCTAAGGAAGAAACTGCGGGAGAAGAAGACATCCTTCAACCCTACTACAATCATCTCACCCCCACTGAAATAGAGGCTTTTAGGGCCTTTGAAACAGTACGCATTCAAAATACATATCTCACTCGTAAAGTTATTTTGTTGGAAGAGCAAAATATCTCCCTTCGGAGCGTCAATCGTAGATTGGAGTACCTGTTGAAGCTGAAGTGCGAAGCTACCACTAACCCATCCTCTTCATCAACAACACCACCACCATCACCAAAGATAGAGACTTAAACACACGGGTATGGGCACTCCCCTTGGCTTTCGCAAAGCTTGTGGGAGATGCCTCGGTATCGTATCACCATCACTTCTATTATCTTGACCAATTTTTAGTTTGGTCCTTGGCTATTTCGTGATCTAGTTGAATAAAAGTTTAGTATGATCTATTTTTGAGTGCTAGTTTCGTGATCAATCTATCTATGTAATCGCGTGAGAGTTATATAATAAAGTTTAGTTTGAGTTTTTACTTCTTTACTTTTTTGTTTCAATCAAAATAAAGGAAATAATGAAAAAAGATCATATGCTAATCTTATGGTAAGTAATGACATCACATAAGGAAAAGTATAAGTGGTTAAATTTATTGAAAGTAGACAAACATATCATAGGTCAATGATGCAATTTATGAAGAATTAATAAGGGAAGAGAATATTCACATGCAAATACACTATCTTAGACATTTTTTAATGATTGTGAGCCCTCATTAAATATCTTATGCCAAATTGTTGATGTTGGCCAAGGAAGACAACGCAATGATTTATGTTTGTTCATATTCACATAGAAGCTATATTGTCATAAATCCTCCAACACGGGGTGCTTGCTCAATATAATATCTTTGCTAGCCAAAAATATGCACTAAGTAGAGATACTACTTGTGCATCCAAAAACCTTAAACCCAAATGCATGTTTTGAGAATCCACCATACCTACCTATGCGTGAGTAAGATCCTTCAAGTAAGTTGTCATCAGTGCAAAAAGGGAAATTAAAATTGCTTCTAAATGTGTTTGATCTTTTAGTGTAAGGGAAAATAACCGTTGTACGAACTTGTGATGGCAAAGTAATAAAAGAGACGGACTACATAATAAAGGTTGCTATCATAAGGGGCAATATAACCTGACATTCTTTTGCATGACAACCTTTGCTTCCCTCTGCGAAGGGCCAATCCTTTCCTTTTATGTATTTGCTTTTTATGTAAGAGTCAAAGTACTTTATTCTATTCCTTTTTATTTTCTCTTTGGCAAGCATCATGTGGTGGGGAAAGATCTAGGCACATATATCCAGTTGGATATGAGTGATCATGAATTATTATTGTTGACATCACCCTTGAGGTGAATAAGTTGGGAGGCGAAACTATAAGCCCCTATCATTCTATGTGTCTGGTTGAAACTTTGTGCTCATATATATGCTGTGAGTGTTAGAAGTCATACAAGACAAAATGATGGTTGAGTATGTGGACCTGCCAAAAGGCTCTGATACGAGACCCTTCCTGAAAATATGATGAATTGTAATTGCAAAGTTGATTGAGAACATAGTTTGTTGGTTTTCAATATAGTTTATACCTTCCACTTCGATGTTGACGAATTGTTACTTGTTCATGAGAAGCTATATGATAAAGTTTGTTGTTGTTATAATAATAAGCATGATGCTACTATGTCCATATTTTGTTTTTTATCGACACCTCTCTCTCTAAACATGTGGACATGATTTTCGATATTGGCTTTCGCTTGAGGAAAAGCGAGGTCTCGGCTTTGGGGAGTTGATACGTCCATTTTTCATCATGTTTTCTACTGTTATTTATAGTGTTTTTATGCATTTTAACGCTTTATGTTGTAATTCTAATGCCTTTTCTCTCATAATATGCAAGGTTTACACAAAGAGGGAGAATACCGGCAGCTGGAATTCTGGACCTGAAAAAGCTATGTCAAAGATACCTATATATTCTGCACATCTCCAAATGATCTGAAATTTCACGAAGAAATATTTTGGAATATGCAATAAATATTGGAGAAAATAGAGACTAGAGGGGGCCACCCAGGTGCCCACTAGGCACCAGGGCGCGCCCCCCTCCAAGGGCGCCCTGCTGGGTAGTGGGCCCCTTGGCCCACTTCTGGTGCCCATCTTCTGGTACATAAGGTCTTTTGACCTAGAAAAAAATCAGGAGAGGACTTTTGGGATGAAGCGTCACCATCCCGAGACGGAACTTGGGCAAGAGCACTTTTGCCCTTCGAGGGAGCGATTTTGCCGGGGGAAATTCACTCTGGGGGGAGGGGGGATTGAAGCCATCATCATGACCAACAACCCTCTCATCTTTGGGAGGCCAATCTTCATCAACATCTTCAACAACACCATCTCATCTCAAAACCCTAGTTCATCTCTTATGTTCAATCTTTGTACCGGAACCTCAAATTGGTACATGTGGGTGACTAGTAGTGTTCATTACATCTTGTAGTTGATGCTAGATGATTTATTTGGTAGAATATTATATGTTCTGGTCCATTGTGCTATTTAATATCCCTCTGATCTTGAGCATGAATATTATTTGTGAGTAGTTGCCCCTGTTCTTAAGGCCAAGGGAGAAGTCATGTTCCAAGTAATCATGTGAATTTGATATTCGTTCGATATTATGATGATATGTATGTTGTGTTTCCCTTGGTGGTGTTATGTGAACGTTGACTAGATGACACTTCACCATCTTTGGGCCTAAGGGAATGCATTGTGAAGTAGTTATTAGATGTTGGGTTGCTAGAGTGACAGAAGCTTAAACCCTAGTCTATGCTTTATTCCGTAAGGGGCTAATTTGGATCCATATGTTTAATGCTATGGTTCGATTGTTATCTTAATTGTTCTTTCGTAGTTGCGGATGCTTGCGAGGGGGTTAATCATAAGTGGGAGGCTTGTTCGAATAAGAACAACACCCAAGTACCGGTCCACCCACATATCAACTTATCAAAGTAGCGAACGCGAATCAAACCAACATGATGAAAGTGACTAGATGAAATTCTCGTGTGTCCTCAAGAATGCTTTGCTTATCATAAGAGATCGTTCCGGCATGTCCTTTGCTACAAAAAGGATTGGGCTACCTTGCTGCACTTTTATTACCATTACCGTTACTTGCTCGTTACAAATTATCTTGTTATCAAACTACTTGTTACCGACAATTTCAGTCCTTGCAGAAATTACCTTGCTGAAAAGCGCTTGTCATTTCCTTCTGCTACTCGTTGGGTTCGACACTCTTACTTATCGAAAGGACTACGATTAAACCCTATACTTGTGGGTCATCATCGCACGAGGCCGCCGGGTCGGTGAAGAAGTCGTCCGGCCGTGCCGGTGTTGGAGTAGAGGCGCACGGGGTCGATGGCGGCAGCAGGCGACGCAAACCTATCTTAGATCAGAAAAGCAAAAAGAACACCGATCAAAGCAACCGGCGAAAGAGAGAAAAACCCAGATCAAGGATCAGGAAAAAGACTCTTTAAGGTAGCCGGCCAACACGACCGGCGGACGAACCCTTTGTACGAACGGCGCGGCCCCGGACGGCGGTCATGGAGGCCGACCGCCCTGAGGGCAGCGTGGAGCGGAAGCAGCGGGCGGCGGCTATGGTTTGGATCGGTTAGGCTGATACCATGTTAGAAGGGAATAGAGAGAAGATTCGCGGAATTGATTGATATTGTATTGAGCCTCTCGGGCGGTTTATATAAAGTATAAGCCCTGAAGGGCAAGAAGCCTTTCCTAGAGATAAGGCAGAAAATGATTACAAATCATAGTCTACTATATACAGAGATATGCTATATACTCTAACAGAAAAGGAGATACAGTCTAGAGCCTGTTTAGCTTTACATTTAGAAGATTTGCTGCATGGGATAGAAGGATTAGTGGAGGCTCTTTGCATGAAGGCTTTCTTAGCTAGAGAGTGGGCAATGACGTCTTCATTCCTTGAGAATTGAGATTGACCTGAATTCACTTGTGGTAAGATGAGAAGAGTTATTCAGAAATTCAGCTAGTATTGGTCTTATTCTCCAATCTCCTGGACTCCCCAAAGGATTCTTTGCTTTTGCCACCTGAACAAGATTCCTGCGATCAGATAAGAAGACAGCAGAGTTCCATTGTAATGCTTTAACCACCTCAGCTGCAAGAGATAAACCAAGAGCTTCAGCCAGCAACACCGAAGAAACATTTTTTGCAGCAGCCTGAACAAGCACAGTATGTTTGTTAGTATCATTTTTGAGATAAATTCCCAGGCCAGCTTCTTCGTCTGCAACTAGGGGATTGTAAGCAGCATCACTGTACGCCAAAGGCCCTGCTATTTGGGACTGAGCATCTTGAACCTGAAAGAGAGTAACATTATGGTCGAAAGATTTTATCTTATTCTCTTCATTTCTTCGAATAACTCTGCATTTAGCATATCCTTTGTAGCATGTATAACCTGCATAAGACTCGAGTGTCCTTGTTATGCCTGCCATGTAGAGGTTATATAGTAACTCTACAACCGATTTGCTTAGTACTCCCTCCGTGGGGATATACTTGTCATCAAAATAGACAAAAGGATGTATCTAGAACTAAAATACATCCAGATACATACTCTTTTATTCATTTTGATGACAAGTATTTCCGGACGGAAGAAGTATATACTACACCGCATCGGTATTGTTGAAACCCGACCATAAGACGCAGTGCGTTATTCCATTTTATTATTGTTATAAATGTGTTCTGGTAGCCATATCGAATAGTACATCTGTGACGTCCAGAACTGCAAAACCCCGCTGGAGCACACGGAGTTTTGGTAAGCAAAGTAATGATCGGCCAGGTCTCGCGTGTCTGAAAAGGACTAAGAGAAGCTTACGTCGTACTAAAAACCAACTAACGGCAACACACGACACAAGGGACAAAAAGGATCGTCATTAACAGCCTTGCACGAGGAGCATGCATGTCTGTTGATATAATTCAGTTTCAGAACCAGGTCCTGCCTTGTGTGGTTCCACACGCTGCCCTGCGCCCCTGACCCGGCCCCCGGACCGACCGATCGAGCTCCGCGGGCTTCAACGCTTGCCCCGCTGGCTGGCTGGCTCGACCACCCCGTTTACTTTAAGCTTTGGGATATATATTTCCTTTTTGGCCATCAAGCTCTGAGACATGGGATGCTAGTGCATTTTCTATATCGGTCGCCGGTCCGGCGTGGTTCGTTTGGACAGTGCGCTGGTGCTCTCAAGCCAAGCACGTGGCCGCGGAAATATGGCGATCCCCTCCGCGCCGGAACGGGGTCAATGACAAATGGCGAGCGCATTGGCCTCCCGCGTGTGCGTTGTTAATTCTCCTTCGCTTGTCACGGGGACTGCACCGTGCATGAACCCACATGGAAAATGAGACTCTGTATGGTAATTCTTACTGTGCGGGTGCCTGGCTGCACAAAGCACCATCATTCGGGAATAGGTCGTGCATGGCGCGCGTGGACAGACCGACAGAGGCATCGTGATCATGCATGCATGCATGGAGACGGGGTCCTGGTCTGCGATTGTTGGCTTCCGCTGACGTGACCCTTTGCTCGCCCCTCTCGCGATCGTGCGCATACCACCGTTTTGTTTGCTCGGATGGAAGATTCCGACCCAGCTAGGCTCATGATGTACGACTGTGACGGATTTATTTCTACTTGTATGTAGTGAAGGTGACATGCTATTACTACGCTGACAATAAAACACGAGCCTTTCTACTAGCCGGAGTATTATCAAAGAACAACTGCATGGACTTTGATGTAGTAAAGCAAACGGAGAGATGGAGCTCAAGTTGTCAAAAAAAAAAAGAGAGAGAGAGAGATGGAGCTCAACAATTAACAAGGACGAGTAGCTAGACCTCAAGAAAGTTCCGACCAGACGCTGCGTTTTGTAAACCACTTGGTGGTAGTTAACTCCAATTTGCTGACGGTCCATGGAAAATACTAAGATTTAGTTTCTGGAATGAGAATTATATGTGCATTATGTAACTATGTGGTAGGTGGTGATATGATATGCATTAGGGCATCTACAACGGGGATGCTTACATAGGCGCTAGGGATTAAAATCCCAGCTATTTTCACGGCACCGACCAAATTTCTGGGTGTTGGCGTATAATGTGTTGCCTAGTCTCTTTCATAAGATCAGTTTTTTGATTGCATTGGCTAAAGCATGCACTTTTACATGGTATCAGAGCCAAGAGGTCATGAGTTCAAGACCCGGCTGGCGCAATTAAAATTGCAGCCCACTTTCGGTCCACATTTAGGCCTGAGGGAGGCACACATGAGGGGGAGTGTTGACGTATAATGTGTTGCCTAGTCTCTTCCATCAGATCGGTCTTTTGGTTGCATTGGCTAGAGCATGCACTTCTACACTGGGCACCCGATGCCACACTTGGAGCGGGACGCTTAGGCGATTTGTGTGATGGAATAAGCGCCTGGTTGGGCACTTATGCATTGCAAGCTAGCCTCCTGTATAGGCACCTAATTAGGTGGCAGTAGTTAAGCGCCTAGTTAAGAGTCTTGCATTGGACATGCCCTTATGTAAACTTCCACTAAAAAGGCGGAGGTTTTATTTACATATATAATATACAGGAAAGAGTATTTCCGCTGATTTAAATAACTTTGCAAATTCGTTTCATCGTACTACTTTTCTGTGGCAAACTTAGGGCATCCCTTGTATAATGTGTATTATTGAATTTTGGAGCCCATACTACTAGTGGTGGAGTTACGAAGGAAAATTGTTGTACACTACTGCTAGAAATGCAAATCCATGGCCTTATCGTGCCCTCTAATCCTCTTTAGTTCAATCAAATAAACATAAGTATTAAAATCACATCACTTTAAAAAAAATTGCACGAAAAGCACTCAAATCTATTAATGAAACCAACAATATATACAGCTATACACTGCTACTAGAAAAATAAATAAAAGGTTACATATAGGATTCTCTGGGGGTCGATTATATATCTTCATCCTCCTGAACATGCCGATGACACGACGCTGGAGCCAGCTTGTCACCGTGATTGAGGATGGGAAGTCATCAGACACTCCGTCATGTCGGGCCAGCGTCCTTGAGAAGAACTGCCACCGGCGGAAGGGTTGCGCATCCGAGGGTCGAATCTCCATTATTTCTAAGTACAGACTCCAAACTTCAATAATTCCATTGCAAGCAGTTGATTCCACCACAACTTTGGAGCAGCCGACGTCAATAGTAGATATCGAGGGGGTTCTTTATGGTTCTTGTTAGTGTTTGCACTTGTTTGTTTTCCTCGGGATACAAAGTTACTTTCAACTGATTCTTAAATCTACCTGATCGTGTGGAGTGTAACTAATTAACATGATATGCATGGATGATTGACTTTTCCTTTGACCATGTGCCAAAATCAACACTCAAAAGTCAAAACACCATGTTTATTCGCAGGATTCTGGAACTAGAGAATTTGTGCCCATTACGCAGGACCAATTTTTCAAAAGTGATTCTTGTGATAGGATCTTCATCACTTCAATCCTCACGTCAACTCCCTCAAAAAAAATCTGCATGTCAACAATAAAATGATTTACCTTTTCACCTTTAACTAACTTGCTCCTTTTATTATGTTTGATGTTTTTCTATCTAGACATTACAAAGGAAGCTAGTTTATATAATTCTAACCACTTATGGGCCATACTTGATTAGATTACGCCAATTTTTGCTTGGCATATCTAGCCATGATCCCACAAAGGTATATCTTCCAACGATATCCTGTTGATATGATAATTCCGCAGCACAGAATAGTGGTCATGTCACATGTGCACTGCCTCTAATTTTCTTTGGGTCCTGTGGATCATGGGGCATCCATAACCTGTTCTGTTTACTTTTTTCTCATGATTACTGTTCACCACTAAGGATGCTGGGCTAGTCCATACTTTTATGTCGTCGGTTGCACATATATGTAGACCAGGACAAGCAATAAAATATCACTGAATAATCATACTCTATCCATTGTCCTTGCATAGTTGCATTATGTAAACAGAACAGTAATCAGAGGGTGTTGCTGCCAATTCATTGCAAATCGAATCGTCAAATCCCAAATCATTCATCCGCTCATCTATTTCCTAATAATAAGAAACACATATTTTCATCGAGCGATTGTACCACGTAACCTTCTCAAGAAAAGTTGGCATTCTGAAAAGGAGATCATCAACTTTAGATTATACTGAACATACTCGTTGCGTAAAATATAAGATGCATTAATTTCCCTGAAAGTCATATGTTTCTATGGCCAAGTATATAGAGCATATATCAATATCTACAAAGGGTATTAATAATATGTGAAAATATATTTCATGGTGAATTTAGTGATACCGATTTGGTATTTTAGATGTTGCATTCTCTATAAAATTTAGTCAAACATGAAGAAATTTGACTTTTCAAAATCCTTAATACACTTATATTTTGGAACAGAGAAAGTAATTATCAATACTAGTATCTTCTAGACAAATAATTTGAAATTTTACTTACTTTTTATTACTATTTTCTGTTTTTTATGTTCATCCGTGCGTTACTAGAGCCATTTCGACACCCCTCCCTTCTAGTCCCCCACTTTATGAACTGATCACTTTGTACCCAAGACGGTTTTGAGGATGATTTAGTTGGGTACCTAGGATATGGTAATTTGATGATTAGCATGTGATGTGATTGGGAACATGAATAGTTTCATAACATGCTATATACCTATAATTTTTTGATTTAATAATTGTATAATTTGAATAGCTATCAAAATGCTGTTAAGATTATTACACAACTCTCATCTCAAATTAAACAGCCATCGGCCGGCCAGGCACGATCATTTCAGGTTAAAATTATGACTGAGGTTTTGTTTGTACTCCCTCTCCAAAGAGCACAACTGTAGGAAATATTATGGTCCCTTCAATTGTTCATTAGTAGAAAAAGAAACAAGACAAAATCGACTTACGGTATAGTCCCGATCATTTCGAGGAAGCAAATGGGGAGCTGCCTTAGAGAAGCAGCCAAAGCAAGGGCTGCCGATATTTCATTCCACGAGCAAATGATGGAGCCATTGTTAATCTCGTGGTTGGTACAATGAACTATAGAAAAATAGTGTACCTCTAGCAATTGGGACACGAAGCTTCGTTATCATTTCGCTTGGAACTGGCAATTTGCATATTTAAAATGAAGGTCATGGACTTCGATGATCAATTGATAACGACATAACAAATTTTGCTTTAGGTCTACTGAATCTGCCACGTTATATTAAACACGCACCTTTTCTTTCTTCAGAATGAGACTTGTCGTGAAAGGGATAACAAAGTTGCACTTGTCAAGGACAGAACGCCGCCGGTCTAAATTCTATCATATCTCGGGACGACTTGGACAAAGAGTTTGGCAGGAAAATTTGTAAGGCAACGATACTGTCGGTAGCTCCTTTCTAGTGCAGTATCACTCAACATCCCACAACCCCTTTGCTCTGCAACCGACGAGATCAAATTGACGAGCCACACGAGGCACAACGCACGGCGAACGATGAAAGGTCACTCGGGCGATTCTCGCCCAGCCAATAGTGAAGCGCACCGAGCCCACCAGCCATGGAGCAACAACAATAACTGCAGGGTGAAAACGGGAAGTAAGAATCGGACGGCCACAGCAGCCCACTTGACCAGAATCCAGCAGATCGAACGGCCATCGAAGGACCAACTCGAGGGAGCCTCCTATGAGCGAGTTAGCCAGGAGCCATATAGGTTAGAAATTGGTGAATGGTAATGTTGCTATTGATGTCGTATAGCTCAGTCAAAAGATAGGTCATTTTCTTGTTCAAGGCATGTGCAAGTCATGAACCATAAACATGTTGTCTGACTTCTTGAGCATTCTGTCTTCTACTCTACCCAATTCCATATATAAATAGGTTTTCCCTGTAGGGCGGTTAATATGGTTGTCTTTTTTTTTTTTTTGTCGAAATACAAGTGTTACATGATATGTTTATTGATGACTGCATTGCAACGACTAACGTTATGAGAAGCTGAATAAAGACCCAATCTTTTAATTCACTAAGCTCCTGAGGGATAAAAGCTCTGTCAATCAGCTGAGACTCCAATTTAAAATTTGGTCTATTGGAAGCGTCACAACGCAAAAGTGTTCAAAAATGAGACTTTTGGTGTCCACCACATTGCTCAAACAGCTGCTGACAATCTGATGCTCTGGTCCCACCGATGCAAAAATGCTGATAAACAATCCCTACTGAGAGATTGGGGAACTATGTTGTCTCATTTAGATGCGAGATTCTAGCCCTCATGTAATTTTATAGCTTTTCCTCTCTCCACAAATCCTTGTAACTCTTATCTGCCCCTGTACTCTCTTATGTTTCAGTAATATAAGGTTCAGGCCGGCGTAAGCCCGCCATTGACGCGTCAAAAAAAATTAATATTTGGTCCACGATTTGTGGAGTGATCCTACATGCCTAACTAGTGAGCCAAGACTCTGTTTGCTTAAAGTTTTGGGAGAGAATTTCACTTCCTGGCCTCTGCACCAACTAGAAATGCACACAACCTTTTCAGTGAGTATCAAGATTTTTTCTTGAAGTGCAGTCCCACCACACATCAAGCCTGGTCCTCAAAGATTTTTTTTGTTTGTACCAAGATTGTAACTTGACGAGTGATGAAAATGGTCTACAAAGGATTTTTTTTTTTGAAAGGAGGTAAAAGACTTGCCTCATTCATTAATTAAGAGGGGAAAAGAAGTTTAATGTTTGTGTTACAACACCCATCGTGTTACAACACCGCTACAAAAGGCCTACTCTCGCAGCATGATAGATCCCAGTTTTTTTACACCCGCGGTGATCCAAGTTTGAGCCTCAATCTTGATGTTAGCTAGTAAAACGGTCGGTGGGGCACTCTTGAGTTGGAAGATGCGAGTGTTCCTTTCATTTCAGATTGTCCTCAAAGATTTGTAAAATAGGGGCAGTGATATAACTGTTATATATTTTATTGTAGGGTCAATTAAAAAATATATAAAAATGCTGACAGATATTTTGTCGAGTGCAGAACTCGATAAAATTCATAATGCCAAGAGCCAAACTCAGTAAAGACACTACACACCGCTCTCTCGTCACTCAACAGATGCTTTGTCGAGATTCTATAAAAAGATCTCGGAAAAACGAAGAGTTGGATGCTCTGTGGTCGACCATACGCCGAGTATCGGCTCCCGACAAACCTGGGTACACAGCATACGTTTTTCTGCCGAGAGCCGTTCGTAAGAGCTCGGCAAACGTAGGAGGACACGTGGTGTTCTCTTGTGCGTTAGACTTTGCCGAGTTCAAATGCCAGGAACTCAGCAAACCCATTTGTCACGTGGCAAGCTCCATCTCCGCCAGATCCATTAAGTACTTTTATTGTGCCGATTGACCTGGCAGGCTCTCGCCAAAGTTGCTGCCAAGCCCCGACGGTAGGGAGTCGAGAATTCACCTTCGCCTGAACGCTCTGCAAAGCCTTTGCAGAGTTTTATGTTGTCCTCGTCAGCTTTTCTAGGCACTCGGCAAAGACCATAATTCCAGTAGTGATTAGGCAAACAAACTATGTGACGTCGCAGGTACAACAATTGTGACAATGAACCAAATGTATGCCTAGAAAACTATACCAAGGTTAAACTACAAACTAAACACGTCTTAGATACTCATAGTCGTTGCACTAACTACAGGTGCACGTAGCTATAAATACTGGTATAAGTTATGCTTTAGTTAGACGGGGATCTCAGCCAGCTTTTGGATTATTCCGAAAGGATTCGATACACTGCAGGAGCAGAAATAAATAGGGACAACGTTACGGTCAAGCGAAGAGCTGCCTATCGATGGATAGACCCAGTGTTTCCCTATTCTCGATCAACTGCACCGATAATAGTTTGGAAGATGATAATTGCATTCTTGTTTTCTCAATGAAAGGGCCACACGGCCCCAACCAGAGTTCAGACATTAACAAGAGGAACCAACTACAGCCGTCGTACTGGTATAAAACTGGCATATCCACTGTACACGCATGCGGCATGCGGCGAACGATAGAGTGGTGGCTGGTAATGTGCCATTGTGTTTTGTCGCCAGTCGCCACACTCGCCCAGTAGTTCCCCGGTTGGTATCATCGCCAATCGGTATTCTATTTGCCAGCAGCCGGCTGAGTCCTGCTTATGGTCTTAGTCTGAACTTTGAACTGGCTTACAACTAATCATGCAGATCAACCTTCTTCAAAACCTAATCATGGCGAATAACCTTCTTCTTGAAAAGTTGCCGTACCAAAAGTGATGAGTTGTACGCAGTTCCCTATCATTGATTTTGTTCACTATTTTACTTCGCTTGTACGCGTCAGCTGTAGCATGCTCAAGGTGGTTAGGGAGTTGCTTACCATCACAATCACCACTGAAAACTTATTTAAAAACATAACCACCAATCTATGATCTCGTAAACTTAACAACCTAAGCTGAGCATGCCATGAGCAAAAGTCTCCTTTGAACTTTCGCCGTGTGCAAAGATACGAAACTGTAAGTTGATCGAGATGACTGATCGGTCTTTCTTTTTTGAAAAGGGAGACTCACCGGCCTCTGCATCAGAAAGATGCATACGGCCATAATTATATAAATAAATAAGTTCAACAGAGTCTAGCGGTCTGCTTCAAAAAGAGCTGGCTCACAAAGAGCAACAAAAGCAAATAAGGCCCAAAAGCCACAACCGGCTGGCAAAAGATGAATAGGTAAACTAGTCGCATATCCGATTACATGACCGCCATCCAAATCGGTTGAAGATATCCCGCGCTATCATCTCCCACCGGAGAGATCCAGTAACCAAACGCTCTCTGGCCTCCGTCGGAGTGAGTAAGGACCACATACGGATTAGCACAGTAGCCCGGAATAAAACCTGCAAAAAATGAATAGTTGTTGTTCTGTTAAAAGCCAAATCATTTCTGCAGTTCCAAATTGCCCATAACAACGCACACGCTCCTACGCGAATTTGTCTAGTTGTTTCGGACTCTATCCCAACCAGCCACGTTCCAAATAACGACCTGACCGAATGCGGAGGAGGAATGTTAAAGGCAACTTGCACCGAATGCCATAAGACCTTCGCCAACGGGCAATCAAAGAAGATGTGCTTGATATTTTCATCATGATCACAGAAACTACACCTAGTAGATCCTGTCCAGTTTCGCTTAACCAGATTATCTTTCGTTAAGATAACTTGTTTATGTACAAACCACATAAACACTTTGATTTTTAGAGGAACCTTAACTTTCCAAACATGTTTGGAAGTAGGAATCACACTAGAATTGATGACATCAATATACATCGACTTGACTGTGAATTCCCCATATCTAGTAAGCTTCCAACACAACTTATCGGGCTGATGCGTAAGCTGAACCTCCATCAGTCTACGCACCAGATGAAGCCAGTCTTCCCACCGGTCTCCAACAAGCATCCTCCTAAACTGAATATTCAGGAGAGTGGGCTGCAAACTCGTTGCAACCAGAGCATCACGAGCTGCACAATACGATAAAGTGAAGGATACTGAAGCGCCAACAGCGCTTCCCCCAGCCAAGTATCCTCCTAGAAGTGAGTATTGTTGCCATCACCAACAATAAACTTTGTTCTATTAAAGAAAGTAGCTTTGACTCTCATTAGCCCTTTCCAGAATGGCGAATCAGTCGGTCTGACTGTCACCTGCGACAAAGTCTTAGAGTGGAGGTACTTGTTACGCAGAATCTGTGCCCAAGTAGCTTCAGTCTCAGCTGCTAACTTATATAGCCACTTGCTGAGAAGACATCTATTCTTGACCTCAAGATTTTCAATACCAAGACCCCCTTGGTCCTTCGGTCGGCAGATGACGTCCCATTTGGCTAAACGGTACTTTCTCTTAAGTTCATCACTTTGCCAGAAGAAACGAGACCGATAGAAGTCCAGCCTTTTCCTAACTCCAACTGGTACTTTAAAAAAGGACAGAAGGAACATAGGCAAACTCGTGAGCACCGAATTAATAAGAATCAACCGGCCTCCATACGACATGAATTTGCCCTTCCAACAACTCAGTTTCTTCTCAAACTGATCCTCAATACACTTCCATTCACTGTTAGTCAGCTTACGATGGTGAATGGGGATACCTAGGTAATTGAACGGGAGTGCTCCCAATTCACACCCAAACAATTGCTTATATGTATCTTGTTCCTCTTTGGCTCTACCAAAACAGAACAACTCACTTTTATGGAAGTTAATCTTCAGACCGGTCAATTGCTCAAACAGGCACAACACCAGCTTCATATTTCTCGCTTTGGCCAAGTCATGCTCTATAAAGATGATCGTATCATCCGCGTACTGTAGGATGGACACACCACCATCAACTAGATGAGGCACCAAGCCACCTACCTGGCCGGCCTCCTTTGCCCTACCTATTAGGATTGCCAACATGTCAACAACGATGTTGAACAAGATAGGAGACATTGGATCACCTTGTCTCAAGCCCTTATGTGTCTGGAAATAATGACCGATATCGTCATTCACTTTAATTCCAACACTCCCTTTTTGCGTGAAGGATTCGACTTGTCATCTCCAAACTTCTTCGAAACCCTTCATGCGTAGTGGCCGTTGAAGGAAAGGCCATTTGACTTTGTCGTACGCTTTCTCGAAATCCACCTTGAAAACAATGCCATCAAGTTTTTTTGTGTGAATCTCATGGAGCGTTTCATGCAAGACCACAACCCCTTCAAGGATGTTCCTGTCCGGCATGAAAGCAGATTGAGTAGGCTGCACCACAGTATGCGCAATCTGTGTGAGCCTATTCATCCCGACCTTGGTAAAAATTTTGAAACTAACATTGAGAAGACAAATAGGCCGGAATTGCTCAATTCGCACTGCCTCTGTCTTCTTGGGAAGTAAGGTTATCGTTCCAAAATTCAGCTGAAAAAGGTGAAGCTGGCCGGAGAATAAATCATTGAACAAAGGCAAGAGATCTCCTTTAATAATGTGCCAACATTTCTTGTAGAACTCTGTCGGGAAACCATCCGGGCCAGGAGCCTTATTATTCTTCATCTGGGAAATGGCCTCAAACACCTCTTTCTCAGAGAAAGGAGCTACTAAAATATCATTCTCAACAACCGTAAGTTGAGGCACATCCTCAATCCTAGACTCATCCAGCGACACACAGTTGTCCTCTGGAGGCCCAAACAGCTGCTTGTAATACTCAGTAATATATTGCTTTAAGTTTTCCTGGCCAAGAATCGTTCCCTCGTCTTGTTCAAGCTGAAAGATCCTCTTCTTTCTATGCTTACCTTTGGCGATCAAGTGAAAAAATTGAGTGTTCGCGTCCCCCTGAACGACTTTACTGACCTTAGCCCGAAGCGCCCACTTTAGTTCTTCCTCGCGAAGTAGCTCTTTCAGCCTCATTTCCGCCTCAGGCTTGGCATGAAGCTCCGAGGCTGGCAGGATCATGGTTTCGGCCTTTACATCAAGAGACTGAATAAGCGCAAGGAGCTGCTCCTTTTAAACCTTATAAATCCTGCTGAGATGCTTAGCCCACCCATGTAGGAAGCTTCTCAAATGCCTAATTTTATTCTGCCAGCGTTCGAGCGCAGACCGACCACCTGCATCCTTAGCCCATTATCTGGCTACGAGATCCAAGAAACCTTCTCTCTCAAACCAAGCAAGCTCGAACGAAAAAACATTTTTATTTCCCAAGTGGGTGGCCTCCCCAGAATTGAGAAATAAAGGCATGTGGTGAGAAATACCACGAGTAAGTGCCTGGACTGTAACATAAGGGAATTTCTGCTCCCACTCGATGCTAGCCAGGACTCGATCCAGCTTCTCAAACGTCAGATTTGGCAAGGCGTTAGCCCAGGTAAACTTTCGGCCCGAAAGCTCTATCTCACGCAGGTCAAGGCTTTCAATGATTGTATTAAACATGAACGACCATCGGCCGTCAAAATTGTCATTATTCTTCTCATCACTCCTCCTGATGATATTAAAATCACCCCCCACCAGGATAGGTAATTGTTCAGACCCACAAATCCTAACCAGATCAGCCAAGAAATCCGGTTTGAGCTCGGGCTGAGCGGCACCATATACCGCTACCAAAGCTTGTACCCCTTATTTTTCAGTTCAAGAAATAATGCAAGATCACATATGCCATTTTCTTTATCGCTCTTGTAAACTTGATTTGACGATGTAATGATATTGAGTCGTGTATATCTACAACACAGAGAGGGAGCAAGAGTCTCTCATCGTAAAAAAAGGTGTACGGGCTCGGTGGAATTTTAGGACCTATGGGCATAATTGGTGCCCACACTAGTCTCCTACCACATGTTGTTAAGAGTTGGCTTGCCAATTTTCGTCCAAGAACCCTTTTGCCTTCATTTGGCCAACTATTTGGCAAAAACTTTGTGAGAATAAGGGGTAGACACCCGTTAGTAACTAGAATTTTAGCAGCAAACCAAACCAAACACAACTGATACATGTGAATTCGTTCTTTTGTAAACTTAGCAAAAATCATACTTACTTATAAAATAGTAGGGTAAATAATTTTTGCATTTTAAAAATTTACGAATAAAATGTATTAAGTTGAAACTATTTTCTAAACTTTAGTTAAGATATATGACTAATTGATCTGTGCCGAAGTCAAAAATTGCATCCTACAGTACAATTTTGCACAAGTCGCAAATAGTCACATTATTTCACAATCGGTTATTTTTTCTAGTGGACTTCAATTGGTTTTCTCTTACCAAGTCTTTTTCATCTCCTTTCTTGTGTTCATTCTATCACAAAGTGAATCTTGCAGGTAAGAACTAAAGAATTTACAATGATACATCCATGCATGTCATTTTCATATTCTGGGATTGTAATTTTTTGTACCCCTCCGATCCAAATTAACTGACGTAGCCTTAGTGCGACTTTGTACAATAAAGTTGTGTCAATTCATTTGGATCTTGCTCTCACCGTTGGGTTCCTTGAAACAGTTGTGACGTGTACCTTTTGCTTGTTTATTTTTCTATCAGTGTTTAGCTATTTTTGGTAATACCAGTTCCCCATCTCTCTTCTTTTTTGGTGGATGATTAAAATCTTTCTACTTTTTAGTTTGTTTATGGTAATACTGCTTCCTTTCAGATGTATTCTATTGCTTGATGGGTTATTGCATTTATTATACTAGTTTCCCACGCAGGCACTATACAATTCTGAATTGTGTGTTATTCAATGCGGCCATGTTTTAGTTGGAATATACAACGGCCAACAATATTATAACATTTTGGAAGTATTCTCTCAAGACACATATATGCATATGATTTTGAAGTTTCCAACCAAAGTATTTTAGTAAATGACGGTAGTTAAACTCTCAAATTTTCATAACTAACAATGTTTTTTTGTGAAACGAGGAGGGTCAAGCATACATACACTATTTACTTAGTTTTTTATACTATATACCACAAGTTGTACAAGACATGCATTGGTACCCCCAGAATGTTCCGTTCTAAGAGTTGATTGCTACCTAAATCCGTGTGGGAGTTTGTGTCATTCTCTGGACAATATGGAATTGCCGGAATGACTATGTTTTTATCAGATTGGCTAATCCTAATTTCTTACAGGTTATCTACGGGGATACGGCTTCAAATCCGTGTGTGGTCAGGTCTGCATCATGTAGCCACGATGGCCTCTGGTTGCGGCCGACTGGAACCGGTTACGCGGGGTTTATTCAACCAGTTTGACTAGCAAGTCAATCTCGGATTCAATCGGTTGTGGTTGTGGTTTTTTGTTCTAAATGTTTGAAACTCGATGACTTGAACTTGATTCATGTTTAATAATATGGCTATGTGCATCCGGTGATGCAGAGGCCGGGCTAATCCCCCTTTTTAAGAAAAAAATTGCTTGGGTGTACGTGTTGGCGTCTCAGTGGTAATAGATTCGATTGGGCGTAGTTAAAATGCAGTGTAGTCTCAAACAGGCTCCCAATTTTCATTTCATAATGTATATGAATATGATTACGTGTTCATATAATCATATTCATAACAAAGTACTGACTATTTGCCCACCACGAGCTCAGCATGATGAGAAGCCATATGGAGACAGGGATGCATATTCATGGAGCATGACCTTGCAAAGGCGAGGAATATGAAACTTGTATTGTGCCTATTTAAACAATTGCCTGGTCTAAAGATCAACTTTCACAAGAGTGAATTATTCTGCTTTGGTAGGGCCAAAGACGACCAAGACAACTATAGACAATTGTTCAGTTGTGAACTGGGATCATTACCGTTCAGCTATCTAGGCATTCCAATCCACCATAGGAAGTTAACAAATAAAGAGTGGAAATGTATTGAAGACCGGTTTGAGAAAAAACTAAGCTGCTGGAAGGGTAAGCTTATGTCATATGGAGGACGACTAGTATTGATAAATTCAGTACTAACGAGTATGCACATGTTCCTTCTATCTTTCTTTGAGGTATCGAAAGGGGTACGAAAGAGACTTGACTTCTATCGATCTCGTTTTTTCTGGCAGTCAGACGAGGTTAAGACAAAATACCGCTTGGCAAGATGGGATATTATTTGTTGATCGAAAGATGGGGGGGGGGGTCTTGGGATCGAGAACCTCGAGATTAAACATAAATGCCTTTTGAGAAAATAGATGTATAGGTTATCTCAGGAATCAGATGGTATGTGGGCACAAATCCTAAGAAATAAATACTTGCACTCTAAAACTCTCGCTCAGGTTATCGTAAAACCTAATGATTCGCCGTTCTGGAAGAGACTCATGAGAACAAAAGAGACCTTCTTCCATAGGGTGAAATTAGTTGTTGGGGACGGAAAGACAACAAGATTTTGGGAGGATACATGACTAGGCGACACACTTCTAGCTCTCTAGTATCCTTCACTGTATCATATTGCTCAACATAAGGAGGATTATGTAGCAACGGTATTGCAGATGGTACCTTTGTCGGAGTAATGGGCCACGGGTAGGCTCACCCGAGTCCCTGGGTTTATCAAGACTTTTGGGCCAGCTCCGCCTAGCTGCGCCCAAAGCTGAAACTCCACCCTCCGGGGGCCGGCTAGCCCGACGGCCGGCTGCCAGAGGGCGGCCAACCACCAACAGACGGAATCACGAGCGGCCGGCTCCAGCCGGCCGACCTATATGGGAGACGACATCTAGCAGGCGGCCACCGCGCACCCTCAGAGTCTGTGCCCCCATCAAGAAGACGAGACGGGGGCGTGGCAACTGTGAAGCCCACACCCCCGAATCCTGGGGTCGGCGTGGCCACAGTGTCCCGTACGGGCGGAGATTTCCGCACGGCGTGGCACTGTTGCCACTCTCCCCTGACATCACTCTGGGCAGGCGGAGCCCTGCTCCCCACGACGGCCTGTCGGTACGGCCCGCAGGCTGCGGGCCCTACCGGGCAGTGACATCCCAAAAGACGGTGCATGCCGAACCAGACGGACCGGAGGAGGGCCGGCCTCTAGCAGGCGGTCGTCCCCTCCCTCGAAGCCCGTGCACCATTAACCTGATGAGACCAGGTGTGGCTACAGTGATCTCCCACCAGGCGGCAGGGACTGTAGCCACACTAAGATGACCAAGCCAGCGTCATTAGCAGCACGGCTACAGTGAGCAGCCCCCAACCAGACCCGCCGGCGGCAGAAGCGGCCTGTCGGCTCCGTACTAGACCGGTCGGCGGGGCCCACCAGGCGGCGGGCCCTAGAAGTCGGCGGAGAAGCCGGAGGCCGGAGACACTGACGGTCGGGCCCAACAGCCGGCCAGATTACCATTGTACCCCTGGGGGGTAGGCCTATATAAACCCCCCCAGGGCACCCATGCAAAGGGTTCCCACCCCATTAGACCTAGCCACATTCCTAGGGCAGGAGAGAGCTAGCCCTGGCTTCTCCTTCCTCTAGCGTATAGCTCAAGGAGCAACTTTGTATCACTTGTGCCTTTAGTGATCATGCGGAGACCCCGCAGAGCAGGACTAGGGGTGTTATCTCCTCGGAGAGCCCCAAACCTGGGTAAAGTACGTCGGCGTTCGTGTCTATGCCTCATCCCTCTTCCGGGCACCGGGTGATGAAGCCATGTACCTAGGGTAGGTTCATGGACCTGTCCAAGGTACCCTCCCCAAGGACATCTCTAGAAGAAACTACCTTTCAGTCGACCTGGAAGGATTCCACTCGACAGACTCGAAGACACTCGACCATGAAGCCACTCACTCAACCACTAGGAGATCTAGAGTCACTCTGCATACAAACGGTCTGTCATTAAGTAGTCTTTATGACCATGATAGCACTTTATGTATGGCGTTACCAGTAACGCCAGACCTTAATGTACCTTAAACCCTGCATAACTGAGGGCTGGAGGGGTCTGGCGGACTCTATATAAGCCATCCCCCTCCTCAGTGTAAAGGGTTCGCACCCCGGTAACTCATACACATATAATCCGGTCGACCGCCTCCGGGCTCTGAGACGTAGGGCTATTACTTCCTCCGAGAAGGGCCTGAACTCGTAAATCTCTTGCGTATACAACTACTCCATAGCTAGGATCTTGCCTCTCCATACCTACCCCCCTATTCTACTGTCAGGCTTAGAACCACGACAGTTGGCGCCCACCGTGGGGCAGGTGTCTTAGCGACTTATTGGAGAAGTTGCGATTGTTCTGATCACCTTCATCATGGTTTCTGGCGGAGTTTTGGTTGAGGGCCGTGAGATCTGTCTCGGCGCGCTCACGTTCATCGCCGACGACTCTGCTTGGCTTCAGGAGGCTCCACTCGACATCGACGCGCCCCCCGTCCGCAGGGCGACGCACTTTCACACGTGTGTCTGCAGCGTCCTCCTGTGGCAACCGTCGGCCCCGTATCGGTCGACTCCTGTGTCGTCCTCCCTCCCTGTCTCCCGCCAGCAAAAGCGCTCTGGTCGGTCGAGGCTTCAGCGGTGGGTGAGGCACGCGGTGGCCCGCCAGTCGGCCACCCCCCAAGTCGCGGTGATCGAGCCCGACGAATCTCTCTACGGCCTGTTCGACCTGTCGACTGGCTCTGTAGAGACTGCATCCGAGTGCGACAGCGGTGATCCAGCGGTGGAGGTCCTGATGGTCAATGGACTGTGCAGTCGTCCCGGCTTCCCCCGCGCCGACGGAGGGGACGGCGGAGGCGACCCAGCACAGGTCCACGAAGAGTATCAACCCGAGCCACTCACTTCGCTGCAAAGGGAAGATCTTCACCGCCGGAACATGGATGTGCTGCATACTCCTATCGTTGGAGAAACCCCCGAGGCTCGTGCCCTAGAGGACGCGCGTTTGGCCAACTTGGCTGAGCGCACTCGACTGGAGAACCTCCAATGAGCACTCGACGAGTGTGCGCGGCAACGGGTACTAGACTCCAGTCTATGTCAACTCTTTCCACCACCGACTCAGGTATATCAAACTCCGATTCAGAATCTAGCAGCTACAGCCTGTATAGCAGAGTCGATTCAGCCCTCTCAGTCAGAGGCTGGCAGAGGCTTCATGCAGATCAGAGACTTACTCAGGGCAGCAGGAGATCAAAATTCAGCTGTATCGCAGTCGCGAAATAGGATTCACAGCAGATCCATCGCTGCGGATACAGTCCAGTCGGCCCATAGCCCAAGATCGCCCCCGAGGCGTGAGGGACGTGGAGGCCGGCGTGATCAGTATGATGACCGATTCGATCGCGATGATCGGCACCGAGTGCCCACCCCTCCCCCAAGGGGTGGGTCGTACGCCCCTTGACAGCAGGATGATTCAGGGCAGTAGCAGATTTCATCGCCGAGTGGATTGATTTCAAACATATCAATCGGGCCTGCCCGAAAGATCATTTTCCTCTCCCCCACATCGACCAAATAGTCGACTCGACTGCGGGATGTGAGCGCCTGTCTTTTTTTTAGACGCCTATTCTGGTTACCATCAGATCTGTCTGTATGGACCCGACGAGATCAAAACAACTTTCATCACTCCATTCGGGTGCTTCTTCTATGTCACCATGCCATTCGGCCTCAAGAATGCCGGAGCCACGTTCATGAGGATGATTAAGAAGTGTTTACTCACTCAAATCAGTCGGAATGTGGAAGCATACATGGATGATATTGTGGTCAAATCACGGAAGGGTTCCGACCTATTGACTGACCTCGCTGAAACATTTGCCAATCTCAGGAGGTATGATATCAAGCTTAATCCAACAAAGTGCACATTCGGAGTTCCTGGTGGAAAGTTACTCGGTTTCCTCGTTTCCGAACGAGGAATCGATGCCAACCCAGAAAAAGTTGGCGCTATACTCCGAATGAAACGCCCTGTGCGTGTGCACGATGTCCAGAAGCTTACTGGATGCTTGGCCGCATTAAGTCGATTCATCTCTCGCCTCGGTGAAAAGGCATTGCCTCTTTACCGACTGATGAGGAAGTCAGACAAGTTCGAGTGGACTCCCGAAACTGATGCAGCGTTTGCAGAGCTAAAAGCTCTGCTCTCCACCCAGCCGGTGCCTGCTGCCCCTGTCAGCAAAGAGCCTTTGTTGCTTTACATTGCAGCCACAGGACAAGTCGTCAGTATAGTACTTACGGTCGAGCGAGAAGAAGGAAAAGCCTTCAAAGTTCAGCGCCCAATATATTATCTTTCCGAAGTGTTGACCCCATCGAAGCAAAGATACCCTCATTATCAGAAGCTTGTATATGGGATTTATATGACCACGAAGAAGGTTGCTCATTATTTCTCTGATCATTCCATTACAGTCGCCAGCGACGCCCCATTATCAGAGATTCTGCACAACAGAGATGCAACTGGTCGAGTGGCGAAATGGGCGATTGAACTCCTTCCCCTTGATATCAAGTTTGAGGCAAAGAAAGCCATTAAGTCCCAAGCAGTAGCAGATTTCATCGCTGAGTGGATTGAACAACAATTACCGACTCAAGTTCACTCGAAGCACTGGACCATGTTCTTCGACGGTTCTAAGATGTTGAATTGTTCCGGTGCTGGGGTAGTATTGGTTTCCCCCCGAGGAGATAAGCTCAGATATGTGCTCTAGATCCACTTTGATTCCTCCAGCAATGAAGCAGAATACGAAGCACTTTTGTATGGGTTGCGTATGGCCATTTCACTTGGCGTCCGTCGCCTTATGGTTTACGGCGACTCGGATTTGGTGGTCAATTAGGTGATGAAGGAGTGGGATGTTAGAAGCCCAGCCATGACTGGTTACTACAATGCAGTGAGAAAGCTTGAGAAGAAATTTGAAGGGTTAGAGCTCCATCATATACCCCGACTGAAAAATCAAGCGGCTGATGATTTGGCAAAGATAGGTTCCAAGAGAGAAGCCATTCCCAATAATGTGTTTTTGGAACACATCCATACTCCATCAGTTCAAGAGGATCCTTTCATCGAAGAAGCTCCACAGCCAAAAAGTGTCACAGATCCGACTGAAGTTGAAGTTCCGGTGGTGGTCGACCTGATCATGGAAGCTTTGGTCATCACTCCCGACTGGACAGAGCCGTACATCGCGTATATCCTAAGGAAAGAGCTCCCAGAGAATGAAGAAGAGGCTCGACAGATCGTCCATCGATCCAAAGCCTTTACCGTGATAAAGGGACAGTTGTACAGAGAAAGCGCGACTGGAGTCGGTCAGAAATGTATAACACCAGAAGAAGGTCAGATAATCCTTGACGATGTCCACTCGAGGACCTATGGTCATCATGCGTCCTCTCGGACCATTGTGGCTAAAGCATACCGAGCGGGATTTTACTGGCCAAGAGCAAATGAAATGGCAAAGGAGATAGTCAACAAGTGTGAAGGGAGTCAGTTTTACTCCAATCTATCGCACAAACCTGCCTCAGCCTTGAAGACCATTCCACTCGTCTGGCCGTTCGCTGTTTGGGGGTTAGATATGGTTGTACCACTGAGAACTGGCAGGAGCGGCTTCACTCACTTGCTAGTAGCAGTCGACAAGTTTACCAAATGGATTGAAGCAAAGCCTATCAAGAATCTGGATGCTGGCGCTGCTATCAGCTTCATTAGAGAGTTGGTATTCAGATATGGAGTTCCGCACAGCATCATCACTGATAATGGGTCAAACTTCGATTCCGACGAATTTAGAGCCTTTTGCACATCTCAAGGCACACGAGTCGACTATGCTTCAGCCGCTCACCCCCAGTCGAATGGACAAGCAGAACGAGCGAATGGTTTAATTCTCAAAGGACTGAAACCCCGACTAATGCACGATCTCAAGCATGTGGCAGGCGCATGGGTCGACGAACTTCCGTCAGTTCTTTGGGGATTAAGGACGACTCCTAATCGGTCGACTAGGAGAACTCCGTTCTGTTGGGGAACGTAGCAGAAATTCAAAAAAATTCTATGAGTCACCAAGATCTATCTATGGAGAGACTAGAAACGAGGAGAAGGAGAGTGCATCTACATACCCTTGTAGATCGCTAAGCGGAAGCGTTCAAGAGAACAGGGTTGAAGGAGTCATACTCGTCGTGATCCAAATCACCGGAGATCCTAGTGCCGAATGGACGGCACCTCCGTGTTCAACTCAGGTACAGCCCGGTGACGTCTCCTCCTTCTTGATACAGCAAGGGGAGAGGAGAAGTTGAGGGAGAGCTCCGGCAGCACGACGGCGTGGTGGTGGAGCTTGCAGCTCTCCGACAGGGCTTCGCCAAGCACTACTACGGAGGAGGAGGTGTTGTGGAGGGAGAGGGCTGCGCCAGGGGCAAGAATGAAGCTCCCATGCGCCTCCCCACTATATATAGGGGTGGAGGGGCTGGTTTCTTGCCCTCCAAGTCCATTGGGGCGTTGGCAAAGGTGGGAGGAAAGAAATCACATCATTTCCTTCCCCACCGATTGTTATCCCCCCCTTTTTAGGGATCTTGATCTTATCCCTTCGGGATATGATCTTATTCCTTCTAAGGGGTGATCTTGGTGCACCTTGACCAAGGGTGTGGGGCCTTTCCCCCACTACCCACGTTCATTTGGGTCCCCCCATGTAGCTGGGCCCCACTCCGGAACCTTCTAGAACCTTCTCGGTACAATACCGAAAAATCCCGAACATTTTTCGGTGGCCAAAATAGGACTTCCCATATATAAATCTTTACCTCCGGACCATTCCAGAACTCCTCGTGACGTCCAGGATCTCATCTAGGACTCCGAACAACATTCGGTAACTGCACACTAATTCCCATAACAACTCTAGCGTCACCGAACCTTAAGTGTGTAGACCCTACGGGTTCGGGAACCATGCAGACATGACCGAGACAACTCTCCGGCCAGTAACCAACAGCAGGATCTGGATACCCATGTTGGCTCCCACATGTTCCACGATGATTTCATTGGATGAACCACGATGTCAAGGACTCAATCAATCCCGTATACAATTCCCTTTGTCTAGCGGTATAGTACTTGCCCGAGATTCGATCGTAGGTATCCCGATACCTTGTTCAATCTCGTTACCGGCAAGTCTCTTTACTTGTTCCGTAACACATCATCCCATGATCAACCCCTTGGTCACATTGTGCACATTATGATGATGTCCTACCGAGTGGGCCCAGAGATACCTCTCCGTTACGCGGAGTGACAAATCCTAGTCTCGATTCGTGCCAACCCAACAGACACTTTCGGAGATACCTGTAGTGCACCTTTATAGCCACCCAGTTACGTTGTGACGTTTGGTACACCCAAAGCATTCCTACGGTATCCGGGAGTTGCACAATCTCATGGTCTAAGGAAATGATACTTGACATTAGAAAAGCTTTAGCATACGAACTACACGATCTTTAGTGCTAGGCTTAGGATTGGGTCTTGTCCATCACATCATTCTCCTAATGATGTGATCCCGTTATCAACGACATCCAATGTCCATGGTCAGGAAACCGTAACCATCTATTGATCAACGAGCTAGTCAACTAGAGGCTTACTAGGGACATGGTGTTGTCTATGTATCCACATATGTATCTGAGTTTCCTATCAATACAATTATAGCATAGATAATAAACGATTATCATGAACAAGAAAATATAATAATAACTAATTTATTATTGCCTCTAGGGAATATTTCCAACAGTCTCCCACTTGCACTAGAGTCAATAATCTAGTTCACATCGCCATGTGATTAACACTCACAGGTCACATCACCATGTGACCAACATCCAAAGAGTTTATTAGTTCACATCATCATGTGATTAAGACTCAATGAGTTCTGGGGTTTGATCATGTTTTTCTTGTGAGAGAGGTTTTTAGTCAACGGGTTTGCAAAATTCAGATCTGTATGTACTTCACAAATCTCTAGGTCATATTGTAAATGCAGCTACCACGCTCCACTTGGAACTATTCCAAATGGTTGCTCCACTATACGTATCTGGTTTGCTACTCAGAGTCACTCGGATAGGTGTTAAAGCTTGCATCGATGTAACCCTTTACGCCGAACGCTTTATCACCTCCATAATCGAGAAACATGTCCTTCTTTACTCCAAGGACAATTTTGACTGTTGTCCAATGATCCATTCCTAGATCATTCTTGTACCCCTTGACTGACTCATGGCAAGGCACACTTCCGGTGCGGTACACAACATAGCATACTATAGAGCCTACGTCTGAAACATAGGGGACGGCCTTCATCCTTTGTCTCTCTTTTCTGCCGTGGTCGAGCTTTAAGTCTTAACTTCATACCTTACAACTCAGCCAAGAACTCCTTCTTTGACTGATTCATCTTGAACACCTTCAAGATCATGTCAAGGTATGTGCTCATTTTGAAAGTACCATTAAGCGTTTTGATCCATCCTCATAGATCTTGATGCTCAATGTTCAAGTAGCTTAATCCAGGTTTTCCCTTGAAAAACACTTTTCAAATAACCCTATATGCTTTCCAGAAGTTCTACATCATTTCTGATCAACAATATGTCAACAACATATACTCATCAGAAATTCTATAGTGCTCCCACTCACTTCTTTGGAAATACAAGTTTCTCATAAACTTTGTATAAACCCAAAATCTTTGATTATCTTATCAAAGTGTATATTCCAACTCCGAGATGCTTACTCCAGTCCATGGAAGGATTGCTGGAGCTAGCATACCTTTTAGCATCGTTAGGATCGACAAAACCTTTCTGATTGTATCACATACAACCT
Source organism: Triticum aestivum (assembly GCF_018294505.1). Lineage (NCBI taxonomy): Eukaryota > Viridiplantae > Streptophyta > Magnoliopsida > Poales > Poaceae > Triticum > Triticum aestivum. Next base: position 559,054,805 of record NC_057798.1, read on the forward strand.
TTCCTTACGAAAACTGGTAAGGAAACTCGTTTTGACATCCACCTGCCATATTTCATAAATGCAGCTAATGCTAACATGATTCCGACGGACTTAAGCATCGGTACGGATGAGAAAATCTCATCGTAGTCAACTCCTTGAACTTGTGAAAACTCTTCGCCACAAGTCGAGCTTCATAGACGGTGACATTACCGTCCATGTCCGTCTTCTTCTTAAAGATCCATTTATCTCAATGGCTTGTCGATCATCGGGCAAGTCCACCAAAGTCCATGCTTTGTTCTGATACATGGATCCTATCTCGGATTTCATGGCTTTTAACCATTTGTCGGAATTTGGGCCCACCATCGCTTCTCCATAGCTCGTAGGTTCATTGTTGTCTAGCAACATGACCTTCAAGACAGGATTACTGTACCACTCTGAAGTAGTACGCATCCTTGTCACCCTACGAGGTACGGTAGTGACTTGATCCAAAACTTCATGATCACTATCACAAGCTTCTACTTCAATTGGTGTAGGCGCCACAGGAACAACTTCCTATGCCCTGCTACACACTTGTTGAAGTGACGGTTCAATAACCTCATCAAGTCTCCACCATCCTCCCACTCAATTCTCGAGACAAACCTTTCCTCGAGAAAGGACCCGATTCAAGAAACAATCCCTATTGCTTTCGGATCTGAATTAGGAGGTATACCCAACTGTTTTGGGTGTCCTATGAAGATGCATTTTATCCGCTTTGGGTTTGAGCTTATCATGATGAAACTTTTTCACATAAGCGTCGCAGCCCCAAACTTTCAAGAAACGACAGCTTAGGTTTCTCTAAACCATAGTTCTCACGGTGTCATCTCAACGGAATTACGTGGTGCCCTATTAAAATGAGTGCGGTTGTCTCTAATGCCTAACCCATGAACGATAGTGGTAATTCGATAAGAGACATCATGGTACGCAGCACCATATCCAATAGGGTGCAACTATGATGTTCTGACACACCATCACACTATGGTGTTCCAGGCGGTATTAATTGTGAAATAATTTCCACAATGTCTTAATTGCGTGCCAAAGCTCGTAACTCAGATACTCATCTCTATGATCATATCATAGACCTTTTAACCTCTTGTCACAGTGATCTTCAACTTCACTCTAAAATTACTTGAACCATTCAATAATTCAGACTTGTGTTTCATCAAGTAAATATACTCAACATCTACTCGAATCATCTGTGAAGTAAGAACATAACGATATTCACTGCATGCCTCAGCACTCATTGGACTGCACACATCAAAATGTGTTACTTCCAACAAGTTGCTATCTTGTTCCATCTTACTGAAAAAGAGGCTTTTCAGTCATCTTGCCCATGTGGTATGATTTGCATATCTCAAGTGATTCAAAATCAAGTGAGTCCAAACGATCCATCTGCATGGAGTTTCTTCATGCGTATACACCAATAGACATGGTTCACATGTCTCAAACTTTTCAAAAACGAGTGAGTCCAAAGATCCATCAACATGGAGCTTCTTCATGCGTTTTATACCAATATGACTTACATGGCAGTGCCACAAGTAAGTGGTACTATCATTACTATCTTATATCTTTTGGCATGAAAATGTGTATCACTACGATCGAGATTCAATAAACCATTCCTTTAGGTGCAAGACCATTGAAGGTATTATTCAAATAAATAGAGTAACCATTATTCTTATTAAATGAATAACCGTATTGCGATAGACATAATCCAATCATGTCTATGCTCAACGCAAACACCAAATGACAATTATTCAGGTTTAATACTAATCTTGATGGTAGAGGGAGCGTGCGATGTTTGATCACATCAAACTTGGAAACACTTCCAACACATATCGTCAGCTCACCTTTAGCTAGTCTCCATTTATCCTGTAGCTCTTTTATTTCGAGTTACTAACACTTAGCAACCGAACCGATATCTTAATACCCTGGTGCTACTAGGAGTACTAGTAAAGTACACATTAACATAATGTATATCCAATATACTTTTATCTACCTTGCTAGCCTTCTCATCTACCAAGTATCTAAGGTAATTCTGCTCCAGTGGATGTTCCCCTTATTACAGAAGCACTTAGCCTCGGGTTTGGGTTCAACCTTGGGTTTCTTCACTAGAGCAGCAGCTGATTTGCCGTTTCATGAAGTATCCCTTCTTGCCCTTGCCCTTCTTGAAACTAGTGGTTTCACCAACCATCAACAATTGATGCTCCTTCTTGATTTCTACTTTCGCGGTGTCAAACATCGTGAATACCTCAAAGATCATAATATCTATCCCTGATATGTTATAGTTCATCACGAAGCTCTAGAAGCTTGGTGGCAATGACTTTGGAGAAACATCACTATCTCATCTGGAAGATCAACTCCCACTCTATTCAAGTGATTGTTGCACTCATACAATCTGAGCACAAGCTCAACGATTGAGCTTTTCTCCCTTCGTTTGCAGGCTAAGAAAATCGTCGAAGGTCTTATACCTCTTGACGTGGGCACGAGCCTGAAATCCCAATTTCAGCCCTCGAAACATCTCATATGTTCCGCGATGTTTCGAAAACATCTTTGGTGCCTCAACTCTAAACCATTTAACTGAACTATCACGTAGTTATCAGAACGTGTATGTCCGATGTTCGCAACATCCACAGATGACGTTTGGGGTTTAGCACACTGAGCGGTGCATTAAGGACATAAGCTTTCTACTGTCCGCATAATCGCTACTGTTAACTTTCAACTATATTTTCTCTAGGAACATATCTAAATAGTGGAACTAAAACACGAGCTTACGACATAATTTGCAAAGATCTTTTGACTATGTTCAGGATAATTAAGTTCATCTTATGAACTCCCACTCAGATAGACATCCCTCTAGTCATCTAAGTGATTACATGATCTGAGTCAACTAGGCCGTGTCCGATCATCACGTGAGACGGACTAGTCATCATCGGTGAACATCTTCATGTTGATTGTATCCACCATACGACTCATGCTCGACCTTTCGATCTCTTGTGTTCCGAGGCCATGTCTGTACATGCTAGGCTCGTCAAGTCAACCTAAGTGTTTCGCGTGTGTAAATCTGGCTTACACCCGTTGTATGTGAACGTAAGAATCTATCACACCCGATCATCACGTGGTGCTTCGAAACGACGAACTTTCGCAATGGTGCACAGTTAGGGGGAACACTTTTTTGAAATTTTAATGAGGGATCATCTTATTTACTACCGTCGTTCTAAGCAAATAAGATGCATAAACATGATAAACATCACATGCAATCAAATAGTGACATGATATGGCCAATATCACATTGCTCCTTTTGATCTCCATCTTCGGGGCTCCATGATCATCATCGTCACTGGCATGACAACATGATCTCCATCATCATGATCTCCATCATCGTGTCTTCATGAAGTTGTCTCGCCAACTATTACTTCTACTACTATGGCTATCGGTTAGCAATAAAGTAAAGTAATTACATGGCGTTGTTTAATGACACGCAGGTCATACAATAAATTAAGACAACTCCTATGGCTCCTGCCGGTTGTCATACTCATCGACATGCAAGTCGTGATTCCTATTACAAGAACATGATCAATCTCATACATCACATATCATTCATCACATTCTTCTTGGCCATATCACATCACATAGCATACCCTGCAAAAACAAGTTAGACGTCCTCTAATTGTTGTTTGCATGTTTTACGTGGCTGCTATGGGTTTCTAGCAAGAACGTTTCTTACCTACGCAAAACCACAACGTGATATGCCAATTGCTATTTACCCTTCATAAGGACCCTTTTCATCAAATCCGTTCTGACTAAAGTGGGAGAGACTGGCACCCGCTAGCCACCTTATGCACCAAGTGCATGTCAGTCGGTGGAACCTGTCTCATGTAAGAGTACGTGTAAGGTCGGTCCGGGCCGCTTCATCCCACAATACCGTCGAAACAAGATTGGACTAGTAACAGTAAGCATATTGAACAAAATCAACGCCCACAACTACTTTGTGTTCTACTCGTGCAAAGAATCTACGCAATAGACCTAGCTCATGATGCCACTATTGGGGAACGTAGCAGAAATTCAAAATTTTCCTACGAGTCACCAAGATCTATCTATGGAGAGACTAGCAACGAGGAGAAGGAGAGTGCATCTACATACCCTTGTAGATCGCTAAGCGGAAGCGTTCAAGAGAACGGGGTTGAAGGAGTCGTACTCGTCGTGATCCAAATCACCGGAGATCCTAGTGCCGAACGGACGGCACCTCCGTGTTCAACACAGGTACAGCCCGGTGACGTCTCCTCCTTCTTGATCCAGCAAGGGGAGAGGATAAGTTGAGGGAGAGCTCCGGCAGCACGACGGCGTGGTGGTGGAGCTTGTAGTTCTCCGGCAGGGCTTCGCCAAGCACTACTACGGAGGAGGAGGTGTTGTGGAGGGAGAGGGCTGCGCCAGGGCCAAGGGTGAAGCTCCCATGCACCTCCCCACTATATATAGGGGTGGAGGGGGCTGGTTTCTTGCCCTCCAAGTCTATTGGGGCGTTGGCAAAGGTGGGAGGAAAGAAATCACATCATTTCCTTCCCCACCGATTGTTATCCCCCCTTTTTAGGGATCTTGATCTTATCCCTTCGGGATATGATCTTATTCCTTCTAAGGGGGGATCTTGGTGCACCTTGACCAGGGGTGTGGGGCCTTGCCCCCACTACCCACGTTCATTTGGGTCCCCCCATGTAGCTGGGCCCCACTCCGGAACCTTCTAGAACCTTCTCGGTACAATACCGAAAAATCCCGAACATTTTTCGGTGGCCAAAATAGGACTTCCCATATATAAATCTTTACCTCCGGACCATTCCAGAACTCCTCGTGACATCCAGGATCTCATCCGGGACTCCGAACAACATTCGGTAACTGCACACTAATTCCCATAACAACTCTAGCGTCACCGAACCTTAAGTTTGTAGACCCTATGGGTTCGGGAACCATGTAGACATGACCGAGACAACTCTCCGGCCAGTAACCAACAGCAGGATCTGGATACCCATGTTGGCTCCCACATGTTCCACGATGATCTCATTGGATGAACCACGATGTCAAGGACTCAATCAATCCCGTATACAATTCCCTTTGTCTAGCGGTATAGTACTTGCCTGAGATTCGATCGTAGGTATCCCGATACCTTGTTCAATCTCGTTACCGGCAAGTCTCTTTACTCGTTCCGTAACACATCATCCCATGATCAACCCCTTGGTCACATTGTGCACATTATGATGATGTCCTACTGAGTGGGCCCAGAGATACCTCTCCGTTACACGGAGTGACAAATCCTAGTCTCGATTCGTGCCAACCCAACAGACACTTTCGGAGATACCTGTAGTGCACCTTTATAGCCACCCAGTTACGTTCTGACGTTTGGTACACCCAAAGCATTCCTACGGTATCCGGGAGTTGCACAATCTCATGGTCTAAGGAAATGATACTTGACATTAGAAAAGCTTTAGCATACGAACTACACGATCTTTAGTGCTAGGCTTAGGATTGGGTCTTGTCCATCACATCATTCTCCTAATGATGTGATCCCGTTATCAACGACATCCAATGTCCATGGTCAGGAAACCGTAACCATCTATTGATCAATGAGCTAGTCAACTAGAGGCTTACTAGGGACATGGTGTTGTCTATGTATCCACACATGTATCTGAGTTTCCTATCAATACAATTATAGCATGGATAATAAACGATTATCATGAACAAGGAAATATAATAATAACTAATTTATTATTGCCTCTAGGGCATATTTCCAACACGTTCTTCCTGGTCTATGGAGCTGAAGCAGTCCTATCGAGTGACCTGCTTTACAATGCACCCCGAGTCGAACTCTACACTGAAGATGAAGCAGAGCAAGCCCGACAGGACGCAGTCAACCTTCTAGAAGAAGCAAGAGAGATGGCCATGATCCGATCGACTATCTATCAGCAGGACTTGCGTCGATTCCATGCCAGAAATGTGAAGAGTCGAGCCTTCCAAGAAGGAGATTTGGTCCTCCGAGTGGATCAGCAGAAGCCACACAAGCTTGCTCCTACTTGGGAAGGTCCCTTCATCGTCACCAAAGTCCTCCACAATGGAGCGCACCGCCTTTACAATGTCGATCGCCAGATTGACGAGCCACGAGCTTGGAACGCGGAGCTGCTCCGCCCCTTTTATACTTAAGTATTCACTCGTATGAGATGTAATAAAAGTACTTCTGTACTTTATGTATCAAAGACAAGAGTGTTATAATCTTCCTAGTGATTGTTGTTACTTTTGTTTACATGAGAAATCCCCCAGTGGGTGGCTTAGCTGCGAATCTATTTCGCCTAAGTTTGTAGAAAACAAAAAATCCTGCCGAGTGGTGACCCAGCCTCACACTCGGGGGCTTAGCCGCGAATCCATTTCGCCTAAGTACTTGAAAATCCTACTGAGTGGTGAGCCAGCCTCCCACTCAGTGGCTTAGCTGCAGTCCAAGTACTCGCCTAAGTGTTTAAAAAATCCTATCGAGTGGTGAGCCAGCCTCCCACTCGGAGGCTTAGTTGCAGTCCAAGTACTCGCCTAAGTGTTTAAAATCCTACCGAGTGGTGAGCCAGCCTCCCACTCGGAGGCTTAGCTGTAGTCCAAGTACTCGCCTAAGTGTTTAAAATCCTACCGAGTGGTGAGCCAGCTTCACACTCGGAGGCTTAGCTGCAGTCCAAGTACTCGCCTAAGTATTTAAGACAAACTGCGCTTTGCAAGGACGACGAGGTGCAGGTCAACTGCTACCTTCTCCTTCCGAGCTTCGCCGCAAATACAATGTGCGCTTTGCAAAGATGGCGAGGTGTAGGTCGACTGATACCTTCTCCTTCCGAGCTACGCCACAAATACAATCACTACTAGGGAAAAGCCTATACACAGAATCTTAGCAGCAGCGCGGCTCAAAAAGGAGCGCTGCTGCTAACTAGTAGTAGCGCGTGTGCTGGAAACACGCTGCTGATAAGGATTTAGCAGTAGTGCGCTCGGCGTAAAACGCGCTGCTACAAATATCGCCTGGTGGTGTTCACCTAACTCTAATTAGCAGTAGCGCGGTCGCGGGAACCGCGCTACTGGTAAGGTTGTAGTAGTAGCGCTCTTTTTCTGAGATCGCTGCTGCTAACTTTCAAATTGCCACACTTTTTTGTCCCAGTTAGCAGTAGCGCCGTATCCCGAAGCGCGCTGCTGCTAATTACTTAGCAGCAGCGCGTTTTAGATCCCGCGCTACTGCTAACCCGCACCAACCCACCAACTTTCCCCACCCGTCCCTCCCCTCCCCCTCCTCTCTTTCCCTTCCCCCTACCTCCCCTCCCCTCCTCTCTTCCCTTCCCCCTACCTCCACCACATGCTCCCACTCTCACTCTTCTTCTTCCTCAATACTTCTCCCCCATTACTCTCTCTCTTCTATCCACCTTTCTCTCTCTTCATTACTCCTACCTAACTACACCACCTCCATTAATGCATCTCCTTTCTCTTTTTCCTTCCCACTCCACTAGTTGAAGTTGTCTCCTCCCAAATTAGGTAGCTAGGTAGATGTAGGATTTAGTTAAGTGACCTATTTGCCCCCTAGCTAACTAGATCTATCTTTGTCAAGAAGAGCTTTGTGCACTTTTGATCTCCCTACAACATCATCTCCACCGTGTGCTCGATCTCGATCGAGATAGAGGTGATGAAAATTTCATGCTTTTGCAAAATGGAAATATGTTTATGTGTGTGTGATATGTTTGTGGAAATTGTGTGTGTGGCATGAGTTGACGCCGCCAAATTGTGCTTTTGAGTTGCCTATATTTTGCCGAAATGTCGATTTATTTTCGTTTCGGCGAATTCCGGGCAAACTCTAGATCCATATATGTCCTATTTTTAGGGAAGGTCATGCCAAATTTTTTTATGACTTTGATGCATGCATGCATTTTTATAATCAATTTGTTTATTATTACCGTGCAGAGTTGACGATGGTCAGTGGAACGATGGTGGACAGGTGGTTGCGGTCGACGGTGCAGGACATGAAAGAAAATAACCGGACAGAGGTTTTATGTCCGTGTCGAAATGCAAAGGAATAGTTTGGCTCGACCCCCATGACGATGGTCGTGTCGAAGCGCACCTGCTCATGACTGGTTTCATGGATGGCTATACTCGGTGGATAATTGAAGATGAGGATGACGATGTTGAGGATGCCGACGGGGCAGGCAATGATGACACGGGGCAAGACGAAGAGATGATTGATAATGGCGGCGGGGAAGAGGCCGACATGGCAGCGGAGAAGGGGCCGGACATGGCGGCGGAAGGGACGAATGGGCGGAAGGGCGGACATGGCGGAGGAGAAGGGGCCGGACATGGCGGCGGAGAGAACGACATGGACTCCACGCAGCAGAGTTCGTCGGTACTAAGTTCAATTGTGCGGGACCCTCATGTTCAAGCATTGCTTCGCAAGGAGACGAGTACTGAGAGAGCTGCTTCTAGAGAGGAGGCTAAGCTGGAGCAACTGGTGGTAGACTCGAACACTCCATTGTATGATGGTTGCAATCCTGAGGTGACCCGCTTGAGTTTCACGCTCCAACTCCTGAAGACGAAGGCTAAAAACAAATGGACCGACACTAGCCTCGATGAGCATCTCAAGTACCTAAAGGATGTTCTTCCCGCGGGTAATCTATGTCCTACTAGTGTTGATGAGGCCAAGAAGATCGTGTGCCCTCTTGATCTGCCACACGTTAGATACCATGCATGCATCAACGATTGCATAATTTATCGGAAGGAGCACGCGGAAAAAACAAGCTGTCCGGTGTGCAATGCTTCTCGATACAAGAAGGCCGGGAAGAAATGTCCCCAGAAAGTTGTATGGTACTTACCGATCACTCCCCGTCTCCAGAGGTATTTTGTAGATCCCAAGGAAGCTAAGCTAATGCGCTGGCACGCGGAGAGGAAGAAGCCCGACGATGGAGATGATCCGAAGCTGAGACACGTGAAGGATGGAAGCCAGTGGAGAGCGTTGAACAACTTCTATCGGTATTTTGAATGTGATGCAAGGAACATCGTGCTCGGCGCGTGTACCGATGGCATGAATCCGTTTGGCAACCAGAACACCAACCATAGCACATGGCCCGTGTTTGTATGGATGTACAACCTCCCCCCTGGTTGTGCATGAAATCGAAGTACATTCACATGAGCATGCTTATTCAAGGGCCGAAACAACCAGGAAATAATATTAATTTGTATCTGGGGCTACTTCAAGAGGAGTTAGACACGTTATGGAAAACACCGGCCAAGACATGGGACGCCAGCAAAGGTGAGTATTTCAACATGAGAGCCGCGCTGATCACGACAGTGCAGGACTATCTCGGTTACGGATATGTGGCAGGCCAGGTGTGCCATGGATATTGCGGATGCACGCGGTGCATGGATGATACGACGTCTCAGCAGCTAACGTCAAGGAAAGATGGCGGGTCTGGGAAAATCGTGTACATGGGGCATCGAAGATGGCTTGAACAGGACGACCCGTGGAGAAACCGTGGAGATCTATTCAATGGTCACGCTGAGCATCGAGGACCTCCACGTAAGCGGAGCGGTGCCGAAATCGATGAGCTGTTGAAAAACTGGAAGGAGTGCCCCGCGCCGGGAAAGACGATGAGAAAGGCGCCGGAGCCGCTGCTGAAGGTATGGAAGACGAGGTCTGTGTTCTGGGACTTGGAGTACTGGCACAAACTCGATACACCTCATTGCCTTGATCAAATGCATATCTGTAAGAATGTCCTTGAGAGCTTGCTCGCAACACTGATGAACATGCCGGATAAGACCAAGGATGGGCCGAAGGCAAGAAAAGACTTGCAAGATTTGAAAATCAGGGAAGATCTGCACATGCCGCCCCGTAAAATGTCAGACGAGACAGAGACGGAGACAGAGGCACGGGAGAAGAAGGGCAAGAAAATAAAGAAAGAGGATTATTGCCCCCCTTCTTGCTTCACCTTAAGTCAGGCTGAGATCAATCAATTCTTTAAGTGCCTTACCGGAGTCAAAGTTAGTTCCGGTTACTGTGGCAAGATAAGCAGATATCTAGACACGGACAAGAAAAGGTTCAGCGGGATGAAGTCTCATGACTGTCATGTGATGATGACGCAGATACTACCTGTTGCCCTTAGAGGGATAATGGACAAGCACGTCCGTGACACGCTTATTGGTCTCTGCAACTTTTTCGACGTCATCTCTCGAAAGTCGATCAGTGTGAAGCAGCTCCAAAGGCTACAGGAAGAGATCGTTGTGATACTGAATGAGCTTGAGATGTACTTCCCGCCCGCGTTCTTCGACGTGATGGTGCATCTGTGTGTCCATATTGTGGATGACATAATAGACCTGGGGCCGTCATTCCTGCACAACATGATGCCGTTTGAGAGGATGAATGGGATCATCAAAGGATTCGTTCGTAACATGTCCCGTCCGGATGGAAGCATCGTCCAGGGCTATTTGGCACAAGAGTGCATCTCTTTCTGTGAGAATTTTCTATATGGCGCAGACCAGCCGCCTGGTGTTAGTGTTGGTTTGCCCGTTAACAAGCACGATGGGAGGCTCGAAGGAGATGGTCACTGCAACGGTCGCAGGGAACTGCACGTGGCATACTCAGATCGACGCAGCGACTTTGACAGAGCAAACTTGGTAGTGCTACAACACCTAGACGAGGTAGATCCTTTCGTGGCACTGCACAAAGAAATTATCGCAAAGAAGTATCGTGACCGGGGGGTATGCAGGACGGACGCCGAAGTTACTAGAGAGCACAACTCCACTTTCCTGCATTGGTTCAAAGAGCATATTATTGCTAATCCCCCGGAGGAGGGCTCTAAGGACGGATTGCTCATATACGCCTTAGCACATGGCCCCTCGCCCAACCTCGTAACCTATCAGGCATATGATATCAACGGATACACGTTCTACACGGAGGCCAAAGATATGGACAGTGATGATCAGAACTCAGGGGTGACGATGGAATGCATGACCGGCAGCGACAACGGCGCAACTGAACGATTTTATGGAAGGGTCGAGGAGATCTGGGAGCTTGACTACTCTGGACTGCACAACACGACGATGTTCCGTGTCAGATGGGCTAAGAATGTCGAAAGAGAAAGCCGGATGTTCACTACCATGACTATACCCGACGCTAAGAGCGCTACCGTGAATACTATCGCAAAAAACGAGCCATGGGTACACACTAAGCACGTGACACACTGCTTCTTCATAACTGACCCGCGCAATCCCAGCCGTGTTGTCGTGAGGAGAGGCAAAAGGAACATCATTGGAATGGATGGAGTCGCCAACGAGGAAGACTATGATCAGTACGGCAACCCAATGAGGGAAGATGACGATGATGATGAAGTATACGTCAAAAGAAGAATCAATACTACATTACCTAAGAAAAATCGTACTCCATGGAGAAGCCAAAGTCACAATGAGGGGCTCAATTATTCTTCGACGAACAAGAAGGGAAAGAAGCTGACTCAAAAACGAAAACGTCAGCACTGAGGAAACGTATATGTTATCGGTCCAATGATGTGTAATATATATATATATGTTCCTATTTTGTATACACACTTAGCCATTATTATGCATGGGTCCAATGATGTGTAATATATATGTTCCTATTTTGCATACATATTTAACCGTCAAATGATGCAATATATATCGCCCTCCCTTCGTTCACTGCCCTCGGGAAATAAAAGTGGGATAAAATAAAGGAAAAGAAAAAGGAAAACTGGCAGTAGCGACGGTAGTAGCAGCGCGTTTTGCATAAACCGCTGCAGCTACTGAATTTAGTAGTAGCGCATTTTGCCTAAACCGCTACAGCTACTGATGTTAGTTGCAGCGCGTTTTGACATAATGCGCTACTGCTACGTCCACTTAACCCAAAATTCTCACTCGCCCTGCTTCATCCCGCCTTTTCCCCCCAAATCCCCACTCTCTCTCCCCCGTCGCACCGCCGCGCCCGACCCGGCCCCGGCGCTCGCCCTCGACTCCGCCGGCGCCGGCGCTAGCCCCCGACCCCGGCGCTCGCCCCCGTCCCGGCCCTCGACCCCGACCCTGGCGCCGGCGCTAGCCCCCGACCCCGGCGCTCGCCCCCGACCCGGCCGGCCTCGCCCCGACTCCGGCGCGGCGCTCGCCCCGACCCCGGCGCGCTCGCCCCCGACCCGTCGGCCCTCGCCTCCCTCCTCTCCCCTGCCGGCCGTCGTCGGGCCTGCCTCCTCGCCCCTGCACCCTCTGTAAACCCCCCTCTCTCTCTGCTAGGGTTCTTCGGTTATGTTAATTAGGTTATCTATTTAGTTATGAATTTAGCTAGGTTTCAAAATTAGCTGAATTTATATGCAAATTTGAACTGGACATGTGATATGTGCATATGTCATGTTTTGGACATGTCATGTTTGGAAAATGATCCGAGTGGCCTATGTTACGCCGGAATGTTGAATCATTTCCGTTCCGGTGAATTTCAGGCGCTCGATATGTCCATTTTTAGCAAAGGTCATGCCAAAATTTCCCGTGAATAAAGGCATGATTTGTGCTACATAGTTGGCATATCGAGTGCTGGCACATAGATTTCTTTTTATGTCATTTCTCATTTATTCATACTTTTAGAAATAAATGAGGACACTTAATCATAGGAAACATGTCGAACAACGAAGAAACTGGGCCTTCTGACCAAGATGCAGACGAGATGGATTATGAGGGTGAACAAGAGTACCTCGACTATTTGACTGCTAAGCAAGGTTTGCAGGTCGGCCTCGATGATGGTACTGACGCCGACATCGACACCGACGGCGCCGGCACCGATGGCGGCACCGAGACCGGTGGGGAAGGTACCGGCGGGGAAGGTACCGGCCCCGATGCCGCTACCGAAAAGAGGAAGCATAAGAAGCAGAGGATACGAAAACCTAACAAACTAGGGATTGGACGACTTGTGATCACAAAGATGGCACCTGGCAAGTTTGAGCCGTTAGAGCCGGAAGAACCTCGCAAGTGCTATGGGAACCAAGTAGGATGCATCCTACGGGAATGCGCGAGCATCAACGACGATGACTTAAGGAGTAAAGAACATTTGACGCAGTTGCTCCTAACGAAGTTGCACAAGAGATTCAAGTTCCCCGACCGGGATGATAACATAGAACAACCGTGGGATGATCCGAAGATGAAAAAGATTAACAATCACGCCATGGGCATGTTCAGCAATGATTTGGCCTCCTGGAAAGGGAGGGTGAAACGAGCTATTGAGGCTGATGAACCCCTGTCCAAGATTCTGGAGGAAAATCCGACACTTACGGAAGAGGAGTTCGAAAAGTTCAAGGACACTTGCGCTACCGAGGCAGCCAAGGCTAAGGCTGTGAAATTCAAAAGCCTTCAGCAAAGGAACACGGGGAAGCATCGCCTCGGAAGCCGTGGCTACCTCGGTAAAAGGCCCATATGGGATAAGGAGGACGCGGAACATGAAGCCGCGGGTCTCCCAGACCCCTTCGCGAAGTTCACCAACCCCTTGGAGCATGACTTCATCAGGGCCCGCTACAAGTGGGACAAGGAGAAAAAGGTTTTTTACACGGACAAGATCACGAGGAAATTGATTAGACTACTGGAGAAGCAACACCGGCTTGCAGCCGAAAGCCCTACTTCTCCGATGAGGCCCAAGTGGGACACCCCTCTCAACCGGGCCTTGAACGAACTTAAGGGACTCCCTTTGGACCAGCGGCCGCAATATGGTCGTGTGCACGGCGCTGGAGACGGCGCCACGTGGAAGGTGTTTTACAACGACGGCCCGGAGGCCAAGAAGCAGAAAAAGAAGTTTAGTCAGGCGGACATCGACGCAAAGGTGAAGCTTGCGGTCGAGAAAAAAGCAGCTGAGGACGCGAAAAAAGCAGCCGAGGACAAATATGAGTTGCTACAGCAGGCAGTCAATGCAGCTGTAACTGCCTGCAGAAATGATTTCGCTACTAACTTGGTTCCAGTTATCATCAACTGGGCGAAGGAAAATCCAGACAAGACGGTACATGATTTCCCGATGCCCAGTTTCGTCGCGAGCAACTCCATGAACAACAACACCATCGCACCATCACTTGCTCAAGCAACCGGGCCTCCTCTCGCAGCCGCTCCCGCTCATAGCAGCCCGTCCTCAGTCTCAGGCGCGCTAGGTGGGCCTTCGTCTTTGGCTGAGCTCGACGCCGTCACGGTAATTACATGTCGCACCAACATATATATATATATAGATAATATTCCATTTTTGTTGCCTTTCGGTTGTTTTACGCCACAGACATATGTGTTTGCAGGCGAAAGAAACCCCGTGCACCATACTCTACTTGATCAAAGGCCAGAAGGTGGACGTGGGAAAGGGGATGATAATGGACCCCTCTCAACGCACGTTCCACAACCAGCCGATCCCCGCTGGGCACTTCAGGGTTAGCTTGACCAGTGTGAAATCGGGGCACGAGGATTTGCCTCCTCCAGTACAGCATGTGGGAGCGGACGACGAGACCCCGCCGCGGATTGGAAGCTGCAAGAATTGGGTGCTGCTATGGCCGAAGAATCTTATTCGTCTGGAGCCGGCCGAGAGCACACCAATAACTACCACACATCAACAAGCATGTGCGGAGACCACCACCCCGCCTACGCAATTACCAGCTCCTGTAGTGCCGGGTGAGAGCGGCGGACGACATGATGAAGGGGGTGCAATAGTACTGGCTGATGTAATTTCTCCTGTAGAACAGAGAATGGATGATGAGACGGAGGTCGACCCTATGGATTACCTCAATACAAACGCGTATGACTGTGACATAGATATGATGAGTCAACCATATGACGAATCGGGCTATCAGCTTGCTAATGAGGATATGGATGATATGCCCGGGCAGGGTCGTACCATGGATTGCAAAAAGTCTCTCTTCATGAAATCCTCACAGGACACGCCTGAAGATGCCGCCTCAACACAGGCTCAACTAGCCGGGCGCGAGGGTCGTACAGTACTTAGCCCGGGAACACTGGGGCAGGGGTTAAGGAAGGGTCTGGAAGGTGTGCCCAAGAAAAAGGAGAGGAAGAGATCGGGGAAGGTAACTGCCTCCAAACAAGCCAGAGCACATAGCAGCCAGACGATGCATTCTGAAGAGCGTGTACCCGTGAAAGGTGCGGTCATGTTCCATCTCACGGGCGAGCCGATGCTACCGCCGAAACCGCTGGAGGCACTATCAGGGGATCTCAGGAGACTGCACGACCATGTGTTGTCGACTGAGAAAAGCCTACTAGCCTCAAAGGATCCAGGATATCCGACATACGCGGCTCGTGTGCCTGAGGGGAAGTGCTACGTCGACACACGGCCCGCGGAGGTGTTCTTCCTGCGGTTTGACCATATCTTTGAGATGTTTCTAACAAGGCGGCTTGATTTTACTATCGTCCGCCTTTTTGCGCTACATATGAGCTCCGTCATGAAGAGTGAAGAAGTCTCGCAAATCTGTGTGGCGGATCCGTACTACATGCACGAGTCTTTCTTGAGTCTCGGCGACTTTGAGCGTGAAACTGCTAGGGAGTACCTCCAAAACTTCATGGTACAGAATAAGGACCGGGAAATTGTCCTCGTGCCTTATCATCCAAAGTAAGTCAGTTCCGGACAACCCTTTCGTACATTTCAATCATTCCTTCTCTCTCATATGGGGAATAATTTGAGGTGTCTTTTCCCCGCAGCAACGGGCGCGCCGTCCTTATCGTTCTTTACCCGCAAGTCTCCCACGCCGTGTATTTTGACCCTTCCAGAGACTACGAGAAAAAGGACTACACCCACATAATGAATATTCTAGATGATGCTCTCCAAGGCTTCAGCTTTAGAGGTGGCCACGTGCAGATCAGGAAACAAAGGAACAAGAAGATGGGTTTCGCGCATAAAACTAACTTCTCCTGCATCCATGTCCCAAAACCAAGCAAGAAGGATGGATTCTACATCGTCCATCTCATGATTCAGTTCAACACGGATCACCAAAAGCTTCGCATTAACAGCAGAAATGATGATCATATCCACAAGTGGCTAGAATCTCATGGAGAAGCGAATTATAAACTTAGAGATGACTTCTTTCGCATCCAAAGCGACATTGCGACGATCATCATGAAAGAAGTCGTCGATGAGAAGGGGATGTTCCACCACGGCCCTATATCGCGAGCTGACGTCCGAACTCGCATAGGCATGCAACGTCTAGACCTCACGCCGTTCAAGAAGCTAGGGTTCGTCCTCGATGATATGGAAGGATGGAACTTCTAGTGATTTATGATGCCGATGATGATGATATGTGTCGGTTGAACTTGTATACTTTTTGTAGCGATGAAACTTTGTGATGTCCACGGTCCCTGCCGAACTTGCGTAACGCTACTTTGTTAGTTTGCGTACGATGACCTGCGTACCTCTAGTTAATTAATTTGCGTACTGTATATGTTGCATCTAGTTGCTAACCCTTTCTTTTTCGGTGTTGCTCTAGTATATTTTGTTGCATATATATGATTGTACATCCTCTTCATGAACATGCATCTCTAACAGGTACCTAGTTTCTTGATGGCGAGATGGAAATGCTATGTCGTGTACAAAGGGAAGGTTCCGGGGGTGTACAACGAGTGGCATGAGTGTCAGGCGCAAGTGAATGGGTTCACGGGCGCCAGCCATAAAGGCTTCAAAAGCAGACAAGAAGGAGAAGCTAGTTACTTGAGGTTCACGCTAGCGCGAGAGAGGACTCGTAACCGCCACCTCATGTACTGCATAGTTCCGCTCTCACTCATAGTGATAGCACTTCTTGCGTATACCTTTGTTTAGATGGATGACGTTGTTATAGTTGCAAGTATTCGAGACTTGCATGTATCGCTATTTTCGAGATGATGACAAGATATCACTTTGTGTTGGATGATGATTATGATGAGACTATTTGTATGTACATGCTATGATTACATTTGTGGTCTCGCACGCATTTGTATGTGTATCATGATGACATTTCTATGTGCTAAAGATTCTTCTACAAAGCCTGTTCAAATACAAAACAAATATGCCAAAAAAACTGCTTAAATTAGCAGTAGCGAGTGTATAAAAGTTAGCAGCAGCGCCTCAATAGCAGTAGCGCGTCCAGGCAAAGCGCGCTAGCGCTACTAGCAGTAGCGAGCTTCCTCTAACCGCGCTGCTGCTACACTTGTGTAGTAGTAGCGCCGGTGTGCACGTGCTACTGCTATGCGTTAGCTGTAGCACCTTATTAGTAGCGCCTGTCCCCGCGCTACTGATACATCTAAAACCCGCGCTGCTGCTAGCCTTTTCCGTAGTAGTGAATGTGCGCTCTGCAAGGATGACGAGGTGCAGGTCGACTGATACCTTCTCCTTCCGAGCTACGCCACAAATACAATGTGCGCTTCGCAAGGATGACAAGGTGCAGGTCGACCGCTACCTTTTCCTTCGAAGCTACGCCACAAAAAGTCCTACCGAGTGGAGAGCAAACCTCCCACTCGGAGGCTTAGCTGCATCCCAGTGCTCGCCTAAGTATCTGAAAACCCTACCGAGTGGAGAGCAAACCTCCCACACGGGGGCTTAGCTGCATCCCAGTGCTCGCCTAAGTATCTGAAAACCCTACCGAGTGGAGAGCAAACCTCCCACTCGGGGGCTTAGCTGCAGCCCAGTGCTCGCCTAAGTATCTGAAAATTCTACCGAGTGGTGAGGAAAACCTCCCACTCGGAGGCTTAACTGCAGTTAGTGCTCGCCTTAGTACTTAATCTATTCCGCTCTGTAAGGGTGACGAGGCGCAGTTCGATTGGACTTTCCACCTCAGAGCTGCATCTCAAGCATTAAAATATATTCCAAGTGAAGAAGAAAATTCGCTCGGTGGCAAATGCAAGCATATTCGACGATAAGCGAAGTTCAGATAACGGATTCAAAAGTGCTCAGGCGTCAAGCCCATAGAAGTTTATTGGTTACAAAAACCACTCGGCATACCGAGGCAAATTTAAGGTGAAGCATAGAAGTTTTTTATTCCTCAGGTGGAGGACTGGAGGGTGCGACAAACTGGTCTAGGTCGATTCCATCAGCAATCCGAGTGGTGGCAGCAATGAAGGTCTCCATGAAAGATTGGAAGTCATGCTTCTTGGTATTGGCCACCCTGATGGGCGCCAGCTTGTCCTCTCGGGCATCTTTGCAGTGAACACGTACCAGGGACAGAGCAACATCAGCACCACACCTGGCGGAAGACTTCTTCCATTCCTGCACTCAATCTGGAACGTCATTCAGTCGAGTCCTTAAAGACTCGAGGTCATTTTGAAGCGTCTCTCTTGGCCAGAGTGTCGTGTCGATCCGCGACACCGCAACCTTCAGTCGAGCGAGATAGTCCACAACACCAACAACGCGAGATTCCAGTCGGAGCATGTTCATAGCAGCTTCGTCCTTCACGGGAGAATTAATGGGGTCCAGGCTTGTCTCCACTCGACTGGTTTCCTCCTCAAAGTTCTCGCAGAATTCTGTAAACACAATTCGGAGTTAAGCCAGCAGTTTTATGACAAGTCGATGATAACGAGTCAGTCGGATAAAAGAGATTACCTTCAAGCATGAGGAATAACTTCTTGGCGAGTCCTTCCAGATAAGCCTCCAAATCGTTTTTCTTCCCCATCAGTTCGCTGGCCTTGTCACTCAGAGCTATCTTGTCATTCTTCAGACGGCTGACCTCCTTGTTGGCTGCTTCAAGAGCAGCTTTCAGATTAGTATTTTCCTCTTCGAGTTTACTGACTGAAGACAACTTTTCTTCCGCCAACTTTGTCTTGTCCGAAGCCGCTTTCTGCGCCTCGGCGAGGCCAAGGTCCTTCTTCTTCAGAGCCTCCTTCAGTTTATCTGCAAAGTGACAATGAGATCAGAATCAGGAATGGACAAAAAATAAAGACAGTCGTCAAGATTCTCACCAAACATACCTTTTGCCTCCTCCTTCGCCTTTGTGAAGTTCTCCTGGACAAGCTTCAAGTCAAGTTCGAGATGGATATGTTTGTTCTCCAACTCAGTGTAATGAGCCACAAGCTCGCAAGATTTCTGTGAAAGATCAGTCGACAGACATCAAAGATAGGTCACTTCCGAGTGACTAAGAGAAAAATCGTAGCATTTCTAAGACTACAGCCGAATCAAAATATTCAACAGTAGTCTCGGGGACTACACCCAGTGGGTGCACTCAGCGTGCCCCCACTGGTTCTACCAACTTGGTTCAATCAGTCGACCTAAAGAGACAAAAAGGTTATGATCCTAAACCATAGCTAACTGCCAGCAGTCAGCCACAATATCATCACGATCAAAAGAGAGAGAGAGAGAGAGAGAGATGTTCTTCAGACCATAGTCGACTGCCAGCAGTCGACCATGGTCTCGGGGACTACACCCAGTGGGTGCACTCAGCGTGCCCCCACTGGTTCCATGATTCCATTCGACCAGCCCGAGTGGAGAAAGTAAAGTGAAGAAGTTCAAAGTATAAAGACTATAGTCGGCTGTCAGCAGTCCACCATAGTCTCGGCGACTACACCCAGTGGGTGCACTCAGCGTGCCCCCACCAATCCAAAAATTCAATCGACGCACCCAATGGGCGAACAGATACTAAGATCTTCAGAAAGAAAAGTTTTCAGGTACCATATCCTAACAGAACAAGCGGTGATCAACTAACCTGGACATTGCTCTGAAGAGTTGAGCTTGCATCATAAGCTGCTTGGCTGGCGTCTCGGTTCGCCTTCACCTGCTCCATCATGACCCCCGCCTGGCGTATAGCTTCCTTAGCAGCACCTGCTTGATCCTCTAGGACGTGGTGTGTGGCGAAAAGGGAAGTCGGATCAGCACTCGACGACGAAGGGTGAGCAGTCGTCAGCGGCACAACAAAGGACATGGTAGTCCGAGTGACATTGCCTCCCTCCGGAGCCAGCGCCTCAGGTGTTGATACAACCTGAGCAGTCTTGCCAGCAGGCGCTTTCTTGTTCCTCCTCTACCTCAGTGGCTCCACATCGTCATCATCAGGGAGATCAATGACATGAGGGGGAGCTACAGGAAAGATTCAAAGTTAAAAATGAAGATCCAATCGACCAAGAGCGAAACTACAGAGATCATACCAAGGTTGGAGGTGGCAGCATCTTCCATTCCCTGGTCCTCGTTCCTGGCTGAGGTCTCGGAGGTAGCAGCACTGCAGATCCCAGAAATCAGTCGGTTAGCCAACGAGTTGACCAAGAGTTTATTCATGCCAAACAAGAAAACACAAGTTCTGCTATTACCCGGAAATAGTGGGAATCACCATCCTCATCTTCGGCAGGGCCTTCGTCGGCTTTGACGATGTCGCTCGGGGTTGCTTCGATGCTTTCTCAGTCGGCGCCGGAGAGGTCGTCCGAGGGCATTTCGTCGACTGCCCAACAGGCATAGTCGCTTTGCCACACTCGACTGCGTGGTCATGGGCGAGCTTGGATCGCCTTTCAGTGCGGGTAGGGTCGACTTCCTCCTCCTCCTCTTCACCAGAGCCGTCGTCTTCTTCATCTTCCTCACCGTCAGATTGCCACTCCTCTTGACTTTCACCTCCGCTCCCCTCCTCCTCCTCGATCTGTTCTTGCACCCCGTTGGGCATCGAGTACATTTCAGTAGTGGCCTAGAAGTCAATAAACAAGACAAAAAGTCAGTCGACTGAATTCTAGCAAAACGGAATGAAGGACGCATGATCACAGTCGAAGATATATAATTGGACCTTGTCTGGCTCGTACGATTGGTCGAGTGGAGGGATCCTCCTGGCTCCTGGGGGTTGTCTTTGTTCCCTGTGATGGCAGTCATCCACCTCTCCAGTGTGGCATCCTCGACCTCCTCCGGGTGGACCCAAGTGGTGTCTTCGGTGCCAGAATACATCCACATCGGATGGTCTCGATATTGAAGTGGTTGGATGCATCGTCGAAGGAAAACCTCCAGAAGATCCATGCCAGTCACCCCATCACGGATGAGGTGGACTACACGCTCGACCAACACCTTAACCTGAGCATTCTCCTCCGGAACCACCTTCAGAGAGGACGGCTTGCTCACTCGATCCATGGAGAAAGGAGGGAGTCCAGTCGACTGCCCTGGCGTCGGCTGGTCTTGGCAGTAGAACCAGGTCGACTGCCACCCCTCAGACCGACTCAGGAAGGACCATGGCTGGAAAAGTACTTTTACCCCTCATTTGAACCCCAAGACCCCCACACATCTGAATCACTTGGGTTTTCTCGTCACTCGGATTGGCCTTTTTCACCGTCTGAGAGCGACAGGTGAAAATGTGTTTGAAAAGGCCCCAATACGGCCGACAACCCATGAAATTCTCACATAAGGACACGAAAGCAGCGAGATACACGATGGAGTTGGGTGTGAAGTGGTGGAGTTGTGCCCCAAAGAAGTTCAGAAATCCCCGAAAGAAAGGGTGGGCGGCAAAGAAAACCCGCGGTCAACGTGAGTGGCTAAGAGGACACACTCACCCTCCTGAGGCTGCAGCTGCCACTCCTTCCCCGGGAGCCTCGCTGATCCATGAGGGATCAGCCCTTCATTGGCCAGGTCGTCAAGATCTTTCTGGCGGATGGTCGAGCGGATCCAGTCGCCCTGGATCCAGCCCTGCGGCAGACCGGCCCGCGACGAGGATTCGCCCCGACTGGTCGCCCTTCCCTTCGCCTTCGCCGTCGCCTTCTTCGCCCGCTCCAAAGCCGCCGTCTTCTCCTTCACCATCATCGCCGGCGAAGCACGCGCAGAGCAGCAGCGCTGGGATGGTGGCGAACGCAGCAGATGAATCTGAGGAAGAGGGAGAGGAAAATGAGGGCGCACTATTCAAAAACCCCCGTCCGGCGCCTTATATGGAGTTGCTTCCGAGTGGCTGACTGGTAGGCCCGGACGATCCTGTCAAATCCCGCAACAGTCGCGCGCGCAATACATGGAGAAAAAGATGGTGCAAATATCGAGGCGTTCCTGCCTTATCCCATCCGAATACCGCGACCTCCTCCGCCTCGCGCGCTTCCCAAAATTCAGATCCTGCTAAATCCGCGAACAGCAGAGCAACTTGTCAGACTGGAGATTTCCTCCGATCCGTCGCTCGGAGATCTCCAAGTACAGAAAAGTCACTCGACAGATACAAAGAATGGATCAAGGCGACTGAAAAAGAAGTTGGTGCCGTCACCTAAAGTCATTGATCCAGAACAAGACATACTCATAGCACGAAAAACGGGTTGGAAGAATTCTCAACTCCTTCCCCACTCAAACCTCGATCCATTCGGGGGCTAATGATGAAGCCATGTACCTAGGGTAGGGTCATGGACCTGTCCAAGGTACCCTCCCCAAGGACATCTCTAGAAGAAACTACCTTTCAGTCGACCTGGAAGGATTCCACTCGACGGACTCGAAGACACTCGACCATGAAGCCACTCACTCGACCACCAGGAGATCTAGAGTCACTCTGCATACAAACGGTCTGTCATTAAGTAGTCTTTATGACCATGATAGCACTTTATGTATGGCATTACCAGTAACGCCAGACCTTAATGTACCTTAAACCTTGCATAACTGAGGGCCGGAGGGGTCTGGCGCACTCTATATAAGCCACCCCCTCCTCAGTGTAAAGGGTTCGCACCCCGGTAACTCATACGCATATAATCCGGTCGACTGCCTCCGGGCTCCGAGACGTAGGGCTATTACTTCCTCCGAGAAGGGCCTAAACTCGTAAATCTCTTGCGTATACAACTACTCCATAGCTAGGATCTTGCCTCTCCATACCTACCCCCCTATTCTACTGTCAGGCTTAGAACCACGACACCAGGGACGTTCTACTCGCTCCCACCATGATAAGCCATCCTTTGGCATATGTCGCACCCAACCCCCGACAACCTTTGAATATCCAGTTCAGGATGGCTCTCGTAGGTAGGGGAATGATGGAATTCCTGGCTACACTTGGTGCGGAGGTTGATGAACATTCAACTCTCAGATCGAGGAGACACCTTGAACTGGAAGCGAACGGGTAATGGGGTGTTTTTGGTCAAATCTATGTACTTAGACCTCATCAACTCTGGCCCAATCCCAAGATCGATACACATTTGGAAGGTTAAGGTTCCCTTGCGAATCAAATTTTTTATTTATGTGGTTTGTACACAAGCAAGTGATACTTACCAAATATAACTTACTAAAGAGACGATGGGTCGGCAATTCACGATGTTGCTTTTGTGTTCACGACGAAACAATTCAACACTTATTTATTGATTGTCTTCTCGCAAAGTTACTTTGGTAGCCCTTACATATAATTTTTAATATTATTCCTCCAGTTAGTATAGAAGCGTTGTTTGGGACGTGACTAAATGGAGTGAATCCTGATATCGCGTCAAGTATTCGGATTGGAATATGCGCATTTCTTTGGGCTATATGGAACTCCAGGAACGATATTATTTTTAACAGACTTTATGTGATTAACTTCTTGCAGGTTATCTTCAGAGCTACGACATAGATCTGTACGTGGTTGCTACTCACTCCTTTGGGCTTCAGGGAGCATTTGTCTAACCGATGGGAGATGGTAGCTCGGGTTATCTTCAACCGGTTTTGATGGCGGCCACATCATAGGATAGGTCCTTAATGTCCTTTCGTCTAGTCGGTTGTGGCTTTGAGTTGTTTTGTTTTGCTTTGCTCCTTTTGTGAGCTGTACTTTGCAGGCCAGATTATTTGTTTTGACGATCTTGCTTCAATAAAGTGGTCGCATGTATCTTTTCGATGTAGAGGCTGGGGAAATCCTCCTTTATTCTAAAAAAAGACAGGGATGCACTATGTGGCAAGTGAGACGGCGACCCTGCCGGGAAAAAACACGAGCGCTCTGCGTCATCGTTACATGACAACATGGAGGAATATTGGCAGAACGCCCACGTACGGCCCGGCTATTGGACTATTTTTTTTTGGAAACAAGGCAAAATATTTGCCATTTTCATTGATTAAGGAGAAGAGAATTGCCCGGTTAATCGCCGGCTCCGATGAAGACCGGAGCAAGGATTTCTCCCGGAGACCACCAGCCCCACCGACTGCCGCCCACCAATCACCACCCCTGCTGAGGCCGACCTCACCCTATCCGCGTGATCCCACGATCCACCGCGCCTAGGCACGCACCACCCCCTGGCCGCAGCCGCCGTCCACCACCGCAACACCATAGTGACCACCACCACCGCAGCAACCATCGCATCGCAAGGAGCAGCAGCACGATCAGAACCACCAAGGCCAGATCCAGATCGGAGCAGCTCCAGCGAAGCAGCAGGGCAGACGAGTAGGCCCTGCACCGCAGCACACCTCGAGCTCCGGAGATGCCACGCCCGCCGCGCCCCACCAGCCACCGCGCTCGCCGCGCACAGTCACCGCCGCGCCCGGCCAAGGATCTGCGCCCGCGCTCACATCCAGAGCCGAGAGCCGGCCCAACAACATGCGCCGTCCACTCCCAGGTCACGGCCGGAGCCCGGACCGAGGCCGCCGCCCCGGCGCCCCAACCTCTGGCCGTAGCCGACGCCAAGCCGAACGCCGGCCGCCTGTCCACGCCAGCCGCCACCCGCGAGGTCCCAGATCGGGACCGCCCAAGCGCGAATGACCGCGACCGCGTGCCCACCGCCGCGACCAAACGCCTCGCCGTGCGCCGAAGACCACCTCCGCCGCGCGCCAGGACGCCGCCCTGAAGCCGAGCGCCGGACAGCCGCCTATCGCCCACGAGATCCCCTTTTCCCGAGCGACAGCAGCCAGAGAATGCGCCCCACCGCCGCTGGCTCCGCACAGGCTTTGCCTGCCGGAGGCCACCGGCGACGGCGAGGAAGAGAGAGCCGGGGAGAGGGGGAGGCTGCGGGGGACGGGGGGCCGCCTCCCGTGTCGCCCCGGGGAAGGAGCGGCGCGGGGGCCGGGATGAGTAGATGTATCTCTTTTAATATAATCAATGCTATGTGACTGCTTTGTTTGTTTCCTCAACGCTGGTCCCATGTTTATTTTGTGAAGTTTTGGAGTTGGTGAAGCTAAATTAATCGAGCCATCGCTGGGTAGCCATTGACAAGCGTTTTCCTCGAGCTTTTAACTAGTATTTCTTAACGCCAACGTAGCCACGTAGGTAGGCATTTTACTAACCAAGTCAGTATTCGTTGAGAGGAATACCAGCTAGCCTTTGTCGTTCTGTCATTTGCTCAGCTAAAAACAAACAGTGTATAATCATCACGAATTATGCTGTTTTGCCAGTTCGTTGCCTCCAGAAAATTATGGTCTTTTGCGAGTTCGTTGCCCGTAGAAAAACAGCATATGCCACCCAATTTATATATGGTCTTTTCCTAGCTCCTTTTCTTTTCTTTTTCTGGAAGTCTTTTCCGAGTTCGTTGCCCGCAGAAAAGGAATGTTGCCCAATTACTTATGGTGTTTTGCGAGTTCGTTGCCTGCAGAAAAAGAATGCTGCCCAATTATACATGGTCGTCTCAATGCCTCCATTTAGACAGACGACCAGAGTAGACCGTGGCATCATTACGGCGCTAATACTAATTTGTGCATTAGTCAGCGGCAGTATGTTATGTGCAAGTGACACGTAAGTACGGTGACCTTTTCTCGGTCGGTCGGCGGGACTGCGGTATCCTTAATTTGTTCGACAAATACATTCCGGAACGTGTCACCTTGCATAAGGACCACGACGCGACGCGACGGAATGTGTGTCTGTCGAGCGAAGGGCCAGTCCCATGCATGATGCATTCCCGTCCATGGAACGGAAGGGAAGGGAACAAGCTGCATGGGTCTACGGGATGGCCCTGCTCCCGTTGCTTCGCATACGGCCCCTCCTCGTCTGCCGCCGCCGTTATAACTCTCTGGTCGTCGCCCAGGCGTTGCCGGCCGTCTGCAACCCACCCACGCGCCCGCTCGCCTTGTACCATGACGCCGTCCATCCATGGTCCATCTGCAACCAGGTACCCTTCGGCCCCCTGTCGATGCTGTCCATGGTAGACACCACACCGGCCAGGTGTTCGGTCAAATATTATTGAGCTTATTTTCGAACTTTATGTTGGTTTTTAGAGTAAGAAGGATGACAGAGTACATGGTGAAGCAGAATGAGTTGTTGTTCGAGGCGTGGTTGGCCGTATTTGCAAACTTCTTAGGCAGGAGCGCAAGGGGCGGTTCTTTTGGCAGCGCGCATGGTTCGTTTCATGCGCGAAATCACATTGCGCCCTACGGCATGTACATCATACATGAACGCACCATGAAGTCGTTAGCGCATCAATGGTACAACATGCAAACGTAATTTGAAGTATTGTTGTACTGGAGATATTTGTAAGCTATTTTACGAATGATTTGTGCTATTTTCTAACCAAACCTTGATGAATTCCATCGTATTTGATGAAATTCGTGTGGTTTGTTGAAATATGGTTAGAAACGTATGTTGGGGTTGGAGTGCCGACTCCCGCATCCCTGTCCGTGGACTGCGCGCCCTCCCCAGGTCCGCGGATGGATGTGATGTCCAGTTTAAGGGTCAGCGTTAGAGTCGCCCCAATCCTCCCTAAAAATAGTGCTAGTTAATCCAGATTAGTACAAAAGTACTCTCACCATATAAGTTAATCTCAAGTGAAAACTGAGGGCCTGTTATGATCTCCTCCCGCTTCTCTCTTCTCAAATTTGTAGCATGAAGTTGTCCCGAAGGAATTCGCTCGTAGAAGCTGGATTCCAGAAGTTCATCCCGAGCCCAGTGTAAAAACGCGAAGCTGGGTCAGCCCAACTCTAGAAAAACGAGAAAGTGGAGTTGCCCATATTTACAACCAAAATACCCCCGCTGAGGAAAACGTTTCATAGAGCCAAAACAAGAATCGGTACGGTCAGCCCCTCTCCCTCGATTCATTACGCTCGAGCAGGCATCCTCTGCTCTGTCCCTCACCCTAACCTCTCCAGGCGCCGCCAGCCCCGCCACTGGGCCGAGCTCCACCCCTTCTTCGGTCGGCGCTCTCCTCCATCGCCAAATTCTGCATCTATAGGGCCATCCCTGCCGGTTCCCATCCAGAACACCACCCCGGAGCTGCATCCCCGCCTACACCTGACGCTTCACTCCCACCGGCTACAGACTCGACCTCAACGCCGGTGCTGACCTCGATGGACCCCGTCTGAACCTCCGAGTCCCTCTCTCCGACGGCATCAACCCTAGGTGAGCTCCCTTTCCTTCTTCCCCGAGGTCCTTCCATGGCAGCCATGGTGAAGCTACTATGCATGTAAATGGGTGTTATTTTGTATAGTTTGCAAATGTTTCAAGTGTGATATGATTATTATTGTGTCCATGTCACTTGTGTATACATTGTTAGTTTAATATATGATTGTGGCATGCAAAAATTCAGTGGGTATTATTATTTCATATGCGTGCACTGGTCTGAAGTGTGTTATGTGTACTGTTCTGTTCAATTGATTTGTGCATATCCAAGTTACATGAGCTCCTGATTCGTGCATACACAATTCACATGAGCTTCATATGTGTATTGTTCTGTTCATATGATTTCTGCATATATTTGAGGACCAAAGTGACATGCATTTTCTTAGAGAAGAGTCGAGCATGACTGCTGAATGGAGCGTTGAAAACACTCAGATTGTTTGCGAGTTGTTTGCTGAGCAAGTGAATGTTGGAAATAGTCCAGGCAATTATTTGACACCAAAGGCATTTGATGAGGTGACAAAGCAATTTAAGATGAGAACTAGGCTTGACTGCACAGATACGCAATTGAAAAACAAATGGGACAAGCTTAAAGATGAATTCAACATATTCAAGAAACTCAAGTTCCGGGAGACCGGAGCCGGATGGGACTATGTGAACAACACCGTGTCACAAGATGATGAATGGTGGAAAAAGGCTAAAATTGTAAGTTCTTTTGGTTGATGTATCACATATCATAATTTACCCATGTCATTTTAGTTACTAATAAAATGATTTCGTTGTTGTATTACATGATATTAAAGGTTGTGGCAAGTTCAAGAAGAAATGACTTGCTAATGAACAAAACTTGTGGACTATGTTTGTAGATATCACAACTGATGGTACTGACCATTGGAATCCCTCTTCGGGCATGCCTCGTCCCTCTAGTGCGGCAGTGAAAGTCAGCGTCAATGTTGATGAGATCGAAGATCTTGATCTGGATGAGACTGAATAACAAGCATCTCAAACAACACCTACTTCATCTAAAGTGAGGCTTGAAATCATCATTCCAGAGAAGAACAAGAAACCCAAGACCGCACAAGTGATGTGTGAGAAAGTTATAAGGATTGGTGACATTGCCGAGGCTTCCAACTCATCATTTCAGTCTTTCCTAAAGCAAGATGAGGAGAACTGTGTCAGCTCGGTTATGGATGAAGTCATTGCTTGTGGTGCAGCACCTGATACCGATGAGTTCTTCATGGCTACCGAGTTGTTTGTGAAGATGGAGCAAAGGGAGATGTTTCTTTATATGCCTCTTGAGCCCGAAAGGGTTGGTTGCGCAGGAAGTATGACTTGAAGTATGAGAAGTAGTTAATTTACATGCACACTATTCCATCTATTTGTGATGGTCGGCTATCCTTTGCTATCAAAACTATTTGCGTCTATGTTGTTGAACCTAGTGCTTGATACCATTCTATCTATTTATGTACGCATTGTGAACCATATTTATGTCTATGTTGTTGAACTACTTGACACTATTCCATCAATTTATGTATGCATTGTGGAACCGTCTTTATGTCTATGTTGTTGAACTACTTGATACCGGTCCACCTATTTATATACACATTGTGGAACCATCTTTATGTATATGTTGTTGAACTACTTGATATTATTCCATCTATTTATGTATGCATTATGTCTATGTTGATTCAATTGATCCTAACTTGTGTTTCGTATGTTGTTGGTTGTTTATATGCAGATGTCATCAGATAGTGAAAGTGATGATGACACAAATTATGAAAGAAAGAAAATTATGGTTTTTCAATATCAACATGATATGGACATGCGTTGTTCGGGTGTGTCATCCATAGTTGGGAAGTATTGTAAAAACTGGGTCATGAAGGCCGAGCCTAGGACATCTAGGTTAAGTGGATCCGAATGGTTGCAAGGGACTATTAGCACACCCAGAGAGACGTACACAATGTTGAGAATGAAGGCAAATGTGTTTTTTGATCTTCATGACAAATTGGTGGGAGAGTATGGCCTCAAAGAAACATGCTTTGTTACCACTTATGAGTCTCTGGCTATGTTCTTGTGGACCTTGGGGGTGAAGCAAATAGGAGAACCCAAAATCATTTCAAACATGGAGCGGATACAATCCACCGTAAGTTCCATGAGGTTCTAGAATGTGTGGTCAAGATGTCATCTCACTACATTAGGCCTCAACACCCTAATTTTCACATCATGCATGATAGGATTAAGCGTGACAAAAGGGCTTATCCTCGTCTCAAAGACTGCATTGGTGCAACTGATGGGACACATATTAGGGCTTGTATTTCAGAAGGACCTTTGAAAGTAAGGTATATTGGAAGAACAGGTGCAACAACTCAGAATGTGATGGCAGTATGTGTCTTTGACATGCATTTCACCTATGCTTCAATTGGACAACCGGGTTCTATGCATGATACAAGTGTGCTCTTCCATGCAATTGAAAACGACAAGGCCACATTCCCACATCCTCCCAAGGGTCAGTATTTCTTGATATTGCAACTTATGTAACATATCCTCCAATTCACATGCATGTTTGTTGTTATTGCAAATTATGTATCATAACCTTGAATTCACAATCATGTTTTGTTACTTTGTGTAGGCAAGTATTACCTCGTAGATGCCAGCTATCCTAATAGGGATGGCTATCTAGTACCGTACAAAGGAGAACGCTATCACATCCCCAACTTCCAGAGAGGTGCTCCCCCAACTACTCCCGTAGAGAAGTCCAACCGGACCCACTCCTCCAAGCGCAATACCATAGAGAGAACCTTTGGTGTCCGGAAGATGAAATGGAAAACCTTGCTTAAGATGCCAAAATACTCGATCAATACACAAAAGATGATTGTTGTGGCTACTATGACACTATACAACTATGTCTGCCTCCATGACAAGGAGGATCTCCACTTCCTTTGGTGTCAGAGGGATTTGGATTATGTTCCAACTATTCCAGAGAGATATAAGAAGCATGTTATTCCTCCAAATGCATCGGATGCTTCAACATCGGCGGTAAGTGCTCCTAACATGGATTTGTTTAGGCATGAACTAGCTACCGCCATTGCTCTTCATTGGTGAAGTAATCATGTTCATGCCTTTAGATGGGTGGCCAATTTGATTTGCAGACTTATATGCAAATGAAGCTTTTGTTCTATGACAAATGAAA
This sequence comes from Triticum aestivum, assembly GCF_018294505.1. Taxonomy (NCBI): domain Eukaryota; kingdom Viridiplantae; phylum Streptophyta; class Magnoliopsida; order Poales; family Poaceae; genus Triticum; species Triticum aestivum. The sequence continues at coordinate 559,085,162 of NC_057798.1, forward strand.
AAACTTGTTGTTATTCTAAATTATATAACTTGTCTTAATTGAGATAATTTGTGATCATTCAAAAAATGTACAGAAAACTCTTTGTACTACAGCTCAAAATATAACAAGTCCCATGGCTATAACACAGTAGGTCATTGTACGACTAGACATGTTTTTTACTCACCCAGAATCAGGACTTCATGCCTTTTCTAGTTCAACTTGCTAACAGCTAGTCCTTTTACAAAACTTTATGTACATCTTTCTGTACACTAAAATTCGAAGCAACTAGTCCCCGTGAAAAAATATTACACCAGTTAAGCCCATATGTTCTCTGCCTACTGCAGCCCAAGCCTTTTATCTATAGAAAAACAGCCAGGCCCGACCTAGGCTGATTCCAGCTAGCCCAAACTCTAGCTGAGCAGGTCAGCAGCCTTCTCAACGGGCCAAATCACTGGGAGAAGCTACGATGAGCGGAATGCTTCGCTGATCGCCAGGTGGAGTTGGAAGATAGCTTCTGAAGCTAATTTTGAGGAGTTTTGGAAGTTCAACAGAGGATCAAAACTGGCCCTGAAGCTTGACGAAACTTATGTAGTATTGGTAGTCCTGGCTCATCTGCTCCCGATGAACGGTTAATTCAAAGAAAACTAAACAAATTCAAAAAATCTAAAAATATTTGGCATCGATGATGCTCAGGTGTGCAATGAGGGTACACATTTTCGTTGTGTTTGGACATTCGAGGACCTTTAGGAAAATAGACGAGTATCGACCATGTCTTCTTCCTCAATTCCGGCATCGACCGCTGGCACCTTGATATCTTCCTCCAGCGAGCCCCCGTTCTCCTCCCCTACCCACCGAGCACCATGGTGCTCCCTTGAAGCGCGCGAGAACACGTCCGTCCTCAGAGCAAAGCTTTGCGAGCCATGGTGTCGACATCGACCTCACATGCCCACGGTCGTCCTTCGTCCATGAAAGGCACGACCCTGCTGTTGTCCCTTGCCGAGCGCGTGCTCGTGCGCGTTGGTGCGGTAGGGTACAGGCGTCAGGTGTGGTTACGGCCGTAGGAGGAGCCTTCTATCTACAATGCGACACGCTACTCTGCTTCCCCTACCTTTTGTCTCGTCCGCGATCAAGATTTGGTCGTCGTAGTTGTGCCCCTGCCAACCTCACAAGGAAGCCCACCCGCAGGTCAAAACCATAGTTGACCAGTGCCACGTTAGCAGCAGGTGGATAAAAACCACCCAGGGGTTCTTTTGTCTAGTATGTGTTTGTTTAGGGGGCGAAAGGAAGCAGAAAAATAGATGAGGGGGTAATGTGAACCACCAACTTTATTTAGGGTAGTAAAATGGATTTTTTTTCTTTTGAATTTTTTCACCATTTCATTTGAATTTACTCTGCACGTCGAGGTGCAGATGCACCGAATTGCTTCACTCTGGAATATATATAGATTTAGTCCAAGTATACAAAGCTTGACTTAATAAAAAAACCTAATACATGGTGTAAAAAGACAGAGGGGGTAAAACTCTAAAGAGTTTTAACTGATATCTAAGGTTCTAGGGGTAAAGAAAAATCTAGGAGCATGGCATCTGTTGGGGAACGTAGTAATTTCAAAAAAAATTCCTACGCACACGCAAGATCATGGTGATGCATAGCAACGAAAGCGGAAGCGTTAGCACAACGCGGTTGATGTAGTCGTACGTCTTCACGGTCCGACCGATCAAGCACCGAAAGCACGGCACCTCCAAGTTCTTGCACACGTTCAGCTCGATGACGTCCCTCGAACTCCGATCCAGCCGAGTGTCAAGGGAGAGTTCCGTCAGCACGATGGCATGGTGATGATGATGATGTTCTACCGTCGTAGGGCTTCGCCTAAGCACCGCTACGATATTATCGAGGAGGACTATGGTGGAGGGGGGCACCGCACACGGCTAAGAGATCAATGATCAATTGTTGTCTCTAGAGGTGCCCCCTTGCCCCCGTATATAAAGGAGCAAGGGGGGAGGCGGCCGGCCTAGGAGGAGGGCGCGCCAAGGGGGAGTCCTACTCCCACAGGGAGTAGGACTCCTCCTTCCCTTGTTGGAGTAGGAGAGAAGGAAAGAGGGGGAGAGGAAGAAGGAAAAGGGGTCTGCACCCCTTGTCCAATTCGGACCAGAGGGGGGGGCTCCTTCCTTTTGGCATCTCTCCTCTATTCCCGTATGGCCCAATAAGGCCCATATACTCCCCGACGAATTCCCGTAACTCTCCGGTACTCCGATAAATACCCGAATCACTCGGAACCTTTCCGATGCCCGAATATAGTCGTCCAATATATCAATCTTTATGTCTCGACCATTTCGAGACTCCTCGTCATGTCTCCGATCTCATCCGGTACTCCGAACTACCTTCGGTACATCAAAACACATAACTCATAATATAACCGTCATCGAACTTTAAGCGTGCGGACCCTACGGGTTAGAGAACTATGTAGACATGACCGAGACACGTCTCCGGTCAATAACCCATAGCGGAACCTGGACGCTCATATTGGCTCCCACATATTCTACGAAGATCTTTATCGGCCAAACCGCATAACAACATACGTTGTTCCCTTTGTCATCGGTATGTTACTTGCCCGAGATTCGATCATCGATATCTCAATACCTAGTTCGATCTCGTTACCGGCAAGTCTCTTTACTCGTTCCGTAATACATCATCCCACAACTAACTCATTAGTTGCAATGCTTGCAAGGCTTAAGTGATGTGCATTACCGAGTGGGCCCAGAGATACCTCTCCGACAATCCGAGTGACAAATCCTAATCTCGAAATACGCCAACCCAACAAGTACCTTCGGGGACACCTGTAGAGCACCTTTATAATCACCCAGTTACGTTGTGACGTTTGGTAGCACACAAAGTGTTCCTCTGGTAAACGAGAGTTGCATAATCTCATAGTCATAGGAACATGTATAAGTCATGAAGAAAGCAATAGCAACATACTAAACGATCAAGTGCTAAGCTAACAGAATGGGTCAAGTCAATCACATCATTCTCCTAATGATGTGATCCCATTAATCAAATGACAACTCATGTCTATGGTTAGGAAACTTAACCATCTTTGATTAATGATCTAGTCAAGTAGAGGCATACTAGTGACACTATGTTTGTCTATGTATTCACACATGTATTATGTTTCCAGTTAATACAATTCTAGCATGAATAATAAATATTTATCATGAAATAAGGAAATAAATAATAACTTTATTATTTCCTCTAGGGCATATTTCCTTCAGCATCATCCCATAGGGTGACACGGGTGGTGACTACATGCTTCCCTCCTATACCATCCCCAAGCCTTCCATCCACTCACTGTCGTTGGTGTGCCACCGGGTTGAGCTCCGGATGGTAGGTAGCAATGGGCTCTACACTTTCTCCTCTCACCCTTATTTTATCTTCTCCTCCCTCCTCTCTCGGGTCACGTGCTCCAAACCCTACCCAGGCCTGCATGGGGCATGTTGGCTGGATGACACTTAGTGTCCCTCTGATGGATGTCACGTGAAGGGCAACAACCTCATCCCCTTCTTCCTTTTAGTGGACATCTGTTGTTTGGGTGCTTGACCTCTGCCTAGGTGGGGCAGGGTGGGGTGCTACCTCTTGAGCATGCGTTGGTTTTTCCCTTGAAGAGGAAAGGGTGATGCAGCAAAGTAGCGTAAGTATTTCCCTCAGTTTTTGAGAACCAAGGTATCAATCCAGTAGGAGGCTCCTCAAAAGTCCCACACACCTACACAAACAAACAAGAACCTCGCAACCAACGCGATAAAGGGGTTGTCAATTCCTTCACGGTAACTTGCGAAAGTGAGATCTGATAGAGATAATAAGATAAGATAATTTTTTTGGTATTTTTATGATATAGATTGGAAAGTAAAAGATGCAAATAAAAGTGGATGGAAAACTATATGATAAAAGATAGACCTGGGGGCCATAGGTTTCACTAGTGGCTTCTCTCAAGATAGCATAAGTATTACGGTGGGTGAACAAATTACTGTCGAGCAATTGATAGAAAAGTGCATAGTTATGAGATTATATAGGCATGATCACGTATATAGGCATCACGTCTGTAACAAGTAGATCGAAACGATTCTGCATCTACTACTATTACTCCACACATCGACTGACTCCTGCCTGCATCTAGAGTATTAAGTTCATGAAGAACAGAGTAATGCATTAAGAAAGATAACATGATGTAGAGGGATAAACTCATGCAATATGATATAAACCCCATCTTTTTATCCTCGATGGTAACAATACAATACGTGCCTTGCTGCCCCTGCTGTCACTGGGAAAGGACACCGCAAGATTGAACCCAAAGCTAAGCACTTCTCCCATTGCAAGAAAGATCAATCTAGTAGGCCAAACCAAACTGATAATTCGAAGAGACTTGCAAAGATAACCAATCATACATAAAAGAATTCAGAGGATATTCAAATACTTCTCATAGCTAAACTTGATCATAAACCCACAATTCATTGGATCTCGACAAACACACCACAAAAATAGTTACATCGAATAGATCTCCAAGAAGATCAAGAAGAACTTTTTATGAGATTCAAAGAGAGAGAGAAGAAGCCATCTAGCTAACAACTATGGACCCGAAGGTCTGTGCTAAACTACTCACAACTCATCGGAGAGGCCTTGGAGATGATGTAGAGGCCCTCCATGGTCGATTCCCCCTCCGGCGGAGCGCCAGCGAAGGCTCCAAGATGTGATCTCGCGGATACAGAAGGTTGCGGCGGTGGAATTAGGTTTTCGTGGTTCTTCTGGATGTTTTCAGGGTACGGGAGTATATTTAGGCAAAGGAAGTACGTCGGTGGAGCAACGAGGGGCCCACGAGGGTGGGGGCGCGCCCACCCCCTTAGGGCACGCTGGGCACCCTCGTGGCCGCCTCGTTTACAGCTTGATGTCCACTCCAAGTCTCCTGGATTGCATTTGTTCTGAAAAGATCGCTCCCGAAGGTTTCATTCCATTTGGACTCTGTTTGATATTCCTTTTCTTCGAAACACTGAAATAGGCAAAAAACAACAATTCGGGCTGGGCCTCCGGTTAGTAGGTTAGTCCCAAAAATGATATAAAAGTGTAAAGTAATGCCCATAAACATCCAAAATGGGTAATATAATAGCATGGAACAATCAAAAATTATAGATACGTTGGAGACGTATCAAGCATCCCCCAGGTTAATTCCTGCTCGTCCTCGAGTAGGTAAATGATAAAAAAAGAATTTTTGATGTGGAATGCTACCTAGCATAATTCTCAATGTAATTTTCTTTATTGTGGCATGAATGTTCAGATCCAAATGATTCAAAATAAAAGTTCATGTTGACATAAAAAATAGTAATAATTCAAGCATACTAACAAAGCAATCATGTCTTCTCAAAATAACATGGCTAAAGAAAGTTCATCCCTACAAAATCATATAGTTTGGTCATGCTCCATTTTTGTCACACAAGAATGCTCTCATCTTGCACACACGAGATGACAAGCCAACCAATTGTTTCATACTTAAGTAATCTCAAACTTTTTTCAACTTTCACGCAATACATGAGCGTGAGCCATGAATATAGCACTATGGGTGGAATAAAATATCACTAGTACAGAACCGGCCTTTAGTGCCGGTTCGTGACGGCCTTTAGTGCCGGTTCGCCAACCGGCACTAAAGAGTGGGGACTAAAGGTCCCCCCCTTTAGTACCGGTTCGTCACGAACCGGCGCTAAAGTGCCACCACGTGGCATGAGCCATGCCCGGGTGCGTGTAGGACATCAGTACCGGTTGGTAACACCAACCTGTACTAAATGTTTGGGTGTTTTTTTTAATTTTTCCTTTAATTTTGTGTTTTCAATTTAATTTAGTGATTGTTTTACAGTATAATGAGTTGTTAAATCATTAGGTGAAAGTACCGCAGATTAGTTTCGACTGGATGCATTGGATCTAGCTACTAGCTAAGTGATCAAGTATATGCCATATCCATATATATTATACTTGATCACCTAATTAGGTGACCAAGTATAATATATATGGATATGGCATATACTTGATCACTTAGGTAGGATCCATCCAGCTGAAACTAATCTGCGGTTTCTTTCATTAAATGATATAATAACTCATCATCATCATCATATTAATATAAAAACTCTTGCATCATATCATCAACATGAGTATATATATACTCTAGCTAGCTAGCTAAAAATCATCATAGTCATCATTATCACTATTTAATCATCATAGTCATTAACGCTATCTAATCACCACCAACACTAGCTTAAAGAATAAACATTCACTTGTACCAGAAGCAAAAATATCATCAAGTTCAACATGATTGTCATGATATTATAAGCGTTCATATATAACACCACAAAAGCAAATCACTCTTTGAGATTAAGTTTAGAATGAAGAACACGGACATGAAAGGACAAGTACTAAGAGCATGAACTAGCTAAATCACTCCTGCTGCTCTCTCTCAAGTAAAATAGCATAGAACATGTATAGCTCTCCTGATTCATCATGGAGAATGCAGATGAACCTGTCTCCTAATCGTGGGCTGCTCTTCTCATTGCTGTCCCCTAGTACTTCTCTGCGATCGTCAACAATTTTCCTCCAATCTTTCACTATTAAGTATTCATCGCTTCTAGAAATCCTGAATGCACTCATGTGCAATGTAGGATATCTTAGCCGTAAGCTAACAATTGACATGCGACATTTAGTCTCGATCCCCTGAGGCACAACTGTCATCGGGAGTCCCTGTTGAAGAACATCGTATAGTACTTAATTAATATACTTAGCAATGAAAGTTTAGCAAAAAAAATATGTATGCAAAAGATGCACTAAGGACAAATAGTAAAAATCTTACCATCATTCCTAAATAGATGTGACCGTAGTTCAATACGATCACTATTGGTCGCACGTTTTGAGTACTAACATTTCTAAGTGCGGGAAGAAAATTTGTCTTGACAGTATGAAGATCCTCAAGCCATGAAACATAATGACTTATCTCCTCACAGTTTACTTCACCTCCGGGACAGTAGTAGGTCCTGTCTACCAAGCGTCGGACATGTTTGCTTGAATGGAAATAAGCTGTCAATAGAAATTAGTTGTCAATTATTTTTGAATAAGCAATATCAAAGACAAAAATATAGTTGAGAAGAACTCACATAATGGTAGAACTGGAGGCGTCTGCACATCGACCCATATGTCTTTATTACCTTCAATATCATCTTCCGGACGAATATCAAAGGTGATAACCATATCAGGCTCAAATGCATAAGCCTTGCATAGTGTTTGCCAAGTTTTGCATTCAAAATAGGTGTACGTGTTTGCATTGTATACTTTGACGTTAAAAGTATAACCATGCTCAATTTTCAGGTAAACTCTCTTTACCTCTATAGTTTCCATAGCATTGAAACCTATCTTATCCAAGACAAAAATTCTTGCATGGCAGGGGATGTGCTAGTAGAATAGTGAAAATTAAAAATTATAAGTCAGGCAAATGAAGCATATATAAGTCATGCTTAATTACGAAAACAGACTTGTCGTTGTGACTTACTGTATCGAATTCGAAGGTCTCATCCAGCTTGATGCTGAATCGCCTATCATCAATAAGGAAATTTCTGTCGCACAGGACGCGCTGGTCTTCACAGTATTCGCACATAATGAAATCTTTTCCGTCGTCAGACGACATGTCCTATGTTCATATAGGCCAAATATTAAACACTTACTAATTCAATTAATTTAACTAATTCAACTACTTCTATTAATTCAACTAATTCAACTAAGCATTTACTAAAAATAAACTTGTTCTATTAATTTTCTTACTAAAATAAACTAGTTCTATTAAAATCTCATATATCTAAATTTTAATTAGTCCAAATAATCTTATATACCTAACTTTTCTTACTAAAAATAAACTAGTTCTATTAATTCAACTAGTTCAACTAAGCATTTACTAAAAATAAACTAATTATATTAATTCAACTAGTTCAAATAATCTCATATACCTAATTTTTTTACTAAAAATAAACTAATTATATTAATTCAACTAGATCAAATAATCTTATATACCTAAATTTTCTTACTAAAAATAAACTAGTTCTATTAATTCAACTAAGCATTTACTAAAAATAAACTAGTTATATTAATTCAACTAGTTCAAATAATCTCATATACCTAAATTTTCTTACTAAAAATAAACTAGTTATATTAATTCAACTAGTTTCAATAATCTCATATATCTAAATTTTCTTACTAAAAATAAACTAGTTCTATTAATTCAACTTGTTCAACTAAGCATTTACTAAAAATAAACTAGTTATACTAATTCAACTAGTTCAAATAATCTCATATACCTAAATTTTCTTACTAAAAATAAACTTGTTATATTAATTCAACTAGTTCAAATAGTCTCATATACCTAAATTTTCTTACTAAGAATAAACTAGTTATATTAATTCAACTAGTTCAAATAATCTCATATACCTAAATTTTCTTACTAAGAATAAACTAGTTATATTAATGCGACGACAGGCGGCGGGGGCGGCGAGGGTGGCAGGGGCGGCGACGACGGGCGGCGGGGGCGGCGAGGGCGGCGGGGACGGCGACGACATGCGGCGATCGAGGGCGGCGGGGGCGACGGCGCGACGGCGTCGGCAATAGATCGATGTCGCGCGAAGTGGAGACGAAGTGTGGTCGACGATGGAACTGATTTTTCGCAAGTGTAGTATATATAGGAGGATCCTTAGGTATCGGTTGGAGCCACCAACCGGTACTAAAGGCCAATTTTGGCCAGCCCAAGCGGCGGGAAACGATGGCCTTTAATACCGGTTGTGTGACGCCCGAATACTTAAGCTACAGTAATCCCCTGCTAATGATGCCATGTCATCATATTATTGTTGCTAATTCTCGCTTGATCCAAATCTTAGTTCAAACTCAGACTCAAATTAAAGCTTCAAATTCAAAATTCTCGAACATGCAAACTAAAATGTTCAAAGTGTGGCAAATATTCCATAACTAATTATGGTGGTGACCCCACACTTTTGTAAAGTATTAAAATGCCCTTTTGTGAATATAACAGTGGCTTTAACAATTAATTAAATGCCTTTTTTAATTTTTAAAATATTGAACTATTTTATTTGAGCCCAAACTTTTTCTGCCATCTAAGGACTTTGTCTAGTATTTATATGACATGGTTCAAATTTTACAAAAATTGTTTGGTGGGTCAACTAAATGCAAAACAGGAGCTCAAAAACAAACAGACAAGAAATTGAAAAACAAAGGTAAAAAAAAGTAAAAGGAAACAGCCCACCCCCTTGTTCCCCCGGGCCTTGCCCACTACACTGGCCAGCCCACCTCCCCAGCTTCTTCCTGTTCACTGAAGCCTCGTGGACAGAGGGGGGCGTCCGTGGCCGGGATGGCCACGCGCTGGCCATCCGGCGACGCCCCGACGCCCTATAGGTCCCCTGACGCCCCTCCCCGAACCCTAGCTCCCACCACTTCTGCCCTCGCGCCGCTCCTTCTCTCTCACACTCTGGATCGAGCTAGCCCACGCACACCGGAGCGCGCCACCGTGAACCACCGCAGCCACCGCCCACCTCTCGCTATGCTGATTCGACCAGGAGACTTGTCGTCGTCCGCTTCGTCTTCCTCGCCCACGAGCTCAAGCCCGGAGCCATCACATCGACCGGGTGGAGGCCATCTTCTTCCTCGGTCGTCGTCGTTGTTCTTCGTTGATCCGTCGCCTCTGCAGCTCCTAAGCCACCAACGGGCCTTCGTGTGCCTCCGCGGTGAGCACCGCACCATCCCCTTGTTGGGAATAAGCCGAGGCGAGTCCAGGGACGCGGCGAGCGTGTGCGTGCGCGCGGTGGGCACATCGGGTTTAGCTCGCGGCAGGGCTCGGGTGCGTGCGTGCGCGACCGAGCGTAGGTGTGTGTGTGTGCGTGGGCTCACGGGTGTGTGCGCGGGGCCATGCGGTGCTGTTAGTGAGTTTAGGGGAGGTGTGGACTGCGTCGGGCGCGCGGGGTGGCCGTGGCGATCGCGTTCGGGCACGATGCGCGGGTGCGGCCAAAGCACGCGGGACGTGGGGGAGTGGGCATGCGAGTTGGTGCGGGGCGTGGCCTGGCAGGCCGGTGCTCGCGGGTATAAAGCCCTGGATCCTCCCTGTATCTTGTTGACACGGTCAAGTTCGTCCTCGAGGAAAGGAAAAGGCGTACGTGCGCCGGAAAACCCACAGTGTCCACCGTGTTCTCTGAATTTTCTGAACTTCCGATCATCTTCTTCCTCCAGCTCCTGTCGTTCGTGCGCAGGGAGGGCGAGGTGAGGGAGAACTAGGGCTAGCTAGGGTTCGGGGGAGAGGCCACGATGCCAACATTTGGTATCAGAGCAATAGGTGACGGAGCTCGCCGGCGGAGATGGCGCTGGTTCCACATGGCGGCGGCACGGGCGGGTCGGTGTCCATGGGGATGCCGATGCTCTCGCCGGACGGCTACACCGTGTGGGCGATCAAGGAGCAGGCCATCCTTGATGCTCACGCGCTGTGGGAAGCGGTGGCGCCGGGCGACTCGCCGGTGAACAGCAAGAAGTGCAAGACGGCGCGAGCTCTGCTCTTGCAGGGGCTGCCGGAGGACGTGTTGCTCGCAGTGGCGACGAAACCCACTGCCAGGGAGGTATGGGACTCCCTGTCGGTACGGTTCATCGGCGCCGAGCGGGTGCGCACAGCGCGGAGGGCGACGTTGCGCAGCGAGCTTGATCGGATCAAGATGGAGGACGGCGAGGCGCTGGACGCGTACGCTGGGAGGCTCGCGGGCATGGCGGCGCGGTTCGCGGGGCTGGGGGAGACGCTGGCGGACACGGAGCTGGTGAAGAAGCTCCTGGACACAGTCCCGGACCGTCTCTTCCCGGTGGTCGCCGGAATTGAGCAGTTCTGCAAGCTTGAGGAGATCACCTACGACGAGGTGCTCGGGCGGCTGCGCGCGTTCGATGAGCGTGTGCGGCACCGCGGGCAGAGCAGTGGCGAGTGCCAGGACGACCAGCTCTTGTACACTGCGGCGCAGTGGCGCGCGCGAGAGCGGCGTCAGGGCAAGGCTCGGGACGACGACGACGATGCCGGCAGCGTGGCGACGTGGGATGGCGGCAACAAGAAGGGCCGCTCCTACATGTGTGGCGAGCGCGGCCACTTCAAGCGGGACTGCCCGGAGCTGCGTAGGGCGCCGGCGGAGGAGCGGGCTTTGGTGGCGGACGTCGACGTTGAGGACAACGGTCTCCTCTGTGCCTCGGCTTAGGGGGAGAGTGTTGGGAATAAGCCGAGGCGAGTCCAGGGACGCGGCGAGCGCGTGCGTGCGCGCGGTGGGCGCGTCGGGTTCAGCCCGCGGCAGGGGTGCGTGCGTGCGCGACCGAGCGTAGGTGTGTGTGTGTGCGTGGGCTCACGGGTGTGTGCGCGGGGCCACGCGGTGCTGTTAGCGAGTTTAGGGGAGGTGTGGACCGCGCCGGGCGCGCGGGGTGGCCGTGGCGATCGCGTTCGGGCGCGATGCGCAGGCGCGGCCAGAGCGCGCGGGACGTGGGGGAGTGGGCATGCGAGTTGGTGCGGGGCGTGGCCTGGCAGGCCGGTGCTCGCGGGTATAAAGCCCTGGATCCTCCCTGTATCTTGTTGACACGGTCGAGTTCGTGCTCGAGGAAAGGAAAAGGCGTACGTGCGTCGGAAAAACCACAGTGTCCATCGTGTTCTCTGAATTTTCTGAACTTCCGATCATCTTCTTCCTCCAGCTCCTGTCGTTCGTGCGCAGGAAGGGCGAGGTGAGGGAGAACTAGGACTAGCTAGGGTTCGGGGGAGAGGCCACGGTGCCAACACCCCTCCTAGTTTCCCCCTCGAATCCGTGCTCCATGCTGCCGTCGCCATCGTTGCCGTAGCTCGGCGCCGTAGCTAGGGCCATTCCTGTGCCCCTCCGAACACAACATCGTGCTCGGCGCATCGCGAGGACGCCTTAGAACCCTCCCGCTCGCCCGCGGACCTTGCTTGCCGCCCCCTGGCTGCGAACCCCCTGCCTCACCCGGCACTCACCCGTGACAGCGCCAGCCGCTGCTGCTTTCTCCTTGCCGCTGCGCTGCTGCTTTGCGTTCAGCACTTCTGTTTGTGTTGTTGCTCTTTTGCCTGCTGCGGCCGCCGTTGCCCCTGTTCGCCGCAGCCGTTCGCGCCCAACGACGCCGGCGGCGCTCGCTGGGACCGCCTGCCTTCGCCACCGGCCCCGCAGCACGCGCACGCCGTGCAGCGCCGTGCCCCGCGCCCCGCGCCCAGCTCGTGTGCATGCATTTGCCGCTCTACTGAAAGTGCTGTTGCTGCTGAATGTTACTGTAGCTATATGCTTAGCTTTAGGATTTTTACACTGAGTAACCCCCTAAACAGCCCCTAATCAGCGGTTAAACAGTTGTTAATATGTCTAAAAAAATATATGGGATGGTAGTACACTTGACAAGGCTCAAATGTGATCATTGGACCAAATCCATTTGATGCATTGTTTAAACCATATGAAAATCACAAATTGCTATCTTCTGCTAAGAGAAAACTCTCCCTGTGTTGTGTGTTGTGTGTGTGCCGTGCGTGTGGCCGGCTGGGTTCTGCCAAGTAGTGGCCGGCCCTTGTTAGTACTAGGTTTAGCTAGTAGTATTAATTACTTCTAAGTTAGTCTAGTAGTAGATAACGTGTAGGCCCCATTAAATAAGTTAGGTTTATTTATTTGTTTAGGTAAAGAATATCTGACATGTGGGCCACACCTGCCCTTTTGACTAGTCAAATTGACTTGGTCAACTCGAATTAAAAGTAAATTAGAAAATCTTTTAAATCTTTGAAAAATCTTAGAAAATAATCTGTAGCTCGGATGAAAATACTTTGTACATGAAAGTTGTTCAGAACGACGAGACGAATTCGGATACGTAGTCCGTTCGTCTGTCACGCGTCCCTAGCATAGCAAACCTGCAAACATCCCCCTCTGTTTCATCTGTTTGAAAATGCCAAACTTTCGGAAAGCATTCCCGGATGTTTTCCCCCTTCGCCGGTATCGTGTAGCATTGCGTTAGTTCACCCCTAGCGCTGCTTATTGTTTTGTCATGCATAGTATTGCACTTGTTTGCTCTGTATTTATTGTTTCTTCCCCCTCTTCTCTTAGGTAGACCTCGAGACCGTTGCTGATGCCACTGTGATCGACTACGTCACCGACGACCCTTCTTGTCTGAGCAACCAGGCAAGCCCCCCCTTTGATCATCCCGATATCGCCCATTCTATACTCTCATGCTTGCATTAGATTTTGCTACTGTTATTGTTTGCTCCTATTCTGATGCATAGCCTGCTTTTGTACCTGCTTATTGTTACCTACATGTTTATCCTAAACTGCTTAGTATAGGTTGGCTAGTGATCCATCAGTGACCCCCACTTGTCCTTGTTGCCCCTGCTTCATCATCGATGGCTCGATCAACGTGATCGACGACCAGAGCCCGACACCTCACATCACATCACGCCCCTTTAGTTGCTCGACTCTACAGAGCTACTATCGAGTGCCGAGGGTGATCCCTCATAACGCACTCCTGATGATAATTCTGTAGTGTAGCTATTCGGTCGTGGTCATCGAGGGTGATTTTCTCTTTCACCATTCCCGATACGGCTCTGTCGTTCAACACCTCAAGTGTGAACCTCGAGGGTGGTCCCTCTTACGTTCACCTTGATGATTACATTGAGTGGAATCCACCAGGGGTGATTCCTCGGGTTTTCCCCTTGATGTCTGGACACACAGTTACAATGACTTTACTTGAGACCTTGGTAAAAGCCGGGCGGGCCCGGAGAGCACCCATAAGATGGTTACGTGGCACGGCCGGGCATTATGAGCCCTTGTCGTAAGTCCACGAGACGAGGTGATGGGGTCACTTTAGATCGTGAGTCTCTGCTCGTCTCCGCAAGCTAATAATACACTATGGTTTTGGTATTTGTTCTGAGTTGGCCTTTGGCCTTTACGCACTAACCACCACGCGAGAATAGTTATGGGCCTCGACGTCGTGGTATCAGCCGAAGCTTTGTCAGACGTCCAGTTCAGCATTGTGGCATGGTCGGATCGTGCTGGCCATCCGAGGCGGTGCTGGTATCCACCCTGCACACAACGATCCGGAGTGCAACGGGCGATGGGCCCAGACCCCGGAGTGCTTAGGATGTAGACCGGCGGGGACCTCTCTGCTGAGCCTAGGTCGGGCTGCGACATGTTGATCTTCCGAGGGCGGGCATTGACCCCAGAAAGGTGTGTCCGGCCAGAGTGATCGAGCGTGTTGGGTAACGTGGTGCATCCCTGCAAGGAAGTTATATATTCGAATACCGTGTCCACGGTAATGGACGTTCGGACTTATATCCTGATCTTATACAACTACAAATGGATACTTGAGATATGTGGCTCCGGGATTGCTTTCTCGCAGGGAGTCGAGGAAGGATCTCTGGGCATTAAAGTTACAACATGCTTGTTAATTATAAACTGCTATTCTTTACTCTTCTACATGCTGCAAGATGCTCGGAGCTGCGTGAAGATGCTAGTCTTCGATAGGCTAGGCTTTCCCCCTCTATTCTGGCATTCTACAGTTCAGTCCACAGATACAACCCTTCCATTTGATATAAATGCATACTTAGTATAGATCTGATGCTTGCGAGTACTTTGGATGAGTACTCACGGTTGCTTTGCTACCCCTTTTCCCCCTTCTTTCTTCTTTCCGGTTGATGCAATCAGATGGTGGATCCTTGGAGCCAGATGCCACCGCCGACGGATACTACTACATGGAGGCCGACGAAGACCAGGAGTAGTTAGGAGGTCCCAGGTAGGAGGCCTTGTCTCCTCGATCGTGTTGCTTTTGTGCTAGCCTTCTTAAGGCAAAACTTGTTTAACTTATGTCTGTACTCAGATATTGTTGCTTCCGCTGACTCTTGTGTATAGAGCTATGTATTCGAGCCCTCGAGGCCCCTGGCTTGTAATATAAAGCTTGTATTATTTTATTTGTGTCTAGAGTTGTGTTGTGATATCTTCCCGCGAGTCCCTGATCTTGATCGTACACATTTGCGTGTATGATTAGTGTACGGTTGAATTGGGGGCGTCACAGGTTGGTGGCCCCAACCGGTACTAAAGGGCAACACATTAGTACCGGTTGGAGCCACCAACCGGTACTAATGGTCGTGCGCTACCACCCGCAGTGCACTATTTTTAGTCCCACCTCGCCGAGCGAAGGGCAGCCGCACTGGTTTATAAACCCAGCCGCGGCTGCCCTTTCGAACTCCTCTATATAGCAGGCTTCTGGGCCTAACTAGGGCGCGCTGCCCTATGAGCCTGCCGGCCCTCCTGGGCCTGAATTTGCACACCCTAGGTCTGGCAGGCCCACCGGGCAGCGCCCCAACAATTTTTTATATAATTTTTTTTCTTTTTTGCATTATTTATTTTCTTCTATTTATTTTTGAGTAAATTTTTATATACTTTTTTCTTTTCTTCTTTATTTTTTTCTTCTATTTATTTCTGAGTAGTTTTTTTGCTGTATTTAGTTTTTTTGTGAATATTTTTGTTTTATATAATTTTTTTCTTTTCTGCATTATTTATTTTCTTCTATTTATTTTTGAGTAATTTTTTATATAGTTTTTTCTTTTCTGCTTTTTCAGAGTTCGTTTTGTTGTGATTTACTGTTTCACGGTCATTTAGCTCTCTAAACAAATTGGTAAATGACTGAAAAAAGAAGTGCCCGTGTAACAGAAGAGTTCTCTTCTGAAACCCTGATACTCCGAAAGAGATTGTCCAGTTTGTACACGAAGTTCATCCAGTTTTTGCCGTGACCCTCTCTACTCTTTCGCACATGCTATGCGGGTGAAATGATGATACGTTCAACATTTTCAGAGTTTGTTTTGTAGTGATTTTCATTTTCATGGTCATTTAGCTCTAATCTAAACAAATCGGTGACTGAAAAATAGCAAATGATGTCAGAACGTGTTGGAAATTGATGACGTCGCTTTGAATGCTACATAATGCCGGCTCAGAAAAAGTCTAGAGTTCAAATAAGTTAGAAAAAGAAGTGCCCATGTAACTGATGAGTTTTCATCCGAAACCCTGATACTTCGAAAGAGATTGTCCAGTTTGTACACGAAGTTTGTCCAGTTTTTGCCGTGACCCTCTCTACTCTTTCGCACATGCTATGCGGGTGAAATGATGATACCTTCAACATTTTCAGAGTTTGTTTTGTAGTGATTTTTATTTTCACGGTCATTTAGCCTTGATCTAAACAAATCGGTGACTGAAAAACAACAAATGATGTTAGAACGTGTTGGAAATTGATGACGTTGCTTCGAATGCTGCATAATGCCGGCTCAAAAAAAGTCTGGAGTTCAAATAAGTTAAAAAATGAAGTGCCCGTGTAACTGATGAGTTATCGTTCGAAACCCTGATACTCTAAAAGAGATTGTCCAGTTTGTACACGAAGTTCGTCCAGTTTTTGCCGTGACCCTCTCTACTCTTTCGCACATGCTATGCGGGTGAAATGACGATACCTTCAACATTTTCAGAGTTTGTTTTGTAGTGATTTTCATTTTCACGGTTATTTAGCTCTGATCTAAACAAATCAGTGACTGAAAAACAGCAAATGATGTCAAAACGTGTTGGAAATTGATGACGTCGCTTCGAATGCTGCATAATGCCGGCTCAACAAAAGTCTGGAGTTCAAATGAGTTAAAAAGATGAAGTGTTGGGGAACGTAGTAATTTCAAAAAAATTCCTACGCACACGCAAGATCATGGTGATGCATATCAACGAGAGGGGAGAGTGTTGTCTACATACCCTTGTAGACCATAAGCGGAAGCGTTAGCACAACGCAGTTGATGTAGTCGTACGTCTTCACGATCCGACCGATCAAGTACCGAACGTACGGCACCTCCGAGTTCAGCACACGTTCAGCCCAATGACGTCCCTCGAACTCCGATCCAGCCCAGTGTTGAGGGAGAGTTTCGTCAGCTCGACGGCATGGTGACGATGTTGATGTTCTACCGACGCAGGGCTTCGCGTAAGCACCGCCACAGTTTTATCGAGGTGGACTATGGTGGAGGGGGGCACCGCACACGGCTAAGAGATCAAACAGATCAATTGTTGTTGTGTCTAGAGGTGCCCCCTGCCCCCGTATATAAAGGAGCAAGGGGGGAGGCCGACCAGCCCTTTGGGGTGCGCCAAGGAGGGGGGAGTCCTCCTCCTAGTAGGAGTAGGACTCCCCTTTCCTAGTCCAACTAGGAAGAGGGAAGGGGAAAGGAAGGAGAGGGAAAGAGGAGAAGGAAGGGGGGTGGGCCCCCTCCCCTAGTCCAATTCGGACCCCTCATGGGAGGGAGCGCACCACCTCCTGGGCTGCTGCCCTCTCTCTTCCCTAAAGCCCACTAAGGCCCAATACTTCCCCGGGGGGTTCCGGTAACCCCTCCGGCACTCCGGTTTTCTCCGAAATCACCTGGAACACTTCCGGTGTCCGAATATAGTAATCCAATATATCAATCTTTATATCTCGACCATTTTGAGACTCCTCGTCTTGTCCCCGGTCTCATCCGGGACTCCGAACTCCTTCGGTACATCAAAACACATAAACTCATAATATAACTGTCATCGAAACCTTAAGCGTGCGGACCCTACGGGTTCGAGAACTATGTAGACATGACCGAGACACGTTTCTGGTCAATAACCAATAGCGGAACCTGGATGCTCATGTTGGCTCCTACATATTCTACGAAGATCTTTATCGGTCAAACCGCATAACAACATACGTTGTTCCCTTTGTCATCGGTATGTTACTTCCCGAGATTCGATCGTCGGTATCTCAATACCTAGTTCAATCTCGTTACCGGCAAGTCTCTTTACTCGTTCCGTAATACATCATCCCGCAACTAACTCATTAGTTGCAATGCTTGCAAGGCTTAAGTGATGTGTATTACCGAGAGGGCTCAGAGGAAGGAAATATGCCCTAGAGGCAATAATAAAGTTATTATTTATTTCCTTATATATCATGATAAATGTTTATTATTCATGCTAGAATTGTATTAACCGGAAACATAATACATGTGTGAATACATAGACAAACATAGTGTCACTAGTATGCCTCTACTTGACTAGCTCATTTATCAAAGATGGTTATGTTTCCTAGCCATGGACAAAAGAGTTGTCATTTGATTAATGGGATCACATCATTAGGAGAATGATGTGATTGACTTGACCAATTTCGTTAGCTTAGCACTTGATCGTTTAGTATTCTGCTATTGCTTTCTTCATGACTTATACATGTTCCTTTGACTATGAGATTATGCAACTCCCGTCTACTGGAGGAACACTTTGTGTGCTACCAAACGTCACACCGTAACTGGATGATTATAAAGGTGCTCTACAGGTGTCTCCGAAGGTACTTATTGGGTTGGCGTATTTCAAGATTAGGATTTGTCACTCCGATTGTCGGAGAGGTATCTCTGGGCCCTCTCGGTAATGCACATCACTTAAGCCTTGCAAGCATTGCAACTAATGAGTTAGTTGTGAGATGATGCATTACGTAACGAGTAAAGAGACTTGCCGGTAACGAGATTGAACTAGGTATTGGATACCGACGATCGAATCTTGGGCAAGTAACATACCGATGACAAAGGGAACAACGTATGTTGTTATGCGGTTTGACCGATAAAGATCTTCATAGAATATGTGGGAGCCAATATGAGCATCCAGGTTCCGCTAGTGGTTATTTACCGGAAACATGTCTCGGTCATGTCTACATTGTTCTCGAACCCGTAGGGTCCGCACGCTTAAGGTTTCGATGACAGTTATATTATGAGTTTATGAGTTTTGATGTACCGAAGGAGTTCAGAGTCCCGGCTGAGATCGGGGACATGAAGAGGAGTCTCGAAATGGTCGAGACGTAAAGATCGATATATTGGACGACTATATTCGGAGTTCGGAAAGGTTCCGAGTGATTCGGGTAGTTTTCGGAGTACCCGAGAGTTACGGGAATTCGCCGGGGAGTATATGGGCCTTATTGGGCCATACGGGAATAAAGGAAAGAGGCCGAAAGGAAGGAGGCGCGCAGCCCCCCTCTGATCCGAATTGGACAAGGGGTGCGGCCCCCCTTTCCTTCCTCCTCTCCCCCTCTTTCCCCCCTTCTCCTACTCCAACAAGGAAGGAGGAAGTCCTACTCCCGGTTGGAGTAGGACTCCCCTTGGCACGCCCCTCCTAGGCCGGCCGCCCCTCCCCCCTTGCTCCTTTATATATAGGGGCAGGGGGGCACCTCTAGACACAACAACAATTGATCCTTTGGATCTCTTAGCCGTGTGCGGTGCCCCCCTCCATGATAATCCACCTCGATAATATCGTAGCGGTGCTTAGGTGAAGCCCTGCATCGGTAGAACATCAAGATCGTCACCACGCCTTTGTGCTGACGGAACTCTTCCCCGACACTTTGCTGGATCGGAGTCCAGGGATCGTCATCGAGCTGAACGTGTGCTAGAACTCGGAGGTGCCGTAGTTTCGGTGCTTGATCGGTCGGGCCGTGAAGACGTACGACTACATCAACCACTTTGTTATAACGATTCCGCTTACAGTCTACGAGGGTACATGGACAACACTCTCCCCTCTCGGTGCTATGCATCACCATGATCTTGCGTGTGCGTAGGAAAATTTTAGAAATTACTACATTCCCCAACACTGGTATCCGAGCCTAGGTTTTATGCGTTGATGTTATATGCACGAGTAGAACACAAGTGAGTTGTGGGCGATACAAGTCATACTGCTTACCAGCATGTCATACTTTGATTCAGCGGTATTGTTGGATGAAGCGGCCCGGACCGACATCACGCGTACGCTTACGCGAGACTGGTTTTACCGTCGTGCTTTGCACACAGGTGACTAGCGGGTGTCTGTTTCTCCAACTTTAGTTGAACCGAGTATGGCTACGCCCGGTCCTTGCGAAGGTTAAAACAACACTAACTTGACAAACTATCATTGTGGTTTTGATGCGTAGGTAAGAACGATTCTTGCTCAGCCAGTAGCAGCCACGTAAAATTTGCAACAACAAAGTAGAGGACGTCTAACTTGTTTTTGCAGGGCATGTTTTGATGTGATATGGTCAAGACGTGATGCTATATTTTGTTTTATGAGATGATCATGTTTTGTAACCGAAGTTATCGGCAACTGGCAGGAGCCATATGGTTGTCGCTTTATTGTATGAAATGCAAACGCCCTGTAATTGCTTTACTTTATCATTAAGCGGTAGCGATAGTCGTAGAAGCAATAGATGGCGTAACGACAATGATGCTACGATGGAGATCAAGGTGTCACGCCGGTGACGATGGTGATCATGACGGTGCTTCGGAGATGGAGATCACAAGCACAAGATGATGATGGCCATATCATATCACTTATATTGATTGCATGTGATGTTTATCCTTTATGCATCTTATCTTGCTTTGATTGACGGTAGCATTTTAAGATGATCTCTCACTAAATTATCAAGAAGTGTTCTCCCTGAGTATGCACCGTTACGAAAGTTCTTCGTGCTGAGACACCACGTGATGATCGGGTGTGATAGGCTCTATGTTCAAATACAATGGGTGCAAAACAGTTGCACACGCGGAATACTCAGGTTAAACTTGACGAGCCTAACATATACAGATATGGCCTCGGAACACGGAGACCGAAAGGTCAAACGTGAATCATATAGTTGATATGATCAACATAGAGATGTTCACCATTGAAACTACTCCATCTCACGTGATGATCGGACATGGTTTAGTTGATTTGGATCACGTGATCACTTAGATGACTAGAGAGATGTCTGTCTAAGTGGGAGTTCTTAAGTAATATGATTAATTGAACTTAAATTTATCATGAACTTAGTACCTGATAGTATATTGCTTGTCTATGTTTGATGTAGATAGATGGCTCATGCTGCTGTTCCGTTGAATTTTAATGCGGTCCTTGAGAAAGCTAAGTTGAAAGATCTTAGTAGCAATGATGCGGACTTGGTCCGTGATCTGAGGTTTATCCTCATTGCTGCACAGAAGAATTATGTCGTTGATGCACCGCTAGGTGACAGACCTATTGCAGAAGCAGATGCAGACATTATGAACGTTTGGCTAGCTTAATATGATGACTACTTGATAGTTTTGTGCACCATGCTTTATGGCTTAGAATTGGGACTTCAAAGACGCTTTGAACGTCATGGACCATATGAGATGTTCCAGGAGTTGAAGTTAATATTTCAAACAAATACCCGAGTTGAGAGATATGAAGTCTCCAACAAGTTCTATAGCTAAAAGATGGAGGAGAATCGCTCAACTAGTGAGCATGTGCTCAGATTGTCTGGGTACTACAATCGCTTGAATCAAGTGGGAGTTAATCTTCCAGATAAGATAGTGATTGACAGAATTCTCTAGTCACCACCACCAAGTTAGTAGATCTTCGTGATGAACTATAATATGCAAGGGATGATGAAAAAATTCCCAAGCTCTTCGCGATGCAAAAATCGGCAAAGGTAGAAATCAAAGAAAAACATCGAAGTGTTGATGGTGGAAAAGATCACTAGTTTCAAGAAAAGGGCAAAGGGAAGAAGGGGAACTTCAAGAAGAACAGCAAGCAAGTTGCTGCTCAAGTGAAGAAGCCCAAGTCTGGACCTAAGCCTAAGACTAAGTGATTCTACTGCAAAGGGACTGGTCACTGGAAGTGGAACTACCCCAAGTATTTGGCGGATAAGAAGGATGGCAAAGTGAACATAGGTATATTTGATATACATGTTATTGATGTGTACTTTACTAGTGTTTATAGCAACCCCTTGGTATTTGATACTGGTTCAGTTGCTAAGAGTAGTAACTCGAAATGGGAGTTGCAGGATAAACAGAAACTAGTTGAGGGTGAGGTGACGATGTGTGTTGGAAGTAGTTCCAAGATTGATATGATCATCATCGCACACTCCCTATACTTTCGGGATTAGTGTTGAACCTAAATAAGTGTTATTTGGTGTTTGCGTTGAGCATGAATGTGATTTGATCATATTTATTGCAATACGGTCATTCATGTAAGTTAGAGAATAATTGTTGTTCTGTTTACATGAATAAAACCTTCTATGGTCATACGCTCAATGAAAATGGTTTGTTGGATCTCGATTGTGTGATACACATATTCATAATATTGAAGCCAAAAGATGTAAAGTTAATAATAATAGTGCAACTTATTTGTGGCACTGTCGTTTAGGTCATATTGGTGTAAA
Source organism: Triticum aestivum (assembly GCF_018294505.1). NCBI lineage: Eukaryota > Viridiplantae > Streptophyta > Magnoliopsida > Poales > Poaceae > Triticum > Triticum aestivum. Next base: position 559,107,422 of record NC_057798.1, read on the forward strand.
GCGCATGAAGAAACTCCATGCTGATGGGCTTTTGGAATCACTTGATTATGAATCACTTGATGCTTGCGAACCATGCCTCGTGGGCAAGATGACTAGGACTCCGTTCTCCGGAACAATGGAGCGAGCAACAGATTTGTTGGAAATAATACATACTGATGTATGAGATCCAATGAGTGTTGATGCTCCAGGCAAGTATCGTTATTTTCTGACCTTCACAGATCATTTGAGCAGATATGGGTATATCTACTTAATGAAGCACAAGTCTAAAACATTTGAAAAGTTCAAAGAATTTCAGAGTGAAGTGGAGAATCATCGTAACAAGAAAATAAAGTTTCTGTGATTTGATCGCGGAGACAAATATTTGAGTTACGAGTTTGGTCTTCAATTAAAACAATGTGGAATAGTTTCACAAACTCACGCCACTTGGAACACCACAATGTAATGGTGTGTCCGAACGTCGTAATCGTACTTTACTAGATATGGTGCGATCTATGATGTCTCTTATCAGTTTACCACTATTGTTTTGGAGTTATGCATTAGAGACAGTTGTATTCACGTTTAATAGGGCACCATCTAAATCCGTTGAGACGACACCGTATGAACTATGGTTTAGCAGTGAACCTAAGCTGTCGTTTCTTAAAGTTTGGAGTTGCGATGCTTATATGAAAAAGGTTTTCAACCTGATAAGCTCGAACCCAAATCGGAGAAGTGCGTCTTCATAGAATACCCAAAGGAAACTGTTGGGTACTCCTTCTATCACAGTTCCGAAGGCAAAATATTCGTTGCTAAGAATGGATCCTTTCTAGAGAAGGAGTTTATCTCGAAAGAAGTGAGTGGGAGGAAAGTAAAACTTGATGAGGTAATTGTACCTTCTCCCAAATTGGAAAGTTGTTCATCACAGAAATTAGTTCCAGTGATTGCTACACCGATTAGCGAGGAAGCTAATGATGATGATCATGAAACTTCAAATCAAGTTACTACAGAACCTCGTAGGAATTCCAGAGTACGGTCCGCACCAGAGTGGTACGGTAATCCTATTCTGGAAGTCATGTTACTAGACCATGATGAACCTACGAACTATGAGGAAGCGATGATGAGCCCAGATTCCGCAAAATGGCTTGAGGCCATGAAATCTGAGATGGGATCCATATATGAGAACACAGTGTGGACTTTGGTGGAGTTGCCCGATGATCGGCAAGCCATATTATATAAATGGATCTTCAAGAGGAAGACGGACACTGATAGTAGTGTTACTATCTACTAAGCTCGACTTGTTGCGAAAGGTTTTCGATAAGTTCAAGGTGTTGAATACGATGAGATTTTCTCACTCGTATCGATGCTTAAGTCTGTCCGAATCATGTTAGCAATTGCCACATTTTATGAAATCTGGCAAATGGATATCAAAACTGCATTCCTTAATGGATTTATTAAAGAAGAGTTGCATATGATGCAACCAGAAGGTTTTGTCAATCCTAAAGATGCTAACAAAATGTGCAAGCTCCAGCGATCCATCTATGGACTGGTGCAAGCATCTCGGAGTTGGAATATACGCTCTGATGAGTTGATCAAAGCATATGGTTTTATACACGTTTTGAGAAGCCTATATTTACAAGAAAGTGAGTGGGAGATCTGTAGCATTTCTAATATGATATGATTGGAAATGATATAGAAATTTTGGATAGCATGAAAGGATACTTGAATAAGAGTTTTTCAAAGCAAGACCTCGTTGAAGCTGCTTACACATTGAGCATCAAGATCTATATAGATAGATCAAGACGCTTGATAAGATTTTTCAATGAGTACATACCTTGATAATTTTTTTGAAATAGTTCAAAATGGAACAGTCAAAGAAGGAGTTCTTGCCTGTGTTGCAAGGTGTGAAGTTGAGTAAGACTCAAAACCCGACTATGGCAGAAAATAAAAAGAGAATAAAAAGGCATTCCCTATGCCTCAGTCATAGGTTCTATAAAGTATGCTATGTTGTGTACCAGACCTATTGTATACCTTGCTATGAGTTTGGCAAGGGAGTGCAATTTTGATCTAAGAGTAGATCACTGGACAGCGGTCAAGGATATCCTTAGTGAGGACTAAGGAAATATTTCTCGATAATAGAAGTGATAAAAGAGCTCGTCGTAAAAAGTTACAATGATGCAAGCTTTTACACCAATCCAGATGATTCTAAGTCTCAATCTGGATACATATTGAAAGTGGGAGCAATTAGCTAGAGTAGCTCCATGCAGAGCATTGTGGACATAGAATATTTGCAAAATACATACGGCTCTGAATATGACACACCCGTTGACTAAACTTCTCTCACAAGCAAACCATGATCATACCTTAGTACTCTTTGGGTATTAATCACATAGCGATGTGAACTAGATTATTGACTCTAGTAAACCCTTTTGGGTGTTGATCACATGACGATGTGAACTATGGGTATTAATCACATATAGATGTGAATATTGGTGTTAAATCACATGGCGATGTGAACTAGATTATTGACTCTAGTGCAAGTGGGAGACTGAACGAAATATGCCCTAGAGGCAATAATAAAGTTACTATTTATTTCCTTATATATCATGATAAATGTTTATTATTCATGCTAGAATTGTATTAACCGGAAACATAATACATGTGTGAATACATAGACAAACATAGTGTCACTAGTATGCCTCTACTTGACTAGCTCGTTTATCAAAGATGGTTATGTTTCCTAACCATGGACAAAAGAGTTGTCATTTGATTAACGGGATCACATCATTAGGAGAATGATGTGATTGACTTGACCCATTCCGTTATCTTAGCACTTGATCGTTTAGTATTCTGCTATTGCTTTCTTCATGACTTATACATGTTCCTATGACTATGAGATTATGCAACTCCCGTCTACCGGAGGAACACTTTGTGTGCTACCAAACGTCACAACGTAACTGGGTGATTATAAAAGTGCTCTACAGGTGTCTCCGAAGGTACTTGTTGGGTTGGCATATTTCGAGATTAGGATTTGTCACTCCGATTGTCGGAGAGGTATCTCTGGGCCCTCTCGGTAATGCACATCACTTAAGCCTTGCAAGCATTGCAACTAATGAGTTAGTTGTGTGATGATGCATTACGTAACGAGTAAAGAGACTTGCCGGTAAAGAGATTGAACTAGGTATTGGATACCGACGATCGAATCTCGGGCAAGTAACATACCGATGACAAAGGGAACAACGTATGTTGTTATGCGGTTTGACCGATAAAGATCTTCATAGAATATGTGGGAGCCAATATGAGCATCCAGGTTCCGCTATTGATTATTTACCGAAAACGTGTCTCGGTCATGTCTACATTGTTCTCGAACCCTTAGGGTTCGCACGCTTAAGGTTTCGATGACAGTTATATTATGAGTTTATGAGTTCTGATGTACCGAAGGAGTTCGAAGTCCCGGATGAGATCGGGGACATGACGAGGAGTCTCGAAATGGTTGAGACGTAAAGATCGATATACTGGACGACTATATTCGGAGTTGGGAAAGGTTCCGAGTGATTCGGGTATTTTTCGGAGTACCGGAGAGTTACGGGAATTCGCCGGAGAGTATATGGGCCTTATTGGGCCATACGGGAATAGAGGAAAGAGGCCCAAAGGAAGGAGGCGCGCAGCCCTCCTCTGGTCCGAATTGGACAAGGGGTGCGGCCCCCTTTTCCTTCCTCCTCTCCCCCTCTTTCCCCCCTTCTCCTACTCCAACAAGGAAGGAGGAAGTCCTACTCCCGGTGGGAGTAGGACTCCCCTTGGCGTGCCCCTCCTAGGCCGGCCGCCCCCTCCCCCCTTGCTCCTTTATATCCGGGGGCAGGGGGCACCTCTAGACACAACAACAATTGATCCTTTGGATCTCTTAGCCGTGTGCGGTGCCCCCCTCCACGATAATCCACCTCGATAATATCGTAGAGGTGCTTAGGTGAAGCCCTGCATCGATAGACCATCAAGATCGTCACCACGCCGTCGTGCTGACGGAACTCTTCCCCGACACTTTGCTGGATCGGAGTCCGGGGATCGTCATCGAGCTGAACGTGTGCTAGAACTCGGAGGTGCCATAGTTTCGGTGCTTGATCGGTCAGGCCGTGAAGACGTACGACTACATCAACCGCATTGTTATAATGCTTCCGCTTACGGTCTACGAGGGTACGTGGACAACACTCTCCCCTCTCGTTGCTATGCATCACCATGATCTTGCGTGTGCGTAGGAAAATTTTAGAAATTACTACATTCCCCAACACCAGAGATACCTCTCCGACAATCGGAGTGACAAATCCTAATCTCGAAATACGCCAACCCAACATGTACCTTCGGAGACACCTATAGAGCACCTTTATAATCACCCAGTTACGTTGTGACGTTTGGTAGCACACAAAGTGTTCCTCCAGTAAACGGGAGTTGGATAATCTCATAGTCATAGGAACATGTATAAGTCATGAAGAAAGCAATAGCAACATACTAAATGATCAAGTGCTAAGCTAACGGAATGGGTTAAGTCAATCACATCATTCTCCTAATGATGTGATCCCGTTAATCAAATGACAACTCATGTGTATGGTTAGGAAACATAACCATCTTCGATTAACGAGCTAGTCAAGTAGAGGCATACTAGTGACACTCTGTTTGTCTATGTATTCACACATGTATTATGTTTCCGGTTAATACAATTATAGCATGAATAATAAATATTTATCATGATATAAGGAAATAAATAATAACTTTATTATTGCCTCTAGGGCATATTTCCTTCAGTCTCCCACTTGCACTAGAGTCAATAATCTAGTTCACATCGCCATGTGATTTAACACCAATATTCACATCTGTATGTGATTAATACCCATAGTTCACATCGTCATGTGGTCAACACCCAAAGGGTTTACTAGAGTCAATAATCTAGTTCACATCGCTATGTGATTAACACCCAAAGAGTACTAAGGTATGATCATGTTTTGCTCGTGAGAGAAGCTTAGTCAACGGGTCTGTCACATTCAAAGCCGTATGTATTTTGCAAATATTCTATGTCTACAATGCTCTACACAGAGCTACTCTAGCTAATTGCTCCCACTTTCAATATGTATCTAGACCGAGACTTAGAGTCATCTAGATTAGTATCAAAACTTGCATCGACGTAACCCTTTACGACGAACCTTTTGTCACTTCCATAATTGAGAAACATATCCTTATTCCACTAAGGATAATTTTGACCGCTGTCCATTTATCTACTCCTAGATCACTATTGCACTCCCTTGCCAAACTTAGTGGTAGGGTATGCAATAGATCTGATACACAGCATGGCATACTTTATAGAACCTATGGCTGAGGCATAGGGAATGACTTTCATTCTCTTTCTATCTTCTGCCGTGGTCAGGTTTTGAGTCTTACTCAATCTCACACCTTGTAACACAGGCAAGAACTCTTTCTTTGACTGTTCCATTTTGAACTACTTCAAAATCTTGTCAAGGTATGTATTCATTGAAAAACCTTATCAAATGTCTTGATCTATCTCTATAGATCTTGATGCTCAATGTGTAAGTAGCTTTACTGAGGTCTTTCTTTGAAAAACTCCTTTTAAACACTTATTTATGCTTTCCAGAAAAATTCTACATCATTTCTGATCAACAATATGTCACTCACATATACTTATCAAAAAGGCTGTAGTGCTCCCACTCACTTTATTGTAAATACAGGCTTCACTCTAAGTCCGTATAAAACTATATGCTTTGATCAACTTATCAAAGTGTATATTCCAACTCCGAGATGCTTGTACCAGTCCATAGATGGATCGCTGGAGCTTGCACATTTTGTTAGCACCTTTAGGATTGACAAAACCTTCTGGTTGCATCATATACAACTCTTCTTCCTGAAATCCATTCAGGAATACAGTTTTTACATCCATTTGCTAGATTTCATAAAATGTGGCAATTGCTAACATGATTCGGACAGACTTAAGCATCGTTACGAGTGAGAAACTCTCATTGTAGTCAACACCTTGAACTTATCGACAACCTTTTGCGACAATTCTAGCTTTGTAGATAGTAACACTATTATCAGTGTCGGTGTCAAAACCGGCGGATCTCGGGTAGGGGGTCCCGAACTGTGCGTCTAGGCGGATGGTAACAGGAGACAAGGGACACGATGTTTTACCCAGGTTCGGGCCCTCTTGATGGAGGTAAAACCCTACGTCCTGCTTGATTGATATTGATGATGTGGGTATTACAAGAGTAGATCTACCACGAGATCAAGGAGGCTAAACCCTAGAAGCTAGCCTATGGTATGATTGTTGTTATTGTTGTCGTCCTACGGACTAAAACCATCCGGTTTATATAGACACCGGAGAGGGCTAGGGTTACACAGAGTCGGTTACAATGGTAGGAGATCTACATATCCGTATCGCCAAGCTTGCCTTCCACGCCAAGGAAAGTCCCATCCGGACACGGGACGAAGTCTTCAATCTTGTATCTTCATAGTCTTGGAGTCCGGCCGGTGATGATAGTTCGGCTATCCGGACACCCACTAGTCCAAGACTCCCTCAGTAGCCCCTGAACCAGGCTTCAATGACGACGAGTCCGGCGCGCATATTGTCTTCGGCATTGCAAGGCGGGTTCCTTCTCCGAATAATTTGTAGAAGATTGTGAACACCAGGATAGTGTCCGGCTCTGCAAAATAAATTCCACATTCCACCGTAGAGAGAATAATTTTTACACAAGTTCAATCTGCTGACGTATTCCATGGCGCGACGTCACACCACAACCAAGCCTTTACTTGAATCGTTTTTATTATACCGCCTCAGCGCATCTAGCGAAGCGGTTTCCTTGGCACATCTTGTCGAAGAAGAGATCATGCTCCCCTTATTTCGGGATTCTCATCAATACGGGCGTGGGTAACCCAACCGTGCCCGTTGCCACGCCCCCTCCATCGAGGGCGAGTTCTAAACGGTCACGGAGACGGCTCTTGGTATTCTCCCCCTTTATAATGAGACCAAGGCTCGTCCCTTTTCTTCAATTCTCAATCGAATCCGCCTCTCGCCCCGAGTTCCAACACCCAGCGCTCCAGATTCAGGTACTTCGGACCTTCGACAATGTCCGGCTCCGACCTTCAGGGCCGGTGGATGCCCTCCTCCGTCATGGAAGAGGACGTGCTAAAGCTTAGGGAAGCCAGGTACTTAACCTACGAGATTTCGCATAGGTTGCCTGCCCAAGGGCAAGTCATTCCCACCCCTGAGCCTAGCGAGAGCGTCGTGTTCGTGCCTCACCTCCGTCGGGGTTTAGGCTTCCCGATGGATCCCTTCGTGAGGGGGCTCCTGTTTTACTATGGGCTGGAATTCCACGACCTCGCTCCGGAGTCTATCCTCCATATCTCATCATTTATTGTTGTTTGCGAAGCCTTCCTTCGCACTACCCCTCACTTTGGTTTGTGGCTCAAAACCTTCAATGTGGAGCCGAAGATGATTGAGGGGCATCAGGTAGAGTGCGGCGGGGCGGTTATAAGCAAGAGGGCCGATGCTCCATGGCCCGAGGGCTCTTTTCAGGAGGAGCTCGGTTTGTGGCAACAGGAGTGGTTCTATATCACCGCTCCTAGGGGCAGCAGGCAGAGGCCGCCGCCCGCCTTTCGCCCGGGCCCTCCACCACGGCTGACATCGTGGGTCAACAAAGGTTCGACTGGGGGCCGTCCAAGGACGTACCCTTATTGCAGGGCCGGATTCGAGATCTCCAAGAGAAGGAGATCAATCTGGTCGTAGTGACGCAGGTCATGCTGATTCGGCGTCTTCTGCCCTGCAAACGTCGCCCCCTCCGCCTGTTGGAGTTCAATCCGGAGGGACCATGAGCTCTCCAACACTTTATGGGTACAAAACCCATGGAGATGTACAAACTGTTCTTCGGACCACAAGAAGTGTGTCCGGACTTGACCGAGGACGCTGGCCTAAGCTGCAATCGCCCGGATACTCAAGTAAGTAGCCCTGTGACCGGACATATCATCCATTTATTTATCATGAACTTGCTTTTTAACCAAATATCCCTTGAACAGGAGTGGATAGCGCAAGCGAAACTGATACGGTGTCCGGCCCCCCTCCCTGAGACCACGCCGGATCCCGTGTTAATCAAAATGTTGGAGGTTGCGCCTTCGGAGGAAGGCGAAGGGGGGAACAGGGAAGCTACCACCTCTGTTAAGGAGGCTCTCAGTAAGGGGGGAATCAAGAATCCCTCCCTCCAGGGGGAGAAGAGGACCGCTTCCGAAAACCCGGAGGCCAAAGCCTTGAAGCGGGGAAAGAAATCTGCACCGGAAGGTCCTGCGCCAGGAGGTGTCCCGGCCGTACAGTCTCCCCAAAGGAATCAGCCCTCCAGCGAGCCGTAAGTAGAAAAAGGGAAGTTTTATAATAAAAGGCATCCCTATTTTATTTCTAAGGATAACCGAAGTTTTTACCTTATAGTTCGGATCTCAGCCCTTCCCAGCAGAGCTCATCCTCGGGGGACCTTCGTCCGGAGATGATGGAGAGCGAAGCGCCTCCATTTGCCGATCCATCAGGCGGGGCGGACGCCCCTGAAGTGTCGTCACGGAGGGTCTCCCCGAGTCTGGCGGGGCCTGGGAGTTTGGCACCCACTGGAGTGCGGCCGGTGGAGCTGCTGGGTTTGCTCGAGAGGGCGTCTCTCTCAGAAGATCACCGCGCATTAATGAGTGCAGTGATTGAAAGGATCTCATCCGCCGAAAGCGGGTTACATGAGGCCGTCGGAAGTTTACTGAAGGGGTTTGAGGTACGCAAAAAAATGACATACCTTGTGACAGTGTTGCACATAGGGTGTGCTCTATATAGATAGTAGCCCCTGAGACTCGGTATGTTGTCGAAAGCGACAGCGTGCCGAGGGTCATAATCTTAGTTACGAAATGTCGCCTTTCCTATGCAGGTGGCGGAGCGTTCGGTGGCCAGCCGGACTGATAGAGTTGTGGAACTGAAGCGGCAACTCGACATTGCGGATGCGGACATCACGCTGGTCAATAAACGACTTGACGAGTCATAAGGTAAGTGGTGTTTCCGCGGTCACCTGGTAAGGGAGCTGACGCTCGTTCCTTACAACATGTATGCTTAATGCAGATGGTGCCGCTGCTGTGGAAGACCTTCGGGCGGAGCTTGCTCGAGCGAAGGACCAAGCCAGAAAAAGTGATGCAGCTGCCTTGAAGGCAGCGGAGGAGCTAAAAGCTGAGAAGGCTGCTCACTGCCGAAGCAGGGAGGAAATGGCCGCAATGGCCATAAAATTAAAAGATGCTACCGACCGCTATGAGGTTCTTGAAAGAGAATGCCAAGCGGAGCAAGAGGACCTGAAGAAGGCCACCGCCGAAGCCAAGGATGCCCGTTCTGCAATGCGGGCTATAAAGGAGGAACTGCGTCAGGCCGGAGACATGGTGGCTGGAAAGCCCTTCCTGTTGCGTAGGAAATTCACGGATCCGAGGTATGCTCAGTTGGGCCAGCTGTGGAGTGCGGAGGATCCTTATCTGGATTTGGCGGTGAGTGCGGCGGACGCAGTTCGGCACTTCCGAAGTCAGAAGGATCATCAAATGGAAGAGCTGTTTTGGTCTCAATTCCATAGTCCAGAGCGTCCATTGCCATTGACCGATCAGTTAGCTGAGTGGGCTGAGCTGAATAGATTGTCCGGACTAGCCATGACGGATGTTGTGGCTCATCTGTGGCCGGAAAGGCCCAAGCCGAAGAGTTATTTTGGTTTATTGCATCAATTCCTTGGGGCGGTGCCGCATATCAAGGCGATGAAGCGGTCGGCCTGCATAGAGGGTGCACGGATGGCTCTTGCCCATGTTAAGACATACTGGGCGGAGATGAATGCCACTGATGTTGCGTTCCGGGGTTCGGACGAGAGTCGGTTACCCCCCGAGCACTATTTTGAGGAAGTCCTGCAGGGTGCTCGTTTAATAGAGTCGCAGTGCTCGAAAAATTTCATGTTCAAATGACGTGTATGATTTGTGAGATCATATTTATAATATAACGACTTTTTATACTTGTGCGTTCAAGTATTGAAATATCTTCTGTGCGGCTGTTAATGTATATGTATGTATAACCTGAAAGATGGCAGTCTTTGGCTTCAGCCCCCACGCACATAGTGCGGGGGTGTTTGCAAAAAAAAGGGCGCATTTTCACACTTAATCCAACGTCTTGGTCCTTTGAAGGAGGTGATAGCATAGCAAACTAGGCAACCGGACTATAATGCTTTAACACTTTCACTTAGCCATAGGAGCTCGATGGTGGGGCTACGATATAGCCCCTAGAGGCACCGTGCTCTCCGAACTCGGGGCGCGTATGTGCCTGACCGGGAAGCGGTCCTTCGTCAAAGCGGAGGAATTCTAAACATTCCAATAGTCAATCGAGTGGTTGACCAGTCTCTCGCTGTATCATGACAGTCAGTTTTCGGCTTTCTCTACTAAGGTGCTCGCCCGGCCGAACCGGGGCACAATCGCAGTAGTTCTCCTGGTGCCGCGTTAGCCGATGGAGCAGAACATAAGGCAGCAAAACACAGGAGCCGGGCAAACCCAACATTTGACCAAAGACATGATTCGGAGCTGATGCATATAAGGCCTAACTCGAGACGCCGAACACTCCCTAAGGTATTCGGACTTTATGATAACGGGCAGAACAGTGCCCTAAGCCCCTAATGTCCAGGCACAGGCGAAAACTTCTGACACGGCCGATGCCAAAACGCCAGCCTCCTCCTCGGTTATGGTAGGAAACCGGGGGATGAGTATCAACAAGAGACAGTAAGAAAGGTTTACGCAGGGTCTTAATCTGAAAAGAATCCTTGTAACGGGTCCCTGCTGCACGTCTGCGTCTGTGTCTCCGTTGTGCTGTATCCTGGACGGGTGTAGCACGTGATTCATCTGTAAAAGATAAGAACTTAGTTTGGAAAAAATATCGTGCAGAAGATGTATTTAAAACAGAGTATGATTTGGAAAGATTGAGGTTTATTGGCTCTCATTGTTTATACATGCAGCCCCTTGTAAAGAGGTGTGCGGCTGGGAAGCCCCTTGTTTATTTATGTCGGACTCGCCTAACCGTGTCCGGGGTCTAAATGACCTGTTTTTAGGGGCTTTGATCAGCAAGGTTGAATTAATGTGCGGCTGTCCAGGCAGTCTCACGTTTTCCGTTGTCGAGGAACACTCGGAGTTTCCCTTTAATGGGAGGATGCCGCGTGGACCCAGCATTTTGAGTGCAAGAGACGCGTAAATGCAGTATTGCGTGAAAGCGGGCGAAAGCTTCGCGTCCCAGTAGTGCTTGATGGCTACTTTTGAATGGGGTGGTATGGAAGATTAGCTTTCCGCGACGGGATTTGTCGGGTGAACCGAACACAACTTTTAGTGGTACAGAGCCTGTACACTTGGCATAAGGGCCTGGCGTCACTCCTTTGAAGGAAGTGTTGCTATGGCGAATTTTGGTAGGGTCTATCCCCATTCTGTGGATGGTGTCCTGGTATAGCAGGTTTATATCACTTCCGCACAGTTTGTCACATGAAGTGAGTTCACTGTTTTGACCTCTAGTGGGAAAGTCTTCTGTGCTCCAGTCTGCTGCCTGTGGGATTCATCATCGTCTTCGCTTGGTGTGTCGAGCCCCTTGTGTTCGGCGTTAAGTCGGCCGGACTGCTTGAAGACCCAACAATCTCTATGGGTATGGTTTGCAGGCTTCTCGGGGGTACTGTGGATTTGACATATCCTATCCATGATTTTGTTTAGGTTGGATAGTTCGTCACTGTTGTCCATAAGGGGCATTGTTTTGTTGTTCGGCCGAGAGCTTTTGAATCCGGCGTTGACCACCGTGCTATTTGGGCCGCTATCCTTATTCCTGCGATGATCTTTTCTGCACCGTGATTTCCCATTTCCATCCCTGACCTCGGATGTACTCGGGTCGCTGGTGCTGCATCTTGCTAGCCAGCTATCTTCCCCCGCGCAAAAGAGGGTCATGAGGCTCGTTAATGCGGCCATTGTTCTAGGTTTTTCCTGGCCGAGGTGTCTGGCGAGCCATTCGTCTCGGACATTATGTTTAAAGGCTGCTAAGACTTCAGCGTCCGGACAGTCGACTATTTGGTTCTTTTTGGTGAGGAACTTGTTCCAGAATTTGCGTGCTGACTCCCCGGGCTGCTGAGCTATGTGACTTAAATCGTCTGTGTCTGGGGGCGGACATAAGTTCCCTGAAAATTTGCTCGAAACGCATCCTCAAGCTCTTCCCAACTTCCAATGGTATTTTCTAGGAGGCTTTTGAGACAATGCCGAGCTGGCCCTTTGAGCTTGAGGGGTAGGTATTTTATGGCGTGGAGATCGTCTCCTCTAGCCATATGTATGTGTAGGATATAATCCTCAATCCAGACTCCGGGGTCTGTTGTTCCATCATATGCCTCTATGTTTACGGGCTTGAATCCCGTTGGAAATTCATGATCCAGTACCTCGTCGGTGAAGCATAGTGGGTGTGCGGCGCCCCTGTATTTGGGTGTGTCGTTATCTTTGAACACTTGGCGGGTTGTGTTGCTTCCTGGAGCCTTCTTTTTTGGCCCATAGATGGACCTGACTGGGCCATCCTTTTTGCTAGGATCCTTGTTTGGGGAGTGTGCCAGATTATGTGTGGCGCCGCTTGCCGCTCTTAGCCTGTTATCTGGTCGTCTATCCGGCCAGGTGGTCTCTTTCTTTTTTGACTATGGGGGCTCTATGGCCTCCTCGTCAAATTCGGGCAACAGTTTGCGCTTTGGGTAGCTCTTTGCGTGGTGACTGTCGCCGTATTTATCTGCGGTCTTGAGTACTTGCTCCATCTTATTCTGAGTACGTCTTCCGCCGTTTTGAGCTTCCGTTTTTGCTTCTTCAAACTCCTTGCAGTGTCGACAAGCCTTCTGTGAAGGTTCTTATGCTCTGGTGATGTGTCCGGCGTGAGATCACCTGGACTATTGTTTCCGCCGGGAATGGGTTGCTCGTCCACTGATTCGCCCTGCTCTATGGCTGGGTCTGTATGGGTGCCATTGTTATCAAGGCGGGACTTCGGGTGGCGCTTGCGTTGCCGTTTTTGTTGTTTTTCAGGGGAATTATCCTTCGCCGCGTCCCGTTGTTCCTCGTCATCACTTCCTTTTGGTGTATTCACCATGTATACGTCGTGAGTTGAGGTGGCTTTCCAGTGCCCAGTAGGCTCTAGTTCTTGGTCGTCTCCGGCATCGTCGTCCATACCGTCGATATCTTCAGAGTTGAAGTCTAGCATGTCGGTTAAATCATCGACAGCGGCTACTAAGTGGGTGGTGGGTGGGTCTTGAATTTCTTCGTCGTCCGCATCCCAACCGTCCGGACCGCAGTCCGGCCAGGGCTCTCCTGATAACGAGAGATATTTTAGCGAGCTCAGAATGTCGCCCAAAGGTGAGTGTTGAAAGATTTCCGTGGTGGCGAACTCCATGATCGGCGCCCAATCGGATTCGATTGGTGGGGGCGCGGGAGGTTCGAAGTCCGGCAAGGAGTCCGGCACCTTGGAGTCACGAGCTTCAGAAGGGACAAAGTCAGTATTCGGCTCTATCGCCGTAGAGGTCACAGCCCCCGAGGCGGTGTCTAACCATCCGTCCTCGATCTGCGTAGCCGGCTCCGAATCAAGGGTCGGAGCGGTTTCGTGTGCGGCCTCCAGGGCGCTGTCCGGCAGCAGAGCTAAATCATGCCCATCGTGACAGTGCGGCGCGCTCGGCTATGGCTCGAATCCGTTGAAGATCAAGTCCCCGCGGATGTCAGCCATGAAGTTAGGACTTCCAAATCTGACCTAACGGCCGGGGGCGTAGCTTTCGATCTGCTCCAGATGGCCAACCGAATTGGCCCGCAGTGCAAAGCCGCCGAATACGAAGATCTGTCCGGGGAGAAAAGTCTCACCCTGGACCGCGTCATTGTTGATGATCGAAGGAGCCATCGAGCCTATCGGCAACGACACAGAGGAACTCTCAATGAAAGCACCAATGTCGGTGTCAAAACCGGCGGATCTTGGGTAGGGGGTCCCGAACTATGCGTCTAGGCGGATGGTAACAGGAGACAAGGGACACGATGTTTTACCCAGGTTCGGGCCCTCTTGATGGAGGTAAAACCCTACGTCCTGCTTGATTGATATTGATGATGTGGGTATTACAAGAGTACATCTACCATGAGATCAAGGAGGCTAAACCCTAGAAGCTAGCCTATGGTATGATTGTTGTTATTGTTGTCGTCCTACAGACTAAAACCATCCGGTTTATATAGACACCGGAGAGGGCTAGGGTTACACAGAGTCAGTTACAATGGTAGGAGATCTACATATCCGTATCGCCAAGCTTGCCTTCCATGCCAAGGAAAGTCCCATCCGGACACGGGACAAAGTCTTCAATCTTGTATCTTCATAGTCTTGGAGTCCGGCCGATGATGATAGTTCGACTATCCGGACACCCCCTAGTCCAGGACTCCCTCAATCAGCGTCAGTCTTTCTTCTTGAAGGTCCATTTATTCTCAATGGCTTGCCGATCATCGGGAAAGTCAACCAAAGTCCACACTTTGTTCTCATACATGGATCCCATCTCAGATTTCATGGCCTCAAGCCATTTTGCGGAATCTGGGCTCACCATCGCTTCTTCATAGTTCATAGGTTCGTCATGGTCTAGTAACATAACCTCCAGAATAGGATTACCGTACCACTCTGGTGCGGATCTTACTCTGGTTGACCTACGAGGTTCAGTAAGAACTTGATCTAAAGTTTCATGATCATCATCATTAACTTCCTCACTAATTGGTGTAGGTGTCGTAGAAACCGGTTTCTGTGATGAACTACTTTCCAATAAGGGATCAGGTACAATTACCTCATCAAGTTCTACTTTCCTCCCACTCACTTCTTTCGAGAGAAACTCCTTCTCTAGAAAGGATCCACTCTCAGCAACAAAGATCTTGCCTTCGGATCTGTGATAGAAGGTATACCTAATAGTTTCTTTTTGGGTATCCTATGAAGACGCACTTCTCCGATTTGGGTTCGAGCTTAGCATGTTGAAAACCTTTTTCATATAAGCATCGCAACTCCAAACTTTAAGAAACGACAACTTTGGTTTCTTGCCAAACCACAGTTCATAAGGCATCGTCTCAAACGGATTTTGATGGTGCCCTATTTAAAGTGAATGCAACTGTCTCTAATGCATAACCCCAAAATGATAGTGTTAAATCAGTATGATACATCATAGATCGCACCATATCCCAAAAAGTGCGGTTATGACGTTCGGACACACCATTACGCTGTGGTGCTCTAGGTAGCACGAGTTTGTGAAACTATTCCACATTATTTTAACTGAAGGCCAAACTCGTAACTCAAATATTCTCCTCCACGATCAGATCGTAGAAACTTTATTTTCTTGTTACGATGATTCTCCACTTCACTCTGAAATTATTTGAAATTTTCAAATGTTTCATACTTGTGCTTCATTAAGTAGATATACTCATATGTGCTCAAATCATCTTGTGAAGGTCAGAAAATAACGATACCCGCCACGAGCATCAACACTCATTGGACCGCATACATCGGTATGTATTATTTCCAATAAGTCACTAGCTCGTTCCATTGTTCCGGAGAACGGAGTTTTAGTCATCTTGCCCAAAAGGCACGGTTCGCAAGCATCAAATGATTCATAACCAGGTGATTCCGAAAATCCATCTTTATGGAGTTTCTTCATGCGCTTTACACCGATACGACCCAAACGGCAGTGCCACAAATAAGTTGCACTATCATTATTAACTTTGCATATTTTGGCATCAATATTATGAATATGTGTATCACTACGATCGAGATCCAAAAAAACTATTTTCATTGGGTGTATGACCATTGAAGGTTTTATTCATGTAAACAGAACAACAATTATTCTCTGACTTTAAATGAATAATCGTATTGCAATAAACATGATTAAATCATATTCATGCTCAACGCAAACGCCAAATAACATTTATTTAGGTTTAACACTAATCTCGAAAATATAGGGAGTGTGCGATGATGATCATATCAATCTTGGAACTACTTCCAACACACATCGTCACTTCACCCACAACTAGTCTCTATTTATTCTGTAACTCCTGTTTTGAGTTACTAATCTTAGCAACCGAACAAGTATCAAATACCCAGGGGTTACTATAAACACTAGTAAGGTACACATTAATAACTTGTATACCAAATATACCCTTGTTCACTTTGCCATCCTTCTTATCTACCAAATATTCAGGGCATCTCCACTTCCAGTGACCATTTCCTTTGCAGTAGAAGCACTCAGTTTCAGGCTTTGGTCCAGCTTTGGGCTTCTTCGTGGGAGTGACAACTTGCTTGCCATTCTACTTGAAATTCCCTTTCTTTCCCTTTGCCCTTTTCTTAAAACTAGTGGTCTTGTCAATCATCAACACTTGATGCTCTTTCTTGATTTCTACCTTCGTTGATTTCAATATCACGAAGAGCTCGGGAATCGTTTTCGTCATCCCTTGCATTATAGTTCATCATGAAGTTCCAGTAACTTGGTGATGGTGACTAGAGAACTCTGCCAATCACTATCTTATCTGGAAGATTAACTCCCACTTGATTCAAGCGATTGTAGTACTCAGACAATCTAAGTACTTGCTCACTAGTTGAGCAATTCTCCTCCATCTTTTAGCTATAGAACTTGTTGGAGACTTCATATCTCTCAACTCGGGTATTTGCTTGAAATATTAACTTCAACTCCTGGAACATCTCATATGGTCCATGACGTTCAAAAACGTCTCTGAAGTCCTGATTCTAAGCCATTAAGCATGGCGCACTAAACTATCAAGTATTCATCATATTGAGCTAGCCAAACGTTCATAACGTCTGCATCTGCTCCTGCAATAGGTCTGTCACCTAGCGGTGCATCAAGGACATAATTCTTCTATGCAGCAATGAGGACAATCCTCAGATCACGGATCCAATCCGCATCATTGCTACTAACATTTTTCAACACATTTTTCTCTAGGAACATATCAAAATTAACATATGAAAACAACAATGCGAGCTATCGATCTACAACATAATTTGCAAAATACTACCAGGACTAAGTTCATGATAAATTTAAGTTCAATTAATCATATTACTTAAGAACTCCCACTTAGATAGACATCCCTCTAATCATCTAAGCGATCATGTGATCCAAATCAACTAAACCATAACCGATCATCACGTGAAATGGAGTAGTTTTCAATGGTGAACATCACTATGTTGATCATATCTACTATATGATTCACGCTCGACCTTTTGGTCTCAGTGTTCCGAGGCCATATCTGCATATGCTAGGCTCGTCAAGTTTAACCTGAGTATTCCGCGTGTGCAAAACTAGCTTGCACCCGTTGTAGATGGACGTAGAGATTCTCACACCCAATCATCACGTGGTGTCTGGGCACGACGAACTTTGGCAACGATGAATACTCAGGGAGAACACTTTTATCTTGAAATGTAGTGAGAGATCATCTTATAATGCTACCGTCAATCAAAGCAAGATAAGATGCATACAGGATAAACATCACATGCAATCAATATAAGTGATATGATATGGCCATCATCATCTTGTGCTTGTGATCTCCATCTCCGAAGCACCGTCATGATCACCATCGTCACCGGTGCGACACCTTGATCTCCATCGTAGCATCGTTGTCATTTCGCAAACTATTGCTTCGACAACTATCGCTACCGGTTAGTGATAAAGTAAAGCAATTATAGGGCGTTTGCATTTCATACAATAAAGCGACAACCATATGGCTCCTGCCAGTTGCCGATAACTTCGGTTACAAAACATGATCATCTCATACAATAAAATATAGCATCACGTCTTGACCATATCACATCACAACATGCCCTGCAAAAACAAGTTAGACGTCCTCTACTTTGTTGTTGCAAGTTTTACGTGGCTGCTACGGGCTTAGCAAGAACCGTTCTTACCTACGCATCAAAACCACAACGATAGTTTGTCAAGTAGGTGCTGTTTTAACCTTCGCAAGGACCGGGCATAGCCACACTCAGTTCAACTAAAGTTGGAGAAACTGACACCTGCCCGCCACCTGTGTGCAAAGCACGTCGGTAGAACCAGTCTCGCGTAAGCATACGCGTAATGTCGGTCCGAGCTGCTTCATCCAACAATACTGCTGAACAAAAGTATGACATGCTGGTAAGCAGTATGACTTATATCGCCCACAACTCACTTGTGTTCTACTCGTGCATATGACATCTATGCATAAAACCTGGCTCGGATGCCACTATTGGGGAACGTAGTAATTTCAAAAAAAATCCTACGCACACGCAAGATCATGGTGATGCATAGCAACGAGAGGGGAGAGTGTTGTCTACATACCCTTGTAGACCGTAAGCGGAAGCGTTAGCTCAACGCGTTTGATGTAGTCGTATGTCTTCATGATCTGACCGATCAAGTACCGAACGTACGGCACCTCCGAGTTCAGCACACGTTCAGCCCGATGACGTCCCTCGAACTCCGATCCAGCCGAGTGTTGAGGGAGAGTTTTGTCAGCATGATGGCATGGTGACAAGGTTGATGTTCTACGGACGCAGGGCTTCGCCTAAGCACCGCTATAATATTATCAAGGTGGACTATGGTGAGGGGGGCACCGCACACTGCTAAGAGATCAAACAGATCAATTGTTGTTGTGTCTAGAGGTGCCCCCCTGCCCCCGTATATAAAGGAGCAAGGGGGGAGGCCGGCCAGCCCTTTGAGGCGCGCCAAGGAGGGGGGAGTCCTCCTCCTAGTAGGAGTAGGACTCCCCTTTCCTAGTCCAACTAGGAAGAGGGAAGGGGGAAGGAAAGAGAGGGAAAGAGGAGAAGGAAAGGGCGGGTGCGCCCCCGTCCCCTAGTCCAATTCGGACCCCTCGTGGGAGGGGGCGCACCACCTCCTGGGCTGCTGCTCTCTCTCTCTTCTCTAAAGCCCACTAAGGCCCAATACTTCCCCGGGGGGTTTCGATAACCCCTCTGGCACTCCGGTTTTCTTCGAAATCACCCGGAACACTTCCGGTGTCCGAATATAGTCGTCCAATATATCAATCTTTATGTCTCGACCATTTCGAGACTCCTCGTCTTGTCCCCGGTCTCATCCGGGACTCCAAACTCCTTCGGTACATCAAAACACATAAACTCATAATATAACTGTCATCGAAACCTTAAGCATGCGGACCCTACGGGTTCGAGAACTATGTAGACATGACCGAGACACATTTCCAGTCAATAACCAATAGCGGAACCTGGTTGCTCATATTGGCTCCGACATATTCTATGAAGATCTTTATCGGTCAAACCGCATAACAACATACGTTGTTCCCTTTGTCATCGGTATGTTACTTGCCCGAGATTCGATCGTCGGTATCTCAATACCTAGTTCAATCTCGTTACCGGCAAGTCTCTTTACTCGTTTCGTAATACATCATCCCGCAACTAACTCATTAGTTGCAATGCTTGCAAGGCTTAAGTGATGTGTATTACCGAGAGGGCCCAGAGATACCTCTCCGACAATCGGAGTGACAAATCCTAATCTCAAAATACTCCAACCCAACATGTACCTTCGGAGACACCTGTAGAGCACCTTTATAATCACCCAGTTACGTTGTGACGTTTGGTAGCACACAAAGTGTTCCTCCGGTAAATGGGAGATGCATAATCTCATAGTCATAGGAACATGTATAAGTCATGAAGAAAGCAATAGCAACATACTAAACGATCAAGTGCTAAGCTAACGGAATGGGTCAAGTCAATCACATCATTCTCCTAATGATGTGATCCCGTTAATCAAATGACAACTCGTGTCTATGGTTAGGAAACATAACCATCTTCGATTAACGAGCTAGTCAAGTAGACGCATACTAGTGACACTATGTTTGTCTATGTATTCACACTTGTATTATGTTTCCGGTTAATACAATTCTAGCATGAATAATAAACATTTATCATGATATAAGGAAATAAATAATAACTTTATTATTGCCTCAAGGGCATATTTCCTTCATGAAGTGCCCGTGTAACTGATGAGTTCTTGTCCGAAACCCTGATACTCCGAAAGAGATTGTCCAGTTTGTACACTGCTACGTCTTGAGCTTGTGTTGGTTTTCCTCGAAGAGGAGAGGGTGATGCAGCAAAGTGTAGCGTAAGTATTTCCCTCAGTTTTGAGAACCAAGGTATCAATCCAGTAGGAGGCTCCTCAAAAGTCCCACGCACCTACACAAACAAACTGAGAACTCGCAACCAACACAATAAAGGGGTTGTCAATCCCTTCACAGCCACTTGCGAAAGTGAGATCTAATAAAGATATTATGATAAGATAAATATATTTTTGGTATTTTGTAATATAGATGCAAAAAGTAAAGATGCAAAATAAAAGTAGATTGAAAGCAAATATGATAAGAGATAGACCCGGGGGCCATAGGTTTCACTAGAGGCTTCTCTCAAGATAGCATAAGTATTACGGTGGGTGAACAAATTACTGTCGAGCAATTGATAGAAAAGCGCATAGTTATGAGATTATCTAGGCATGATCATGTATATCGGCATCATGTCCATAACAAGTAGACTGACTCCTGCCTGCATCTACTACTATTACTCCACACATCGACCGACTCCTGCCTGCATCTAGAGTATTAAGTTCATAAGAACAGAGTAACGCATTAAGCAAGATGACATGATGTAGAGGGATAAACTCATGCAATATGATATAAACCCCAAATTGTTATCCTCGATGGCAACAATACAATGCGTGCCTTGCAACCCTTTTTGTCACTAGGTAAGGACACCGCAAGATTGAACCCAAAGCTAAGCACTTCTCCCATGGCAAGAAAGACCAATCTAGTAGGCCAAACCAAACTGATAATTCGAAGAGACTTGCAAAGATAACCCAATCATAGATAAAAGAATTCAGAGAAGATTCAAATATTATTCATAGATAAACTTGATCATAAACCCACAATTCATCGGATCTCGACAAACACACCGCAAAAAGAGTTTACATCGAATAGATATCCACAAGAGAGGGGGAGAACATTGTATTGAGATCCAAAACAAGAGAAGAAGCCATCTAGCTAATAACTATGGACCCGTAGGTCTGTGGTAAACTACTCACAACTCATCGAAAGGGCAAGGATGTTGATGTAGAAGCCCTCCATGGTCGATTCCCCCTCCGGCAGGCGAAGGCTCCAAGATGAGATCTCGCGGATACAGAAGATTACGGCGGTGGAAATTGTGTTTCGTGGTGCCCCTGGATGTTTTCGGGGTACGTAGGTATATATAGGAGGAAGAAGTACGTCGGTGGCCGCCCGAGGGGCCCACGAGACAGGGGCGCGCCCTACAGGGGGGGCGCCCCCCTATCTCGTGGGGCCTCGGAAGCTTCTTGACTTGCACTCCAAGCTCTCCGGATCACGTTCGTTCCAAAAATCACGCTCCCGGAGGTTTCATTCCGTTTGGACTCCGTTTGATATTCCTTTTCTTCGAAATACTGAAATAGGCAAAAAAAACAGCAATATGGGTTGGGCCTCCGGTTAGTAGGTTAGTCCCAAAAATGATATAAATGTGTAAAATAAAGCCCATAAACATCCAAAAGGGGTAATATAATAGCATGGAACAATCAAAAATTATAGATACGTTGGAGACGTATCAAGCATCCCCAAGCTTAATTCCTGCTCGTCCTCGAGTAGGTAAATGATAAAAAAGAGAATTTTTTATATGGAATGCTACCTAGCATAATTCATAATGTAATTTTCTTTATTGTGGCATGAATGTTCAGATCCAAATGATTCAAATAAAAGTTCATATTGATAAAAGAAATAGTAACACTTCAAGCATACTAATCAAAGTAATCATGTCTTCTCAAAATAACATGGCAAAAGAAAGTTCATCCCTACAAAATCATATAGTTAGGCTATGCTTCATTTTCGTCACACAAAGATGTTCCCAACTTTTATACCCCCGATGACAAGCCAAGCAATTGTTTCATACTTAAATAATCTCAAACTTTTTCAACCTTCACGCAATACATGAGCGTGAGCCATGGATATAGCACTATGGGTGGAATAGAATATGATGATGGGGATTGTGTGGAGAAGACAAAAAAAGAGAAAGTCTCACATTGACGAGGATAATCAACGGGCTATGGAGATGCCCATCAATTGATGTCAACATGAGGAGTACGGATTGCCATGCAACGGATGCACTAGAGCTATAAATGAATGCTCAACAAAATAAAACTAGTGGGTGTGCATCCAACTTGCTTGCTCACGAAGACCTAGGGCATTTGAGGAAGCCCATCGTAGGAATATACAAGCCAAGTTCTATAATGAAAAATTCCCACTAGTATGAAAAAGACAACTTATGAGACTCACTATATGAAAAAACATGGTGCTACTTTGAAGCACAATATATGAGACTCACTACATGAAGAACGAGGTGCTACTTTGAAGCACAATATATGAGACTCACTACATGAAGAACAAGGTGCCACTTTGAAGCACAAGTGTGGAAAAAGAGATAGTAACATTGCCTTTTTTTAACAATGTTCTAATAATGATGATCATCACACTTCTATTGATTACAACATAAGAATTACAACTCGAAACTAGAACAAGATATGAATCTATATGAAAGCCTCCGGCGGTGTACCGGGATGGTGCAATGAATCAAGAGTGACACGTATGAAAAATAATGCATGGTGGCTTTGCCACAAATACGATGTCAACCACATGATCATGCAATGGCAATATGACAAAAGTAAAGTATGTCATGATGATGAAGAACGGAATGGTGGAAAGTTGCATGGCAATATATCTCGGAATGGCTATGGAAATGCCATAATAGGTAGGTATGGTGGCTGTTTTGAGGAAGATATAAGGAGGTTTATGTGTGATAGAGCGTATCGTATCACGGGGTTTGGATGCACCGGCGAAGTTTGCACCAACTCTCAAGGTGAGAAAGGGCAATGCACGGTACCGAAGAGGCTAGCAAAGGTGAAAAGGTAAAAGTGCGTATAATCCATGGACTCAACATTAGTCAAAAGAACTCATATACTTATTGCAAAAATTTAGAAGTCATCAAAAACCAAGTACTACGCGCATGCTCCTAGGGGGATAGATTGGTAGGAAAAGACCATCGCTCGTCCCCGACCGCCACTCATAAGGATGCACAAGCCAGGTACACTTCATGTTTCAAATTTGTTACACAACTTTAACCATACGTGCATGCTACGGGACTTGCTAACTTCAACACAAGCATTCTTTGAATTCATAATCACCCAACTAGCATGACTTTAATATCACTACCTCCATATCTCAAAACAATTATCAAGCATCAAATTGATCATAGCATCCAATTCGCTTCCTATGATAGTTTTTATTATACCCAAGTTGGATGCCTACCATTCTAGGACCAATTTTATGACCATAGCAAATACCATGCTGTTCTAAAAGACTCTCAAAATAATATAAGTGAATCATGAGAGACTAGCAATTTCTTCAAAATTAAGACACGACCGTGCTCTAAAAGATGCAAGTGAAGCACTAGAGCAAAAACTATCAAGCTCAAAAGATATAAGTGAAGGACATAGAGTATTCTAGCAAATTCTAATCAAATAGGATTCTCCCAAAAGGTGTGTATAGCAAAGATGATTGTGGTAAACTAAAAAGCAAAGACTAATATAATACACGACGCTCCAAGCAAAACACATATCATGTAGCAAATAAAAATATAGCTCCAAGTAAAATTACCAATGAACGAAGATGAAAGAGGGGATGCCTTCCCGGGGCATCCCAAGATTAGGCTTTTGGCTATCCTTGAATATCTTGAGGTGCCTTGGGCATCCCCAAGCTTAGGCTCTTGCCACTCCTTGTTCCATAGTCCATAAAAGCTTTACCCAAAACTTGAAAACTTCACAACACAAAACTCAACAGGAAATCTTATAAGCTCCGTTAGTGAAAGAAACGAAAACCACCACATAAGGTACTGCAATGAACTCATTCTTTATTTATTTTGGTGTTAAACCTACTGTATTCCAACTTATTTATGGTTCATAGACTGAATTACTAGCCATAGATGCATTGAAATAAGCAAACAACACACGAAAAACAGAATCTGTCAAAAACAGAACAGTCTGTAGAAATCTGTAACCAATGCAAACTTCTGTAACTCTAAAAATTCTACAAAAATAGGAAGTCCTGGAAATTTTGTTTATTGAACAGAAGCAAAAAGAATAAACGCAAAGTCACATTCCTGTGATTTAACAAAATTATATTTGTGCGCGCAAAGTTTCTGTTTTTCAGCAGAATCAAATCAACTATCATCGTAGGTTATCCTATAGGTTCTACTTGGCACAAACACTAATTAAAAGATAAAAACACATCTAAACAGAAGATAGATGCAAAATTTATTACTAAACAGGATCAAAAAAACATAAAGAAAATTGGGTTGCTTCCCAACTAGCGCTATCGTTTAACGCCCCTAGCTAGGCATAAAAGCAAGGATAGATCTAACGAGTGCCATCTTCGGCATTAAATTCATAAGTAGCACGCATGATAGATTCATAAGGTAATTTGACTTTCTTTCTTGGAAAGTGCTCCATGCCTTTCTTTAAGGGAAATTGGAATCTAATATTCCCTTCCTTCATATCAATAATCACACCAATCGTTCTAAGGAAAGGTCTACCAAGAATAATAGGGCAAGAAAGATTGCAATCTATATCAAGAACGATAAAGTCTACGGGCACCAAATTTCTATTTGAAACAATAAGAATATCATTGATCCTTCCCATAGGCTTTTTAATGGTGGAATCCGCAAGGTGCAAATTTAAAGAGCAATCATCAAGATCATGGAAACCTAGAATATCACATAAAGTTTTTGGAATCGTGGAAACACTAGCACCCAAATCACACAAAGCAAAACACTCATAATCTTTAATTCTAATCCTTATAGTAGGTTCCCGCTCATCATAGTTTTTTAGGTATAGAAACTTCCAAATTAAGTTTTTCATCATAAGATTGCATCAAGGCATCAACAATATGTTTGGTAAAAGCTTTGTTTTGACTATAAGCATGAGGAGAATTAACAACGGATTGCAACAAGGAAATACAACCTTTTAAAGAACAATTATCATAATCAAATTCCTTGAAATCCGGGATAGTAGGTTAAATATTAGAAGTTGAGGATTCTCCAATCTCTCTTCTACCAAATTTAGCATCAAGATCTAAAGACTCCGAATTTTGAGGATGCCTTCTAGGCAAAGTTGATTCATCATCAGTCCTATAATCATCAAAATTCATATTTCAAAACATAGATCTAATCGGAGATGCATCAATAACCTTAAGATCCTCATCATTATTTTCACGGAAACTAGAAGAACACGCTTTTATAAAGCTTTCTTTTTTAGCATGCAATTTAGCGGTTCTTTCCTTGCACTCGTCAATGGAAATTCTCATTACTTTGAGAGACTCATTGATATCATGCTTAGGAGGAGAAGATCTAATTTTAAGAGAATCAACATCAAGCGAAAGTCTATCAACGTTCCTAGCCAAATTATCAACTTTGAGCAATTTTTCTTCAAGCAAAGTATTAAAATTCTTTTAAGAAATCATAAATTCTTTCACACTATTCTCAAAATCAGAGGGCATCTTATTAAAATTACCATAAGAATTATTGTAGGAATTTCCATAATTATTAGAGGAATTACTAGGGAACGGTCTAGCATTAAAATTTCCTCTATAAGCATTGTTTCCAAAACTATCCCTACCAACAAAATTCACATCCATAGATTCATTATTATTCTCAATCAAAGAAGACAAAGGCATATCATTGGGATCAAGAGGAGTATTTTTAGTAGCAAACATCTTCATAAGTTCATCCATCTTTCCACTCAAAACATTGATTTCTTCTATAGCATGCACTTTTTACTAGAAGATCTTTCGGTGTGCCATTGAGAATAATTAGCCATAATATTATCAAGCAATTTTGTAGCATGCCCTAATGTAATTTCCATAAATGTGCCTCCCGCGGCCGAATCTAAGAGATTTCTGGAAGCAAAGTTCAAACCGGCATAAAAATTTTGTATGATCATCCATAAATTCAAACCATGAGTAGGGCAATTGCGAAGCATCAATTTCATTCTTTCCCAAGATTGGGCAACATGCTCATGATCAAGTTGTTTAAAATTCATAATATCGTTCCTAAGAGTGATGATCTTAGCGGGAGGAAAATACTTAGAGATAAAAGCATCTTTGCACTTGTCCCAAGAATCAATACTATTTTTAGGCAAAGACAAAAACCAAACTTTAGCACGATCTCTAAGTGAAAACGGAAATAACTTCAGTTTGACAATATTGTTATCCGTATCTTTCTTCTTTTGCATATCACACAAATCAACAAAATTGTTTAGATGAGTAGCGGCATCTTCACTAGGAAGGCCGGCAAATTGATCTTTCATAACAAGATTCAGCAAAGCGGTATTGATTTCACAAGACTCAACATCATTAAGAGGAGCAAACGGAGTACTAAGGAAATCATTATTATTGGTATTCAAGAAACCACACAATTTGGTATTATCTTGCGCCATGGCAACAAGTAATCCAACACACAAGCAAACAGAAAAACAGCAAGCGAAAAAGAGAGGATGAGATTGGGAAAGAGAGGGCGAATAAAACGGCAAGGGTGAATTGGGGGAGAGGAAAACGAGAGGCAAATGGAAAATAATGTAAATGCGAGAGAGATGGGTTTGTGATGGGTACTTGGTATGTCTTGACTTGAGCGAAGACCTCCCCGGCAATGGCGCCAGAAATCCTTCTTGCTACGTCTTGAGCTTGCGTTGGTTTTCCTCGAAGAGGAGAGGGTGATGCAGCAAAGTGTTGAAGGAAATATGCCCTAGAGGCAATAATAAAGTTATTATTTATTTCCTTATTCCATGATAAATGTTTATTATCCATGCTAGAATTGTATTAACCAGAAACATAATACATGTGTGAATACATAGACAAACATAGTGTCACTAGTATGCCTCTACTTGACTAGCTCGTGAATCAAAGATGGTTAAGTTTCCTAGCCATGGACAAAAGAGTTGTCATTTGATTAACGGGATCACATCATTAGGAGAATGATGTGATTGACATGACCCATTCCGTTAGCCTAGCACTTGATCGTTAAATATGTTGCTATTGCTTTCTTCATGACTTATACATGTTCCTGTAACTATGAGATTATGCAAGTCCCGTTTACCGGAGGAACACTTTGGGTGCTACCAAACGTCACAACGTAACTGGGTGATTATAAAGGAGTACTACAGGTGTCTCCAAAGGTACATGTTGGGTTGGCATATTTCGAGATTAGGTTTTGTCACTCCGATTGTCGGAGAGGTATCTCTGGGCCCTCTCGGTAATGCACATCACTATAAGCCTTGCAAGCATTGCAACTAATGAGTTAGTTGTGAGATGATGTATTACGTAACGAGTAAAGAGACTTGCCGGTAACGAGATTGAACTAGGTATTGGATACCGGCGATCAAATCTCGGGCAAGTAACATACCGATGACAAAGGGAACAATGTATATTGTTATGTGGTTTGACCGATAAAGATCTTCGTAGAATATGTAGGAGCCAATATGAGCATCCAGGTTCCGCTATTGGTTATTGACCAAGAATAGTTCTAGGTCATGTCTACATAGTTCTCGAACCCGTAGGGTCCGCACGCTTAAGGTTTCGATGACAGTTTTATTATGAGTTTATGAGTTTTGATGTACCGAAGGAGTTCGTAGTCCCGGATGAGATCGGGGACATGACGAGAAGTCCCGAAATGGTCGAGACGTAAAGATCGATATATTGGACGACTATATTCGGAGTTCAGAAAGGTTCCGAGTGATTCGGGTATTTTTCGGAGTACCGAAGAGTTACGGGAATTCGCCGGGGAGTATATGGGCCTTATTGGGCCATACGGGAATAGAGGAGAGAGGCCAAAAGGAAGGAGGCCTGCGCCCCCCCTCTGGTCCGAATTGGACAAGGGGCGCAGCCCCCTTTTCCTTCTTCCTCTCCCCCTCTTTCCCCTTCTCCTACTCCAACAAGGAAGGAGGGAGTCCTACTCCCGGTGGGAGTAGGACTCCCCTTGGCGCGCCTCCTCCTAGGCCGGCCGCCCCCTCCCCCCTTGCTCCTTTATATACGGGGGCAGGGGGGCACCTCTAGGAACAACAACACAAGTTGATCTACGGATCGTTCCTTAGCCGTGTGCGGTGCCCCCCTCCACCATATTCCACCTCGGTCATATCATCGTGGAGTTTAGGCGAAGCCCTGCGCCGGTAGAGCATTATCATCGTCACCACGCCGTCGTGCTGACGGATCTCATCCCCGAAGCTTTGCCGGATCGGAGCCCGGGGATCGTCATCGAGCTGAACGTGTGCTGAACTCGGAGGTGCCGTACGTTCGATACTTGGATCGGTCGGATCGTGAAGACGTACGACTACATCAACCGTGTTGTCATAACGCTTCCGCTTACGGTCTACGAGGGTACATGGACAACACTCTCCCCTCTCGTTGCTATGCCATCACCATGATCTTGCGTGTACGTAGGAAATTTTTTGAAATTACTACGTTCCCCAATAGTGGCATCCGAGCCTAGGTTTTATGCGTTGATGTTATATGCATGAGTAGAACACAAGTGAGTTGTGGGCGATACAAGTCATACTGCTTACCAGCATGTCATACTTTGGTTCGGCGATATTGTGAGATGAAGCGGCCCGGACCGACATTACGCGTACGCTTACGCGAGACTGGTTTCACCGTTGCGAGCACTCGTGCTTAAAGGTGGCTGGCGGGTGTCTGTCTCTCTCACTTTAGCTGAATCGAGTGTGGCTACGCCCGGTCCTTGCGAAGGTTAAAACAGCACTAACTTGACGAACTATCGTTGTGGTTTTCATGCATAGGTAAGAACGGTTCTTGCTAAGCCCGTAGCAGCCACGTAAAATTTGCAACAACAAAGTAGAGGACGTCTAACTTGTTTTTGCAGGGCATGTTGTGATGTGATATGGTCAAGACGTGATGAGATATAAGTTGTTGTATGAGATGATCATGTTTTGGTGAAGTTATCGGCAACTGGCAGAAGCCCTATGGTTGTCTCTTTGTTGCATAAGATGCAAGTGCCAAATAATTGCTTTACTTTATCGCTATGCGATAGCAATAGTTGCAAGAGCAATAGTTGGCGAGACGACCATGTGACGACACATTGATATAGATCAAGATGATGAAAATAATGGTGTCGTGCCGGTAACAATAGAGATCATGACAGTACTTTGGAGATGGAGATCAAAGGCACAAGATGATCATGGCCATATCATGTCACATATTTTGATTGCATATGATGTTTATATGTTATACATCTTATTCTGTTTTGTTTGACGGTAGCATTTTAAGATGATCTCTCACTAATTATCAAGAAGTGTTCTCCCTGAGTATGCACCATTGCGAAAGTTCTTCGTGCTGAGACACCACGTGATGATCGGGTGTGATAGGCTCTTCGTTCAAATACAACGGGTGCAAAACAGTTGCACACGCGGAATACTCAGGTTAAACTTGACGAGCCTAGCATATACAGATATGGCCTCGGAACACGGAGACCGAAAGGTCGAGCATGAATCATATAGTAGATATGATCAACATATTGATGTTCACCGTTGAAACTACTCCATCTCACGTGACGATCGGACATGGTGTAGTTGATATGGATCACGTAATCACTTAGAGGATTAGAGGGATGTCTATCTAAGTGGGAGTTCTTAAGTAATATGATTAATTGAACTTAAATTTATCATGAACTTAGTCCTGGTAGTATTTTGCAAATTATGTTGTAGATCAATAGCTTGCGTTGTTGCTTTCATATGTTTATTTTGATATGTTCCTAGAGAAAATTGTGTTGAAAGATGTTAGTAGCAATGATGCGGATTGGATCCGTGATCTGAGGTTTATCCTCATTGCTGCACAGAAGAATTATGTCCTTAATGCACCGCTAGGTGACAGACCTATTGCAGGAGCAGACGCAGACGTTATGAACGTTTGGCTAGCTCAATATGATGACTACTTGATAGTTTAGTGCACCATGCTTAACGGCTTAGAATCGGGACTTCAAAGATGTTTTGAACGTCATGGACCATATGAGATGTTCCAGGAATTGAAGTTAATATTTCAAGCAAATACCCGAGTTGAGAGATATGAAGTCTCCAACAAGTTCTATAGCTAAAAGATGGAGGAGAATCGCTCAACTAGTGAGCATGTGCTCAGATTGTCTGGGTACTTCAATCACTTGAATCAAGTGGGAGTTAATCTTCCAGATAAGATAGTGATTGACAGAATTCTCTAGTCACCATCACTAAGTTACTAGAACTTCGTGATGAACTATAGTATGCAAGGGATGACGAAAACAATTCCCGAGCTCTTCGTGATGTTGAAATCGACGAAGGTAGAAATCAAGAAAGAGCATCAAGTGTTGATGATTGACAAGACCACTAGTTTCAAGAAAAGGGCAAAGGGAAAGAAAGGGAACTTCAAGTAGAATGACAAGCAAGTTGTCACTCCCACGAAGAAGCCCAAAGCTGAACCAAAGCCTGAAACTGAGTGCTTACACTGCAAAGGAAATGGTCACTGGAAGCGGAAATGCCCTGAATATTTGGTGGATAAGAAGGATGGCAAAGTGAACAAGGGTATATTTGATATACAGGTTATTGATGTGTGCCTTACTAGTGTTTATAGTAGCCCCTGAGTATTTGATACTTGTTCGGTTGCTAAGATTAGTAACTCGAAACAGGAGTTACAGAATAAACAGAGACTAGTTGAAGGGGAAGTGACGATGAGTGTTGGAAGTAGTTCCAAGATTGATATGATCATCATCGCACACTCCCTATACTTTCGGGATTAGTGTTAAACCTAAATAAATGTTATTTGGCGTTTGCGTTGAGCATGAATATGATTTGATCATGTTTATTGCGATACGGTTATTCATTTAAAGTTAGAGAATAATTGTTATTCTGTTTACATGAATAAGACCTTCGATGGTTATACACCCAATGAAAATAGTTTGTTGGATCTCGATCGTAGTGATACACATATTCATAATATTGATGCCAAAAGATGCAAAGTTAATAATGATAGTGCAACTTATTTGTGGCACTGCCGTTTGGGTCATATCGGTGTAAAGCGCATGAAGAAACTCCATAAAGATGGATTTTCGGAATCACTTGGTTATGAATCATTTGATGCTTGCGAACCGTGCCTTTTGGGCAAGATGACTAAAACTCCGTTCTCCGGAACAATGGAACAAGCTACTGACTTATTGGAAATAATACATACCGATGTATGCGATCCAATGAGTGTTGATGCTCGTGGCAAGTATCGTTATTTTCTGACCTTCACAAAATGATTTGAGCAGATATGGGTATATCTACTTGATGAAACATAAGTCTGAAATAATTGAAAAGGTTCAAAGAATTTCAGAGTGAAGTGGAAAAATCATCGTAACAAGAAAATAAAGTTTCTACGATCTGATCGCGGAGACGAATATTTGAGTTACGAGTTTGGTCTTCAATTAAAACAATGTGGAATAGTTTCACAGCTCACGCCACCTGGAACACCACAACGTTATGGTGTGTCCGAACGTCGTAACCGCACTTTATTGGATATGGTGCGATCTATGATGTCTCTTATCGGTTTACCACTATCGTTTTGGGGTTATGCATTAGAGACAGCTGCATTCACGTTTAAAAGGGCACCATCTAAATCCGTTGAGACGACACCGTATGAACTATGGTTTAGCAGTAAACCTAAGCTGTCGTTTCTTAAAGTTTGGAGTTGCGATGCTTATATGAAAAAGGTTTTCAACCTGATAAGCTCGAACCCAAATCGGAGAAGTGCGTCTTCATAGAATACCCAAAGGAAACTGTTGGGTACACCTTCTATCACAGATCCGAAGGCAAAACATTCGTTGCTAAGAATGGATCCTTTCTAGAGAAGGAGTTTCTCTTGAAAGAAGTGAGTGGGAGGAAAGTAGAACTTGATGAGGTAACTGTACCTGCTCCCTTATTTGAAAGTAGTTCATCACAGAAATCTGTTCCTGTGACTACTACACCAATTAGTGAGGAAGTTAATGATGATGATCATGAAACTTCAGATTAAGTTACTACAGAATCTCGTAGGTCTTACAGAGTAAGATCCGCACCAGAGTGGTACGGTAATCCTGTTCTGGAAGTTATGTTACTAGACCATGACGAACCTACGAACTATGAAGAAGCGATGGTGAGCCCAGATTCCGCAACATGGCTTGAGGCCATGAGATCTGAGATAAGATCCATGTATGAAAACAAAGTATGGACTTTGATTGACTTGCCCAATGATCGGCGAGACATTGAGATTAAATGGATCTTCAAGAGGAAGACGGACGCTGATAGTGTTACTATCTACAAAGCTAGAATTGTCGCAAAAGGTTTTCGACAAGTTCAAGGTGTTGACTACGATGAGAGTTTTTCACTCGTATCTATGCTTAAGTCTATCTGAATCATGTTAGCAATTGCCGCATTTTATGAAATCTGGCAAATGGATAAACAAAACTGCATTCCTTAATGGTTTTCTTAAAGAAGAGTTGTATATGATGCAACCAGAAGGTTTTGTCAATCCTAAAGGTGCTAACAAATTGTGCAAGCTCCAGCGATCCATCTATGGACTGGTGCAAGCATCTCGGAGTTGGAATATATGCTTTGATGAGTTGATCAAAGCATATGGTTTTATACAGACTTTTGAAGAAGCCTGTATTTACAAGAAAGTGAGTGGGAGCTCTGTAGCATTTCTAATATTATATGTGGATGACATATTGTTAATTGGAAATGATATGGAAATTCTGGATAGCATGAAAGGATACTTGAATAAGAGTTTTTCAAAGCAAGACCTCGGTGAAGCTGCTTACACATTGAGCATCAAGATCTATATAGATAGATCAAGACGCTTGATAAGATTTTTCAATGAGTACATACCTTGATAAATTTTTGAAATAGTTCAAAATGGAACAGTCAAAGAAGGAGTTCTTGCCTGTGTTACAAGGTGTGAAGTTGAGTAAGACTCAAGACCCGACCATTGCAGAAAATAGAAAGAGAATGAAAAGTCATTCCCTATGCCTCAGTCATAGGTTCTATAAAGTATGCTATGCTGTGAACCAGACCTATTGTATACCTTGCTCTGTGTTTGGCAAAGGAATACAATTTTGATCTAATAAGTAGATCACTGGTCATGGGTCAAGAATATCCTTAGTGAGGACTAAGGAGATGTTTCTCGATTATGGAGGTGATAAAAGAGCCCGTCGTAAAAGTTACAACGATGCAAGCTTTTACACCAATCCAGATGACTCTAAGTCTCAATCTGGATACATATTGAAAGTGGGAGCAATTAGCTAGAGTAGCTCCGTGCAGAGCATTGTGGACATAGAATATTTGCGAAATACATACGGCTCTGAATATGACAGACCCGTTGACTAAGCTTCTCTCACGAGCAAAACATGATCATACCTTAGTACTCTTTTGGGTGTTAATCACATAGCGATGTGAACTAGATTATTGACTCTAGTAAACCCTTTGGGTGTTGATCACATGATGATGTGAACTATGGGTATTAATCACATGCAGATGTGAATATTGGTGTTAAATCACATAGCGATGTGAACTAGATTATTGACTCTAGTGCAAGTGGGAGACTGAAGGAAATATGCCCTAGAGGCAATAATAAAGTTATTATTTATTTCCTTATTCATGATAAATGTTTATTATTCATGCTAGAATTGTATTAACCGGAAACATAATACATGTGTGAATACATAGACAAACATAGTGTCACTAGTATGCCTCTACTTGACTAGCTCGTGAATCAAAGATGGTTAAGTTTCCTAGCCATGGAAAAAAGAGTTGTCATTTGATTAACGGGATCACATCATTAGGAGAATGATGTGATTGACATGACCCATTCCGTTAGCCTAGCACTTGATCGTTTAGTATGTTGCTATTGCTTTCTTCATGACTTATACATGTTCCTGTAACTATGAGATTATGCAACTCCCGTTTACCGGAGGAACACTTTGGGTGCTACCAAACGTCACAACGTAACTGGGTGATTATAAAGGAGTACTACAGGTGTCTCCAAAGGTACATGTTGGGTTGGCGTATTTCGATATTAGGTTTTGTCACTCCGATTGTCGGAGAGGTATCTCTGGGCCCTCTCGGTAATGCACATCACTATAAGCCTTGCAAGCATTGTAACTAATGAGTTAGTTGTGAGATGATGTATTACGTAACGAGTAAAGAGACTTGCCGGTAACGAGATTGAACTAGGTATTGGATACCGACGATCAAATCTCGGGCAAGTAACATACCGATGACAAAGGGAACAACGTATGTTGTTATGCGGTTTGACCGATAAAGATCTTCGTAGAATATGTAGGAGCCAATATGAGCATCCAGGTTCCGCTATTGGTTATTGACCAAGAATAGTTCTAGGTCATGTCTACATAGTTCTCGAACCCGTAGGGTCCGCACGCTTAAGGTTTCGATGACAGTTTATTATGAGTTTATGAGTTTTGATGTACCGAAGGAGTTCGGAGTCCCGGATGAGATCGGGGACATGACGAGGAGTCTCGAAATGGTCGAGACGTAAAGATCGATATATTGGACGACTATATTCGGAGTTCGGAAAGGTTCCGAGTGATTCGGGTATTTTTCGGAGTACCGGAGAGTTACGGGAATTCGCCGGGGAGTATATGGGCCTTATTGGGCCATACGGGAATAGAGGAGAGAGGCCAAAGGAAGGAGGCCTGCGCCCCCCCTCTGGTCCGAATTGGACAAGGGGCGCAGCCCCCTTTTCCTTCTTCCTCTCCCCCTCTTTCCCCTTCTCCTACTCCAACAAGGAAGGAGGGAGTCCTACTCCCGGTGGGAGTAGGACTCCCCTTGGCGCGCCTCCTCCTAGGCCGGCCGCCCCCTCCCCCCTTGCTCCTTTATATACGGGGGCAGGGGGGCACCTCTAGGAACAACAACACAAGTTGATCTACGGATCGTTCCTTAGCCGTGTGCGGTGCCCCCCTCCACCATATTCCACCTCGGTCATATCGTCGCGGAGTTTAGGCGAAGCCCTGCGCCGGTAGAGCATCATCATCATCACCACGGCGTCGTGCTGACGGAACTCATCCCCGAAGCTTTGCTGGATCGGAGCCCGGGAATCGTCATCGAGCTGAACGTGTGCTGAACTCGGAGGTGACGTACGTTCGATACTTGGATCGGTCGGATCGTGAAGACGTACGACTACATCAACCGCGTTGTCATAACGCTTCCGCTTACGGTCTACGAGGGTACGTGGACAACACTCTCCCCTCTCATTTCTATGCCATCACCATGATCTTGCGTGTACGCAGGAATTTTTTTGAAATTACTACGTTCCCCAACAGTGGCATCCGAGCCTAGGTTTTATGCGTTGATGTTATATGCACGAGTAGAACACAAGTGAGTTGTGGGTGATACAAGTCATACTGCTTACCAGCATGTCATACTTTGGTTCGGCGGTATTGTGAGATGAAGCGGCCCGGACCGACATTACGCATACGCTTACGCGAGACTGGTTTCACCGTTGCGAGCACTCGTGCTTAAAGGTGGCTGGCGGGTGTCTGTCTCTCTCACTTTAGCTGAATCGAGTGTGGCTACGCCCGGTCCTTGCGAAGGTTAAAACAGCACTAACTTGACGAACTATCGTTGTGGTTTTCATGCATAGGTAAGAACGGTTCTTGCTAAGCCCGTAGCAGCCACGTAAAATTTGCAACAACAAAGTAGAGGACGTCTAACTTGTTTTTGCAGGGCATGTTGTGATGTGATATGGTCAAGACGTGATGAGATATAAGTTGTTGTATGAGATGATCATGTTTTGTTGAAGTTAACGGCAACTGGTAGAAGCCCTATGGTTGTCTCTTTGTTGCATAAGATGCAAGTGCCAAATAATTGCTTTACTTTATCGCTATGCGATAGCAATAGTTGCAAGAGCAATAGTTGGCGAGACGACCATGTGACGACACATTGATATAGATCAAGATGATGAAGATCATGGTGTCATGCCGGTAACAATAGAGATCATGACAGTACTTTGGAGATGGAGATCAAAGGCACAAGATGATCATGGCCATATCATGTCACATATTTTGATTGCATATGATGTTTATATGTTATACATCTTATTCTGTTTTGTTTGACGGTAGCATTTTAAGATGATCTCTCACTAATTATCAAGAAGTGTTCTCCCTGAGTATGCACCATTGCGAAAGTTCTTCGTGCTGAGACACCACGTGATGATCGGGTGTGATAGGCTCTACGTTCAAATACAACGGGTGCAAAACAGTTGCACACGCGGAATACTCAGGTTAAACTTGACGAGCCTAGCATATACAGATATGGCCTCGGAACACAGAGAGCGAAAGGTCGAGCGTGAATCATATAGTAGATATGATCAACATATTGATGTTCACCGTTGAAACTACTCCATCTCACGTGACGATCGGACATGGTGTAGTTGATATGGATCACGTAATCACTTAGAGGATTAGAGGGATGTCTATCTAAGTGGGAGTTCTTAAGTAATATGATTAATTGAACTTAAATTTATCATGAACTTAGTCCTGGTAGTATTTTGCAAATTATGTTGTAGATCAATAGCTTGCGTTGTTGCTTTCATATGTTTATTTTGATATGTTCCTAGAGAAAATTGTGTTGAAAGATGTTAGTAGCAATGATGCGGATTGGATCCGTGATCTGAGGTTTATCCTCATTGCTGCACAGAAGAATTATGTCCTTAATGCACCGCTAGGTGACAGACCTATTGCAGGAGCAGACGCAGACGTTATGAACGTTTGGCTAGCTCAATATGATGACTACTTGATAGTTTAGTGCACCATGCTTAACGGCTTAGAATCGGGACTTCAAAGATGTTTTGAACGTCATGGACCATATGAGATGTTCCAGGAATTGAAGTTAATATTTCAAGCAAATACCCGAGTTGAGAGATATGAAGTCTCCAACAAGTTCTATAGCTAAAAGATGGAGGAGAATCGCTCAACTAGTAAGCATGTGCTCAGATTGTCTGGGTACTTCAATCACTTGAATCAAGTGGGAGTTAATCTTCCAGATAAGATAGTGATTGACAGAATTCTCTAGTCACCATCACTAAGTTACTAGAACTTCGTGATGAACTATAGTATGCAAGGGATGACGAAAACAATTCCCGAGCTCTTCGTGATGTTGAAATCGACGAAGGTAGAAATCAAGAAAGAGCATCAAGTGTTGATGATTGACAAGACCACTAGTTTCAAGAAAAGGGCAAAGGGAAAGAAAGGGAACTTCAAGTAGAATGACAAGCAAGTTGTCACTCCCACGAAGAAGCCCAAAGCTGAACCAAAGCCTGAAACTGAGTGCTTACATTGCAAAGGAAATGGTCACTGGAAGCGGAAATGCCCTGAATATTTGGTGGATAAGAAGGATGGCAAAGTGAACAAGGGTATATTTGATATACAGGTTATTGATGTGTGTCTTACTAGTGTTTATAGTAGCCCCTGAGTATTTGATACTTGTTCGGTTACTAAGATTAGTAACTCGAAACAGGAGTTACAGAATAAACAGAGACTAGTTGAAGGGGAAGTGACGATGAGTGTTGGAAGTAGTTCCAAGATTGATATGATCATCATCGCACACTCCCTATACTTTCGGGATTAGTGTTAAACCTAAATAAATGTTATTTGGCATTTGCGTTGAGCATGAACATGATTTGATCGTGTTTATTGCGATACGGTTATTCATTTAAAGTTAGAGAATAATTGTTATTCTGTTTACATGAATAAGACCTTTGATGGTTATACACCCAATGAAAATAGTTTGTTGGATCTCGATCATAGTGATACACATATTCATAATATTGATGCCAAAAGATGCAAAGTTAATAATGATAGTGCAACTTATTTGTGGCACTGCCGTTTGGGTCATATCGGTGTAAAGCGCATGAAGAAACTCCATAAAGATGGATTTTCGGAATCACTTGGTTATGAATCATTTGATGCTTGCGAACCGTGCCTTTTGGGCAAGATGACTAAAACTCCGTTCTCCGGAACAATGGAACAAGCTACTGACTTATTGGAAATAATACATACCGATGTATGCGATCCAATGAGTGTTGATGCTCGTGGCAAGTATCGTTATTTTCTGACCTTCACAAAATGATTTGAGCAGATATGGGTATATCTACTTGATGAAACATAAGTCTGAAATAATTGAAAGTTCAAAGAATTTCAGAGTGAAGTGGAAAAATCATCGTAACAAGAAAATAAAGTTTCTACGATCTGATCGCGGAGACGAATATTTGAGTTACGAGTTTGGTCTTCAATTAAAACAATGTGGAAATAGTTTCACAACTCACGCCACCTGGAACACCACAATGTAATGGTGTGTCCGAACGTCGTAATCGTACTTTACTAGATATGGTGCGATCTATGATGTCTCTTATCGGTTTACCACTATCGTTTTGGGGTTATGCATTAGAGACAGCTGCATTCACGTTTAATAGGGCACCATCTAAATCCGTTGAGATGACACCGTATGAACTATGGTTTAGCAGTAAACCTAAGCTGTCGTTTCTTAAAGTTTGGAGTTGCGATGCTTATATGAAAAAGGTTTTCAACCTGATAAACTCGAACCCAAATCGGAGAAGTGCGTCTTCATAGAATACCCAAAGGAAATTGTTGGGTACACCTTCTATCACAGATCCGAAGGCAAAACATTCGTTGCTAAGAATGGATCCTTTCTAGAGAAGGAGTTTCTCTTGAAAGAAGTGAGTGGGAGAAAAGTAGAACTTGATGAGGTAACTGTACCTGCTCCCTCATTTGAAAGTAGTTCATCACAGAAATCTGTTCCTGTGACTACTACACCAATTAGTGAGGAAGTTAATGATGATGATCATGAAACTTCAGATTAAGTTACTACAGAATCTCGTAGGTCTTACAGAGTAAGATCCGCACCAGAGTGGTACGGTAATCCTGTTCTAGAAGTTATGTTACTAGACCATGACGAACCTACGAACTATGAAGAAGCGATGGTGAGCCCAGATTCCGCAACATGGCTTGAGGCCATGAGATCTGAGATAAGATCCATGTATGAAAACAAAGTATGGACTTTGATTGACTTGCCCAATGATCGGCGAGACATTGAGATTAAATGGATCTTCAAGAGGAAGACGGACGCTGATAGTGTTACTATCTACAAAGCTAGAATTGTCGCAAAAGGTTTTCGACAAGTTCAAGGTGTTGACTACGATGAGAGTTTTTCACTCGTATCTATGCTTAAGTCTGTCTGAATCATGTTAGCAATTGCCGCATTTTATGAAATCTGGCAAATGGATAAACAAAACTGCATTCCTTAATGGTTTTCTTAAAGAAGAGTTGTATATGATGCAACCAGAAGGTTTTGTCAATCCTAAAGGTGCTAACAAATTGTGCAAGCTCCAGCGATCCATCTATGGACTGGTGCAAGCATCTCGGAGTTGGAATATATGCTTTGATGAGTTGATCAAAGCATATGGTTTTATACAGACTTTTGAAGAAGCCTGTATTTACAAGAAAGTGAGTGGGAGCTCTGTAGCATTTCTAATATTATATGTGGATGACATATTGTTAATTGGAAATGATATGGAAATTCTGGATAGCATGAAAGGATACTTGAATAAGAGTTTTTCAAAGCAAGACCTCGGTGAAGCTGCTTACACATTGAGCATCAAGATCTATATAGATAGATCAAGACGCTTGATAAGATTTTTCAATGAGTACATACCTTGATAAATTTTTGAAATAGTTCAAAATGGAACAGTCAAAGAAGGAGTTCTTGCCTGTGTTACAAGGTGTGAAGTTGAGTAAGACTCAAGACCCGACCATTGCAGAAAATAGAAAGAGAATGAAAAGTCATTCCCTATGCCTCAGTCATAGGTTCTATAAAGTATGCTATGCTGTGAACAGACCTATTGTATACCTTGCTCTGTGTTTGGCAAAGGAATACAATTTTGATCTAATAAGTAGATCACTGGTCATGGGTCAAGAATATCCTTAGTGAGGACTAAGGAGATGTTTCTCGATTATGGAGGTGATAAAAGAGCCCGTCGTAAAAGTTACAACGATGCAAGCTTTTACACCAATCCAGATGACTCTAAGTCTCAATCTGGATACATATTGAAAGTGGGAGCAATTAGCTAGAGTAGCTCCGTGCAGAGCATTGTGGACATAGAATATTTGCGAAATACATACGGCTCTGAATATGACAGACCCGTTGACTAAGCTTCTCTCACGAGCAAAACATGATCATACCTTAGTACTCTTTTGGGTGTTAATCACATAGCGATGTGAACTAGATTATTGACTCTAGTAAACCCTTTGGGTGTTGATCACATGATGATGTGAACTATGGGTATTAATCACATGCAGATGTGAATATTGGTGTTAAATCACATAGCGATGTGAACTAGATTATTGACTCTAGTGCAAGTGGGAGACTGAAGGAAATATGCCCTAGAGGCAATAATAAAGTTATTATTTATTTCCTTATTCATGATAAATGTTTATTATTCATGCTAGAATTGTATTAACCGGAAACATAATACATGTGTGAATACATAGACAAACATAGTGTCACTAGTATGCCTCTACTTGACTAGCTCGTTGAATCAAAGATGGTTAAGTTTCCTAGCCATGGACAAAAGAGTTGTCATTTGATTAACGGGATCACATCATTAGGAGAATGATGTGATTGACATGACCCATTCCGTTAGCCTAGCACTTGATCGTTTAGTATGTTGCTATTGCTTTCTTCATGACTTATACATGTTCCTGTAACTATGAGATTATGCAACTCCCGTTTACCGGAGGAACACTTTGGGTGCTACCAAACGTCACAACGTAACTGGGTGATTATAAAGGAGTACTACAGGTGTCTCCAAAGGTACATGTTGGGTTGGCATATTTCGAGATTAGGTTTTGTCACTCCGATTGTCGGAGAGGTATCTCTGGGCCCTCTCGGTAATGCACATCACTATAAGCCTTGCAAGCATTGAACTAATGAGTTAGTTGTGAGATGATGTATTACGTAACGAGTAAAGAGACTTGCCGGTAACGAGATTGAACTAGGTATTGGATACCGACGATCAAATCTCGGGCAAGTAACATACCGATGACAAAGGGAACAACGTATATTGTTATGCGGTTTGACCGATAAAGATCTTCGTAGAATATGTACGAGCCAATATGAGCATTCAGGTTCCGCTATTGGTTATTGACCAAGAATAGTTCTAGGTCATGTCTACATAGTTCTCGAACCCGTAGGGTCCGCACGCTTAAGGTTTCGATGACAGTTTTATTATGAGTTTATGAGTTTTGATGTACCGAAGGAGTTCGGAGTCCCGGATGAGATCGGGGACATGACGAGAAGTCTCGAAATGGTCGAGACGTAAAGATCTATATATTGGACGACTATATTCGGAGTTCGGAAAGGTTCCGAGTGATTCGGGTATTTTTCGGAGTACCGGAGAGTTACGGGAATTCGTTGGGGAGTATATGGGCCTTATTGGGCCATACGGGAATAGAGGAGAGAGGCCAAAAGGAAGGAGGCCTGCGCCCCCCCTCTGGTCCGAATTGGACAAGGGGCGCAGCCCCCTTTTCCTTCTTCCTCTCCCCCTCTTTCCCCTTCTCCTACTCCAACAAGGAAGGAGGGAGTCCTACTCCCGGTGGGAGTAGGACTCCCCTTGGCGCGCCTCCTCCTAGGCCGGCCGCCCCTCCCCCTTGCTCCTTTATATACGGGGGCAGGGGGGCACCTCTAGGAACAACAACACAAGTTGATCTACGGATCGTTCCTTAGCCGTGTGCGGTGCCCCCCTCCACCATATTCCACCTCGGTCATATCGTTGCGGAGTTTAGGCGAAGCCCTGCGCCGGTAGAGCATCATCATCATCACCACGCCGTCGTGCTGACGGAACTCATCCCCGAAGCTTTGTTGGATCGGAGCCCGGGGATCGTCATCGAGCTGAACGTGTGCTGAACTCGGAGGTGCCGTACGTTCGGTACTTGGATCGGTCGGATCGTGAAGACGTACGACTACATCAACCGCGTTGTCATAATGCTTCCGCTTACGGTCTACGAGGGTACGTGGACAACACTCTCCCCTCTCATTGCTATGCCATCACCATGATCTTGCGTGTACGTAGGAAATTTTTTGGAATTACTACGTTCCCCAACGAGTGTAGCATAAGTATTTCCCTCAGTTTGGAGAACCAAGGTATCAATCCAGTAGGAGGCTCCTCAAAAGTCCCATGCACCTACACAAACAAACTGAGAACTCGCAACCAACGCAATAAAGGGGATCTCAATCCCTTCACAGCCACTTGCGAAAGTGAGATCTAATAAAGATAGTATGATAAGATAAATAAATTTTTGGTATTTTGTAATATAGATGCAAAAAGTAAAGATGCAAAATAAAAGTAGATTGAAAGCAAATATGATAAGAGATAGACCCGGGGGGCATAGGTTTCACTAGAGGCTTCTCTCAAGATAGCATAAGTATTAGTGGGTGAACAAATTACTGTCGAGCAATTGATAGAAAAGTGCATAGTTATGAGATTATCTAGGCATGATCATGTATATAGGCATCACGTCCATAACAAGTAGACCGAGTCCTGCCTGCATCTACTACTATTACTCCACACATCGACCGACTCCTGCCTGCATCTAGAGTATTAAGTTAATAAGAACAGAGTAACGCATTAAGCAAGATGGCATGATGTAGAGGGATAAACTCATGCAATATGATATAAACCCCATCTTGTTATCCTCGATGGCAACAATACAATACGTGTCTTGCAACCCTTTTTGTCACTGGGTAAGGACACCGCAAGATTGAACCCAAAGCTAAGCACTTCTCCCATGGCAAGAAAGACCAATCTAGTAGGCCAAACCAAACTGATAATTCGAAGAGACTTGCAAAGATAACTCAATCATACATAAAAGAATTCAGAGAAGATTCAAATATTATTCATAGATAAACTTGATCATAAACCCACAATTCATCTGATCTCGACAAAC
This sequence comes from Triticum aestivum, assembly GCF_018294505.1. Taxonomy (NCBI): domain Eukaryota; kingdom Viridiplantae; phylum Streptophyta; class Magnoliopsida; order Poales; family Poaceae; genus Triticum; species Triticum aestivum. The sequence continues at coordinate 559,150,602 of NC_057798.1, forward strand.
ACACCACAAAAAGAGTTTACATCGAATAGATCTCCACAAGAGAGGGGGAGAACATTATATTGAGATCCAAAAAGAGAGAAGAAGCCATCTAGCTAATAACTATGGACCCGTAGGTCTGTGGTAAACTACTCACAACTCATCGGAGGGGCAAGGATGTTGATGTAGAGGCCCTCCATGGTCGATTCCCCCTCCGGCAGAGTGCCGGCGAAGGCTCCAAGATGAGATCTCGCGGATACAGAAGGTTACGGCGGTGGAAATTGTGTTTCATGGTGCCCCTGGATGTTTTTGGGGTACGTAGGTATATATAGGAGGAAGAAGTACGTCGGTGGCCGCCCGAGGGGCCCACAAGATAGCGGGGCACGCCCTGTAGGGGGGGTGCGGCCCCCTATCTCGTGGGGCCCTTGGAAGCTTCTTGATTGCACTCCAAGCTCTCCGGATCACATTCGTTCCAAAAATCACGCTCCGGAAGGTTTCATTCCGTTTGGACTCCGTTTGATATTCCTTTTCTTCGAAATACTGAAATAGGAAAAAATACAGCAATATAGGCTGGGCCTCTGGTTAGTAGGTTAGTCCCAAAAATGATATAAATGTGTAAAATAAAGCCCATAAACATCCAAAAGGGGTAATATAATAGCATGGAACAATCAAAAATTATAGATACGTTGGAGACGTATCATACACATGTAAAAATATACATCAAAAATACATTGATCATCAATGATCTTTTTGTGTACAATCTGAATTGTCAATATGAGTCCTCAACGGTTTAGAAACCGGTGAAGACTCATACTGAGTCCACAAATTATACACATAGAGTTCAATGAAGACCAAATGCTTGTGATAGTTTGAGAAGTAACATATTTAAATTGTGCATCTGAACACAGAAAAAATACATTGATCAGTACCGCCTTTCAGCCAAAACGCGCTACTGCTACAGAGAAGTACATAAAAAATACATTGATCATCAATGATCTTTTTGTATAGAATCTAAATTGTCATTAGGAATCTACCACCGATTTAAGAACCGGCGAAGACTCCTATTGCAGCCACAGATCCTACACATAGAGTTCAATGAAGACGAAATGCTTGTGATAGTTTGAGAAGTAACATATTTAAGGTGGTTAAAATCTTGCTAGGGGAGAGAGGTGGGACTAAAAATAGCCCTGCCACAACCTCTTTACTATCGGTTTGTGCCACAAACCGGTACTAAAGATGCTGGTGCCCGGCCAGCACCTTTAGTACCGGTTCGTGGCATGAAGCGGTACTAAAGATTCGCATTGAACCGGTACTAAAGATCTCCTCCCGCCTAGTCATTTTAACTGGCATTAATGGACACATTTGTGCCGGCTCATATGCAAACCGGTACTAATGTTTCTTAGATTTGACCCTTTTTCTACTAGTGTATGATGATGGAGGTTGTGTGCAGAAGACAAAAAAGGAGAAAGTCTCACATTGACGAGGATAATCAACGGGCTATGGAGATGCCCATCAATTGATGTCAACATGAGGAGTAGGGATTGTCATGCAACGGATGCACTAGATCTATAAATGTATGAAAGCTCTACAAAAGAAACTAAGTGGGTGTGCATCCAACTTGCTTGCTCACGAAGACCTGGGGTATTTTGAGGAAGCCCACCGTTGGAATATACAAGCCAAGTTCTATAATAAAAAATTCTCACTAGTATATGAAAGTGACAACAAATAAGACTCTCTATATGAAGAACATAGTGCTACTTTGAAGCACAAGTGTGGAAAAAGATAGTAACATTGTCCCCCTTTTTTTTCTTTTTTTTGGGCCCTTCTTTTTTTATTTGGCCTTTCCTTTTTTTCTTTGGCCTTTTTTTATAAGGGACAATGCTCTAATAATGATGATCATCACACTTCTATTTATTTACAACTCATGAATTGCAACTCAAAACTAGAACAAGATATGACTCTATATGAATGCCTCCGGCGGTGTACCAGGATGGGTAATGAATCAAGAGTGACATGTATGAAAAATTATGAAGGTGGCTTTGCCACAAATACGATGTCAACTACATGATCATGCAAGGCAATATGACAATGATGATGCGTGTCATGATAAACGGAACGGTGAAAAGTTGCATGGCAATATATCTAGGAATGGCTATGGAAATGCCATAATAGGTAGGTATGGTGGCTGTTTTGAGGAAGATATAAGGAGGTTTATGTGTGATAGAGCGTATCGTATCACGGGGTTTGGATGCACCGGCGAAGTTTGCACCAACTCTCAAGGTGAGAAAGGGCAATGCACGGTACCGAAGAGGCTAGCAATGATGGAAAGGTAAAAGTGAGTATAATCCATGGACTCACATTAGTCATAAAGAACTCATATACTTATTGCAAAAATCTACAAGTCATCAAAAACCAAGCACTACGCGCATGCTCCTAGGGGGATAGATTGGTAGGAAAATACTATCGCTCGTCCCCGGCCGCCACTCATAAGGATGACAATCTAAGAACACCTCATGTTTCAAATTTGTTACACAACGGTTACCATACGTGCATGCTACGGGACTTGCCAACTTCAACACAAGTATTCTTTAAATTCACAATTACCCAACTAGCATGACTCTAATATCACCACCTCCATATCTCAAAACAATTATCAAGTATCAAATTGATCATAGCATCCAATTCACTTCCTATGATAGTTTTTATTATACCCAACTTGGATGCCCATCATGCTAGGACCAATTTTATAACCATAGCAAATACCATGCTGTTCTTAAAAACTCTCAAAATAATATAAGTGAAGCGTGAAAGATCAACAATTTCTACAAAATAAAGCCACCGCCGTGCTCTAAAAGATATAAGTGAAGTACTAGAGCAAAACTATCTAGCTCAAAAGATATAAGTGAAGCATATAGAGTATTCTAATAAATTCCAAATCATGTGGATTTCTTCCAAAAGGTATGTACAACAAGGATGATTGTGGAAATCTAAAAAGCAAAGACTAATATCATACAAGACGCTCCAAGCAAAACACATATCCTGTGGCGAATAAAAATATAGCTCCAAGTAAAGTTACCGATAGACGAAGAAAAAAGAGGGGATGCCTTCCGGGGCATACCCAAGATTAGGCTTTTGGTTATCCTTGAATATCTTGGGGTGCCATGGGCATCCCCTAGCTTAGGCTCTTGCCACTCCTTATTCTATAGTCAATCAAATCTTTACCCAAAACTTGAAAACTTCACAACACAAAACTCAACAGAAAATCTCATAAGCTCCGTTAGTGCAAGAAAGAAAAACCACCACATAAGGTACTGTAATGAACTCATTCTTTATTTATATTGGTGTTAAACCTACTGTATTCCAACTTCTCTATGGTTCATACCCCCCCGATACTAGCCATAGATGCATCAAAATAAGCAAACAACGCACGAAAAACAAAATCTGTCAAAAACAGAACAGTCTGTAGCAATCTGTAACTTTCGAATACTTATGGAACTCTAAAAATCCTACTAAAATAGGAAGTCCTGGGAAAATTGTCTATTGATCTACATCAAAATAAAACAACGCAAAATCACGTTTATTTGATTTACTAAAATTATTTTCGTGTGCGCAAAAGTTTTTGTTTTTCAGCAGAATCAAATTAACTATCACCGTAGGTTATCCTATAGGTTCTACTTGGCACAAACACTAATTAAAACATGAAAACACATCTAAACAGAAGCTAGATGAAATATTTATTACTAAACAGAAGCAAAAAAGGAAGAAACAAAAATAAAATTGGGTTGCCTCCCAACTAGCGCTATCGTTTAACGCCCCTAGCTAGGCATAAAAGGGAGAATAGATCTACGTAGTGCCATAATAATAAGATAGATCACGAAAACTCATTTCATATTCTCTACGTTCAGCAGCAAGTTTTCTTTGGGGCAAGAAAATTTAACCAAAAGGGCTGAATTTAGAGGGATAGAAGTCCCCAAGATCAATCTCGGGAGGTATGGGTTCCTCCTTTGGCCCTTCATATTGCACAACCAATTCATCATTATAAGCATTCTTTTGGCAGAACTTTGTAAGCCTATACCCAAGAGAATATCCTAACTCATTATTTCGAATAGCAAAATCATTATTAAGTTCAGAAATTCTATCAACCAGAACATTGGTAGGAACCTTTTTTCTAAGGTTTTCATTAAAATCAACATAGTCCAAAGATTGAAAACGCATTACTTCCTCTTGATCAAAGAGGATTGCCTCTATGGGAGGATGGCCAGCATCCACCCTATAGTGCGCAAATATTTCTTTGGCCTCTTTTATTATAAATATGAACTCATGTGCCAAAAAGATAGTAGCGGCGCGCTTAACAGAAGAATGCTCAATATTAGAAAAGAATCCTTTGTGTGCAATGGTGCATGTGCATAAAATGCCTTTCAAGTTCAACAATAAGCATGGCAATATCATTCGCAAGACTACTAGTTCTATGAAGAATAGAACAACCCATAGAAGGTAAAGCACCGGCACAAGTAAAGAAAACTTGAATAACCCCTTTTCCAATAATATTACCACTAACGATTTGAATTTTTTTAGTATGTAAGATAGTGGGTTCCTCAGCAGAGGCATCAAGATTTTTCATGTTATTATTATTGTCCATATCAACGATAATCTCCCCAGTTTTAGACATAACGGTAGAAAATGTGAGGGGCAAGCGAGAAAGAGAGAAGAACGGGAAAGAGTGGGCGAATAAAACGGCAAGGGTGAAGTGGGGGAGAGGAAAACGAGAGATAAATGGCAAATAATGTAATGCGAGGGAGATGAGTTTGTGCTGGGTACTTGGTATGTCTTGACTTGAGCGAAGACCTCCCCGGCAACGGCACAAGAAATCCTTCTTGCTACCTCTTGAGCATGCGTTGGTTTTTGCCTTGAAGAGGAAAGGGTTATGCATCAAAGTAGCGTAAGTATTTCCCTTAGTTTTTGAGAACCAAGGTATAAATCCAATAGGAGGCTCCTCAAAAGTCCCGCGCACCTACACAAACAAACAAGAACCTCGCAACCAACGCGATAAAGGGGTTGTCAATCCCTTCACGGTAACTTGCAAAAGTGAGATCTGATAGAGATAATAAGATAAGATAAATATTTTTGGTATTTTTATGATATAGATTGGAAAGTAAAAGATGTAAATAAAAGTAGATGGAAAACTTATATGATAAAGATAGACCCGGGAGCCATAGGTTTCACTAGTGGCTTCTATCAAGATAGCATAAATATTACGGTGGGTGAACAGATTACTGTCGAGCAATTGATAGAAAAGTGCATAGTTATGAGATTATCTATGCATGATCATGTATATAGGCATCACGTCTGTAACAAGTAGATCGAAACGATTCTGCATCTACTACTATTACTCCACACATCGACCGACTCCTGCCTGCATCTAAAGTATTAAGTTGATGAAGAACAAAGTAACACATTAAGGAAGATGACATGATGTTGAGGGATAAACTCATACAATATGATATAAACCCCATCTTTTTATCCTCGATGGCAACAGTACAATATGTGCCTTGCTGCCCCTGTTGTCACTAGGAAAGTACAGCACAAGATTGAACCCAAAGGTAAGCACTTCTCCCATTGCAAGAAAGATCAATCTAGTAGGCCAAACCAAACTGATAATTCTAAGAGACTTGCAAAGATAACCAATCATACAAAAAAGAATTCAGAGGAGATTCAAATACTTCTCATAGATAAACTTGATCATAAACCCACAATTCATCGGATCTCGACAAAGACACCACAAAAAGAGTTACATCGAATAGATCTCCAAGAAGATTGAGGAGAACTTTGTACTGGGATTCAAAGAGAGAGAAGAAGCCATCTAGCTAATAACTATGGACCCGAAGGTCTGTGGTAAAATACTCACAACTCATCGGAGAGGCCTTGAAGATGATGTAGAGGCCCTCCCTGGTCGATTCCCCCTCCGACGAAGCACCGGCGAAGGCTCCAAGATGGGATCTCGCGGATACAGAAGGTTGTGGCGGTGGAATTAGGTTTGCATGGTGCTCCTGGATGTTTTCAGGGTACGAGAGTATATATAGGTGAAGGAAGTACGTCGGTGGAGCAACGAGGGGCCCACGAGGGTGGGGGCGCGCCCTCCCCCTTAGGGCACATCGGGCACCCTTGTGGCTGCCTCATTTACAGCTTGACGTCCACTCCAAGTCTCCTGGATTGCGTTTGTTCTGAAAAGATCGCTCCCGAAGGTTTCATTCCGTTTGGACACCGTTTGATATTCTTTTTCTTCAAAACACTAAAATAGGCAAAAACAACAATTCGGGCTGGGCCTCCAGTTAGTAGGTTAGTCCCAAAAATGATATAAAAGTGTAAAGTAAAGCCCACAAACATCCAAAACGGGTAATATAATAGCATGGAACAATCAAAAATTATACATACATTGGATACGTATCATGGGGCAACGGTGTTGGCCAATGCCCCGTCCAGATTCGGCCTCCACAATTGATGGGATCGGTCTAGGACTCGATGCTTACCGCTGTAAGAGGTAGATGACGGGTTATGGTTCACCTGCTTCCAGATCTTACCATACTCTGATGGAAATATGCCCTAGAGGCAATAATAAAGTTGTTATTATTATATTTCCTTATTCATGATAAAGGTTTATTATTCATGCTAGAATTGTATTGCCCGAAAACTTAAATACATGTGTGGATACATAAACAAATATTGTGTCCCTAGTGAGCCTCTACTAGACTAGCTCGTTGATTAAAAGATGGTTAAGGTTTCTAACCATAGACATCTGTTGTCACTTGATAACGGGATGACATCATTAAGAGAATGATGTGATGGACAAGACCCATCCGTTAGCTTAGCATATGATCGTTCAGTTTATTGCTATTGCTTTCTTAATGTCAAATACATATTCCTTCCACTATGAGATCATGCAACTCCCAGATACCAGAGGAATACCTTGCGTGCTATCAAACATCACAACATAACTGGATGATCATAAATATGCTCTACAGGTATCTCCGAAGGTGCCTATTGAGTTGGCATGGATCGAGATTAGGATTTGTCATTCCGAGTATCGGAGAGGTATCTCTGGGCCCTCTCGGTAATGCACATCAATATAAGCTTGCAAGCAAAATGACTAAGGAGTTAGTTACAAGATGATGTATTATGGAATGAGTAAATAGACTTGCCGGTAATGAGATTCAACTAGGTATAGAGATATTGAAGATCGAATCTCGAGAAAGTAACATACTGACAAACAAAGGGAATTACATATGTTGTCATAACGGTTCGACCAATAAAGATCTTCGTAGAATATGTAGGAACCAATATGGACATCCAGGTTCCACTATTGGTTATTGACTGGAGAGGTGTCTCGATCATGTCTACATAGTTCTCAAACCCGTACGGTCTGCACGCTTAACGTTCGTTGATGATATAGTGTTATATGAATTATATGATTTGGTGACCATATGTTGTTTGGAGTCCCGGATGAGATCACGAACATGACAAGGAGCTCCAGAATGGTCCAGAGGTGAAGATAGATATATAGGATAATGCTATTCGGACACTGGAAAGGTTTTGGGGTTAACTGGGTAGTCATCGGATCACCGTAAGGGGTTCCAGGAGGCCCCGCGAGGTCTATGGGCCTAATGGGCCAAGGAGAGGCACACACCAGCCCACAAGGGGGCTGGCGCACCCTCTCCCTTGGTCGGTGGCCCTATGGAAGGAAAGGAGGGAGGGCTAGCCCCTATTACCTTCCCTCTACCTAAGAGGAAGGAAAGGGGGCGCCACCTCCTATTGCCTTCCTCCCGTAGGCAAATAGGAAGGGGGAGTGGCTAGGTGCCGGAGCCCAAGTGGGATTTGTCCCCACTTGGAGTGCCTCCTAGCTACCTCTCCTCTCCCCCACCTATATATATGTGGGAGGGGGGCACCACACAGAGACACGGCAATCTCTTAGCCGTGTGTGGCGCCCCTCTCCACAGTTTCGTCCCTTGATCATATTTTTGTAGTGCTTAGGCAAAGCCATGCGGAGATAGCATCACCACCATTGTCACTATGTCGTCGTGCTGTCGGAACTCATCCACTACTTCGCTCGTCTTGCTGCATCAAGAAGGCGAGGATGTCACCGAGCTGAATGTGTGCTGAACGCGGAGGTGCCGTACGTTCGGTACTTGATCAGTTGGATCACGAAGAAGTTCGACTACATCAACCACGTTAATAAACGCTTCCGCTTACGGTCTATGAGGGTATGTAGACACACTCTCCCTTCTCGTTGCTATGAATCTCCAGGGATAGATCTTGCGTGTGCGTAGAATTTTTTTGTTTTCCATGCAATGTTCCCCAACATACTCGTTGGTGGGAATGGAGTTAGGGGTTTTCCATAGGTGTGGAGGAGAGTCCATCCCGCCCTTTCCTCCGATAGTCAGTGCATGCAAGCTGGTTGCGGGGCCAGAATCTGGTACATGGATGCGAGGGCGGCGGCCCTGGATGGCAGGCTACAAGGATGACTCTTCGACGGGTAGCATTGTGGTAGGTATTGGTGGTGTTCTTCTGCCCTGTGGGATGCAAGATGCAGCTTGGAGGATGGTCCTGTGAAGTTAGCATCCACCATAGCAGCCAAGGCCTTATCAAGGTCTGGAGTCACTTGTGGTCAGTCTGGTGGCCTATGTACCCGTGGGTGGGAGGGCTGGGCGAAAGCTTAGCGCCTCAGCGGCAGCAACACATCCCCCATGGTGTGCCACCTTTGCTAGCATTCTCCTTTCCATCTAACACTCAAATTGAAAACCTTTGTTTGTCGTCGATGTGGCAATGGCATCATGAAGATGCAACTAATCCCTCAATGATTTTGGTAATTAATAACTACATATATGCCATTGATCTAATGAACATTGATGATAGATTTCAGAAAAGATCAATGATTGGCATGGCAAGTAGTAATGGATGTGGACAACTCAAAATGACAAGGACAAAGAATTGGCTACCCCAAGACTCTACATTTCTGGCTTAGTGACCCAAGAACACATTGAGCCCCTTACGAAAGTCAATACTATTAAATGGGGATGAAGTATTGTTGATGAGGTTGTTGCTCAAGTGCTTAGTGTTATTGCTCCAAAACACGCAATCACTTTCTCAAAACACATATGTCCAAAACCCTAAAACTTCATCTCGGTGCCATCGATATCACCTACTCCGATCCCACCGAGATGATCATTCCATTGCCACAGCCAAAACCCTAGAAATTCGGTTTGATCAAAATGGTTCTCGTTCCCACCGAGATGGCCTGGCCAAGTTTATATGATGAAGTTGCTTCATTTCAGAATCACCGAGATGAACCGATCAAAATTACCGAAATGGATTTTTGCCCTAGCCATTACACTTAGGTCTCACAAAGTTGGTATAACCGGTATCACCGAAAAGCCTAATGGTCAAGTCTTTTGCACTAGTCGATCTCACCGAGATTCTCATGTTGGTGCCACCGAGTTGGGTCAAAGAATTCTGATGGTTGGATTTTTGGTGCTGGCTATTTATACCCCTCCACTAGCACTTACTCTCTAAGAGAGTGATACGTTCATTTTGCATCATGTTTTCCCATGGATATTTATTGCATTATGGACTCTTATTTCAATTTATGATACAATTCTTATGCCTTTTCTCTCTTATTTTGCAAGATTCACATGAAGAGGGAGATTGCCGGCAGTTGGAATTCTGGACTGGAAAGGGCAATATTGGGGACACCTATTCTGCACAACTCCAAATGATCTAAAAATTGACGGAGATTTATTTTGGAATATATAAAATACTAGAGAAAGAAATATCTGAAGGGGTCCCACTAGGCAGCGACAAGCCTGGGGGCGCACTCCTCGAGCTTGTGGCGCCCCTGCTAGTCCTCCAGGGCCCATCTTCTCCTATATGGTGCCAATTGACCTAGAAAAAAAGAAGAAGAAGGGTTTCAAGAAAAGCGCCGCCCTCTCGAGGCGGAACCTGGGCAGGAGCACTTTTGTTCTTCGGCGGAGCAATTCCACCGGAGAAACTTCCCTCCGAGAGGGGGAAATCGAAGCCATCGTCATCACCAACGATCCTCTTATTGTGGGAGGACCAATCTTCATCAACATCTTCACCAGCAGCATCTCATCTCAAACTCTAGTTCATCTCTTGTATTCAATCTTTGTCTCAAAACCTCAGATTGGTACCTGTGAGTTGATAGTAGTGTTGATTACATATTGTAGTTAATGCTAGTTGGTTTATTTGGTGGAATATTAAATGTTCAAATCCTCAATGATATTCATTACCCCTCTGATCTTGAACATGAATATGATTTGTGAATAGTTACTTCCGTTCTTGAGGACATGGGAGAAGTCCGGTTATAAGTAATCATGTGAATTTGGTATTCGTCGATATTTTGATGGTATGTATGTTGTGATTCCCTTAGTGGTGTCATGTGAACGTCGAATACATGACCCTTCGTCATCTTTGGGCCTAAGGGAATGCATTATGGAGGAGTAATTAGATGATGGGTTGCTAAAGTGACATAAGCTTAAACCCTAGTTTATGCGTTATTCCGTAAGGGGCTGATTTGGACCCATATGTTTCATGCTACAGTTAGATTTATCTTAATTCTTATTTCGTAGTTGCGGATGCTTGCGAGAGGGGTTAATCATAAGTGAGGCTTATTCAAGTAAGAACAACACCCAAGCACCGGTCCACCCACACATCAAATTATCAAAGTAACGAACGCGAATCAAATAAACATAATGAAAGTGACTAGATGAATTCCTATGTGTCCTCAAGAACGCTTTACTTGCTATAAGAGAAAGTTCTGGCCTGTCCTTTGCTATAAAAAGGATTGGGCTACCTTGCTGCACCTTTGTTACTATTGCTACCATTTGCTTGTTACAAACTATCTTGCTATCAAACTATCTGTTATCGATAATTTCAGTGCTTGCAAAAAATACCTTGTTAAAAACAACTTGTCATTTCCTTTTGCTCCTCGTTTGGTTCGACACTCTTACTTATTAAAAAGACTATGATTGATCCCCTTATATTTGTGGGTCATCAAAGAGCCATCAGAACGAAACACAACTTCCACCATTCATTTTTTGAGAGAGAACCACCTACTCATGTGTTGAGATCAAGAGATTCAATTCCTTCCATTTGAACCTTTATTTCTAGCCTCTTCAAGTTGCTTTCCACTCCAATCCTTCTCCTACCCAAGCCAAATCTGTGTGAGAGAGATTAAGTGTTGATGAGACTATCATTTGGAGCACAAGAGCAAAAAGTTCATCACCAACGCAACATCTATTACCTTTTGGAGAGTGGTATCTCCGAGATTGGTTAGGTGTCACTTGGGAGCCTCCAAGATCACGTGGAGTTGAACCAAGGAGTTTGTAAGGGCAAGGATATCGCCTACTTCGTGAATATCTACCTGAGTGAGGCTAGTCCTTCGCGGACGTAAACCATGCTGGAATAGATAAGGTTGCTTCTTCGTGGACCCTTCGTGGGTGGAGCCCTCCGTGACTCACGCAACCGCTACCCTCCGTGGGCTAAAGTCTCCATCAACGCGGACGTGCGATAGCACCATCTATCGGAACCACGCAAAAAATCATCATGTCTTCGTTGCGTTTGAAATCTCCAAACCCCTCCTTTACTTACAAGTGCAATGTTTCACTTTCCGCTGCTAGACTCTTAGATTTGCATGTGTAGGGTGATACTAGACTTGGTAGAATTTCTAAAATCTACCCACACCTAAAATTGGGAAAATGATAGATTTTTATTTGGCCAAGTAGTCTAATCACCCCCCCCCCCCCTCTAGACATACTTTCGATCCTACACATCACTTCTGCATAGTGTCCCTCTTAGGGGCACCGTCGGGGAGTGTGGGTGTCTCTAGGTCGCGGTGGTGTGTTTGGATTGGTTTGGAGCTCCAATTGGCAACACCTCGGTTCGGGCGGCTTGTGGTCTCGTGTTCCACTATCATTAACACGTGACGGAGTCTCCTCCATCATTTTGGCTTGCCGACAAGGTTGATGCTCCTCAGCCCGGAGTGAGAGGGTAGGGGCTCCTCTTGGACGACAGTTTGGTGGTGAGAGTGCGGCGAAGTTTGGTGGTTTTCCTCTAGGTGGCGGGTGGTCGCTTGTCATCGGTAGGCTTGGTTGCGTCTTGTGGTGGTTCGGCCTCTCTTGAGCTTCTTCTTGGTGACTTGCTGGTGGTGATTAGTAGTTCAACCTTGGTGCTTTCACAGCGTGTCTTCTATTTTGATCATCTCGTGAGGATCTCCTCGATACCAAAGTGAAATCTTACACATAGACTAAGTCGGACATTGACTATGAGAATAGGCCGCCATGTTTTTGGATTAAGCCCTTGAGTTAGGCCCGAAGCTGTGCTCTCCTGTTCAAACTTTTGCTCAATTTTGAAAATTTCGAAGACTTTTATTCATATTTGACTAAAAGTTTTAGAAAATAGTTCAAAAATTCTAATGGCTTACTAAATGAATTGTGGTTTTATGTTACTACTTTACTACAACACTTACACTTTTCCCTTGCTGCTCTGTCCTCCAACCCATAACAGGTACCGGTACTTTGTGTCTTTTTCATGTCTATCCTCTCTTTGCTCGTGGAAATGAGCAGCTTCATTCGTTCATCTCACATTCTTCCGATTGGTACTACCCTGTAAGAAACCTGTACTTAATTAATCGTTTACAACCCCTCAAAAAAAATTAATCATTTACACGGTGCCACTATAATCATAGCATTTTCTTTTTGCCATTCCTAGTTATATTAGTGGACCGTGGAACAGGTGCTAGCAGTCAATTAATGTTCGTTATCTTGGTGATTTTCATACTGGCCTCTGTCTAACCTATGTGGATTAACAGGGACAGACCAACATTACAATATTTACGCGGCCCATTAGAGTCCAAGACTGTCCATACTGTTACGCATCTTTTATTTGCAGAGATTCCAGTACTATTCTAAAACCACACAAGCAAATCGCGAGGAGGCGACGCTCCGGCGGTAAACTTATACTCGAGGTTTCTCTCTCCTGCATACACATAGTTAAATATCAACAAGCAAGGTGTGTATTTCCACTCCAAATTATTATCCTGATGTACCATTCATTCTTGATTTTTTTATGGATCTTAAAAACATTTTTTTTCTATGTGAACATCACCCTTAGTTTTCATTGTTGTTTTATGTTTTCATCCCCCACAAAGTCACAATGGTCAGCAAGGCGTATATATGAGCGCTTGCCTTTGTACTGTGTTAAAAAGACAATGGCCGAAACTGTTTTTGTGCAATATATGAGCCGTTCTTTCCTATCCAAACTATAGAGAGGGAATTTTTCAGGCGCTCCCTGCCGATATCCTTCCTCTCCTGTAGGCCCCGCCTCCCTCCATCACTGACATATGAATGTGAGTAGGCCACAATAATCCGGATGAAATTGTGGTTTTCCTTGTTTTAGGGCTTTTAGTAGGGGTTTGTGGCCACGGCATCGATTTGGCAAATAATTTTTTCTCAAGCTTGCCATCTCAACTATCTCGGTTGTAGTGGTGTAGATGTTTTGTTTGGTGTACATTTCTGCTGATATTTTTGCCGGTAAGCTTAGAGTTTGTGTGGTTTGTCAGTGTACCGCTGACAATGACTTTCCTTTCCAGTTTGGTCCACCAGCCTCCTTTCTGTCATGTTGATGCGGGCTCTAGTGTTTGGCATGCGACGTGTGAGTTTCTTTGGAGGTCGGGACCTTGGATCAGTGGATCTTCGAGCGACGACGATTTCGACGGTTTCTTCACAAGGGCACTGGTCCGACGAGATCGTGGCCTTGACGACTTCCTGTCTGCGATCAACAACAACTGACTTGCTGTGATGATAGAGAGGCAGTAATAGTGGTACACTCGACCTGTTTGGGAGGAAGAAGACATCCGGTCTCAAAGAGACCTTGATATATTATTTTATTTTCCAGGGGTGTATGCACTACTAGTTTGATTAATAGTCATGATGCCTTTTTCCACAAGAAAACTTTTTTGCTAACGTGGTGTTATTTTGATGGTATTTGACCAATAATCAATCCAAGATGGCAGTGTGCAATTTTCTTACCAAGTACATTTGTCTGGCAAAAGACTGTACATGCATCTAACATATAAACCACGCTAGAGTACCCGCCATTCCAGGGGCACTCCTCGCGCGAGACGTTTTTCACCATAGGATGAATTCACCGCAGTACTTTTTTGGCTGCTGGCAGCTGGTCAACCATTGGCTTTTTCTCACATTAATGTAAGCTTATAGAGAGGATGACGAGTGGGGCTCGTTGGCTGTGGGGTCATGCGACCCATGTGAGTTTTCTCCAGTTTTTGGTATGCGAGGTGTGCAGCGCGTCCTCGCCAATCGTGGCCTGGGTAAAAGGAACCCTAGAGACCCCCGCGGCCGCCTCCCTCTTCTCGCGCTTCCTCCCCAAGCCCCACCTCGCCCCACGCCGCCCATCTCCGCCTCCTCTCTCACGTCCTCCCTGCCGCCATGGCCTAGCCCACCCTCGTCATCGACCTCCCCAAGCCCCCCTCTCTCTCTCTCTCGGGGGTGCTGCTGATCGCAATCTGGACGAAGAAAAGGAGACCCCGGAAGAAGTTAGAGCGTCCTGGTGGTGGCTAGATCGATGCGGCCGACGGCGAGTGCCGGTGAGCGACGGGGAGGCCCCTACCTCTCCGCATCTTCTCCCAGGTTCCCGATCTGGAGCGGGTGGGACGGACGCCGGCGAGGCCAGCCCCCCCCCCCCTCACACGCAGGTACTCCCCCTCTCCCCGTTGTGCCCTCTCTCTCTTCTCCGACCCCTCTTTCTTGTTACACACAGGCAGCACACCATATGAATCAAAAGTTAATCACGTGCTTCTTGCCCCTCTCTCTCTCTCCCTCTCTTCACATGTACTCTCGTGGATTTAGTCAGATTTGATTTATTCTTGTTTCCTTTCCAGATTTAATTTCATCCTTGTTTCCAAGATCTTCCTATTCATAATCTATTAAATAATGACTTGTACATACGTATTTTATCATGTCTACTAATAATCTCATCACATTGCAGTTCATACATCAGTTTATTTTATCCTGTTTCCTTCAAGTATGTATTTAGGCTGTTCATTTTCCCTTTTTCAGATGTATGCCATGTATGTGTAGCCATGGTTCTGAAACACCCCCATTCCTTCTCTTCCTATCAATTTTCATTGATTCAGTTATTTGACTAAATGATAATATATGCCCCAGGGTTAATTAGTACCTAAAATGCTACCTTTGGTTTGTGAAAAAGATCTAGAGTGGCTTCTGCAGCTCCTGTTATGTTTCATTGATTCAGTCATGTAGTAGGATAGTTCCACTGGATTTTACTAAATGGTTTTGTAGCTTTACTTAGTGAAAATGCCTCAATTGGTTTCCGCGACATTGCTTGTCTGTTGGCAGCTGGAGCATACTTGGTACATGAGCCTTGCCGTGAGTGGTGGTGCAACGGTGACCTTGACGAGCAGGGCAATGGCCAGACACGAGTAAGACACCAAAGATGACTGGAAGCACTCAAAAAAGTTTACCACGCTGGAGCTATGTCAGGTACCTACTGTTCTTTTGTGTTGTGTGTTTTCTATTTCCCGTCAGAAACTCATTCCATAATCAATTTGCAGGTTGTACGAGGGCAGTTAATGAATATACTTGCGACCCTTTTACTCTCAGGTAAATCACTAATTATTACATGATCTTTCATAGTTGAAGTACCTACCAAAGGTAGTTATTTTATCCTTCTAACACGAGCAATGAACATTTTTTGCCATTAATTATGGTCACATTATTGCTTCTTGGTTAAAAAAATTCAGTAGAGGGTTGTAGCTATTTGGAGTGCAGAATTATTAAGTACAGAGCAAGGATTCCAATTGGTCATACATGAAGTGATACTCTTGCAAGAGCTATGCAATTAAAGTTCATTTAATTACAGTTTCACCACACTATGAAAAGGGTACAACCTACCAATCTTGAGAGCATTAATGTAACAACTTTTTGTAGCTTAGAAATCCAATGGAAACTAATAAGGTAAATATGCTTCTTTCTTGCAGACTTGCAGTTCTGTTTTATTCATTACCCTACTGCAAGCTCTTGGTCGTATACTGTATATAAGTAAATTGTCTTTGCTTCTTGGTCCAAGGGACAAAATTGCTGAATGATTTTGGCATCTCCTGATTTTCCTTCTCCATGGTTTGCCATGTTCTTTGGTCTGAATTTAGTTTCTTTTTCTTTGTCTAAATTCTGTGCAAATTCATGGAACCCACACTGTTTGCAAGTTCGGTTTGCCTTTTTCCTTTAAAGATTTGTACTGCTCTATTTTTTTTTAATTGTTGAGGCAACAAAATACCCCTTATGTCATGTATGCTTCTTTGATAGCAGTTTATTAAGTGCTTATACCATAATATCTCTGATATAAGTACTCTAATTATAATAGTAGCAATCTAAATTTATTATTGGCTTGAAAATAAAATATTTGTGAGGATAGAAAGGAAATATCAGCTTCACTCTGCATTTCTTATAGATGTACCTAGGAGAAATGCAGAATTAAGAAGAGCTATTTTCAGAACACCACTATCTATATCTCTATATATATGCGGAACTCAAAACTCTTTTTGAAGATGGATGGATGAACTTGATCCCTGTCCATCTCTGCTTTTTGTCGGTACATGATTGTGCACCTCCTATGCCTACTTAATTGTGTGTTCATTTTGTTAATCAAGAAGCATATGATTTTATGGCTGGGTACGTTGAAAATATATAAAACCTTTCTTCTTTTGGATAATCTGTTTCCCTTTCGCTAATCTTTGTTACTTGCCTACACATCTATGCATACTATTCACTACTGCTACCAATCCCATGCTTGTTTGTTCAGATACTTGAATGGTGGAACATGGCTTTTGTTCGATGGCGATTTTCCATTCTTTGTATGTGTTGCATTCTTTTGTCCAAAAGTAGAGATGTACTTTCTTCAAGAAGAAAATGCTAAGTCTTTTACTAGCAAACATGTCGATCTTGCACATTTAGCTCTCTACGCACAGTCTCACTATCATCTTGTGTAGTTTATTTATAGGGGTTGAATACAGAATTTTAGCCCTCCTATTTTAGAGTATGAATCGGAATCTAAATCAGCAATTGTAAAAATGATCAGTAATTGTGCTTACTTTTCAGACTCTCCTCCTTTTCTCGCTGCTGAACCCCTGCCATCATCATGTCCACTCCGCGCCCGCCCCGTGCTCGACGTGCACATCCTGAGCCCCGCGCCCCCTTGGCTCTCTCCTCTCCCCCCTTGTCGCCAACCCTAAACATTTTCCCTCTCCACCCTACAGCCGCCTCCCCTAGCTCCTCGTCCCCTTCACTCAGTCCATCCCTCATCATCTCGGATCCAGCGGATCTGAGGCGTGCGGGTGCGGAGGCGAGTTTCTCCGGCGGCGGCGGCGGCGGTCACCTGCAGGCAAAGGGCGGTGGCCGCACTCGATTTGATCTGCAGGAAAGATAGAACATGAGGAGAGAGAAGGAAGGAAAGGTGGAACGCCACCATGGGCGAGGAGGGGCAACATGGTCTTCGTGGTGGGAATGGAGGAGCAGAGGAGGATGGAGGTGGGTGGTGGGAGCAGAGTAGCAGGAGTTCCAGGTCCAGGCGACGCTCGTGGAGTGGAGAAGCTCGTCGTCCAGCATCACCATCCCCAATCTAGGTTGCTCCCCACCCCCTCCTCCCCCCAGTTATTATATCCCAGTTCTCTGATTCTGTGATTTTGATTTCTCAATTTGTGTTTTTTCAGATCTGAGATAGAAAAGAAGAGAAATAATCTTGTGGAATTTCTTATCTGAGATAGAAAAGAAGAGAAAGATCTTGTGGAAGAGTTTGACGAAAAAGAAAGGGGTGAATCATCTCTCTCCCAATCATGTTTGTTTCTGCATTTTCATTTTTATGTTATATATGGTTTGCTCAATCCCTATTTGTTGCTCCCCTCCCCCCTCTTCCTCCCCCAGTTATTATATCCCAGTTCTCTGATTCTGTGATTTTGAGTTCTCAATTTGTGTTTTTTCAGATCTGAGATAGAAAAGAAGAGAAATAATCTTGTGGAATTTCATATCTGAGAAAAGAAGAGAAAGATTCTTGTGGAAGAGCAGCTTGACAAAAAAGAAAGGGGTGAATCATCTCTTTCTCCCATTCATGTTTGTTTCTGCATTTTCATTTTTATGTTATATATGGTTTGCTCAAATCCTATTTATATTCAACTTCTTCGAACCATCTATTTTTCTTGCACTAGAATATTGCAAAGGGAAAATTTATTTACAAAGCTTGTCATTTTGATCTTGTGTAGGCGGCACAACTGTACACCACCATGAACAGGTTGTTTCATCGCTACAACTCATATAGCAAGCTATGCCAGTATGGCAATATCTGATAGTACGGCTGCTCACGTTTCCAGGGGCAACACTCACATTTACCCTCCAAAATTCAACATTTTCATATTTTGAGGAGCTTCAGTACGTTTGCTCACCGATGAACTAGAAGTTGTTTTGTGTACTGCATGATTGAGGAAGTGCTATTGCAGATCAAAGGTGAGCCTATTCTATTTTCTTTCTTCAAGCTCAGGTGAAGGTTTATCTCCTCTTCACTAATGTTAAATCTTTATCACCGCATTGATTAGTTGGTAGAAGCATCTGCTGGGAATCAAGTGTTACATGGTTGTGGTTGACAAGGTATGCTAAGGCCATCTGCTTTATTGTGACTTAAGAGACTACAATACTCTAGGGTATCCTAAGGTTTTATTTCAATTATACGATGAGCATGGGTCCCATAACATACTCAAATAGTTAGAAAATCTGAAACACCTCTTAATTTGTTCGCTAGCAGTATGAATCAGAGTTGGGTACTTTTAGCTGTTGTGGGATGAGAATATACATATAATTGTTGGTGCTTTTGTGTTCATTTATACTAAGAAGACTAGGCCCGTCAGGGTATGATTTACCTGGGTTTTTTGGATTTTTTTACTGCCTCTAATGATTTACGCGTGTTACCAGGGACGCACAAGAACTACTTACGTGTGAACGTAATGATCTTCTCTGTTCTCTCTAGAGCGTTCGTGACCTCCACCTCTTTGACCGCCCACCGCTTTGACTGGGCTATCTCTGTCTCTCCCAAAAATTCTGGTTCAATTCCGTGTCGTGGCTCTACCGATCTATGTGCGTATAAAAAGCCCCCCGTGGCGTGGGTCTCTCCAGTCACGGCTGTGCCCAAACCGCTCCTCACCAATAGACCCATCTCTCCTGATACTGCCCTCTAGCCTCCACCCGAGATACCACGGCGCGCTACGTCGCCGCTCCGGCTGGCCGGCCGAGAGGTGCGTGCAGGCAACAACATGAATCAGGAGAGCTGCGTACCATCGCCTCCTCATGGATCTTCCTCGGTTCCGGCTCCCTGGCCTGAAGGCACAGATAAACAGCGGTGGCCTTTGTGTGGTCCGAGGGGGCAAACCTGCAGCTGGTGGCGAATAGCTCGCTGCCCTGCTGCTCTCCATCCTAATCGGCTCCCCTCATCCTTCCCCAGGTTCGCTCCGGCTGTCGGTCCCCTCCATCTACCCCATGGCTGATGTTAAAGAAATAAACACATGATGTGCTGAATAGCTGACATACAGAGGAAATGCTACAGCTTGACGATTGTTGCAGAACTACATCATTTTTAGGTATTTAGTGTTCCTTTTGTGATAGTTTTCTCTCCTATAAAAGTAAAATGAATCATTTTTAATTCTTTGAACAAGGTTGCCAAAAGTAGGGCGCTCAGCCGTTGAGGCATTATCACATTTTTAAGAAGCTTCGCAAAATCTACTCTTATACTAAAGAAATCTAATGTAGGTTTGTTGGCCTTATTGGGTACTGATATGCTGAACACATGATATTAAATATACAGTGAAGTGGGTATGTTTATACTATCTACACAGGATTGCCATTTTCTTGAACTGTTGTTGGGATTATCATGGATTGGGATGCATTATGATAATAAGATATTAGGTATTGATATATGATCTGTATGTCACACTTGACTTCATCATCCTTTGTTTTCAGATCTATTCTTTAGGCATACACTAATGTGGTAGCTTGGGTCATATTCTGTAGCTAATTTAGTCACCACAATACTCGGGTCCCCCCCTCCCGACTTTCAATATAAAGAACTTCCACTTGCCATTTCACATGATAAACACTACATTCTATTTATTTATGGCCCAAAACTTATTATTTGTGGATAGCCACAACTGAGGTCTTGAGTTTTTGAGTATCATAGAAGAACCACGTTCCTTTCGCAGCGATAGATCAACATTTGACCCTTTTTTAGCTATTATAGGAAGACTAAGATGCACAAAATCAACCTGTGTTAGGCCAATGGTCCTTTCCAAATGTGAAATCTTGCATGCGTTATTTATCAATTCCAAAAGGTGATGGTTGTGTTATTACGTTGGAAAAGAGGTACTTGTACAGTTTTGCTACTGATTTTGACCAAGGTTTTTTTGGCTCTCATCTCTATATGAATATGCTTTTTTCAGGTTAGTGGTTTAGGAGTTCCTGCCAACACTGGCTTTTGGAATTTATCCTCGCTTCATCAGTTGGGATTTCTGTACAAAACTAAGATAATTTATTTTGGTGCTTGCGATGAGTATTAGATAGAGGGGTGATGCACACATACTTCACCCAGTGTATCTGTTCATGTATGTTGTTAATTGACTAATTAGACAAAAAACCTCTATCTGTATGGTGTTTGTGATGATGCTATCAATTCACCAAACACTAAAATACCGGGTTGTGCTTTTCAAATCTAGCAAATTAATTCTCTATTGCTTCTTGTCCAAACAGAGGTATTAGATCTATTCTGTGCCATGAGTCTTACTGTCAAAAAATTATATAAGCCGCGCTAGATGATTATAGGTAGCTCATATCAAGAACTTTGTTTTAGCAGCACAATTCGGATAAATTTGCACTTTTTCACCAACGAACAAGGTGTTACATACCAGATCAAAGATTGAAGCCAGGCTGAACATTGCGATCCTACAGATCTGCCAAGTGGTTCCTCATGAAATAGATAGTAGTGCCGTGAAAGAACACTACCTAATGCCATCTTCTGAGAAAGCTGGACATGCAAAAATTGACAGTGTTGGACATTTCTCTTTGTAGCAACGAATAAATTCATTGTATTACTGTATAGCCATGGTGGCAATCTTTTTTGGATAACAAGAAACAATTTGCTTCTCATCAGAGATAATATTGCAGTCTATCAAAAAAAATGTTAGCTATTTAATTAAACAGAAAACTCTATCACTCATAGCAACAGATGATAAACTATCAGACTACCTGATAGAAAAGCAAAATTGCCACATTATTTAGAACATTTCTCTAATTTTGAGATGGCCAACTACTAAATTTTTTAGAAATTTGCCATGTGTTAGATAATATGGCGAACTTGTATAAGAAATCAGGGATACACATGGCAACCTTTAACCAATTTGTCCTATAAAAATTTGCCATGCATCGGTCAAGCTCCACATCGGACATGTATAAATGGAAACAAACAAAGTTTACTAGGATTCGCGATTGGGGATGAGTAAACACTGGAGCACATACACAATAAAAGGATTGCTAAAAAAAATTGCAATCTGCGGGACACTGAATGGCAGATGAAAATAAAAGGAAGCAACATAAGATGGGACGAGGAGGCAAACCTTGTAGTGTAGGGGCATCTGGCTGTTCCCAAGGCCCTTGCGCTTGGTGTGGTCGCCGTGATGGCGCCCGTGACGCTCCGGCCCAGCGCGCACACGAACGAGTCGCTACCGCCGCCTGAGGATATGGTGGTTGTTCCCAGCGAGGAGCAGCAGCAGCTCCCGCCAAGGCGCCAGCTAACCAACCGGATGTGCTCGCTCGGCCCGAAATTTCCAATTACAGAGCCCAGGATAGCGACTTGGCTCGTCGTGCACCCCGGCCTCGCTCGCCCCGGAGCGTGGTCACCGATTCGTCACCTCGCCAGTACAAGGACCCAGAGGGCGACCACATGCTCCTCTGTGAGTTCAAGAACAAGGCGGCTCTGATATTCTTCGACGAGGACCTCCTTGCACAGGTGCGCGCTGTCGGCCGCTGATGCCGAGCAGCCTACACGCGCCTAGCCCTGCCGCGGCACGTCGAATCGAGACCAGCCATGGCTGCCACTGGTCCTCCGCGGCCGCCGTTGTCGCTTTGAGTGGAAGGTGGACGAGCTGCGCGTAGCTTGAGCAGGTCGGGCTTTGGGGGATGCGTGCTGCCGTCGGACGCCGGAAGCAGCTGTCCCACGCCGCAAGACCCACCATGGCCGCCGCGAGCAGATCGGTGTCGCTGCCACATCTCCTCTGACTCTCAGTCACTGGAATGGATAAGAGACGGGTAGGGGTTGGGCGAGTGGGTGAGGGGAGCTGCATAGAAAACGGTTGTCCGTGTGGTTTGTTGTAACTTGTAAAGTCGCGAACGTTTTCACACTTTCACGGGCTAATGTGTCAACAAGCAAGCATCAAACTTTGTGAGTGATCAGACGACCGTAGACTACCTATGCATGTACGGAGTACCAACTTTTTTTAGTGCTCCAACTAGATATACATTTTTCTTGTATAAACTACTTCCTCCATTTTCAAATATTTGTCTTTCTAGACATTTTAACAAGTGACTACATACAAAGCAAAATGAGTGAATCTACACTCTAAAATATTTCTACGTATATTCGTATGTTGCCACCCATTTGAAATCGAACATATAAACCTGCCTACACTACCCGCCATTCCAGAGCAACCGTGTGCGCTGAGCTTGTTGGACCGAACGATTCTTTTCCTTTAGCGAGGTTTTTGGCTGCTGGCAGCCGGTAAACCATTGGTTGTTCTCCACGTTCATGGCTGTATGTAGACATATTGGCCGCTACATCCCCTCAGCCCATGGCTTCCAGCGCATCCCCTCCCTGCTCCCACCTCTCCTCCTCTCCTCGCTTCCTCCCAGATTCATCTTTGATGGTGGCGGCGGCACTCGATTCGATCTGCAGGAAGGAAAAGGAGGTGCGATGGTGGATGAGAGAGGGTCATCGGCCGACGTTGATCTGCGTCGACGGCGCGACCTAGAGGTTTGTGGTGGGTCGATCCGCTGGATCGGGGCTGTCATCCCCGTGGATGAGGATGCACATGGTGCTACGTGGCGGGTGTGTTCGATGACGTGGAGGCGCTATGGTGTGGCGTACAACGTCAAGGGGGAGGTGTGCAGAGGAGTTCCGCGGCGGTGACACCATGGATACGGCGTCAATGGAGAGGTGTGCAGGGGGGTTCTGCGGCGCCGCCGCCATGGATCCGCATCCTGGTCGTGACCTTTGCCCCCACGCATGCTGGCCGGCCCACATCGCCCCTGGATGGCATGGAGGCCGTCCATGACACCGCCGATGTACCGCTCTTGGATGCCGAGGCCGGCACTGCTCCAAAGACATCGACGACGCCACCGAGGCGCAGCAGATCATATCAAGGCTGATGTAATGTGCTTCCAAGATCAATATTTTGTCTTGCTTTCCTTGAATGTAATACCACTGTCTTCATACTGTTTTTAAGAATCTTTTACGTGGGGTTTTATACATTTTCCTATTGCTTTTTATGGAGATGTTGTTTGGAATTTAGGCTTTTATTGGGTTGTGAGTTGATATGAAGTCCTATGACATGTTTCAAAGAATTAGTTCTACATACAGTATAGTGAAAGTCCATGTGTAATGTAGAGTCTGAGCATGAACTGATGTTTGCAGTAGGGAAGTTTGTTGGCCGCATCTCATGGTTCTTTTCAAGGTGCCTTTCGTTTCAAGGTCACCACAAAGCAACGCCTGGTTTTCATCGTGCATTGCCTTTAGATGAACCATCGACAGCAACTAAGGTCGTATCTAAATATCATCTAGCATTCTAAGGACTACTAATCAAGCTCTGTAATAGGATGAAACCTTCCTCTGTTTTTCGGCCATGCTATCTCTGCTGCTTTTGAACAGCTACCACCTATACTTTACTTATATAACCTTTGCTGTTGTTCCTCATGAAATTATTAATATGCATAATGCCACCCTTATCTATAATTATCTGTTTTTACTACTTTCTGTGTTCCAAACATCGAGTACTCACCGGCAACAACAAATATGCTAAGCAAGGAAGAGGCATGCCCTAACTGGCAGCGTCCACCTTCCAACCAAGGGATATAGCACTATCATTTAGCATAGACTGTTCCAGGAGAAACAGTAATCATGAACAGAGACAGTAACCAGCAGTAAGTACTCATTATTTCGATCTATGACTGAGTTTTCCTATCACCACTCTTGCAATACTTGGCTTGTTGCCGGCCTTTGCGCCATTTGGCGCAACGGGTCATCTAGTTTTACTAAATGTGGAACACAGGGGACCGCCTCACCGGTGTGTGCAAAGACGAATAGAGGAAGTAGGGTAGAGGAAAACCATTGATGATGATGGTGTGTTTGTGTCATACGAGTAGGGGGGAGAGAGAGAGAGATGAATGTGTTTGGGTGGAGACGATGAAAGGACGACACCGTGCAAATGTATAACGGAAATACAACAAAAACTAGTATGTATTTGCACAAAACTAGACCATGATTGACCGCTGTCATGGACAAAATTCATGGTATCGAAATTTAAAGATCAAGTAGTCAATCGAATTATACTTTATAAAAAACATGAAAACCACACTATGGTAACAATGGAAGAAGAATGATACACTTATCTTTTTTTTAGAGTAAGATACACTTAGAAAATCTTTCTTTCACAATAGTAGGATACATCCGTCTAGAAAAATGTTTCTCCTTCCATCTATATTACTTGTCGCTCAAATGGATGTATATAGACGTATTTTAATGCAAGATACATCCGTTTGACGGACTAGTAATATAGATCATAGGGAGTAACAATTTTGAAATCCTGAATATTTTCTTAAAGTGCTAACATTTTAGGAAAATTCTGAACATTTCTTTAAAACATAAACATTTTCTGAAAGTTCAAAATATTTTTTAAAAAAGCAAAGATAATTCATAAAAATGTAAAAAATTGAAAACATAAACAGTTTTTGAAATCCCATTTTTTCGTAAAATTGAACAAATATTCATTTTTCTAGAAAATAAAAAAAAATACGAATAAGTTTTGGAAAGTCAACATTTTTGGGAGATGTGAACAAACTTCGGAATCGTGAACATTTTTTAAAACTCTAAAAAAACTTTAGAAACATGAATATTTATTTTTCCTATATATATATATATATATACATATATATACACATATATATATATATATATATATATATATACTAGCAAAAGGACCCGTGCGTTACAACGGGAGAAAAGAAATCCTTATCATCAAAAAAATATTTGCAAAAGAAAATTCGCCGCACATTCTTCTCCGTGGAGCAATAGTTCTTCTCAAATATGCCCATGTGTTGTAACGGGAGAAAACACAATAAAACGACCCAAAACCCCGCCCATTTGCTCCACCCACACACACATGTCTACGTCCTCTATTTCTAC
This sequence comes from Triticum aestivum, assembly GCF_018294505.1. Lineage (NCBI taxonomy): Eukaryota > Viridiplantae > Streptophyta > Magnoliopsida > Poales > Poaceae > Triticum > Triticum aestivum. The sequence continues at coordinate 559,176,165 of NC_057798.1, forward strand.
ATCCTCCATTTGAACACAACACCCCACTCGTGTTACGGCTTATTCTCTCTCTATGTTAACATATTAGAAACTAAAATAATGTACCTAAAAATCAAGTGTCCACAATATTATCATAAAATGCAAATGTTGAAAGGCTACGCTACACAATATAGTATAAAGCGGAATTAACATCAGGGCTAGATTTGCCAATACAACAAGGAAATGTTGTGCTAATAAGTTTGCCAGGAATATGTTAGAAAAGCGACAAAAGCGCTAGCACATCACTCACAAAATAGGTAGATACAACATATTGTGCAAATTAGCTAAAGAATCACCCTCATACAAAAATATAGCGGTCAGAAGTCACGCGCGAAAAAAAAGACAAAATGATATTTTGACTAAATGTTCTACTTAGTATATTCACACCATTATTTAATTCTGTTTTTGTTAGCCCCCGTCATGCATGTCGCAATATCAGGGATTTTTTTTGCCTATTTAATGGATCTTTCCTTTTCCCCCATCAACCGTTCATGCAAGTCTCTCTCTTTAATTCCGTTTCACCACGCATGCCAGACCCATTTACTGGGTCTTTCCTTTTTCTCATTGCCCACCATAATCTCCCACAAACATGCAAGTCCCTCTTTAATTCCTTTTTTGTTAGCGATAAACTACTAAAAAATTAGTCACTTGGAAGACAGTTGAGAAGTCAACTGACACTAAGAAATGAACGCTGCAAAGGGTACATATTTTTTACTACAAACCACAACATGATGCGGATCATCACTACCAAAAGAAAATGGACATTGCCATGGATAGAGGTAGGATAACCAATTTCTTTGAAAGAAGGGAGGTAGGATAACCAGTTGCATAACTTCTAGGCTTAGCATGCTGGAGCCCTGGAAATACAGGTCAAAACAAAGCGACACAACCCACTCGATGAGATTGCTATTGATGCCTTCCTCATAAGATTAGCCTTGTCCAGTGGTTGTGGTCGTGATCACTTTAGTACTAAATGGAAAACCAAAGTAAAAAAACAGAAAATTCCCTCCGGTCCGTTGGGTCAATTGACCGAATAGTTAGCATGCAAATGGCTGACGAAGCTCGGGAAAGCTATGATCATCCTAGATGGAAACTGCAACGACGCGGGGGTGGCCCCAGGTGTCGTGCGTGGTACAACATCGGCCGGAGCTCGCGGAAAGGCCGGAAGTCGGAGAGGAGGTCTGGCAGTGCGAAAACTCAGAGAAGGACAAGCTGTGTTGTGTGTCGGGATAGTGATATGGGGTGGAGATCCCAATTCAGAAACGGACCATTTTTTAGTCACTTCAACCTGGACTGCGAGTTGATTGTCCGAAAACAAAGACAAAGTATCCCACACCGTACTACTAAAAGTGTATAACAATGGTTGATTCGACATTGTGGTCCATTTTGTGTAATAAAAAACAATTACATTAAATTAAACCTCCCTTTTTTCAAACAATAATTTAGATGTTGCGACAAGAGCCCAAACATTAGCACATGCGACAGGAGCACACAGCAAAATGCAACAGTAGTACAGGATGGGCTTGTTCCTACTTCCTAAATCTACATACTTTCTCGAACAGCCGCTCTATGTCTAACTTGCATAAACATAATCTACTAAAAGTATAGCAAACTATTATAACCACCAATAGCAATTTAAATCAATTCCCCAAGTCAATAATACAAAATACATGGTATTAATGTTATTGTGTTTCGCTAGCAACACATTACTAAAGCTTGGAAAGGATCATGCTCACATGTTGAAGCGGTTCTGCACATGACATCGTACGGACATATAAAACAAAGACAAAAGGGGCCAGGAGACAAATCAATTGAAAGAGAAAGGAATATTTCCTCTGGACCATACATGATCTGATGCGCACGTACATGATGAGTTGATGGACTGCACGAGATGCTTCTTCTTGTGAGTGCTTCTCTAGCTCAGCCATCGGATTAAGGAGGTTGACGTCCTTCTGCAACAGCTGCTCGGATTCCCAACAAGACAAATATGTTAAATCCATGGCAAACAGCAGGGAAGCAGGAGCATCATGCCGCAGGATAGTGTCCACCACACTTATGTATGTGCTGTTCGGCACCATTATTTTTTTGGCACTATAATCGAAGAGAGGGGAAACCAATATTAGTGTTTGCACAATAGTGCTTCTCTGCTAAATACTTAAGAGATTAATTGTACAGCCTCATTTATATCCTCTGGTTTCTCCAGGTAAGCACAGCCTTTGAGGGGAAACTACCGAAGAAGAGAAACTTGCCATGAGAGATGACATCCCAATAGACATTGTTGAACTGCTTTTCAAAAGTCAGGATGAGAGACCATGGATAACTAAGGCTTCTGCTGAAGATTGACACTACTTTTCAGCAGAAGCATTTGAAATCATGCTACTTTTCAACAGAAGCCTTTGGAATCAAATAGTTGTAGAATTTTGTAGCAAGCTAGCAGACAAATAAAGATGGAGGGAGAGGGAGGAGAGATGCTGTCCGGAAGGCTTGCCTGGAGCTGGATGTGGTCACAGAGCGACGACGAGCCATGGAGGGGGCACGCTGGAGGGAGCAGCTTGGGTTCTCGGCATCTTCCATGCTTGCTCTCCCTCATCCTTCCTCATTCTCTTCCAGGAGCACGGCGGAGCAACCATGGCGCTGCCCCGGAGAACCACGACGCCTTGTGCCGCCGACGCTCGCCTGGATCCGGACGCCACCGTCGTTCTGTGCGTCCAGCCCATCCGCCGCCGCCCTGTGTAGGCCTCACTCGATCGGATCCGATCGGGTCGAGCCGGAGAGCCGCCTGCCGCCCCACACGCTCGTTGACCCGCCTCGATCCAGAGATAGGGGTAGGCGTGCCGGCGGGGTCGGCGGTGGCGGCGCGCGGCGGCGGCCGGCTGCGCGCGCTGAGGTGGGGCGGGGCATGCCGGGAGGTGGCGGCGGGCTGGAGGTGGGATCGGGAGGCACGGTTATGCGGCGTTGACCGCCTGAACACCCCACGCATGGGCCGCCACAGCTGCATCCAGCCCAGACGCAGAACATGCATGCTAGATGGGCTGAAGCCCAGGCGCGGAAGACGCATGATTGAATTGCGAGACAGAAATTTAGTACCACCTCGTTTATATTGCGATTTTGTCCATATAAATCGTAAAAGCGTATTATGACATGAGAAGAAAGCGTATTGTGACGGTGAACCCGGAGACCCAATGCGTGCTTTATTATTAGGTAAAGATATACATATCTCTCCCTAATAATAAATAATAAAGCACGGATTGACTTTATCGGATTCACTGTCACAATGCGCTTTCTTCTCATGTCATAATACGCTATTACGATTTGTATAGACAAAATTATAATATAAACAAGGTGGTACTAATTTAAGGTCCGCACGTCCATGTGCAAGTTTTGGATCGTGGCTCGTGCGTGGCTTCACAGGCCTTAACCCATCCATCGTTCGCGGCCTGTGCTATGGCCCAACTTAGCAGGCTAGAGGAGGCAAAAACATTAGCTGTAGAAGGACTCGAACTCACGACCATCAAACAAATCTGTATTTCAGAGACCACCTGAGCTAGGCTATGCTTTTTGGCTGATACAGGAATAGTTCTCTTAATAATCCCACCTAGCTCTTTTACATTCGATTGCACCAGCTTATATATGCATGTGAAACTTCATGTACCCAGGAGCTGGCTGTTGGATGGATATTTGGGTGAATCGGCTTAGGCTGTTGCCCACCTCATTGAAGAGAGACAAGGGATTAATGTCAAAATTAAACATGGACGAGATTGAGGGCATGCCCATGTAATTTAAACTGCCCTCTCCGAGGCCGTGGTTGGTGCTCCAGGCCACGGCGACCCCACCGCCGTGAACTATAATTTGGCGACAAGGACACGATCATTTTCTTTAGAACGAAAACGCACGATGCGTCCGGCTTTAAATTAATAAAGCCCACCGACATGCAGCATCCACAGGAGTAACAAGGACACGATCATGAAAACAAGAGGAAGGGAGGGCGAGCGAGGTCGGGGCCAGGAGACTAACAGTTAGACGAAGCGCATGGCTGTAGTTTTTGATCCATGACAAGCAGGAGGGGATCCTCTAACATGCGCATGATGATGTTACTCCTCCAGAACGGGGGAGGAGCTGGTATCTAACTTGAATGCTGCTGTTTTAACTTTCCCCTGTTTCTTTTCCTGTTTTTGTTTGTTTCAAATTTGTATCTGAATCCTCACAAAAAAAAATATTAGAACATTTTGAAGGTTAATAAGGATTTTAAATATTCTGCTTTTCTTGTGGAATCAAAAAATTACTCAAAGTCCAAATAAAATAACTTCATTAGCTTTTAGTTTAGATTTTTATTCCTACAAACATAAACTCCAATTAGGTTAAAATTTAGGTTTGAACAACAAATAGTATGTGATCTTGAATTTCAACATTTGTCGTATATTTAAGGTTCTCATAGATATGTACTTTTTTGATCTGTTTTTACTCAATATAAATATCCAGTTCAATGCTCAAAATCAAATAACAAGATGACTGCTGAAAACATTTCATTCATGTTTCTACATATTTTGATAAAGACTAAATTTCACATAAATTGTGGATGTGTTTTGATAAATAGTTCTCGCTAAATCTTAGTACGGGCCAGTTTTTCTCCACTATTGCAACACAAGGGCTCAAAAGTTTCCATAAAAAAATGTTGTCAATTAGATCAATTAACTCGAAATCGTAACCACGTGCTAAGCTCCATGTCATTATTCTCAAATAATGCATCTTTTATTTTGTCATCAGCGACTGTTTCCAGTGACATAGTTCCTCAATCTGCCCAACAATGGTTCATAGGAACTGGTATTTTCTTCCGTTGCAACGCACGGGCATTTGTGCTAGTACTATTAAAGCAATGTGATATTCTTGGTTTCGTCCCGCATTTGATCCTACGTTACGTGAAATACATGAGTTGGTAGTAATTTGTAGAGCAAAGTTTCATATTAGCTATTAAAAAAAGGTTTGTATCAGCTGAGTTGGGCCTCCGTTCCTCCACTTGGGCCTTCACACGTGCGATCAGGCCCCTCAGGTTGTTTCAGTTTTGTTTCTAAAAAAGAAAGGTAGTTTCATTTTTTTTTAAGAATCCTACCTTCTCTCGCAAGGGATCGAGCAGGCGATCGAGGTCCTCCTGTTTCCTATGCCCTCCCGTAAGTGCCGAATCCTTTTCGGCGCCCGTTACGCCCGATACAGGCATCGGCGCAAACGGGCGCACACCCCCGCAGCACCCCCGCGCCGCCCTGGGCCGGCCCGTTCCTTCACTTGGGCCTTCACACGTGCGATCAGGCCCCTCAGGTTGTTTCAGTTTTGTTTCTGAAAAAGAAAGGTAGTTTCAGTTTTTTTTAAGAATCCTACCTTCTCCCGCAAGGGATCGAGGTCCTCCTGTTTCCTATGCCCTCCCGTAAGTGCCGAATGCTATTCGGCGCCCGTTGCGCCCGATACAGGCATCGGCGCAAACGGGTGCACACCCCCGCAGCACCCCCGCGCCGCCCTGGACCGGCCCGTTTTGTTTTTCTTTCCTATTGAACCACATCAAAAATTAACGTGCGTTAGCGAGGGATCGAACACTCGATCGCTTGATTGAAAGTGGAGCGCACTTACCACCAGGATAACAACGCGCCTATGCCCAGAAATTTCTTTCTTTCGTTTTCAATCTTACCTAGGTCATTCGCTGGTCAGCTTCTGGGCGTTTTTTTTCTTGTTCCTTTTTCATGTTTCTTTTCTCATTTCCTTTTCTTTTTTTCTTTTCCTTAAATGCGCCAACTTTTTTTATCAAATTTGTGCACTTTTTTTCAATTTCGATGAACTTTTACCAAATTCAATGAACTTTTATCAAAATCGATCTACTTATTTTCAAATTTGATGAACTTTTTTCAAATTCAATAAACTTTTTATCAAATTTGTGAACTTTTTTCAATTTTTATAAACTTTTATCAAAATCAATGAACTTATTTTCAAATTTGATGAAATTTTTTCAAATTCAATGAACTATTTTTCAAAATCAATGAACATTTTTCAAATCCGATGATTTTTTTCCAAATTCGATGAACATTTTTTCCCAAATTCCATGAACTTTTTTTCAAATCGATGAACCCTTTTTTAATATCGATGAACACCAATGAACTTTTTTTCAAAATCGATGAAACTTTTTAAATTTTTGTGAACTTAAAAAAAATGGTGAACTAGTTTTCAAGATCGATGAACTTATTTTGCAGAATCAATGAACTTTTCAACTAATTTTCAGATTTTACGTTAATGTTTTCACTGAATAACAGTTAAGTAGCACTTTTTCGTAGCTATAGAACAACAGAACTTGTTTGGTCTACTGGTTCTCGCGTCAGACAAAAAGGAGTGTGATCCTGAGATCGTAACCCAGCTTTCACAATTTTTTTCACGTTCAGTTTTTCGCGTCGTGATTTTCGGTCGAAGTTCACCTGGGCCGGCCCAGTAACGCATGCGCTTCCAGAGCCAGAACGCGAAACCGGCGCTGAGGGCGCCGGTTAGGAGCTCCCCCCGTAAGTTTTTTCAGTTTATTTTTCTAAACAAAAAATTAGTCGTCCGGATGGACCTTATTGGCCAACAGACACGTCTCAATGGAATAAAAAATCTTCTCAGCTAGCGTGCGCCTTTATATGATGCATATTCTTTGTCAATAGTCCCACCTTGCTCAGTTACACTGATTACCATCACTTTATATACTTTCTCATACGATTGCCATCAGTCACCTTGGGAAATAAATAGTGAGCTTATAAAACGGTATTAGCATAACAGATTGTGAATTACAATAGAGTTTACTGATTCGTAAAATGTTTGCTGATTTCAAAAAAAAGTTTGTCTATTCTAGAATTGTTCGCCGATTCAAAAATATTCCCAAATTCATAAAAATGTTCATGAACGATCGAAGGTATGTAGTTAAACAGTAATGCTTCTGAATGTTTGTGACTATATACCGGCAAGAATTTTGAAGAATTAACTGCCGGGGTGGATTGAAATATTATAGTATGTTTTTAAAAATACTTTGCTTGAAATTTAGAATAATTCTTTGAATTACCAAGTTTTTTGACAACCATGATATTATTTCGAAAATGTGCACATTGCTTCGATTTGTGAATAAATTTAGAAAAAAGAAACAGTTTCATGCATTTGTGAACAAATTTCGCAATTTTTTTCACGTTCAGTTTTTCGCGTCGTGGTTTTCGGTCGAAGTTCACCTGGACCGGCCCAGCAACGCGTGCGCTTCCAGAGCCAGAACGCGAAACCGGCGCTGAAGGCGCCGGTTAGGAGCTCCCCCCGTAAGTTTTTTCAGTTTATTTTTGTAAACAAGAAATTAGTCGTCCGGATGAACCTTATGGGCCAACAGACACGTCTCAGCTTTCAATGAAATCAAAAATCTTCTCAGCTAGCGTGCGCCTTTATATGATGCATATTCTTTGTCAATAGTCCCACCTTGCTCAGTTACACTGATTACCATCACTTTATATACTTTCTCATACGATTGCCATCAGTCACCTTGGGAAATAAATAGTGAGCTTATAAAACGGTATTAGCATAACAGATTGTGAATTACAATAGAGTTTACTGATTCGTAAAATGTTTGCTGATTTCAAAAAAAAGTTTGTCTATTCTAGAATTGTTCGCCGATTCAAAAATATTCCCAAATTCATAAAAATGTTCATGAATGATCGAAGGTATGTAGTTAAACAGTAATGCTTCTGAATGTTTGTGACTATATACCGGCATGAATTTTGAAGAATTAACTGCCGGGGTGGATTGAAATATTATAGTATGTTTTTAAAAATACTTTGCTTGAAATTTAGAATAATTCTTTGAATTACCAAGTTTTTTGACAACCATGATATTATTTCGAAAATGTGCACATTGCTTCGATTTGTGAATAAATTTAGAAAAAAGAAACAGTTTCATGCATTTGTGAACAAATTTTTAAAGTCATGCGATGACATGCGAACAAAATGTGGTCATCATCATTGGACATTATGGTTTTTTTTCTCCCGTTACAACGCACGTGCCCTTTTGCTAGTATATGTTAAAAGAAGCAATAAAGTAAAGAAAAAATAAAACAGTAAAAAAAGAAAAAAATAATAATAAAATGGAATGTTCATAAAACTCCTTTTTCTGAGTTGTTCAAAAAATTCCTAGAAAGTTCCCCAAACCTGTAAAAAACGGCTGGGAACTTTATAACCGGAAACCTGCTTAACGCTGTAAATGGACCGCCCACTCGGTCGCTCGCTCGCTCATAGATATATTTAGAACATTTCATCATATAAGCAAATGTAAAGAAAATAAAGCAACAAGCGAAAGCAATTTTTTTAAGCAAATGTAAAGAAAAAAGTTTATGCAATGTAAAAGATTGTTCATGTAGGTTAAAAATATTTACTGTAATTAAAAAAGGTGTGTGTCACTTTAAATAACTATTCACTTGTTTACGAAAATTTCTGAGAAATTTAGAAATATTTGTACAGCGTGAAAAAAGGTGTGTGTAGTTTGGAAGAATGTTTATTGCCATGAAAAATTATTCAATGTGTATTTGAAAAATGTTGACCATGTATTTTTTATTTCTTTTTTAAAACCACATATTAAAAGAAAAATGTGCATCGTGTATTTGAAAAATAATTAAGCGTGTATCAAAAAAGTTTCACATATAAACACATATTGTATATGGTGTACTAAAAAAGGAGATATGTGTTTAAAAGCGCATGAAAACTGACAATAGAAACAATAAAGGAAACCAAAGAAAAAATGCAGTGAAATCCGAGAAATAACAAAGAAATCCAGTGAAAACATACAAAAAGAAAGAAAAGAGTAAAAACAGTGCAAACCAAAAAAGAAACAAAGAAACCCGGTGAAAAAGCAAAGAAAATAGAAAAAACCGGATAAAATGGGCGAGCAAACAAAGAAAAATAGAAAGAAAGCAAAAAAGAAACAGAAAAACCGTGCCAAAACCAGACTGAACAAAAGTACAAGTGTCCCCATCAAAACCCAACGAATGCAAAAAGACGTTACAGACACAGGTGCACATATATACGCGTATACACTCATCTCTATAAACACGCGCGCACACACACCTATGAGCACCTTCGAGAGACCGTTGAAAATCCTGAAATAAATCCAGAGTAAATGCGAGCAATAGGACTCTTAGAAAAAGGTAGTACGAGGCAGTATAAGTTCTTTGTAGGGTACGAGTCAGGATAATCAACGTGATGAGGGTGAGACGAGACAGTCACCACCATGGCATCCTCTCCTCCTAAATCAAGCTTCTTGCATGCAAGCTTGGACGAAGTCTGAGCGGCGCAGAGGCCGCCCGGCCCCTATGTTCGCTCCGGAGCCCTCGTTCCGTGCCCCGTAGCCATCGCTCCGGCGCTTCTTCCATAGCTATTTTACCTATCGCCCCCTCGGAGAGGAAGCGATTGGAAATAAGGAGAGGCTAGGCGCGCGCGCAGTGCTACGTACGTGCCAGGCCGGCGTCGCCGTCGTCGTCGTACGTCACCGACAACATGTCTTTCACCGGCACGCAGGACAAGTGCTCGGCGTGCGAAAAGACGGTCCATTTCATCGACCTCCTCACGGCGGACGGCGTCATCTACCACAAGACCTGCTTCAAATGCAGCCACTGCAAAGGGATCCTCTCGGTACGTACGTTCCTTGATTACATCTTCTGATACAATCAATCCTCCATGCATTGATGCATCGTGCATATGTGCATGCACTTCCTTGAACGACTTAGATCGAGCATGTATAACAGCCTTGTAAATTGTATGCGTTGGTGCATGGCCTCTAGATGTGCAGCTATTCTTCCATGGACGGCGTCCTCTACTGCAAGACGCACTTCGAGCAGCTCTTCAAGGAGACAGGGAGCTTCTCAAAGAAGTTCACACCAGGTAATGAACAATTCACAACGTACATATTATGGTTAACGTAATTAAGGTATATATATCCTGAGAGCTGTGTTGTGTGGCGCAGGTAACAGATCTGGCGACAAGAATGAACTGGTACGTACAACCCAGCCCCACAAACCTAGCCTTCATGCATGAGCCAAGCTTATCTTTTTTAGCGCTCCTTTTCTTTCGTAATGCAAGCTGTGCTAACTGGATAAATGTCTTTGCAATGCAAATCGGAATGCCCCGTACTACAGTCAAGGGCCCCAAGCAAGCTTTCAGCTGCCTTCTCCGGTACTCAGGATAAGTGTGCAGCCTGCACGAAAACAGTGTATCCACTCGAAAAGGTACAGAAAAATTAAATATGAGATGGTTTGATAAACATTAATCCCATTCTTCTGTTAAGATATCAAATCAATCACACTGCTCAACTTCATGACTGATCGTGCTATTCAGATGACTCTGGAGGGCGACGCATACCACAAGAGCTGCTTCAAGTGTTCCCACGGGGGCTGCATCCTAACCACCTCCTCCTACGCCGCCCTCAACGGTGTCTTGTACTGCAAGATCCATTTCCAGCAACTGTTCATGGAGAAAGGAAGCTACAGCCACATGAAGAAGAAGAGCCCCTCGCAGGAGGTGTTGCCCGATTTGGTGGCGGCAGCCGAAGAGCAACCGGCGGCAGAGGCGGCAGAGGCGGCACCGCCGCAAGATGAAGAATAGAGAGGAAAATTAGGAAAACACGAAACTTATATACACAGCACAGCCTGGAATTCATGCTTGTTATTTTTACACATTGGTTCTTTATGCCCCAACCCGGTCCCCCTTATTTATTCGGTTCCTCTGAGCTTGGTTTGTCAAGCTGTAAGTAATGTACTAATACCTTCCTTTCATATGAGACTCGTGACAACTGTGGCAATCAACTAGTAAGCCTCATGGTGAAAATTGTATTAATTTTTCTAAGCAAAATTAGCTACTCCCAATTTTGGTAAATAATGCCTGGTCTCTGATGGTTGTCTTGGTTAGTCAGAACTCAGAATGACAACAATGGTTAGCCAATATAGCATGTGTTTGTGTTTGTTAATTTCAACAGGACCCTTACTGACATATACTAATAGTTGATGAACCATATCAATCACCGTCGAACACTTGGGGCTGTCAGATGGCCACTTCAGTGGTCTCTTACTCTTTTTTTGGCGAAAGCAGTGGGCTGTTCCTTGCGTCGATGACCTCGTTGATGCTGGCGGACAAGCCCTGATCCGCTCCATATATACATGGGCTTGTCAGCGATGTCCACATCAGAGTGTGTATCTGCACAACCGTCAAGGCGTGATGATCTAGCTTACAATAGCGACTTCTGCATTCAAAATGGGGGTGGTAGTACATGGTGATGTAAGTTTGGTGGTGATCTCTAAGTACATGGTCTCAAGTTCTGGTGTGAAAACTCTAGGTGAACTGATTGAACCTGAGAATGGTAGTGTTTTACAGCATTCCTTTGTTGGAGGTAGTGTCTGGAGTTTGCTAGTGTCCTCTTTAGGGTGAAAACCCAATATCTAGCCTTTGTGGGTAGATCTGACGACAGTAGCGCCGCAAATAGTTCTCTTCTGGAAGACACATTGTTGAAGCACTTTCTCACAGTCCGAATGTGAAAATGCCACATTTACAGAAAGATTCATAAGGATTTGCTTTATAAATTTATGTTATCAGTGGTTTGCTTCGACGAAGCTTTTGGAGGTCAAGTTTTTTCCCCTTTCCTTGTGTGTTGGTTGTGTGCATGATAATTATGCAGAGATAGGATGTGTGCTCATTCTAATTGATGGAATATTTAAGTCAATAGAAACATCCTTCATAAAAAAATTGGAACCTCATTGAAACTTTAGGGAAACATCGTTGAAACACAATTAAACCTCGTTCAAACTTGATGTTGTGGAGGTAGCATTACCGCAAGAGGGTAGAATAGAGAACAAATTCAGGGAAACACGAAATTTAACATACACCGCACATCCTATAATCAATGTTTGTTATTGTTTACACATCGCCCCCCCCCCCCCCTATTTTTTGGTTCCTCTACGAGCTTGGTTTGTCAACTTGTAGGTAATGTACTAATACCTACCTTTCATATGAGACTCGTGACAACCGTGGCAACCAAGTAGTGCCTCAAGGCGAAAAATATATTAATCTAAGCAAAAATAGCTACTCGCATTTTGGTAAACCATGCCTAGTCTCCGATGGTTGTCTTAGTTAGTCATAAGTCAAAAGGACAACCATGGTTGGCCAGTATGGCCTATGTCTGTGTTTGTTAACTTCAACAAAACCCTTACTGACATATACTAATCATGGATGAACCATATCAATCACCATCAAACACTTGGTGCTGTCAAATGGCCCCTTAAGTGGGCTCTTCCTAACGTCAATGACCTCGTTGATGCTGGCAGACAAGCCATGATCTACTCCCTATATACTTTGGCTTGTTGGTGATGTCTGAGGGAGTCCTGGATTAGGGGGTCCTCGGACAGCCGGACTATGTACATGTGCCACTGTTGGACTATGAAGATACAAGATTGAAGACTTCGTCCCGTGTCCGGGTGGGACTCTCCTTTGTGTGGAAGGCAAGCTTGGCTATTCGGATATGTAGATTTCCTTCTCTGTAAACCGACTCTGTGTAACACTAGCCCCCTTCGGTGTCTATATAAACCGGAGGGTTTAGTCCGTAGGATAGGAACAATCATAATCATAGGCTAGCTTCTAGGATTTAGCCTCTACGATCTCGTGGTAGATCAACTCTTGTAATACTCATATCTTCAAGATCAATCAAGCAGGAAGTAGGGTATTACCTCCATCGAGAGGGCCCGAACCTGGGTAAACATTGTGTCCCCCGCCTCCTGTTACCATTAGCCTTAGACGCACAGTTCGGAACCCCTTACCCGAGATCCGCCGTTTTTGACACCGACATTGGTGCTTTCATTAAGAGTTCCACTGTGTCGTCACGATAAGGCTTGATGGCTCCTTCAACCATCCACAACGATGCGGTTCAGGGTGAAGTTTTCCTCCCCGGACAGATCTTCGTATTCGGCGGCTTCGCACTGCGGGCCAACTCGCTTGGCCATCTGGAGCAGATCGATAGCTACGCCCCTGGCCATCAGGTCAGGTTTGGAAGCCTAAACTACACTGCCGACATCCGCAGAGACTTGTTCTTCGATGGACTCGAGCCCATGACAAGTGCGTCGAACAGTCACGATGAGCATGACCTAGATCTGCCGTCGGATGGTGTTCAGGAGAACGCACCTGCAGCTGCCCTGGCCTTAGATCCGAAGCGGATCGCGCCATCCGAGGACGGGTGGATAGACCCCGCCACGGAGGCCGCACACTCATCGGCGATAGAGCCAAATACAGACTTCGCCTCCAATGAGGTCTGTGTCATCGGAACCTCGGACTTGTCTCCGGCCATAGGCTCCGAACCGCGTGCATCCGTGCCTATCGAATCTGATTGGGCACCGATCATGGAGTTTACCTCCGCGGATATCTTTCAGCACTAGCCCTTGGGCAACGTACTAAATTCGCTGAAATCTCTCTCCCTGTTAGGAGACTTTTGGACGAACTATGTCTGGCTTGAGTGGGAGGCGGACGACGAAGTAATTCGTTCCCCACCCACCACCCACTTAATAGCCACTGTCCACGACTTAACCGACATGCTCGATTTTGACCCGAAGACATCGACGGTATGGACGACGATGGTGGAGAAGAACAGGAACCACCGCCCACAAGGCGCTGGACAGCCACCTCATCATATGATATATATATGGTGGACACATCCAAAGAAAGCGATGGCGATGAGGCAACGGGGGATAATCCCCTTGAGAAGCAATCTAAGCACCGGCGTCATCGGCGCCGCTCTAAGCCTCGTCATAGCAAGAATAGCGATACCGGCACAAGAGACAATAACACTCCGGATAATGCTGAGGACGAAAACAATCCCGCCCAGCCAAGCTTTGAACAGGCCGAATAGGAGGATCGGCAAGCTAGCCCTAAGGAACAGGCAATGGATGGAGAATCAGAGGATGACAATTACATGCCCCTCTCCGAAGACGAGGTGAGCCTCGGCGACGAAGAATTCATCATTCCTGAGGATCCCGTCGAGCAGGAGCGCTTCAAGCGCCGACTTATAGCTACTGCAAAAAGCTTGAAGAAAAAGCAGCAGCAGCTTCAAGCTGATCAAGATCTGCTAACTGATAGATGGACTAAGGTCCAGGCAGCCGAGGAATACGGACTCGAGTGCCCAACCAAAAGTTACCCAAAGCGCAGGTTGCTACCTCAACTCGAGGAGGAGGCATTAGAGCCTACACTACCAGCGCAGGATGCGGCTGACCGGCCACCTCGTGGCCGAGACAAAGCGGCGTATCAGCCCGAAGTCCAGCCTGCACCCCGTCGCCAAACAAGCAAAAACACGAAGGCCCAGGGCTACACACATGACCTGTGAGACAAATTGGAAAACAAAACAGGACAGTCAAGATCGATCTACAGATCACGGGGGCACGCCCCAACGCGTGACGATGACCGTCACGTCGGATATACTAAAAACAAATCCGACCGGGCCGAATACAACAGATCAGACTCATTTGAACTGCGTCGTGATGTAGCCCGGCATAGAGGCGCCGCACGCCCCCTATGCTTCACTGACGAAGTAATGGATCATGAGTTCCCAGAAGGGTTTAAACCCGTGAATATTGAATCATACGATGTACAACAGACCCCGCGATATTGATTGAAGATTTCCTTCTCCACATTCACATGGCCCGTGGCGATGATCTACATGCCATCAAATACCTCCCACTAAAACTCAAGGGACCGGATCGACATTGGCTGAATAGCTTGCCGGCAAACTCCATTGGTAGTTGGGAAAACCTGGAAGACGCATTCCTTGACAACTACCAGGGCACTTATGTGCGACCACCAGATGCTGATGACTTAAGTCACATAACCCAATAGCCCGGAGAGTCAGCTAGGAAATTCTGGACTCGGTTCCTAACTAAAAACCACCAAATTGTCGACTGTCCGAATGCTGAAGCCCTAGCAGCCTTTAAGCGTAACATACGCGATGAATGGCTCGCCCGACACCTCGTCCAAGAGAAGCCGAAGTCCATGGCAGCCCTCACGACACTCATGACCCGCTTTTGTGCGAGCGAGGATAGCTGGCTAGCTCGAAGCAACAACACATCAAGAAATTCTGGCACTTTAGATGCCAGAGATAGCAACAGCAAGCCCCGACGCAACAGACACAAGCGTGACAACAATGGCGATAACGCCAAAGACACGACAGTCAATGTCGATTCAGTGGCTCTAAATCCAGTCAGCAGAAAAGCCATTCAAAAGAAACAATCCGGGCCCGTCCAGTCTGGGCTGCATACTCGATCGCTCGTGTCAAATCCAGGGCACCCCCGATAAACCAGCCAACCACACCAACAGAGAATGTTGGGTGTTTAAACAGGACGACAAGTTGAATGCCGAAAGCAAGGAAAAGGGGCCGCATAGTGATGACGACGAGGAGCCCCGGCTGCCGAACAAAGGAGGACAGAAGAAATTTCCTCCCCAAGTGAAAACGGTAAATATGATATACGCCACCCATATTCCCAAGCGGGAGCGGAAGCGTGCACTAAGGGACGTCTACGCGATGGAGCCAGTCACCCCAAAGTTCAACCCATGGTCTTGTTGTCCGATCACTTTCGATCGCAGGGACCATCCTACCAGTATCCGTCATGGCGGTTCGGCCGCGTTGGTCCTCGACCCCATCATTGACGGATTCCACCTCACAGGAGTCCTTATGGACGGTGGCAGCAGCCTGAACCTGCTCTATCAGGATACAGTGTGCAAAATGGGCATCGATCCCTCAAGGATCAAACCCACCAAAACCACCTTTAAATGTGTCATACCAGGTGTAGAGGCCTGTTGCACGGGCTCAATCACACTGGAAGTAGTCTTCGGATCTCCAGACAACTTCTGAAGTGAGGAGTTAATCTTCGATATTGTCCCCTTCCACAGTGGCTATCACGCACTGCTCGGACGAACTGCATTTGCTAGATTCAATGTGGTACTGCATTATGCATACCCCAAGCTCAAGATGCCAGGACCTCGCAGGGTTATAACAGTCAATGGAAACATAGAGCGCTCCCTCCGTATGGAGGAGCACACTGCGGCCCTCGCAGTAGAAGTACAGAGCATCCTCCTCAGGCAGACCTCCAATTCAGCTATAAAGCCTCCGGACACCGTCAAGCGGGTCCGAAATACTCTGCAACAGGATCGTCTGGCACGTCGAGAGCTCGCCTAGCAATTCGGCCTCCGTCCTAGTCCCGGTCAAGCGGTGAAATTCGCACTGCGCGTGCATAATTACGCACTTAAAATACCATGGGCATAGGCGGAGCTACAGCTACAATGCGGTCCACAATGCGGCTCAACCGCCCAGGATCCGTATACCTTCACCCCCTTTTCTCTCTTTCAGGTCCCTATTTTCTGGAGGATCTTTCCGATAGCCTGATTATCGGACCCATCATGGGACGGAAACACCAAGGAGGCAAGGAGCTTTGCCGTACAAGGGAATCCCTAGGTGGTCTCTGATAACGATTGCTATACCTATTTTACATACCCACACGCAGCTCGCCTTTGGTTAGGACATGTCAAATAGTCCTATTTTGCTTATCGCACTACTTGCATACACACGCCTTGACGTATTATGCAAATAACAATGGAAAATAATGTACAGCCTCAGCTTATTACAAATTGCACACGCCTTGACGTATTATTACATTTCTTTATCCTTTTCCTTTACTACTTATTTATTACAAATTGCACCCGTACATTTTGGTACGTTCAGCTCGCCAGGGGCTTCAGTGTACCCCATAACACGGCAAGAAAAGTCCGAACACTTTCGACAGTGTGGCACCCCGAACTTATAGCATTATATGCATCAGCTCTGAATCATGTCTTGGGTCAATAGTTGGGTTTGCCCGGCTCCCATGTTTTGCTGCCTTACGTTCCGCTATATCGGCTAAGGTGGCATAGGGAGAACTACTGCGATTGTGTCCCGGTTCTTCCGGACGAGCACCTCAGTAGAGAAAGCCGAAAACTGACTGTCATGATGCGGCGAGAGCTGGTCGCTGTTCGAGAGGTCTCAAATCCTTAAAGATTTTTTCCGCTTTGGGCGAGGAATCGGCCTTGTCCGATCTAGGCGTGTATAGCGCCCCAAGTTCTGCCTTCCAAATACCAGGGGCTATGCCGAAATTTAAAATTATAGACTTCTATGGCTAAGTGAGAGTGATAAAGCTGTATAGTCCGATTGCCTTGTTCTTTGCGCTAAACACCTCCTTAAAGGACCAAAAATTTGGATAAAGAGTGTTTAGACTTATCCCGAACACCCCGGTACTAGTTACATGGGGGCAAAAGCCGACGACTGGCCAACTCTCAGATTTTATAAACGGCCGCACAGAAGGTAAAATTTTAAATCAACAAGCATTATATTGCGCAAATGAACTTGTTTTCATATTATAGGATCAAACGAGTTCATTCACTCAAATATTACATCCTTAGCACACTGCTCCGCCACAAGGCGGGAGCCCTTCAGGACACTGTCATAATACTTCTCGGGATGGCGATGCTCCTTGCCCTTCGGCGGCCCTTCGATCATCAACTTCTTAGCATCCATCTTCGCCCAGTGCACTTCCGCGCAGGCGAAGGCCATGCATGCACCTTCAATGCCAATTGACCGCTTTATGACTTCAAGCCGTGGGCAGGCATTTACAAGCCGCTTCACGAGGCCGAAGTAGCTGCTGGGCAAAGGTTTGGCAGGCCACATCCGGACTATGAGGTCCTTCATGGCCAGTTCGGCCGCCTTGTGCAGTTTGACCAGTTGCTTCAGCTGGTCTCTCAAGGGCATCGGAAGTTCGGTCCCAATATACTGAGACCAGAACAACTTCTCCTTCGAGCTCCCTTCGTCAGCTCGGTAGAACTCCGCGGCATCAGATATGCTGCGCGGCAGATCTGTGAATGCTCCTGGAGAGATCCAAATTCGGGTAAGTAAAAGGAAAGTCTCCTTCACATGCTTGCTTTGCATAATGAATTCCTTACCTGCCGCAATATTCTTGGTTGCCTCAATCTCCTGGAGGGCCTTTTGGGCTTCGGCCTTGGTGTCTCGTGCACTCTAGAGAGCCTTCGCAAGCTCGGACTCTTGCATCTTAGAGTCACGCTCCAAGGACTCATATTTCTTGACGAAATCTTGGAGCTCTTGCTGGACCTCGCCGACTCGGGCCTCTTGCTTCTCGCGCTCGGCGCGCTCCTTGGCCGCTTTGTCTTTGGCCTCGGTCAGCGCCTTCTTAAGGGCCGCCACTTCGATCGTGGCCCCTATTAAAATTCATGACGCTTCTATTAGCGTCAACAATTTTCCTTTATAAACATACAGACGGGGTATTGTGTACCTTTGTTTTCCTCGAGCTGCCTCTTCACGAGGCCAAGCTCTTCCTCGTTCGGCTCCAGGTCCCGCTTCAGTCCGGAGACCTCCGCAGTACGAGCGGCAGCGGCCAGCAGCGACGCATGCTTATTCACATAGACATATTCTGTTAGACTCCTGCGGATGTTATTTGATCCTCTATTTGGCCCTTCTTTCCGAACACCAAACAGAGCATCAGGGGCTACTGTCTATACTGTGATACTTTCTTACAATGTTATTACTTACCTCAAAGCCTGTTAGGAGGCTGGCGCAGGCTTCGGTCAATCCGCTTTTAGCGGACCGGACCTTCTCGATCACCGTACCCATGATGGTACGGTGTTCTTCATCAATGGAAGCGCCCCGAAGCGCTTCCAACAAGTTGTCCGATGCCTCTGGATGGACAGAGGTCATCGACACAGGCGGCTCGCCCCCCTTAGAGAGAGGCTGCCTACCTGAATCCGAAACCACTCGGGGTTCCGGAGCAGTATCCGGCTGGGGGGCAGACTTGTTGCGGCCCCCGTTATCGGAATCCATGGGGGTCTTCCCCCCCATGTGCCCGGCGGCTGGGATTTCACCCGGGGGCGTCTCCAGGACTGTCTTCCCTTGGTCCGGTATCCTCTAAGACAACACCTCAGTGTCGTTCGTGGGCCGGGGGGAGGTGGCCATCGGGAGTGAATTGCTGTTCATCGCCGACAGGCCCAGAGACCCATACGAAGAGGATACATCGTTGTGGGCTTTGGCCGGACTGCACGAGCATGTTTGGCATGATAAGAGGCAATAAAGCAAAATGTACCAGAAGTATTATAGTGTCCGAATACTTACGACTTTGCCAGGGCTTGTCCCTGGGAACCACTCCTCGCCAATGTAGGTGGCTGTGGTGGAGTGGTCCGGAGGGAGGGTCCTTCCTTTCTTGGACCCTTCGGCCTCCCCGGACGGGGTGACCTTCCTTTTCTCCCCCCCCCCCGGTTGGGGGGGGGAGAGGGATTTCCTCTTCGTCCTCCTCGTTTTCGTTGGAGGAGCGCGCCTTGGTGTCTTCGGACGATGAGTTCGATACAACCTTGCGCCGTAGACCTTTCCTTGTCCCCGTGGCCTTCTTCTCCGGCACCTCATAGGGCGCCGGAAACAACATCTTCGTTAAGAGAGGCGATGCTAGATCTTCGGGTAGTGGAGCCGGACAGTCAATCCGCTCCGCTATCGCTACCCAGTCCTATTAAATTGGCATGGAGGCTTAGATTCCTCCCGCGAACATGCTGGGGAAAGGCATATCTTGCAAAATATATAAACTTACCGGATTGGCGGGGTGCTTTGCGCTGAGTCCACGATCCTCGGTTATGGGCGGTGGTACCTCGGTGGCCATGAACAACACCTTCTAGACGTCTTCATGCATCGTGTCAAAGAGCTCTCGCAGCGTCTGGTGTTCGGCCGGGTCGAACTCCCACATATTGAAAGCCCATCTCTGACATGGAAGGATCCGGCGAATGAGCATGACCTGGACCACATTGACAAGCATGATTTTCTTGCTTATCATATTTTTGATGCAGGTCCGAAGTCCGGTCAGCTCCACCGACGAACCCCAGGCTAAGCCCTTCTCTTTCCAGGAGGTGAGCCACATGGGGATGCCAGATCGAAATTCGGGGGATGTCGCCTAGTTGCTGTCACGCGGCTCAGTGATGTAGAACCACCTCGATTGCCACCCCTTCACGGTCTCCACAAAGGAGTCTTCGGGCCAGGTGAGGTTGGGCATCTTGCCCACCATGGCACCTCCGCACTCCGCTTGCTGGCCAACCACCACCTTCAGCTTCACGTTGAAGGTCTTCAGCCATAGGCCGAAGTGGGGTGTAATGCGGAGGAAGGCCTCGCACACAACGATAAACGCCGAGATGTTGAGGATAAAATTAGGGGCCAGATCATGGAAGTCCAGCCCGTAAAAGAACATGAGTCCACGGACGAATGGGTGGAGGGGGAATCCCAGTACACGGACAAAGTGAGGAAGGAACACTACCCTCTCCTGGGGTTTTGGGGTAGGGACAATTTGCCCTTCCGGAAGCCGGTGCGCAATGTTCGCGGACAGGTATCTGGCCTCCCGGAGCTTCGTGATGTCCTCCTCCGTGACGGAGGAGGCCATCCACTTGCCTCCCGCTCTGGACATGCTTGGAATGGCTTTACGGAGGAGGTGAGAACTTGGGCACTGGAGCTTGAGCGAGGAAGAATGGATGAGCAGAGGAAGAAGGAGGCGTGGGTGAAAAGGGGGAATCCTTATCTCTTTATAAAGGCGGTAGAAACTGTGCGCCTCCCCACTTGCTCCATAAAATTTCTTATTCCCCATGCGCCGCGTTGATGGTGCGGTTGGGTTACCCACACCTGTATTGATGAGAATCCCGTGATAAGGGGTCACGATCTCTGCTTCGACAAGACGTGCCAAGGAAACCGCCTCGCAATATGTGCAGTAGCAGGTTGGGAAAAACGGTTCGCATAATGACCAGGCTGCGGCGTGATGTCACGCTATGAAAAGTTGTCAGCAAATTAGATTTGTGGAATATTATGCTCTCTATGGTGGTGTGTGAACTTTGTTTTGCAGAGCCGGACACGATCCTTGTGTTCAAAATCTTCTATGGAGTATTCGGAGAAGGAACCCGCCTTGCAATGCCGAAGACAATCTGCACGCCGGGCCCATCATCATTGAAGCCTGGTTCAGGGGCTACTGAGGGAGTCCTGGATTAGGGGGACCTCGGACAGCCGGACTATGTACATGTGCCGTACTGTTGGACTATGAAGATACAAGATTGAAGACTTCGTCCCGTGTCCGGGTGGGACTCTCCTTTGCGTGGAAGGCAAGCTTGGCTATTCGGATATGTGGATTTCCTTCTCTGTAAACCGACTCTGTGTAACCCTAGCCCCCTCCGGTGTCTATATAAATCGGAGGGTTTAGTCCATAGGATAGGAACAATCATAATCATAGGCTAGCTTCTAGGGTTTAGCCTCTATGATCTCGTGGTAGATCAACTCTTGTAATACTCGTATCATCAAGATCAATCAAGCAGGAAGTAGGGTATTACCTCCATCGAGAGGGCCCGAACCTGGGTAAACATTGTGTCTCCCGCCTCCTGTTACCATTAGCCTTAGACGCACAGTTCGGGACCCCCTACCCGAGATCCGCCAGTTTTGACACGGACAATGCCCACATCAGAGTGTGTACCTGTACAACCGTCAAGGTGTGATGTTCTGTCTTACAATAGCGCCTCCATCATTCAAAATGGGGGCAGCAATACATGGTTATTTAAGTTTGATGGTGCAATATAAGTACATGGTCTCAAGCTCTGGAGTGAAAACTTTAGTTGAATTGGTTAAACCTGCCAATGGTAGTGCTCCACAACATTCCTTTGTTGGAGGTAGTGTTTGGAGTTTGCTAGTGATTCCTCTTTAGGGTGAAACCCCATTATCTAGCCTCTGTGGATAGACCTAACGGGAATAGCGCGACACATAGTTCTCTACTTAAAAGACATAATTTCTAAAGGACTTTCTCATAGTCCGGATGCGATAACGATAATGATGCACTTATGGATAGATCCATAAGGATTTGCTTTATCAACTATGTTGTCGGTGGTTTGCTTCAATGTGACTTTTGGGGGTTGAGTTTTTCCTTCCTTTGTGTGTTGGATGTGTGCATGCTAATTATGCAGAGATTGGGTATGTGCTCATTCTTCTTGATGCAACATTTTGATTCAATAAAAACATCATTTATAACAAAACAATGGAACCTCATTCAAACTTTGGGGAAAACATCTTTGAAGCACAATTAAACCTCACTCAAACTTATGCGATGGAGGTGGCACTGCTGCAAGACATAGAATAGATAGGAAAATGAGGGAGACATGAAATTAAACATACACTACACATCCTATAATTCATGTCCGTTATTGTTTACACATCGGTTCTTTATTCCACCCCCGCTATTTTGGGTTCCTCTATGGGCTTGGTTTGTCAAGTTGCAAGTAATGTAATAATACCTTCCTTAAATATGACACTCGTGACAATGGTGGCAATCAACTAGTAAAGTAGTAGACCTCATATGTGTTGAGTAATCTGTTTTGGTTTTGTGTGAGTAGTCGGGTGGATCCATTTCTTGAAGCTAATCGACAATGTATCCCTCCAACTCATGCTCGCATGTGCGATCATCGCCCCGCTTGGCATGGCGCTGAACGGGAGGCATCCCTCGCCATCTGAGTCGTGGCTCCGCCGATGTCTTAAGAGGACCTACCTCGGGCTGACCTACGTATAGCGAACTATGGTGCAACAGAGAGAGCATGCATATTGTGTGCCTCAAAGAAGAAGAGACCAATAATAAGTTCTTTCGTCTTCATCCACCACATCATAAGAAGAAGAACCTCACCCACCATCTTACCATTGGTCAGTGTATCATGGTCGACGAGGCCGTCATGACTGGGCGGATTTCAGTCACTTCTCTTCCCTCATTGGGACTGCGGACATATGGGAGTGTGCACTTATACTTCAATATCTCGAGCACAGGGTCTTTGAGCTTGAGGATCCATAGTGCTCATTCGATTAGAAAGAGATCTAGGGTGCCATTAAACAACTACCCTTGGACAAGGCCTCACGCTCGGATGGTTACACCAATGAGTTCTGATACTTGTGAGCTGTGTTGGGATTTCCATGAGGCTTTGTTTGGTAGAGGAGTATTTGAGAGGTTTTGGGAGGAGGGGATTTGGGAGGATTTGGTGAATCCCTCCCTTCCACCAAATCCCCTTGATTCCCCAATCCCCGTCCAGCCAAAATCCCCTTTGTATAAAAAATGCATCTGGTTGACAGGGTTTGCCATATAGAGATGACATGGTGCAAAACAGTTAAAAAATCCAATCTTTCACTTGCTATAGAACATGACTTACAACCAAGTTGAACATTCTGTTCGTAGGGCATCTTCCTATCAAATTGAAATTAGAGCAGAGTGTGAGTATTACATAATTAGCATGAATCAAACGTAGGGTAACGATATGATAACACATTTCAATGACAAAAATAAAATGTCCTCTAAACCGCCATAACCGTGCAATCTGGTTCAAGCATATGTTCAGTAAAAATAATTTCCAGAATGAACAACGCAAAACCTGGTTCAAGCATATTAACAAGAGATGAATCTAGTTCAAGCATATTTAGTAAAAACAATCTCAAGCAATCTGGTTCAAGCATATTTAGTACTAACAAGAGATCAATCTGGTTCAAGCATATTTGTCCAAACTTTTTTATGAGTATTATTTGTAAATTGTACAGTAAACTCGGACAATATGTTCAAGCAAAACACCCAGACTACATGCATGTACTGATGAGTTAGCTACATCCCTTGCACACCCAGACTACATTCTGTTCAATTGAAACATGCACACGCGCCAGGCAGATAAATATAACTAAACGACCCATGGATCAAGAACTCAACCACACACAGATCAAGACCATCCATGGATCAAGAACTCAACCACCAGGAATCAATAAAAAGAAAAAACACTAGAAACTAAAAGGAGATGGATCGATCCAGTCTAGGGCTCGCTGGGGATCGAACCAAAACGAAGATAGAAGATGGAACAAGCTAGGTCTAGCTTTGGGGTCCTCCGAAGAGCAGGAAGGCAAGGGTTCTCCGGCGGTATCTAGCTTCTCCGGACCGGGCATGTTGCCTCTGGCCGCTGTCTTGAGGAACCAGATGTGAACAAACCTGGGAGAGAGGGGTGGTAGGGGGCGGTGCGGATGGGTGTAGCGGGGAAAAGGGGATGGTAGGGGCCGGTGCGATAGGGGAGGGCGAAGTCTCCGGCCGGCATGGAGGAGGGACGACAGGAGGGGCGCCGTCTCCCGTTGTCCCTGTGCGGCGCGGTCTTGCTTTGTGCGTGTGCCTGTGCTTCCGTGAGGTAGAAGGCGAGGGTTGTGAATCGCGTGCAACGAGGGGATCGGAGCGGATGGGCCGAGGAAACCTTGCGTACCAAATGGGGCCTTGAGGTTTTGTGGGTTTTCTGGGCCACGCGGGGAAAATATCCTCAAAACCCCTCGAAACCTCTTGTGCCAAACGAGGCGTGAAGAGGAAAGGATGATGTAGTACAGTACAGATAAGTATTTCCCTCAGTTAAGAACCAAGGTTATCAATCCAGTAGGAGAACCATGCAACACCTCATGAACAACACCTACACACAAAATAATAAATACTTGCACCAAATGCGAACAAGGGGTTGTCAATCCCTTAGTAGTTAATGGCAAGGATCAAATCTTGTATTGATAGATAGATAAACAAAAACACAAATTAAAAATCACGATAAATAAATTGCAGCAAGGTATTTTTTGGATATATATATATATATATATATATATATATATGATTAAAATAGCCCCGGGCCATAGTTTTCCCTAGAGGCTTCTCTCTTGAAAATAGTATACGTTGGGTGAACAAATTATTGTTGGGCAATTGGTAGTCATGACGATATCCAAGGCAATGATCATGTATATAGGCATCACATCCAAGACAAGTAGACCGACTCCTGCCTGCATCCACTACTATTACTCCACACATCGACCGCGATCTAGCATGCATCTAGAGTATTAAGTTCATAAAGAATGGAGTAACGCCTTAGGCAAGATGACATGTAGACAAAGTAAACTCAATCAATATGAGCAAACCCCATCGTTTTACCCTTAATGGCAACAATACAAATACGTGTCTTGTACCCGTGTCAAAACCGGCGGATCTCGGTAGGGGGTCCCGAGCAGTGGATCTTGGATCAATGCGGAACAACGGACGAAGGACACGATGTTTACCCAGGTTCTGTCCCTCTCTAAGAGGTAATCCCTATGCCCTGCTTGATTATATTGAGGTGTATAGGATGATTATAGAGTCGATCTACCACAAGATCAGATGAACTAAACCCTAGGTGAGTAGGATGATGGTTGTTGTTATCGCCTCTACAGAATAGACCGTCTAGTTTATATAGACACCAGGGGTACTAGGGTTACATATGGTCGGTTACAACAAGGGGATAAACATGTCGAGTCTTCTGTCTTGATTTGGAGGACACACCAAGGCATCAAACATCTCCTCTCCGGATACAACACCGCCTAATAGTCCGGCCTTCCAGTAGTCGTAGTGCCGCATGACTTCCCGGCCCATGGGAGATAGGTCGGCAGCCCGAGGACCCCTAGTCTAGGACTCCCTCAGTAGCCCCTGAACTAGCCTCCAACATCGATTCCCTTTAGCTTCCACACCTGCAGTTTCCGGCTTGTGGGCTAGTTCTTCTCCCTAGTGTATTTGGAATGCTCGCCCTTGGCCATGCCCCTAAAATCTATCTATCCAAGTTTGGCTACATGCACCATTAGGTTGTATCCGGAGTCTAAATTATTGTTCTTATTTAGCCCCGAAGGCCAACCGCTCAAGTGTGAATAGTACCCTTGCCTGACAACTTTCGGTGAAAGGTCGCAACCGGTCTCAAATGTCGAACCATTGTGAGTA
This sequence comes from Triticum aestivum, assembly GCF_018294505.1. Classification (NCBI taxonomy): domain Eukaryota; kingdom Viridiplantae; phylum Streptophyta; class Magnoliopsida; order Poales; family Poaceae; genus Triticum; species Triticum aestivum. Next base: position 559,202,062 of record NC_057798.1, read on the forward strand.
CTGATGTGCATTTCGAGGCGGTTCTTCCATTGGCACGTTTCATCAAGGTGGAGATTGTGTTCCGTTTTTTAGGGGATACGATCAATGATCTCGATCAGCCCACTCGCACATAACATCACGATATATCGGGAAGTGGCGAGACCTGTGGCGTAGTAAAAGGACCTTTAGTATTTCAGCAGCTTATCGAAGGGGGGCGGCCACTGCTACTTGTGTACGCCTTCTTCTTACTCTCGCCATAACTTTCCCAATCTACAGAGCTCCAGCGCCACAAACCACTTCTCCTTAAGCACTTCTTCTCAGCCCCTCCCCCTAATCCGGTCATGGCTGGATCTGGTGCTAAGAGCAAGTAGGAGGCCTCCATCGCCACCAAAGACAATGTTGAGGACCTAAAGCGCGCCGGTTACCTCCCGGCCGACGTCGCCCATTTGGCTCCAGGGGAAGGCAAAGTTATCCCCACACCCCAGCCCGACGAGAGGATGGTGTTCGTCCCCACTTTGTCCGAGGACTGGGCTTCCCTCTCCACCCCTTCGTGAGGGTATTAATGTTCTTCTATGGGCTAGACTTTCATGATCTAGCCCCGAATTCCTTCCCCCACATCTCAGCCTTCATGGCCGTCTGCGAGGCCTTTCTTTGGATCTAGCCACACTTTGGCTTGTGGCTAAAAGTCTTCAACATCAAGCCAAAGATCGTCGATGCCCAGCAGGTGGACTGCGGGGAACGATGGTAAGCAAGCTCGCCCGGGTCAAGTGATCGAAAGGCACATTCATAGACACCATCATGGTGTGGCAGAAGGAGTCATTCTATATCACCTAGCCATGTGATGAGGCTTGGGCGATGGCTCCCGAATTCAGATCCAGGCCCCCGGCGAGGCTAACCTCGTGGACCAAGAAGGGTCTTGACTGGGGGTCATCCACGGAGGTGGAATTGCTACAGAAGCACATTGTCAGCATGAAAAGGGCGGGTGCCATTGTGCCAAGCTGACCAATGTGGTCCAAGTGATGCTCTGGCGCCGCCTCCTCCCGTGCCAGCAACAAGACACCCCAATGTGGGATTTCAAGCCCGATGACCCCGTCACCGTACACTGCTTCTATGGTACAACCCATGACAAACTGTGGAAGGTGTTGTTCAAGCCTCAAAAGGAGTGGCCAGCCAAGGAGGAGGACATCGGCCTTGACGCCACGCATCCTCCTAAAAAGGTAATGAAGTTTCATCCCTATTGTTGGGGAATGTTGCATGGAAAAATAAAAAAAATCTACGCACACACAATGATCTATCTATGGAGATGCATAGCAACGAGGGGGAGAGTGTGTCTACGTACCCTTGTAGGCCGTAAGCGGAAGCGTTTAACAACGCGGTTGATGTAGTCGAACTTCTTCTAGCTCCGACCGATCAAGTACTGAATGTACGACACCTCCGAGTTATGCACACGTTCAGCTCGGTGAAGTCCCTTGCCTTCTTGATCCAACAAGACTTCGAGGTAGCAGATGAGTTCTGTCAGCACGACGGCGTGGTGACGGTGATGGTGAAGTGATCCTTGCAGGGCTTCGCCTAATCACTACAAAATTATGACCGAGGGTGTAAAAGGTGGAGGGGGGGGGGCGCCGCACACGGCTAGGCAATTGTCTGGTGGTGCTAGGCGCCCCCCTACCACATATATATAGCTGGGGGGAGGAGGGAGCAGCCAGGAGGGCGCCCAAGTAGGCCTAATCCTACTTGGCGTCCTCCCAAGTGGTGCCTCCCTTCCTTATTAGCGGGAGGGGGAGGAAAGAGAGGGGGGAGAGAAGGAAGGGGGAGGCTGAATCCCCCCTTTCCTTCTCTCTTCCCCTCTTTCTTTCTCCTCCTGGTTCGGCCCATATGGGGGGAGCACCAGCCCCTTGTGGCTGGTGCATTTCCCCTCTTGGCCCATAAGGCCCATATCTTTTGCCGGGGGTGCCTGGAACCCCTTCCGGTGACCCGATATGTACCCGGTACCCTCCGGAACACTTCCGGTGTCCGAATACCATCGTCCTATATATCAATCTTTACCTCTCGACCATTTCGAGACTCCTTGTCATGTCCATGTTCTCATCTGGGACTCCGAACAACATTCGTCCACCAAATCACATAACACATATAATACAATATCATCATCGAACGTTAAGCGTCAGGACCCTACGGGTTCGAGAACTATGTAGACATGACCGAGACACCTCTCCGGTCAATAAAAATAGTGGAACCTGGATGCCCATATTGGTTTCTACATATTCTACGAAGATCTTTATCGGCCGAACCATTATGACAACATGCATAATTCCCTTTGTCTATCGGTATGTTACTTGCCTGAGATTCGATCATCGGTGCCTTTTACTTGTTACTGGCTAGTCTCTTTACTTGTTCCGTAATACATCACCTCGTGACTAACTCCTTAGCCGTTTACTTGCAAGCTTACGATGTGTATTACCGAGAGGGCCCAGAGATACCACTCTGATACTCAGAGTGACAAATCCTAATCTTGATCTATGCCAACTCAATAAGCACCTTCAGAGATACCTATAGAGCATATTTATAATAACCCAGTTACGTTGTGACGTTTGATAGCACACAGGGTATTCCTCCGGTATCCGGGAGTTGCATAATCTCATAGTCGAAGGAATACGTATTTGACATGAAGAAAGCAATAGCAATAAAACTGAATGATCATAATGCTAAGCTAATGGATGGGTCTTGTCCATCACATCATTCTCCTAAGGTTTATTATTCATGCTAGAATTGTATTGATTGGAAACCTAAATACATGTGTGAATATATAAACAAACACCTATGTATTTGACATGAAGAAAGCAATAGCAATAAAACTGAACGATCATAATGCTAAGCTAACAGATGAGTCTTGTCCATCACATCATTCTCCTAATAATGTGACCTTGTTATCAAATGAAAACTCATGTCCATGGTCAGGAAACCTTAATCATCTTTGATCAACGAGCTAGTCAAGTAGAGGCTCACAAGGGACAGGGTGTTTGTTTATATATTCACACATGTATTTAGTTTGCCGATCAATACAATTCTAGCATGAATAATAAACCTTTATCATGAATAAGGAAATATAAAATAACAACTTTATTATTGCCTCTAGGGCATATTTCCTTCAGTCTCCCACTTGCACTAGAGTCAATAATCTAGATTATAGTGCCGGTGCGACTGGTAGTGCCACTGCTGCTGCCGGAGGTGGTGCTCCTTGTGGAGCTGGTGAGGGAGTCCTGGATAAGGGAGTATCCGGACAGCCGGACTATATACTTTGGCCGGACTGTTGGACCGTGAAGATACAAGACTCAAGACTTCGTCCCGTGTCCGGATGGGACTCTCCTTTGCGTGGAAGATAAGCTTGGCAATCCGGATGTTAGATCTCCTTCTTTGTAACTGACTCTGTATAACCCTAGCCCCCTCCGGTGTCTATATAAACCGGAGGGTTTAGTCCATAGGACAAGAACAATCATAATCATCATAGGCTAGCTCCTAGGGTTTAGCCTCTACGATCTCGTGGTAGATCAACTCTTGTAATACTCATATCATCAAGATCAATCGAGCAAGAAGTAGGGTTTTACCTCCATCGAGAGGGCCCGAACCTGGGTAAAACATCGTGTCCCCTGCCTCTTTGTTACCATTAGCCTTAGACACACAGACCGGGACCCCCTACCCGAGATCCGCCGGTTTTGACACCGACATTGGTGCTCTCGTTGAGAGTTCCTCTGTGTCGTTGCTGCAAGGATCGATGGCTCGTCTCGTTGTCAAGGACAATATCACCTCTGGGTGAGCCCTGGCGGTAGGCCAAATTCTCCGACTAGGCGGCTTCGTCATGACCGCCCGATCGGCTGCCGCGCCGACGATGACCTCTCGGGTCATCAAAAACAGCCTCCACGTCAACCCGGAACTCGCCGAACAGATGGATCCAATGGAGATCTCCTCCCTTAATGAGCTCTTGGATCGCATTGCCGCTCTGGGAGTCGCTACAGATTACGATCGGATTGGGTTTAAACCCAACCAAATGGATATCAAATCTCCACCGGTCACCCATGAGATAGCGGTAGTGGAAGAGCCACACATGGATTATCCCTCAATGTTGAGGACGAACTATGTCCGGATTACCGAGCTCTCTGAGACGGATACCCGCTCATGGGAGGACATGACCCAGACCTTGGACTTAGAATCGGGTAACGGGCCAGAAAAATTGGGCAACATCTCGGAGTCCGAGCTATCAAGCCCGGAAGCTCCTCTGCCCCTGGATGCCAAATCGGGTCAGAATTCGGACTTAACTAGACCCACCCACCTAGACTTATGCCGTCTTTCCCATATCAAGCAAGAGCCCCAACAGACAGTACATCGCTACTGGGCCAGATTCCACCTCGTGATAAACAGGGTCAAGGACTGTCGCGAGGAGGACACAATCTCACTTTTCTGCAAAAATTGCACAAACAAAGGGATCCTCAATGCTATAAGTCGCCGTGACATAGTGCACTTTGCTGACTTAGCAGCCATAGTACAGAAGTAATGTGTGATGGAAAGTGCCTGGAAAACCCAAACAGACTTCTGGGATAATCTGGCTCTCAATAAACCCTTCGTCCGAACTAAAAGGGCAAACTCTCGTAAGTTACCCGATCCAATTCCCAAAAAACCAAAGCCCACTCTAGGGCGTGGAACCGTATTGGAAGAATGGCTCAATGGGCCATGCAAAATTCACAGCACGCCGGATACTACGCCAATGCATAGCCTTAGAGCATGTTGGATACTCTGGCAAGTAGCAAAAAGCGGCGAGGACCTTCTTGTAAATCCTAAAGCAGATCAACATCCTGCCGAAAACAACAATGTGGTGCTAACAGTCTTCGAGACTTTCGCCTCAAATAATAGGCGCAAGTGAGCTCATTGAAGTCTCGCTGACGTCCACCACGTGGCAAAAATAAATCCGTGGAGCGACACTGCTATAACCTTCAGTACCGGTGACGAACCTCAATTCCAAACAGTCCGAGCACTAGCCGCTTTGGTCCTTAGCCCAATCATGTACGGCTTCTGGCTCACTAAAGTACTCATGGATGGCGGAAGCGGATTAAACCTGATCTATGAAGAAACCCTCAACAAGATGGAAACTGATAAAAGCCGCATTGAGCAAAGCAGCACAACCTTCAGGGGAATCATCCCTAGTCGGGACGCACAATGTGCGGGAAAAATCACACTAGATGTGGTATTCGGTAAGCCGGAGAATTATAGGTCCGAAGAAATCACGTTCCAAGTGGCCCCGTTCGGCAGCGGATACCACACCCTTTTAGGGCGGGACACATTCACGAGCTTTCAAGCTATACCACATTACGGGTACATGAAGCTCAAAATGCCCGGACCTAATGGAATCATCACTCTAGCCAGTGATCCGGACGTCGTACTCCGTGCCGAAAATAAAACTGCCGCACTAGCCCTGGAAGCATTATCCGAAGCCCTAGCGGCTGAAGAACTAACAACGCTGCATGCTAGGGTGGAAAGAGACGACGTGATACTCGACAAACGACCCAAGTCCACCTCATTCAAGCCCGCGGATGAGATAGTCAAATTCGAAGTCCACCCAATGGACCACACAAAGACAACTTCCATCGGGACACAGTTGAGCCCCACAATGGACGCCGCACTGCGAGACTTTCTACGCGAGAATTGGGACATTTTCGCCTGGCATCCTTCAGACATGCCAGGCATCCCACGTAGGCTGGCTGAACATAGCCTCAATATACTTAAAGGATACAAGCCAGTCAAACAGACTCTCAGGCGCTTCTCAGAGCCCAAACAACAAACCATGGGAGAAGAGCTAGCCAAGCTACCTGAGGCCAGATTCATCAGAGATATAAAGCATCCGGATTGGCTGGCAAATCTGGTAATGGTACCAAAGAAGGACAAATCCTGGCGCCTATGTGTCGATTTCAAAGACCTCAACAAGGCTTGCCCCAAGGATCCCTTCCCCCTCCCTCGCATCGACCAAATCATCAACGCCACCACAGGACATGACTCACTATGTTTCCTTGACGCATACTCCGGATACAATCAAATAAAGATGGCGGAGTCCGACCAAGCCGCAACGGCCTTCATAACGCCATACGGTCCTTTCTGTTTCAACACTATGCCTTTCGGGCTCAAAAATGCCGGCACAACCTATCAACGTATGATTCAGACATGCCTGGAGAAGCAAATCGGCAAAACAGTGGAGGCATACGTGGACGACGTGGTCATAAAAACAAGACACGTCGAAAATTTAATAGATGACTTGAGACTTACGTTCGACAACCTCCGAACATACGACATCAAGCTCAACTCAGACAAATGTGTTTTCGGCGTACCCTCCAGGAAGTTGCTCGGCTTCATCGTTTCCAATAGAGGAATCGAAGCAAATCCGACGAAAATCCGAGCTCTGTCACAGTTGGCTATCCCAACAGACCTCAAGCATATCCAGAAACTAACTGGATGCATGGCTGCCCTAAGCCGCTTTATCTCCTGATTAGGAGAAAAGGCATTACCTCTTTACCGCCTTCTTCGATGCACCGAACACTTCGTGTGGACGGATGCGGCCGCGGCCGGACTAGATGAAATAAAGACCCTATTGGCCAGCAATCCAGTCCTAACCGTGCCAATAATTGGCGAACCTATGCTATTATACATAGCTGCAACACATCAGGTTGCCAGCGCAGTGCTCGTCGTCGAACGAGAAGCAAACGGACACAAGTTCCCGCTCCAAAATCCGGTATATTACGTGTCCACTGTCCTCACTCCATGCAAATCCCGATACCCACACTATCAAAAGATAGCATACACGGTCTTCATGGCATCCCGGAAGTTACGACACTACTTTCAAGAGTGTTTGATTACGATAGCCTCCGAAGTGCCACTCAACAACATAATAAACAACCGCAACGCCACGGGATGGATTGCTAAATGGGCTATCGAGCTCCTTCCGTTCGACATAACATACAAACCACGGCGGGCCATTAAGTCGCAAGTATTGGCTGACTTTGTCGCCAAATGGACAGAAGCCGAACTCCCTAAAGAGTACAACGCATACTCCAATTGGATCATGCACTTCGACGGCTCTAAAATGCTGGCCAGATTGGGAGCGGGTGTAGTCCTGACATCCCCCACCGGAGACACGGTCCAATACGTACTTCAAATATTATACACAGACTCCAACAATGCATCCGAATACGAGGCTCTGTTGCATGGTCTTCGGATGGCAGTCTCTATGGGCATTCAACGCCTAGAAGTGCGTGGGGACTCAAACCTCGCAATATCACAAATAAACGGAGATTTTGATGCTAAGGATCCGAAAATGGCGGCCTACTGTAATGCCATCCTCAAAATGTCAGCTCGGTTTGAGGGGCTCGAATTCCACCATGTGGCTCGAGAAAACAATCAAGCGGCGGATATCCTCGCCCGCATCAGCGCTAAACGCGACTCTGTCCCACCTAATATATTCTTGGAAAGGCTGTTCAAGCCATCCGTGGTATGGGAAGGGGAGTCCGGCAACACCAGTCCGGCTCCGAATACAACCCCAGATTCTGAACCATCTGACGTAATCGGGGGCTCCGTCACCGAAATAACACCTTCGGCCCACGAAATCATGGTTGTAATCGCCCCGTGGACCGAGCCTTTCTTGGCTTACCTAAATAGGCAGGAGGTCCCCGAAGACCAAAATGAAGCACGTTGTATTGTGCGGCGTTCCAAGGCCTACAAGAAAAGTGCCACCAGAGTGCTCCAAAGATGCATCTCCGAAGAGGAAGGGTGGCAGCTCTTGGCTGAAATCCATGCCGGACTCGGCGGGCACCACGCTGTGGCTCGGACACTTGTGAGCAAAGCCTTCCGTACCGGTTTTTATTGGCCGACAGCCCGGGCAGACACACAGGACCTTGTCCAACATTGCGTCGGTTGCCAGCTCTTCGCCAATCAGAGCCATATGCCCCCTACCGCTCTCCAAACAATCCCCATAACTTGGCCCTTCGCGGTCTGGGGGCTGGATATGGTCGGACCTCTTAAAGGGGGAAGCCATAAGAAAAAATACTTATTGGTCATGGTCGACAAGTTCACCAAATGGATAGAAGCCAAACCAGTTAAAATGGCTGAATCCGGACCAGTGATAGACTTCATTCAGGGGTTGTACACCGTTACGGCGTCCCCCACAGCATCATCACTGACAATGGCTCAAACTTCACAGCCGATGAAGTGAAAACTTAGTGCGACAACATGGGCATTAAGCTCGATTACGCCTTCGTCTATCATCCCCAAACAAACGGCCAGGTCAAACGTGCAAATGGTCTCAGCATGAGTGGCATCAAACCCAGACTAGTGCGATCCTTAACAGAATCGGACACGCACTGGGTCGAGGAGCTCGACTCCGTACTCTGGGGGCTGCGGACCACGCCAAATCATACCACCGGATATACACCATTTTTATGGTGTACGGCACAGAAGCAGTACTACCCTGCGACATAATCCATGACTCACCTCGCGTGCGCATGTACGAAGAGAAGGAAGCCGAGCTAGATCGGCAGGACAACTTAGACGCCCTGGAGGAGGAGCGCGACGTTGCAAAATCCCATTCCACATTCTATCAACAGCAGGCTCAAAGGTATCAAAGCAGAGAAGTGCGGGCCAAAACTTATAACGTTGGCGAACTCGTTCTATGCCTACTGGTTAAGAAGAAGGACAAGCTCAAACCTAAGTGGGAGGGTCCCTTCATCATCGATAGAGTTCTCACCGGAGGAGCGTACCGCCTGCGCAATGCATCCGATAACAGACTCGAGCCGAACCCATGGAACGCGGCCAGACTACAGAGATTCTACGCCTAGGGCCGAACTCAGTGTTCATCTCCTTACACCCGCTCTTTTAAGTATGTTCTCCCTTTTTCCTTTCTCGCCCTTTTTACCTTCTTCACACAAAGTATTAAAATACAGTGCGGATGCTCGGATCACTCTGGCCGCACTATGTGTGCTCACAATACCTGGGGGCTTCCTACACGGAAGCTACATATAATTACTTTTCTGGCTTCCTGCCTACCACATATGCGTCCTTTTTCCATATGTGCCCTTTTCTTCACCATTATATGCATCGATATGACTTAAGATTTGGCCATGCTAGGTTGCCTGGCTCTTGTGTTTATGCCCTACGTTCCCGTTAATTCGGCTAGGGCATAAGGGGAGCACCTCTGCGATTGTTACTGCCGGTTCAGCCGGATGTGTACCTGAGACTAGGTGAAGCCGAAAGCTAGCGTTCTTAAGGGAATATTCGGTCGGTGAACAAAAGATGTTTCTTTCGTTTATTACAACGCGAATCCCCAGATGTTTTGTATCCTGCGTTTCTGTTCACAGTTCGGACATGCACATCGATGCATGCGTACCCAGGGAAAGGAACCCCTAACGGAACTATTCTCCCTGGAAGTTGTTTCTTACTACCCATGTAATATAACATAACTAGTTGGGTACTTGTCTGTTCAAGCACTTATGACCCCTACGCCTGGTTTCCACGCATACCCCAGTTTTACATAACTGAGTGGGTATTCGGATACACCCCGGACTGTCAGATCCGGGGGCTGAAGCAAAAAGGTCCGCCATGACAAAAGATTTTTAATCCAGCTAGGGACTACATATGTCCATTGAATTACATAGTCACTTGGACTGGCTATATTCTTCCTCTATACCATCCAACAGGCTATCTAGCTTGCAATCCTGTTGGGAATACTTTGCAGCCAACGCTACCTGGTCATACACCAGACTTACGGGAATCTCTTGCCCATCTGGCCCCGCCGGTCCGACTTCGGCCATATGGTTCGGGTCAACCTTGGTGTATCGCGTCTTCAATATGGCCCAGGCTTCCCTTGCACCTTGTCGGTAGGCTGATACCTTCCACAACCGGAAGCGCCGCCGTGCTCCTTGGAGCATATCCACGAGCTCCCCCATGCCTCCTAGCAAGTAAATAGATGGCCACAAGGCCTGGGCAATACCCTACATCACCTGCCGAGCTCGTTTGTGCAGCTGTGAGAGATCTTGCAGTAAATCGCCTGCGGACCCGGGCATCTCCTCTTCAGGACGGCCCATCAGCATACCTACAAATATAAACTCTTTTAAAATGCTTCCTCGCCGAACTGTACTACAGTTCATTTAGGCACTTACCATAAATGCCACGACGAAGCCTCCTGTTCTCCTTCACGGAGTCCGCTAGCTGAGCTTGAACATCTGCTAATTCGACGCCTAGCTGGACGTTGGCATCTTGGAGATTGTTTTTCTCCTGCCTAACCTGCGTAAGCACACGCTCGCCAGCCTTTAGCTGTCTTTGGAGATGTGACTCACTATCTCTTACGATCTCCGGATTCTCCCCGGGATTGTCTACAAAATTTTCTATTAGACTAATAAAGCAAGCCAACTACTAACTGGTATATTTCCTTAAAATTTCTCTATTGAGACAAATGTTACCAGATGAGGCCTTCTGGGATTCCTCTAGTTTGGCAACCGCGGCCCTCAGCTGGGTCTTGCACTCCTCTAGCTCTTGAGACAAATGGGTATTCTTCTCTACAAGAACATGTGCATACAATGATCCTTAAAGCAGTTGTTCCAACTGTTTCAAGTCTTAGGGGCTACTGCTATACATACTTATCAAATTTTCTTACCCGTATATCTTTCGCATACTGGTCCGTCGCTCGGGCGAGTCCGTCTTGGGCAGCTCGGATGTATGCGTCTCCCGAATTGAAGGCATTGAATGCCTCTTCGGAAAGGATACCGTTGCGAAGTATGGCCCGTCGGCGCCGGTGATTCATGGCGCTCTCTACTTCGGAATTTGTGGCGGAGAGCCTATCCGCATCCTCTGTCGGAGGACAATTCGGCATCAGCCCCGCGTTGGCCTCCTCTCTTGAAGCCAGTTCTGGAATTCGGCTGGTGGAGGCGTGGCCGGCAGGATCTCCGGATATAGTCCGGTGACTACTCTTTCTGCCAGGACACGAAGGACACTGTTACATTTCAAACATGATAATCACAGATCAGCTTTTAACTATACCTCTACGACGGCATTTCAACCCTAACTGCCTTCCCCTTAAGCCTGCCTGGCCTGGATGCCCTTTGCTGATGATCCCCTAGGGGCTCGGCGCCGCATTCTGATGGTCGTCTCTATGAAAATACGATATTTTGTGCATAAGGCATGGTATAAGAAAGGAATCCTCTTTAGAGGCTAAGGCTTCAGCTTTGCTTACACGCGACGCAGGGAGCAGTCCGGGATAGTCGGCGATAATAGCCACCAAGGCGCCATCATAGCTGGCCTGATAAAATGTTGCGTCGACAAGCTCCACAGATATATCCGGATCTTCTTCAAGTCTGGGGTCGAAGGCCCGGCCGGGGTCCTCTGGCTGCGGAGAGGGGCTGTTGAACTCTTCCACGGCCCTCCTCAGTTCCTGCTTAGAAATATCAAGGTAAATGATTGTGATGAAGGGCGCCAGAATGGGTAGAGTTGGGTAAGGAGTAACGGCTTACCCAGCTTGGGGGGTTGTACATGGAAAATCCATCCCGCGGTTTGATACAAAGGAATTCTTCTTCTTCTCCTTTATATAAATCGGACAGTATTCTCGCCAGAGCAGTGGCAGAGTCCGAACCTTTACGACCACAGCGGGTGGCATCGTCTTCCCTGTTGAAGTGCCACATGGGCTTCCCCCAATATTGAAGTGGTTGCACCCCCCGCATTATGCATATTGATATAACCTCGACTATTGTCAGTCCTGATTGGGCCAGTGTCTTTATCCTGCTCATCAGGAAGTGGACTTCTCTGGTGTCTTCCTCCTGGGGGCTCCGAGGACGCCAACTTCAGCGTTTCTTCAGTGGAGCGTTATTAAACTCGGGAAGGCCCATCCGGATTGGATCTGGAAGGTGAACGTCATCTACATAAAACCACTCCGAGGGCCATTCTTCGGATGCCTTCTTTGGAGTACCGGACATGTATCCGGTCTGGGCGACGCGCCATATTTCGGCTCCGCCCACTTGGTATATAGATTCCCCCTAATTGCGAGGGACGAGGCAGAATAACTTCTTCCATAACTCAAAGTGAGCCTCGCAGCCCAGGAATAATTCACAAAGGGCGATGTATCCTGCGATGTGCAGCACAGAGGCGGGGGTGAAGTTGTGCAACCGGAGGCCACAGAACTCCAGGAGCCCGCGAAGGAATGGGTGAATTGGAAACCCGACGCCTCTTAGCAAATATGGGATGAGGCATACTCGCTCCCCCTGAGATGGGTTACGAGATCTCTCCGCTTGCGCCCCGCCATTGTATGTGGCTAGTCCGGCTCGGACGGGGACCATGTACACCGGTGGAAAAAACCCTTGGGTTTGCAACTCTACTAAACGACTGTGGGGGACAGAACATTCTTCCCAATCACCTGGCTTAGAGCTACGGGAGCAAAAAGAGGAGCTGCGGCGACCGGCCATGATAGAATGGTTTCTTCCGGATGCGCTCTGTTGAATGCTAGCTCAAGGGAAGAAGGTGAGATTTGGATCTAAGGATCCCCTTCTCTTTAATAGACGGATTGCCTGCAGGGTCGGGGTGGCAAATGTAAAAATGCTCCGCTCCTCGTATTCGCTCGACACGTGGAGATGTCCATTATTGAAGCACAGAAGTCGAGGAGTACAACATTGATGGGAAGCCGGACACCGTTCGCTACAACAGGTACTCTGGATTTAGAGATGGAACCCGCCTTGCAATGCCGAAGACAATCTGCGCGTCAGACTCATCGTCATTGAAGCCTGGTTCAGGGGCTACTGCGGGAGTCTTGGATAAGGGGTATCCGGATAGCCGGATTATATACTTTGGCCGGACTGTTGGACCATGAAGATACAAGACTCAAGACTTCGTCCTGTGTCTGGATGGGACTCTCCTTTGCGTGGAAGACAAGCTTGGCGATCCGAATGTTAGATCTCCTTCTTTGTAACCGACTCTGTATAACCCTAGCCCCCTCCGGTGTCTATATAAACTGGAGGGTTTAGTCCGTAGGACAAGAACAATCATAATCATCATTGGCTAGCTCCTAGGGTTTAGCCTCTACGATCTCGTGGTAGATCAACTCTTGTAATACTCATATCATCAAGATAGATCAAGCAGGAAGTAGGGTTTTACCTCCATTAAGAGGGCCCGAACCTGGGTAAAACATCGTGTCCCCTGCCTCATGTTACCATTAGCCTTAGGCGCACAGATCGGGACCCCCTACTCGAGATCCTGCCGGTTTTGACACCGACAGCTGGTGCCGGTGTTGGAGCAGGTGCCGGTGTCGATACCCAATCCTCTGGTAGATCAGCGTGATCCGCTAACGCAGTCGGTTCCCAATCCCCAAGTGGATCAGACTGAGCTACTGCCGCTACCAGTGCTAGAGCAAGTGTCGTCGGAGAAGGTACCGATTCTTGATCCGTTGCTGACGGTGGTACCGATGTGTGAGACAACATCGATCATCTCTGGTCTTCTATGATCAGCTTTCTAACTTGACTAGGCTCCATGACCTTGATCCAATCTTTTTCTTCATTTCTTTTAAACGCGAGAAGGACTAATTGTGGCGTGTTTGTTAAACCAAACTGCAGCTCATCATAGGGCTTCAGATGTACTCAAACAACAGACTGATCCAATTATGTCCATTAATATAAGTGATGGACAATGCCTTCATTACTGACACAACATAAGAAGTGAAACCTACAAAAATAACCATCATAGAGCAAACCAAATGGTTTATTCTGTGAAGAATGTCACATGACAAAACCTCTCGGTGTGTAGTTTGTAGCACTTTAATTTGTGGGTCGAAATTTGTTCCATTACAGGTGGACTATCGGTGTGTAGTTTTGTAGCTAATTTGTACTCCCTCCGTTCGGAAATACTTATCATCAAAATGAATAAAAGGAGATGTATCTAGACGTATTTTAGTTCTAGATACATCTCTTGTTATCCATTTTTATGACAAGTATTTTCGGACGGAGGGAGTAATAAGTAAAGAGAATTACAATATATTTTTTTGCAAAAATACCATGGTGCGGCGTTGAAGGTGAGAAAGGACGTGCGAGAGAGCGATGACCGAGACACGGGGAAATCAATTGGGGGAGGTGCGGGGGTTGCAACGGTGTTTGGGGTAGTTGTGGGTCGAATGCTACGAAAATATAATCTAAACCCACCGGAATAAATGCCTTCACAAATTAATCCAAGGTTGGAGTCCCCCTCGCAATGTAAATAGCTCCGGCTCTATGAGGTATGGATAGGTAGCTTCAATGTGTGGAAGATACGCCGTGAGAAAGCGAGGTGAACTGAGAGACAAATAGATAGAGAGACAAAGTGAGTGTGGTCCGGCATTCGTTGAAAAGAACAATATGCTCCGGAGAGATATTGTTCGATTGAGCTTTTGGGAAGGGCGATAGATGTAAGATAGACCTTGAGAGATGATCCAGTCACAGACATGTAGATATATTGTGTGTGTGGGAGGAAGCAAGGTCAATCGATTACATATATAAAGGCAGAGAGATTGAGCGACTGTGGGTAGTCGTGCGATCGATAGAGTGACCTAGATAGACAATGTGCGTGAGAGAGTATATAGTATGAATATGTCGAATTGGGCTCAAACATGGAGATATATTGTTTATGTCCGAGAAAGAGCGAGGTCAATTGAGACATACAGAGAGAGAGAGAGAGAGGAGAGAGAGGGAGAGAGAGAGAGATTGAGTGAGCGTGGCCCGCCATGAGGTCGAAAGAGTGGGAGCGGCTTGGATGGACTGACCTAGACAGACAATCTGCGTGAAAGAGTATAGAGTGTGTCGATTGAGGCCCAAACAGGGAGATATATCATTTGAGTGTGAAAGAAAGCGAGGTTAATCGAGACATAGATAAAGAGAGCGAGATTGAGCGAGTTTGGCCCGCCATGCGGAAGAAAGAGTGAGACAGTCTCGAGAGAGTGACATAGATAGACAACGTGCATGTGCGCGCACGAGAGGGGGCGTCCACATAGGCAATGCATGTATCTAGCGAGAAAGGGTGGGAGGGAGGGAGGGAGGGAGAGAGAGAGAGAGAGAGAGAGAGAGAGCTCGGCATGGAGTGCAATGGTGGGTGTGTGAGGTAGATATACATTTGGTAACAGAGTTGAAAAGGGGGGTTGTGTAGTTGAAGAGTTAGAGATCAAAACATGGAGAGAAAGAATGAACGTGTGTCGGAAACCGATAGCTTCCTAAGGTGGTTAGGAGAGGAAGATTGATCGATACAGGAAGTATGTAGCGTGTGTGTGGAGGGGGGGGGGGCTAAAACAACATTTGAATGTAGATAGTACGACACTTAATATTGACGTTTCAATTTAGTGTACATTGTAAGATTTGAATTGAGGACCATGCATATGGCTTTCGTAATTATTTTGAATTCATGCCATACTAGGTTTGGAAAAGTTGAGATTGGCTCGATTGTTTTGCTATTTTGTAGGTCATGTGTTCGAATCCATCCAAAGTTTTCTCACTACCATGGTGTTCATCATACACATATGAATTTGTGTATTCAAAAAGTAGCGTGGATACCGTGAAATGCGAAATCCACGTTACAATTGGAGATCACTATGTGACACACACTCGAATTCAAATAACTCCTCATTAGTTAATTTATAGTATCTCGTTTTGAATGACTAATTATTTGCAAGGAAAACACGGACATGGTAATACACACATATTCGTTTGCAAATGGAAGAAGATTCGTTTGCATTCTCAAATGTAGGCACACTAGGCAGACTAGGGTCATGTCGTGGTGGTCGCGTGTGTCGTATGGACGCTAGCACCCAGCCACCCACCCCCTCCCTCCCTTCCACATTTCGGATAGAAATATCTGGTTGCCCCAATTCTAGCCCTGCAAAATGTTCCTTCTCCACCGTCCCCTTCCGCACCCAGAGCGCTCATATCCCTCATTCGCCGCCAACCCAAGCAAAGTTTGAATCGCCCCTCGTCCCGTCTCTTTCCCCACCTATGTGCCGGAAGACGACGGTTGCGCTTCACCACCGCACCGGAGCGACCTCATCTATGCCCTCGTCCACCACACTGGGTGGTCCACCGACAACATCGGCTGCGGCAACCGACGTGCCTCACAGGCACTGACTTCCACCACATTAGGTGCGCTTCACCGACGCCGTCTCCCACCTCACCGGGGCTACTTCACCGAGCACATCGTCGCACCTCCACCCCCGAGGCCATTGGGGCTTCACCAACGGTCTCGTCCACCGCATCGTAGCGATCCGTTGCCACTCAAGATCTGCATTCGTGCACGGCCTGCCAACGCCAGCGCATCACCCTCAATGGCTCTGAAGTGACCCACACTCTAGCTAGGCGAGCATACCCAAACGCCGGCCCAAACTAGGTATCCACATATCACTCCCTAGTGCACTGTTCTGATGATGTTTGGATATCCTTTCACTGCTCTCTTAGCTTACACGCCTATGCAACTTTGACTTTTACTCTTATTTCTTCTAGAGATATCATCTGAAACAAGCAAAACCATTTTTAGCGAAGCATGACGGCGCTACGGGATCTGGTACACATCCTGCACACCGGTATAACATTGTAAGTACTTGTCCTCCGATACAGCAACAAGGTCGACTCCTCTTATTTGATCAACCATTCGCCATGTAAAAAATGCAGAGGGGGATGCAAGGAGCACAAGGCCTACACATCCAAGCAAGTGGTAACATGGACTTGTACATGGAACATCCCAAGCGCAAGCAGAGCTGCAGTGAGCCTGTACAATGAGCTAGCATAAGTCCCTGCATTTCATTTAATTCGTACTGGCCTGCGTGTATGATTTGTGTGTAGTGGCGGATCCACGAATTCAAGTTACCAGGGGAAAAATTTTAACTTAAAAAATACGAAGGCACTTTCACTCCGGAAATCAACATAACTTAAGAAATGTGAAGCTACATGCACTTCAAAAACCAGCTTATGATCCTAAGTAGTTCCAGATTATAAAACACTAAATGATGTAAGCACCAAAAAGCACAAAATGCAACATGGTGTGCAAGTACTACTAACATGGTCTATACTTGCTTGAATTATACGTTCTCTGGCTGAAAATATCAAAGTGTAATTGCACCTATAAACAGTGCACAAACTGCATACCAATATATCTATCCCGCACAAGTATGCCAATAGTTTCAAACAACAGATTAGAAAAGTATTTATGCTATGTTGTCATGATACGGGCACTTTCTGGCAGATGGCCTCGATGTTTCCTCAAGCCATGAAAATGTACTATAATTTGCTTGTCATCAATGCCGGAAAATCTCTATGTCTCTATCAACATAGCATATCATCATTAGACACTAAATCCTTCAATGGGAGCTTGCAAAATGCTTGCATTAGATACCTCATTAGACACTATATGTTCATCACCAGGAGCATGTAAAATGTTTAGATCAAATCCTTCATTAGTAGTCTGTCCATTAGACACTTCGGGCTCAAGAACAACATGAGCTTGTGTGTTTGCACCGGAAACTTTATTAGATACATCAGGTTCAGTCTGTTCAGTATTGATTGGGGGAGTTATAAAATAAGCAGAAATTGGTTTCATTTTCTTATAGATTCCCTACATATAAGCAGTTTTACAACACAGTCAGGTTTAACTATTGGCCAGAAATTGAAGAGTTGAATTAGATATAATCAGGGATGTGATGTACCTGCTTGTTGTGCATGCCGCTCTTGGAAGCTGCGACTGTCCGTTTGTGTAAGCTCGATGCCATGCCCGTGCTACCGCCGCTACCTCCCATGCAGGCTACACCCAGGGTTGGATCTTCATCTTCTTGTCCTTTCATTTGCTTGAAGCCCGGCAACCAGTGTATAACGAGGACGCAAGGAAGTGCTGTGTCGGTCTATCCAGCGGCGGCTAGGTTAGGAGCGAACCAGAATGGAGGCTGGAGCAAACAAATTGGGATTTTTCCTGCTGTCGATTGATATGGGAAGCGCTCGTTTGGGCCACGAGCCTGCTATAGGGCCTGCCTTGCACTTACGTTATTGGCCCATCAAAATTGAAATGTGTTTCTTCATTTTTTTTACATTGCCTGCTCATGCGTTGGGACGAACAAAACTAGCCTGGGCCAACCTGGATGACTCAAACTAGGTGCACACTTTCCAGCCACCCGAGACGACCGCCCATACCAACCCCTACGGTGGCGTTGCCCTTTTTCCGTGTTTGATTGGGGTAGTGAAAAATTTCCAGTGGCGCTTTTGATTTACCCATAGAATGGTTGAATTGCTTGTTTCTATGAACTGAGTTCGCCAATAATTGCGTGTTTGATTGTAGATTGCTTAGATCTCGATATGCCAAATGTAATCGCATGAAATATGCAGTAAAACTAGTGTGATGTGTGTGTCTACAACTAGTCTGACAACCCGTCCTCATATAACATATTAAGGATGCACCATCTTATGAGATTAACCATTGGACTTATCAATGTAGTGTGGGAAGAAATAAGTATTGGGACTGCGTATCCAAGCAATTGATCCCATGGACTCTTTCGTAGAACCTTGTAAGCAAAAAACAAGTTGCAGTGTGCATGTATAAAGAGCTAGCATAAGTTTAGTTAACTGCTTCTCAGAATTTTAGTTAGCCACTTATTGCAAAATTGTTCAATTATGTTGCTTGGCTTAATTTAGTTTGCTACTGATTACAAAATGTCGTAGGCTATTAATCCTATTATAGACAATGCCTATCTATGTGTTTGATACTTACTGTTAAGAACTACTTGTTTGCCTAAACTTAAATAGCTACTTAAGCACGTAGATAGCTGGTCATATGTACTTCTAGGGTGCAACAGAATTCACGTGCAATTTACATTCTGATACCCTGTTTGTTTAAATGGTTTGTTATTATCACTTGTAGCACTTGTAATGTTAAATGTTTGCATGTTCATAGATAGACAACTGTCAGGTTTATATGAGGGACACTATCTTTTTAAATGGTTTGTTGTTATCAGTTATAGCACTAGTAATGTTTGTGTGTGTGTGTGTGTATGTGTGTGTGTGTGTTGGAATCATTTTGCTTACATCAAAGAAATTTACAGATGTCTGTGTTGCTGCTAAACTGTACCGACTTGTTACTTTAATACGTTGCCAAGAACTTGTTAGTTTTACTAGTTAATGTGTAATTAAATACGTTGCCAAAACTGGTTAGTTTTACTAGTTTGATGTTAGTTTCCTATGGCTCTTGCAACGCTTTATCTATGATTGGTAACATTAAAGTTTGCAGGATCCAACTGAAACTCTATTGGCACAACAGGTATGTTGTCCGAAACTTCCTTGTTTACCTGGCTTGCTGTTGTAACTTGTTGCTGTAATTATCTTACCAACTTCAAGTTTTCAGGATCCAATTGGAAGTCCAATTGCACAACATCTATATTTTCAAAAATATATTTGTGTAATAGGTTTGCTGCTGCAACCGGTTGCTCTAATCACGTTACTGGCTACTCAACTTTTCAGGATTCAAGAGAAACTCCAATGCCACTACATGTACCTTTTGCAAAACATGTTTGTTTAACTGCCTTGCTGCTGCAACCGGTTACAATGATGTTAATAACTACTTTTCAACATCCAATTGAAACTCTTCAATTCCTTGTTTGTTTAACTGGTTTGCTGTTATAAATCCTAGTTGAGATGTTTTGCTAACTTCAACTTTTCGGAATCCAATCGGAACTTTAATGGCAAAACGGGTTAGCCCAAGATCAAAGAGCGAGGTGCCCATGGATGTTGTATCATCCCATAGTAGTGGCACCGGCCCAATCATGCATCATGAATTGCCAATTGCTGATGCTCTAGAGGCTACACTATTGGTAGAAAGAGATTTTGCTTCTGCACTTAGAGATGAAGTTGATATGTTGAGGAAGCAAACAGCACAATCACAAGCAGTACTCAAGACAACCATTAAATATTTCGTGGATTACAAAACGAAGCAAGCTGAGACTGACCACATTGTTAAGGTCCTGGAGGAAAAAAGGAAATTAAATTCCCACTTGGTAAATCTGGGTGGAATGTTCTTTCCATTGTTGAATAATCTTTGTGTTGTTTGTTCATGTAATCGATCAAACCATTTGTTTTAGAGATCATGTAATAATTATTTTTTTAATTTTTTGGGTTGTAAATTTTTTTGAGCACAAGTCTGTATTAATTGATAAGACTCTGAGACATTTCATTTTGATTGTTGTGCCAGACCTACAAATATGCCAATTAGGATGAATGTGCATTCGACAATAATAGTAGTATAAATGGTCCTTAAGTGGCATGCATCTGAAAGGACCAAGATGTTGTACTAGCTTCGCTAAAAAAGGATGCTCTTCTAGCAAAAAAAGTACAGCGACATGGCTTATGTATGTTAGTCGATATTATTGATCCATATACTCTATAAGTGTTTATATGTCTGTTAGTTTTGTACATTATTGATTGATTGACTCGGTATTTTGAATCTTGAGACATTGCTTGTGTACATATCTAAATGGGAGTACACATTATGTGTTGTGTGTACCTCTTGAGATGGACATAAAGTGGTTTCAAATATTCAAATTCTCCTTAAACTGGATTCTAGCTTCTGAATTCGAGTATCGGCTTTTGTAAATCATATTCATATATGACAGTGGAATACATCTTTGTCGTGCTTTTGAAGATATGTAAAAACGCATAGAATGATTTATAAAGATTCGTATAGGAATACGTAATGGATTTGGATTTAGTTGCCATCGTAAACGTGGATGCTTATTGTCCCAAAATTTGAAAGAAGCGGCAAAATGTCCACTCCCATGTCGGTTGCCCGAAGCCAGTGTTTGAGAGATGGAAATTACTATCTACCCCTTAAACGGACAATGCATCTGCCCGATTTCCACGGCTCTCAATAGGGGTAGGTTAGTAACTTCAACTAGACGTGACACGACCGCCTCTGAGCCCATTCCGATAGGTGGGCGCCAAACATGGGCAGCAAAACACATTTGATTCAAGCTCGTCCGAAAGACATTCGTCTCTCCCTCCATTTCCTAATTCATACATGGTGAGCGGCAACAAAAACTCGACTCGGCCGAAATCAATGTAGGCAAATATTTTGAATAGGGGTAGGTTTGTAACTTCACTCAGACATGACACAACCGCCCTACCTGTCAGCCCCGTTCATACACCATGGGCGCCAACCATGGGCACCAAAACACCCACTTCTCACCGAAAATCGCTCTAGGAAAATATTGGGGAGACGCGAGATTATCGTGCTATCCCCAACCGACGTGACGTCAAAATTTTAAACGGGTGCCAAGTTCGTAACTTTCCCATATTTCAGACAGGCGCATCCCAAAAACATGGTTCCCCATACCTCTCCCTCCATTTTCCCATTCATACACAGTCCACGCTAGAACACCATCCCCACACCAGCCTCCTCTGTCCGCCACCCCATCCATCGCCGCCATCCTCCACCCCATCCATGGCCACTGTCCTCCACCATGCCGGAGCTTCTACCAAGACCGCATCGTCCACTACTAGAGATGGTCATTTCTCATCCACGGCGAAAGACCAGGAGCCTTGCATCGCGTCTTCTCACTTGATCGGTGCCGTCGTCCTCTTTGCCAGGGCCGCTCGCACGACCTTCTCGTCCACCGCAACGGGACTTATCCCCCGATGCACCCGTCTACCATCGCAGATCTGCTTCAACGCCACCGACAACCATCGCACCCCTGACGCCTGCGCGGCGCCGCAAGCGAGGTGGTACTTCATATCTGCTCAACTTTTTGATCTCAACCAGAAAATTAATTGTAACTTGGTTACTATACTTTCTTTTCAGCTCCTAGAATTTAGTTCTTAGTTCGAAGCAAACAATGGACGGTAAATACCATTTCTATGGTTTGTAGCTTTAAATCTGCCACGGCACGGTCATAATAGGGTTTAATTGATCATGCTTAGGGTTTAATTGATCATGCTTAGGGTTTAATTGATCATGTTGGTTCCGTGGTGGTTTCTTTAATAGAAATCGGAGGGGAAACCCTCTTTTCCTAAAAAAATGCTTAGGGTTTCCCTCTTTTATGATCAGTATACATGCTTCGTGTTATAATAGCACCGCTCCACCCATGAAGCTAAACAAGCTTAGTTGTTAAAATAACAATCTGGTATTATTAAAACAGAGTCATTTAATTGTTCAGCTAAATGTTCCTAATTTAGTTTCGAAAATGCATATATGATGCTCGGGTGTATCTACAAGGTGCCCACGGTGTCCGCGGACCACCCTGGGATTTTGGGTCTACCTAGGCCCTGATTCCCCTCTGTTCTGTTACGCTTTCGATCTCTACTCACCCCCAGCCGCCTGCCTCGCCAGTGACTTGCCATCCCCGGACAGCATGACTCTAGGAGGAGACGCCGGACTAACAGGAGGTCAGGAGCCGCTCACCCAATAGCGTCACTGCTGTCCGGGTGCGCCGCCATGCCTACCTTCCCAGTCTGTTCAGGGCTCAGGCATGCAACAGCCACTAAGTCAACTCAATTTATCCTGAGATACGTCCTCAACACTCAGCAGCCACTCCTCATCACCCATTTTCTAATTGAGTCATTACTCATTAGGTAGGACCATCATTAGGGTTTGTTCTGTATTGAGTACTACATACACTTAATGGTTCAGATGTATTTCAGTAATCTTTAGTACCTATAAAGTTCACAGGGTTTCAAAATTCTGGCCCTAGGAACAAACAATAGTCATTTTGGATTGTTGGTCATAGTGACATTGACCCAGATTACTACTGCGGGCTAGGTTTATTGACAATTTTACTTGTCTTTCTTATTCATTCGATATGATATCCAATTATTCACGTCGATTAGTTGCAAACAATAAGTACTAGACCAACTTCTTGATTCAGATTTTGGACGATCTCTTACTGTAGTTACAATTCTGCATACTTGTCCTAGTAAGCTCAAAAGTAATGATTGATTCACTACATCTATGCTTGCCTTGTCATATTTGTTGTCAATATTATTTTAGGGTGGATCACCATGTTACAAAATACTGGAACCGCAGATATGAGTGAATAGTATTTCTCTGTGTGATCTCTTCCATCATGTGTGGGCAATGAACACTGATTGTATAGAAAGAAAGTGTAACTTCCACCTTTTACATACACTACGATCTTTAACATGGAATACAATCTGCCTACTTGCTTTGTGTCGCACTACCAGCACTCCACCCTTGAAGCTAAACATTATGCCAATCATAATTCCTTAGTTTATTTGTTCAAATACGAATTTGATATGATTCTAATGTTCCTACTTTAGTTTTGAAATGTGTGTCTGCCTATTATAGAGACATAAGAGGTTTGTATTTCTATGTGTGGTTTGGTCAGCACGGTTGGGGGGTGAACTTTGCATATGAAGGGGTTTATAGGGAGACACTCTTTGAGTTGAATCCGCAATGCATTCCATAGATAACCTGACTACTTTTTATGTTTTCATGAATCTCAGATACTGAACAACATCATAATGATTATGAGCTTGCAACCATGAAAAGAATAAAGTAGAAATATGCCATGGATGTCAAACTTGGCATTAAGGGACTGAAATCAAGTCTTGATGCAATGCAATGCAAACACTCTCCACCTACAGATTTGTCACACCCTAGCTAGTTCATGCATTAGAGTGTTGCATCATGTTTATTCTTTCATCAGAAACCTGAAATGAGGATGACAGAACCCCCAGTCCCCTCTGAAACCAATTAGGGTTTACTAAAAACTTTTTCAATGAACCTGAAATGCCCTTCTAAAATGCCCATCATTTTTGTCTTGGTTCAGAACCTCTGCCAAAAGTGATGCACATTTTCCTAGGCCATCTTAGGGTTTTTGAATTAAATCATAAATATTTGAATTTGGGCATTTAAAATTATATAAAATATTTAAATGCTCAAATATCTCCAAACTAAAATGTTTCATGTTGGAAATAATCCAACTATGGACCAGGAGTAGTTTGGTGATTTTAGGAGTTGCCTAAGTATTTTTAATAAATCAACAAAGTTGCAGAAGTATTAAAAAATACAGAAAACAGAAAAAATGGAAAAACTTACCTGACGCCAGCACCCGGCCCACCTGCCGGCCCAGCCCAGCGCCGCTCCAGCGAGCTGCTTGCCGGCCAGGCAAGCAGGCAGGTGCCCGACGGCGACCGCAGCGCGCGCCACGCACCTGCTCGCCGCCTCGCCGCTCCCCTCGCCGGGTGACGTCGTGGATCGGCCTCCCTCTCTCCCCCGAACCCCCCAGACACCCCCTCTCCTCTCCAGCTCCTCCCCCTCGTGCTCCCCCGCCATGACCGACGCCACCACCGCCGTGCCTACGTCGTAGCCGTGCTCCCCGCCGCCCGTGCGTCCTCTCATCGTGTCCAGGAGCTCCGCCGCTGTCCACTTCATCGAGCAAGCCGAGCCCCGAGCGCTCGCAACGCTCGAGTCCACCGCAACGACCTCGCCCGAACCGCCGTCGCCGGAGATCCCCTTCGACGCCGTCGTCACTCCGGCCCATCCCCGGCCGCAGCAAGGGCTTCGTCGCACTCACTGTGATCTTAGACATCTTCCCCCCCTTCTTTTCTTGCTCCCGAGCCGTGTAGCGACCTCCCGGAGCTCAACCGCACCCACCGCCGTGGAGCTCATCGCCGACGTGCTCCCGGTCACCCTCCGACCACTCCACGGTGTCCATCATGCTCACCGCGTCCCGTAGCACCTAGCTAGCTACTCCCCGCGCCTCACTGACCCCTCTAGCGTCAAGTTCATCTTCGGCCGAACCCCGGTGGCCGCCAAAGTCGTCGCCGGCGCCAACTCCGGCCACCCCGACCCCAACGGACTCCACCAAGAGCTGCGGCTCGTCCTCAGCTCCACTCTGATGGTCTCCGCGACCCATTTGGTGGCCGAAACGGCAAAAACCACTTCCGCCGCCGCGTCGGGCTCGCCGGCGGCTAAACGCCGGTGCAGCCGACCCGGGTTTGACCACGGGTGGGCCCTGGTTGACTCCCCTAAGTCTATGACAGGTAGGGCCCAGCCCTGTTAATTAAACAGGTTTAGTTTTAATTAAACTTTAATTAATCTAATCACACTGACACGCAGGACCCACTGTCCGGTTTGACCCGGACGTGTCCCGTTGACCTGCTGACGTCACACTGACGTCAGGCTGACGCAATAATTGATTTTCTGGAATTAATCTAATATAGGAAATTCTAGAATATAGTTTAAACTTTAAAAATTCATAACTTTTATTCTGTAACTCCAAATCAGACAAATTATATATGAAAAATGATCAGAAAAATCCAATCTATCCATCTGTACTATTTTCATGCATGATTAAACAAGTTAACCTGATGTTTAATGCAGAACAAGGAAAAACACTTTAAAGGGCCATGTTTGAGTTTGAAATTTGAATCTTTGATTCAAATTGGTTCAAACCCTTCTGGTCTTAGTTGCATTAGCCCAACACTCTCATATTGCTATGTTTCATGCATGCATCATATTGTTGCACATTGTTTGGTGATGGTTGTGTATCAGTGTTCTTTGCGGCAGGTTCTGCCTCCGAGGAGTACCGTGATTACCCTAACGAAGAACCGTATCAGTGCATCGAACCATCAGGCAAGCAACCAACCATTTGATCATATCGATACAATCCCATGTTCTCGCTCCTGCTCTCTTTTACTGCATTAAGACAACGCGTTTCAAACTGCTGTGTGCTACGGTAGTTGAACCCATTTCCTCTGCATGACCTGTCATTGCCACAGTAACTAGATGAAACCCACTAGCATGTGTAGGAGTTGATTGAGCCATATGTATGTGTTGTTCCTACCTTGCTATGCCTGCTATGCTTAGAGTCGTGTCAGGTCTGGTTCATCTGGGTGATGGGCTAGAGTGAAATGATTATGTCGGTAATGAGAGTGGTGTGGTGAACACGATTTGGTAAAGGTATCGATGAGAGGCCATGTAGGAGTACATGGTGGGTTGTTTCATTGAAGCCGACCTTAAGCACTGAGATATGTATGTGTGATTTAAGATACAGCTACTACCATGCATTGGGCCCTGAAATATGACCCCGCTCGACTTCTTATTCACCCTAGCTCTCTGTCCAGGAGTTGCAAGTAGTTTCTGGTGTTTGTAGCCTACTGGAGGCCGTGGACAGCGCTGACCGTAGGGGTGGGCTGTGATGCGGTAGGTACGTGGCCGGGTGTACCGAATACCCGTTAGGTATCTTGGGAACCCTGTTCACATCGTTCGGGGCCGTATGGGAAACCTCGGCCGGACTCCCTGCGGATGGAACCTGGATAGGCGATAAACCTGGACTAGAGGCTTAGGTGTTTAGGTAGGTCGTGGTCTACACCCACGTCGGCTTTCGCTTGAAGTCTGCCGAGCACATGTCGTGTGCAGACGCTAAGTGGTGGAAACATGTATGAAGAAGTACACCCCTGCAGGGTTATCATGATCTATTTGAATAGCCGCGTCCGCGGTAAAGGACTACTTGGTTGCCTATACAGTTCATAGACAAGTAAACGGAAACTACTAAAAGCCTCAAGATAAGTGTGAGTGCCGAGGATGGCTCTTCCGTAGGAAGACGGAGGTGGATCCTCGGTAGTGTATTGAATTGGTGAGTAGTGGACTCGTGTACGCAAAACCATTTCAAGTTGGAGTCTCGTAGGTTAGCCTAGCCAAGAGTCAAAGCTGGCTTGCTGCAACAACTCCACCAACCCTTCTTGATAATATGCATGTATGTAGGATCTGATGTAAGTCTTGCTGAGTACCTCTGTACTCATGTTGCTATAATTTACATTATTTTACAGAAGACGCTGCAACCCCTTCTGATGGGTTCTACGTAGACGTTGACATCAATGAGTAGGCTAAGGCCCAGGTGGTGATCCTGAGCTTGTGAAGGACCACGTAGTATAGCTAGGCTTTCCAAGCCTCTTTTATTTTACTACTTGTCTGTACTCAGACAAGTTACTTCCGCTGCTGGTTTGTATGACTGTATGACTTGAATGCTGGGTCGTGTGACCCGTACCTGTGTGTATGATTATGTATGGCTCCCTGAGCCTTAAATAAAGTACTTGTGTCGTAGAGTCATGTTGTGATGCCATGTTGTATTTGCACATATCGAGCATACTGTGTGTATGTTATTGAAATGCTTGGTATGTGTGGGATCTGACTATCTAGTTGTTTATCTTTAGTAGCCTCTCTTACCGGGAAATGTCTCCTAGTGTTACCACTGAGCCATGGTAGCTTGCTACTGCTCTGGAACACTTAGGCTGGCCGGCATGTGTCCTTCTTCGTTCCGGTGTCTGTCCCTTCGGGGAAATGTCACGCATTGAGTACCGGAGTCCTGTTAGCCCGCTACAGCCCGGTTTACCGGAGTCCTGCTAGCCCAGTGCTACAGCCCGGACCCTCTTGCTGATGACCGACATGTTCGAAGCTGGGTCATGGATTCCTGTCCCTGTAAGTCTGTGCCACTTTGGGTTTACAACTAGTCATGTCAGCCCGGGCTCCTTAACATATGGATGCTAGCGACACTATCATATACGTGAGCCAAAAGGCGCAAACGGTCCCGGGCAAAGGTAAGGCGACACCCGTGGGGATACCGTGCGTGAGGCCGCAAAGTGATATGAGGTGTTACAGGCTAGATCGATGTGTCATCGAGTCGGGGTCCTGACAGCGTTGGCATCAGAGCCGGACTACCTATAGGTTCTCCAAGCCAAACTGGTCGATGTTGAGTCTAGAAATTCTTTAGTTATATGTAGGGGAATTGTTTGTGGGTGGAACGTAAGGCTCTTTTTACTCCTTTATCTTATAACATTCTGATCTGAGTCAGTCTATTCTTCCACCGGGGGTTAAGGAATTAGGATCTATTCTCTCTATCAGGATCATGTGTTACTAATCAGTAGTACCTTATAGGTTTGATGAATACAAGCCTAGTTCAGTTCTACTACCACATTATGTTGCTAGGATGGACTCAGAACTTTGATATGATGATGTTGAGTGTGTATGAAATCCTTTGTCAATTGTCTCAAAATCCTTCTTGAGCATTTACAGCTGTTATGCTGCCAAAATTTTGCTAGAAATTCTAATGACTTTGCATTATGGTTGTGCTTTCAGATGGCCACTCGCGACCTTAATCAAGTGGTTCGCCTGACTCGATGCCTAGATGTACCCGGCCATACTGCCATGTTGGTCAGGGTAATGACTGAGGCTGGATACCGTTGGTATCCTGAGTACACGGTCGAAGAGCAATTCCCAGACTTTAATCAAAGCCAGTATCTCTGCACTGTCAGGATATTTCCATCCTATCCTGGATCCACCGAGCCCCTTCACTGCTCCTATGGAATCGGGGTTACTATTGAGATGGCTGTGCAGGACGCCGCCTACTGTATGATGACCATCATGCGAGTCAGGTCTGGCCTATTTCGGGACTCTGATTTCTGGTATATGCCAGGATCACTTCCGGGAGCACAAGGGTATCTCCAGGGTATCTATGCTGACCCCACTCAGGAGGATTCACGGACTCGCACTACTGCTGAGATGCTCGAGGATAAGGACCGTGAAAATTGGGCCTTGAGGTTAGAGCTCTTGAATACCCGTGCTGACCATTGGGCCACATTGACTCGGTTTGCACCGGCGGTGCAAGCTGGATATTCGGATATGTGCGATCTCTATCCTGTGAGATCTGCTTTGCCAGACGTGATGGGTTGGCGTGATGTAGGAGGCATCACCCCACCTCGCGGTCCCCGCAGGCCACCGTCTGTTGGTCCAAGACCTCATCCTAGCCCCTATGGTCCACAAGCTCCGCGAGATCGTCTGTTTCCGGATGATCATGGTGAGCTTCCAGGCTATGGAGGTGACTTCTACGAGGACTACTACGGATCTGTCTGAGTTAGTGGTAGTATCACTAGTTTGATCTAGCTGTATCGTCTATCGTCCTGCGTGACTCGTGGGATATGACCTAGTTTGTACCACTTCCGGAGGTGTAGAAAAATAATGTATAGGATCTTGGGATGCCTCCGATGAGATGTAATCCTCTTTTCACTGTAATAGTACCTTGTTTGGTCTTGTACTAAACCCTGTATGGTGTGTATGACGATGGAATAAAGAAGCAGTTTCTGTATCTACCATGTCATACGGATGATCATCTTGCATTCCGAGTTATTCCTTACATTATGTATCCAATGTCGGAATTTTATCATTCTGACTAAATCATTGTCTTGTTTACCTAGGATGGTCAACACGCGCACTAACCCTGCTCCTCAAGAGCAGGCCGAAGGCAGTGAAGTCAGGAATGCAAATCTGCCTCATCCTCCTTCCCTAGCCGAGGTTATGATGGAAGCCGAAAGAAACAAGCGGGAGACCAACCGTTTGTTGGAGCGTATTGAACAGAACACAACACACCATCAGAGGACTAACGTGGTGTCACTCAGTGATTTCATCAAGTTACATCCACCCACGTTCCACCACTCCGTCGAGCCTCTCGACGCTGATGACTGGCTTCGCAGTATCTCTCACAAGCTGCATTCCGCGCTAGTAGCTGAGGCTGACAAGGTCACCTTTGTTGCATATCATCTTGAAGGCCCCGCCAGTCTATGGTGGGAGAATTATGGAGCTATGTGCCCAGCGGGCCATGTCACTACTTGGGCTGAATTCAGCGAGGCTTTCCGTGAACATCACATTCCGGAGGGTCTCATGGACCGTAAACGTGAGGAATTTTGCAGTTTCACTCAGGGCCAACTCTCTGTGGATGCTTACAGCAGGGAGTTCGGTAACCTCGCAGGATATGCAACTGAGGAAGTTTCTACTGATGCCAAGAAGCAAGCAAGGTTCTGTAAGGGACTTAGTCCTGAGCTTCGCCGCGACCTCCGTCTGCATGAGTGCACATCTTTTCAGAAGCTTGTTAACAAGGCCATCAGTGCTGAGACTGGTCAGACTGATTATGACGCAACACGCAAGCATGGCCGTGATGTGGGTTCCTCATCCGGTGCTGGTCCTCAGAAGCGCCGCGTGTGGGTGCCCAACACTGCCCTGCCACCCAGGTTCACACCGAGGCCATCCTTCCAGGCGCCTCACCCCGTTCAACAGTCTGCACCAGCCAAGCCCTATGGGGGTCCAACCAACAGTGCTCCTCCACGCACCAGTTCCGTGACTTGTTTCAAGTGTGGGGAATCTGGCCACTATATGCGTGAGTGTCCCCAAACCAACCCCAACCAATCTGCTAAAGCTGTTGGTCGTGGCAAGCCGACAGGGAAAGTGTTCCACGCCAAGCCGGCCACCGCTACACGTGGCCATGTCAACTGTATCTCTGCCGAAGAAGCTCAAGAGGATCCCAACGTCGTTCTCGGTACGCTCCTTGTTAATTGCCACCCGGCATCTGTTCTTTTCGATACAGGAGCCTCTCATTCATTTATATCCGAGAACTATGCTCGTTTGCATAACACCGCATTCTGTGACATGCCATCCACTATGGAAATTTCTACTCCAGGTTCTAGATGGCAGACCTCCAGGGTAAGTTATGGAAATGAAATCCAAGTCGACAGACTTGTTTTCCTTGTATCTTTGATAGCTCTCAAATTTTCAGATATTAATATCATTTTGGGTATGGACTGGATGTCAGCTCATCATGCCAAAATTGATTGCTTCTCTAGGACTGTTCAACTCACTCATCCTTCGGGGAAGATAGTCAATGTCTTGACCCGAATAGCCAAGCGACAGTTATATTCTCTTAACGCCAACCCTTTGCCAGACCTTGAGGACGTTCCGGTAGTCCGTGATTTCCCGGATGTCTTCCCAGAGGAATTGCCAGGTGTTCCACCTGACAGGGATGTTGAGTTCGTAATAGACCTCATTCCAGGAACCGTCCCGATTGCTAGAAGACCCTATAAGATGGCACCACTAGAACTAGCCGAGCTTAAGAAACAACTCGATGAGTCCTTGAAAAAGGGTTTCATCCGACCTAGTTCATCTCCGTGGGCTTGCCCCGTCCTCTTCGTCAAGAAGAAGGATGGTACGGGCCGGATGGTTGTAGATTATCGACCTATTAATTTGGTCACAATCAAGAACAAATATCCGCTCCCCAGGATCAACGACCTGTATGATCAGCTTGCTGGATCCTCAGTCTTCTCCAAAATGGATTTGAGGTTGGGCTACCATCAAATCAAAATCAGAAACGGGGACATCCCTAAAACGGCCTTTGTTACTCGTTATGGCCAATACGAGTACACCGTCATGTCCTTCGGTTTAACCAACGCTCCAGCCACCTTTTCTCGGTTAATGAACTCAATCTTCATGGAGTATTTGGATAAATTCGTCGTGGTTTACCTCGATGATATACTCATCTACTCCAAGAGCGAGGAAGAACATGCCGAACATCTAAGGCTAGTGCTGAAGAAACTTCGAGAGCATCGCCTTTATGCCAAATTCTCTAAATGTGAATTTTGGTTGTCAGAAGTGACCTATCTGGGTCACGTAATATCTGGTAAAGGTATTGCTGTTAACCCTGAGCGAGTTCAAGCCGTCCTTAATTGGACTCCACCTGAATCGGTCAAGCAAGTTCGGAGTTTTCTAGGCTTAGCGAGCTATTGCCGTCGCTTTGTCGAAAACTTCTCCAAAGTTTCTAAACCTCTAACCGAACTCCTCAAGAAAGATAAGAAGTTCGAATGGACTCCACAATGTGAGCACAGCTTTCAGGAACTGAAAAGACGCCTGACTTCTGCTCCCGTACTGGTACCGCCAGACTTCTCTAAGGACTTTGTTATCTACTGCGACGCCTCGCGACAAGGACTAGGTTGCATTCTCATGCAAGATCGACACGTAATTGCTTACGCCTCATGGCAATTGCACCCACATGAGGAGAATTACCCTACTCATGATCTAGAGCTTGCAGCCGTAGTCTATGCACTTAAAACCTGGCGACATTACCTTCTTGGTAATCGTTGCGAAATATTCACTGATCACCAAAGTCTGAAGTACATCTTCATCCAACCGGATTTGAATCTCAGGCAAAGACGTTGGGTCGAGTTGATCACAGATTTCGACTTAGGATTAACCTACACCCCAGGGAAAGCCAATGTCATGGCTGATGCGCTAAGTCGTAAATCTTATTGTAACAACCTGATGTTACAACAAAGTCAACCGCTTCTCCATGAGGAATTTTGGAAGCTTAACCTTCACATTGTTCCTCAAGGATTTCTTTCCACCTTGGTAGCGAAACCTACTCTTACGGATCAAATCATCGCTGCCCAAAAGCGAGATAAGGGAATATCTAAAATCAAGGAGAACATTGCTAGCGGAGGTGCTAGTTGTTTCTCCACAAATGATCATGGTGTTGTGTACTTTGAGAACCGTTTAGTGGTTCCCAAGAACCAGCATCTACGGCAGTTGATCCTTAAGGAGGCTCATGAATCTCCTCTCACCATTCATCCCGGTAGTACCAAGATGTATCAGGACCTACGCCAGAGGTTCTGGTGGACTAGGATGAAGAGAGAAATTGCTCAGTATATTGTTAACTGCGACGTCTGCCGTCGTGTAAAAGCAGAGCATCAACGGCCTGCTGGCACCCTTCAACCCTTAGCTATTCCTGAATGGAAATGGGATAAAATTGGTATGGATTTCATTACCGGTTTTCCCAGGACCAAGAGAGGGAATAATGCTATCTTCGTCGTTGTCGATCGTCTTTCCAAAGTGGCCCATTTCTTACCTGTTCGTGAGAGTATAACTGCTAGTCAGCTGGCAGACTTATACATCTCCTGAATAGTGTCTCTCCATGGTGTTCCTTTGGAAATCAACTCGGATCGAGGAAGTCTTTTCACCTCTCGATTTTGGGAAAGCTTCCAAAATGCTATGGGAACCCGCCTTTCCTTTAGCACCGCCTTTCACCCTCAATCAAGTGGTCAGGTAGAACGCGTCAACCAGATTCTAGAAGACATGCTTCGAGCCTCTGTTATCTCATTCGGAATGGATTGGGAGAAGTGCCTTCCATTTGCCGAATTCGCTTACAACAACAGCTATCAATCTAGCTTGGGTAAAGCCCCTTTTGAAGTTCTCTATGGACGACGGTGTCGAACACCCCTTAACTGGTCAGAGACCGGGGAAAGACAATTCTTTGGCCCGGATATGATTCAGGAAGCAGAAGAGCAAGTTCGCATCGTTCGTGGAAAGTTGAAAACAGCCCAATCTCGTCAGAAGAGTCAATATGACCGAAAACATAAGGCTATGACTTTCGAGGTTGACGAGAAAGCTTACCTTCGGGTTACTCCTCTCAAGGGAACCCATCGTTTCGGTATCAAAGGCAAATTGGCTCCTCGTTACATTGGACCTTTTCGCATTCTCGCTAAACGAGGAGAAGTTGCCTACCAGTTGGAACTACCTCCGCATCTCTCCAGAGTCCACGATGTCTTCCACATTTCTCAACTCAGGCGTTGCTTCTCGGATCCTATCCATGGAGTGGACCACGAAACGCTTGATCTCCAAGATAATCTCACGTATCAAGAGTACCCCATTCGTATCCTCGATCAGGCCGAGTGTACCACTCGACGTCATAATATCAAGTTTCTCAAAGTATAATGGTTGCACCATTCTGAGGATGAAGCAACTTGGGAAAGGGAGGATCGTCTTCAACTCGAGTATCCCGCCCTTTTTCCGGAGGAACCCAAATCTCGGGACGAGATTCTTTTGAGTGGGGGTGAGTTGTCACACCCTAGCTAGTTCATGCATTAGAGTGTTGCATCATGTTTATTCTTTCATCAGAAACCTGAAATGGGGATGACAGAACCCCTAGTCCCCTCTGAAACCAATTAGGGTTTACTAAAAACTTTTTCAATGAACCTGAAATGCCCTTCTAAAATGCCCATCATTTTTGTCTTGGTTCAGAACCTCTGCCAAAAGTGATGCACATTTTCCTAGGACATCTTAGGGTTTTTGAATTAAATCATAAATATTTGAATTTGGGCATTTAAAATTATATAAAATATTTAAATGCTCAAATATCTCAAAACTAAAATGTTTCATGTTGGAAATAATCCAACTATGGACCAGGAGTAGTTTGGTGATTTTAGGAGTTGCCTAAGTATTTTTAATAAATCAACAAAGTTGCAGAAGTATTAAAAAATACAGAAAACAGAAAAAATGGAAAAACTTACCTGACGCCAGCACCCGGCCCACCTGCCGGCCCAGCCCAGCGCCGCTCCAGCGAGCTGCTTGCCGGCCAGGCAGGCAGGCAGGTGCCTGACGGCGACCGCAGCGCGCGCCACGCACCTGCTCGCCGCCTCGCCGCTCCCCTCGCCGGGTGACGTCGTGGATCGGCCTCCCTCTCTCCCCCGAACCCCCCAGACACCCCCTCTCCTCTCCAGCTCCTCCCCCTCACGCTCCCCCGCCATGACCGACGCCACCACCGCCGTGCCTACGTCGTAGCCGTGCTCCCCGCCGCCCGTGCATCCTCTCATCGTGTCCAGGAGCTCCGCCACTGTCCACTTCATCGAGCAAGCCGAGCCCCGAGCGCTCGCAACGCCCGAGTCCACCGCAACGACCTCGCCCGAACCGCCGTTGCTGGAGATCCCCTTCGACGCCGTCGTCACTCCGGTCCATCCCCGGCCGCTGCAAGGGCTTCGTCGCACTCACTGTGAGCTTAGCCATCTCCCCCCCCTTCTTTTCTTGCTCCCGAGCCGTGTAGCGACCTCCCGGAGCTCAACCGCACCCACCGCCGTGGAGCTCGTCGCCGACATGCTCCCGGTCACCCTCCGACCACTCCACGGTGTCCATCATGCTCACCGCGTCCCGTAGCACCTAGCTAGCTACTCCCCGCGCCTCACCGACCCCTCTAGCATCAAGTTCGTCTTCGGCCGAACCCCGGTGGCCGCCAAAGTCATCGCCGGCGCCAACTCCGGCCACCCCGACCCCAACGGACTCCACCAAGAGCTGCGGCTCGTCCTCAGCTCCACTCCGATAGTCTCCGCGACCCATTTGGTGGCCGAAACGGCAAAAACCACTTCCGCCGCCGCGTCGGGCTCGCCGGCGGCTAAACGCCGATGCAGCCGACCCGGGTTTGACCACGGGTGGGCCCTGGTTGACTCCCCTGAGTCTATGACAGGTAGGGCCCAGCCCTGTTAATTAAACAGGTTTAGTTTTAATTAAACTTTAATTAATCTAATCACACTGACACGCGGGACCCACTGTCAGGTTTGACCCGGACGTGTCCCGTTGACCTGCTGACGTCACACTGACGTCAGGCTGACGCAATAATTGATTTTCTGGAATTAATCTAATATAGGAAATTCCAGAATATAGTTTAAACTTTAAAAATTCATAACTTTTATTCTGTAACTCCAAATCAGACAAATTATATATGAAAAATGATCAGAAAAATCCAATCTATCCATCTGTACTATTTTCATGCATGATTAAACAAGTTAACCTGATGTTTAATGCAGAACAAGGAAATACACTTTAAAGGGCCATGTTTGAGTTTGAAATTTGAATCTTTGATTCAAATTGGTTCAAACCCTTCTGGTCTTAGTTGCATTAGCCCAACACTCTCATATATCTATGTTTCATGCATGCATCATATTGTTGCACATTGTTTGGTGATGGTTGTGTATCGGTGTTCTTTGCGGCAGGTTCTGCCTCCGATGAGTACCGTGATTACCCTAACGAAGAACCGCATCAGTGCATCGAACCATCAGGCAAGCAACCAACCATTTGATCATATCGATATAATCCCATGTTCTCGCTCCTGCTCTCTTTTACTGCATTAAGACAACGCGTTTCAAACTGCTGTGTGCTATGGTAGTTGAACCCATTTCCTCTGCATGACCTGTCATTGCCACAGTAACTAGATGAAACCCACTAGCATGTGTAGGAGTTGATTGAGCCATATGTATGTGTTGTTCCTACCTTGCTATGCCTGCTATGCTTAGAGTCGTGTCAGGTCTGGTTCATCTGGGTGATGGGCTAGAGTGAAATGATTATGTCGGTAATGAGAGTGGTGTGGTGAACACGATTTGGTAAAGGTATCGATGAGAGGCCATGTAGGAGTACATGGTGGGTTGTTTCATTGAAGCCGACCTTAAGCACTGAGATCTGTATGTGTGATTTAAGATACAGCTACTACCATGCATTGGGCCCTGAAATATGACCCCGCTCGACTTCTTATTCACCCTAACTCTCTGTCCAGGAGTTGCAAGTAGTTTCTGGTGTTTGTAGCCTACTGGAGGCCGTGGACAGCGCTGACCGTAGGGGTGGGCTGTGATGCGGTAGGTACGTGGCCGGGTGTACCGAATACCCGTTAGGTATCTCGGGAACCCTGTTCACATCGTTCGGGGCCGTATGGGAAACCTCGGCCGGACTCCCTACGGATGGAACCTGGATAGGCGATAAACCTGGACTAGAGGCTTAGGTGTTTAGGTAGGTCGTGGTCTACACCCACGTCGGCTTTCGCTTGAAGTCTGTCGAGCACATGTCGTGTGCAGACGCTAAGTGGTGGAAACATGTATGAAGAAGTACACCCCTACAGGGTTATCATGATCTATTCGAATAGCCGCGTCCGCGGTAAAGGACTACTTGGTTGCCTATACAGTTCATAGACAAGTAAACGGAAACTACTAAAAGCCTCAAGATAAGTGTGAGTGCCGAGGATGGCTCTTCCGTAGGAAGACGGAGGTGGTTCCTCGGTAGTGTATTGAATTGGTGAGTAGTGGACTCGTGTACGCAAAACCATTTCAAGTTGGAGTCTCGTAGGTTAGCCTAGCCAAGAGTCAAAGCTGGCTTGCTGCAACAACTCCACCAACCCTTCTTGATAATATGCATGTATGTAGGATCTGATGTAAGTCTTGCTGAGTACCTCTGTACTCATGTTGCTATAATTTACATTTTTTTACAGAAGACGCTGCAACCCCTTCTGATGGGTTCTACGTAGACGTTGACATCAATGAGTAGGCTAAGGCCCAGGTGGTGATCCTGAGCTTGTGAAGGACCACGTAGTATAGCTAGGCTTTCCAAGCCTCTTTTATTTTACTACTTGTCTGTACTCAGACAAGTTACTACCGCTGCTGGTTTGTATGACTGTATGACTTGAATGCTGGGTCGTGTGACCCGTACCTGTGTGTATGATTATGTATGGCTCCCTCAGCCTTAAATAAAGTACTTGTGTCGTAGAGTCATGTTGTGATGCCATGTTGTATTTGCACATATCGAGCATACTGTGTGTATGTTATTGAAATGCTTGGTATGTGTGGGATCTGACTATCTAGTTGTTTATCTTTAGTAGCCTCTCTTACCGGGAAATGTCTCCTAGTGTTACCACTGAGCCATGGTAGCTTGCTACTGCTCTGGAACACTTAGGCTGGCTGGCATGTGTCCTTCTTCGTTCCGGTGTCTGTCCCTTCGGGGAAATGTCACGCATTGAGTACTGGAGTCCTGTTAGCCCGCTACAGCCCGGTTTACCGGAGTCCTGCTAGCCCAGTGCTATAGCCCGGACCCTCTTGCTAATGACCGACACATTCGAAGCTGGGTCATGGATGCCTGTCCCTGTAAGTCTGTGCCACTTTGGGTTTACAACTAGTCATGTCAGCCCGGGCTCCTTAACATATGGATGCTAGCGACACTATCATATACGTGAGCCAAAAGGCGCAAACGGTCCCGGGCAAAGGTAAGGCGACACCCGTGGGGATACCGTGCGTGAGGCCGCAAAGTGATATGAGGTGTTACAGGCTAGATCGATGTGTCATCGAGTCGGGGTCCTGACAAGATTCATGCTCAAAATATGATCCTAACAGCGATTCTGAGCTAGAGGGAGACCTAAGTCTATGTAGCTCCCTAGTGGAGGAGTCAGAGGCAGATGCCCTATCTTATTCACCCATCAAGGTGCTTGCTCTAACTTTCCAAGGTTATATTAGTCACACATATCTTGCAATTGATGCTTTGCATTGCTTCTACTTTGTTGCACTGCCATTAGCTTAGTTTACACTTTCTGTATGTGTATACACCCTGCCTATCCATTTTCAGTACATATTCCATATGTCATCATACCATATTTATCCATTCAAATGTTGTTCTTGTGTATCAGACGGTCAAAAGGAAGAGGGAGATTGCTGATCGCGGAGGAGCACGAACAAAGTATTTGGAAAAGGTAGTCACACATGATAAATCAAATAGCCCATTAGGTGTAGTTGCAATATCACCAGATCCAGAAAATATGCCCACAACTCTAGCAGACTCTAGCCCTACTACATTGGGCATCTCTGATGCCCCAACTCAGTAGACCCCAACTGCCGCAAATAGTATGATGATGCGAGTTGATATAGCACCGGCTCTACGAGGCAAAACCCCCATTCCATCAAAGAGCACACCAAATCTAGTTGCCAAATCCCTTTTCGAACGAGAGAGATCCCCTATTGCAGCAAAAAGGACTCCTGTTCCACTTCTTCCCAGTTTAAAAGATGAAGCTTATATTGTTGTCAGGAACTTTGTGCGCATCTTTCCTTCATGGAAATATTATACCACAGACAATGGACAATTTCCAATCTTCCTCCACAACTTATGCGTAAGTAATGTACTAATGGTATTCATGGTAATTACTTCATATGTTTCTGTTGATAGAAGACACAAGATTTCATTCTTTTAAATAGGCAAGGACCAAACTGGATTGTCAAGACAAGCAAGGGTTGGATGCGCTTTTCAAGCACTCGTTGATGAAGTATTGTTCCAACCCGAGGCAAG
This sequence comes from Triticum aestivum, assembly GCF_018294505.1. Lineage (NCBI taxonomy): Eukaryota > Viridiplantae > Streptophyta > Magnoliopsida > Poales > Poaceae > Triticum > Triticum aestivum. The sequence continues at coordinate 559,240,786 of NC_057798.1, forward strand.
CGCACTTCGACGGCAAGCCTCTAAACAAAATTTCTGTAAAGTCTCCGGTGCTACATTTATCAGACAGTGACTGGAATAATCTTCTTACACATTGGTCTCGTCTGCAGCGTAAGGTACTGTCTATGATATCACATCACAATTTGAACTACATTTCTGCATGTGCCTTAACATCTCACTTGTACGAAAACTGTTTGCAGAAGAACATTCATTCTTAAGGGACCACAGAATCTCACAACTATACTGCACACTGCATTGCTCTTGTGAGTACCTCTTGCCCTATATGACCATACTTACTTTCATAGCTGGTTGATTATGTAGCATCACTGCACATGTTAGCCTCGTTATTGTCCATTTGGTGGACATTGTAAGATCCGTATGGACTCTTACATAAATTTAGAATCAACCCAATGCTTTTGAAGAGGTTTAGATCTGTAGTCCTCTTGTAAGGACTGAACGTCGTCTGTCACTGTACTTACATTAATAGCTACTCCCTCCGTCCCATGATATAAGAACATTCTGTACAGTACACTAGTGTTCAAAACACTAATATTATGGGAAGAGGGGTTGGTTCATTGAGTAGCATTCTGCATCTTATCTCCCTCGCCCACCATTTACTAAAAAATATTAGATCTATATTTAATCTTACGAAAATTTTGAATACACACACAATGCCAGTGCAGAAGTGTAGCCCATTGCTCTTGTGAGTACATTTTGTCCTATAATGCTTGTACTTCCAGGGATTGGTAGTTGATTATGTAGCATCAATCTGCATCTTATCTTCATTATCCTCTATCCCTTCCAATATTATCACTTCTATAATTACTCTCTACAAAATGTAGAGTATAGGCAATGCTTATGAAGAACATTCTATGCTAAAATTCTTGAGTTATCCATCCCTTGACATGGAGAAGGGCTTTATAAAGCCGGTGTTAACTGTTAATGTAAGTCAGTCCTTCGAAAGCCTTTATCCTCAACTGCTATTAAATTTCCTCATCCTCCCTATCGTTAACTACTGTCTAGTGTGTTGTTTCTATCAAAATGCATGTTCGCAACAACCGTAAGTTCCAAGTTTTACTTGTAAAACCAAATTCCTTATTCATACCATGCACATTACTCAATACTCCCTATATGTATGCTTGTTTTTGTGGATCTATAATCCAGTGTGTGGTGAAGCAGCCCAAGTTTTCACCTTGTCATCTCATGTTTTATCCTACTGATGTGGCTGATGATATGAACAACATGCCATGCACATTAACCAAAATAGATACAATGATTGTCTTTGCCCTTCATCTATGCTTGTTATATTGACATGGTAATCCAATAGTGTGGTGAAGCTCCCTGCATTATGAACAATGCCAAATTATGCTATTGATATTTTGAACTTACTCTTTATTTTCTAATTTGAAATTGAATGGAATTAACAGCACAATTATCATCTTTGTTTATACACGTGCAAAACATGTCATTATCGGGGAAACGAACACCTATGAGATCACAAGAATCCCTTCTACGTTCGGTGGGGGGAGTAGCTGCACAAAGAGCAGGTCTAGCAGCCAGCACAAGGGGATTTTACCCAGGTTCGGGCCGCAAAGATGCGTAATACCCTAGTCCTTCTTGTTTGGATATATGTGTTCTTGAGCTTTTCAACTAGCTGCGGTGCATGCACGGTCCAAAAGTCTGAATCCTCTCTCAGTATGCCTTGCGCCTCCTTTTATACGTAAAGGGGTTGCTAATGTGGCACACAATAGGTGGAAAGCAAGCTACAGTGTATGAGCTTATCGCTTGGCACTGTAGGACAAATGCATTTAATGCATTGCCTACGTGCCCTCTTACTTTATCGGGGACGGCAACAGAAGGCATCCTGTCCATCGCCGCCCCTCCTCACTTCGACATGCGTCCAGGCTGACAAGGCATGCAGTGCCATGCTGGCTAACTACCTGCTGTGTTGGCGTGATGGTAGAGCCTCCACGAAGATCTGCATGCCGCCACACAGTTGTCTGCTTAGTTGGCACACTAGTCGTCGCACTCGAGTGGTGGTGAGGTGGCAAATCCCTGGCAAGGTTTTCCAGGGGGCTTCGCAGTCATCCCCGGTAAGGATCTTGCCAGGGGTCTTTGTCTTCTGGTGCCACGTGGACCCGTAGGTTATCAATCTCTATGAAGATCTGCATGCTACCACGCGTGCGTTCCCAAATCTTGGTCTTAATGTTGTCGATGGTGTTAGAACTCTCATCCTCAGGGGTGATGGGTTTGCTGGTGTTGCGTGGGTTGCCCCGGCAAGGGTGTTGTCGGGAGAGGTCCAGCTCGCCTTCTGCTCCTTGTTCCTTCACTTGATTATCTGCCTTGGTAGTCTTCGTGTTTCATCTTCTGTTGCCCTGTCGGGCGTAGCCATAGGTGTGGCTATGACTGCTCGTGCACAGGTAAGGTGTACAGAAAGAGCCCATACTTTTGTACACTGATAGGAGCCCCGGGCCTGGGCCACACGTGGGTGCAAAGCGTAGTTGGGCCAGGCACAAAGCAGTGCGCGGGCACGCGTGGCAGAGACTCAATCTTTCACGATCTCTCGTCCAGTTGTGCTTCCCCATGATCCGCGTCGAACGCGTGACGTGGGGGTCGTGTGTGGGATGGCCTTAGCACGCTTGCGTCATCCCGCAGTCGATAGTAAAGAGGCGGTTCGTGCTCACCTTATTAAAAAGAATGTATTTGTAGGGGCGCTAGTCATTTACTAAGTGGACCCAGATCGCAGCCTGCATGGTGCCGCACCCCACGATCATGGGGTGGAAAACGGTCGCCCCACCTGTCCTCATGCTTCTTTCCGCTTTGCCACATGTCCCCCATGCCTTTGGAAGGGCAGGCGGTGGATGCAGAGGACATGGGCATTAATGTCGAGGCGGGAAACTAGGTGATGTTGATTGGGGGAGCGGGTCGGTCTCGATTACCCGTGCTTCAGGAGGCCATATTGGTCATGTGGGGCAGCTGCCCTTTGGGCTGGGAGGCCAGGCCCCGGCCCTGCCCTTCTATAAAAGTAGAGAGGGACGGTGCCTTTCCACACTCGCCTTCTTCTCCTCCTCCTGCTTGGTATCTTTCTTCCACTTGCTATGGTGAGAGGGCGTACCGGCGCTTCAACGACGGCGATGAGGGCTTCTACTCGACAGCATGCTCTCCCTCCCTCGAAGGTTTTGATGGCGGAGCCTGCCGCTTGGGGGAGAGGAAGGGGACGAGGCCGAGGCCGCCGCGGTGCTCGGGGAAGAGGATGACGGGGCAACACGCCGGCTGAGCTTCTACTGGCGGCCCCTCCTCCAATAGATGGCCATGTCAGAGATCAGCCTTACGAATTCTTCATCCGGCTGTACAAGCGTGTGTGCAGCCATCTCCGCCTCCCTACCCCGTTTGCTTGGGTGATGGAGCAGGATCCATCGTAGGCTTTCAGGCTACACATGAGGGGCTGCGGGAACGGCATCACATGGGTCAATGTCGGCTTCCCGCGCCCGCATGTCATGTACCTCCGCAGTGGGTGGAAACCTTTTGCACACGCCCACAGCTTGTCGGAGGGGCACGTTCTCCATTTTAAGTTAATGGAGAACGGTGTTTTCTCCATCAAGGTCTTCGGGAGCTCAAGAATCCGCTTAGGGTGCTGCGTAGAGAGTTCCTCCGACGACAAAAGCTCCTCCTCGAACAAACAGTGGCGAGGAGGACAGTGCCATCAATGATGACGGCAGCAGGTGGGAGGACGACGAATTTGAATCCAGCTGACCATCAGTGGCATCGCCATCATCTGCTCCGCCTCCTCCCCCGGCAACACGCCTTGCCGGGGGTTGTGTCCTGCTGGCTCTGGCGTCGGTGGTCGGCGGGCTTCCCCGTCAAGCTCTCCATCAACGTGTTCCCCATGCCCGTCCCCGTCTTCACATGTTGTGCCTGGGAGGAAAAGGGCAAGAACGGGGATTACGGGGCACTTTTCTTTTTCTCGGTTTATAGGCACTTGCCAAATCTTAACTTTCTAAAAAATGTAATCTTCCGAGCCCATGCTTATGTTCTATAATATTTGTACTTGCATCGGCATATCAATGAAACAGATGAGCTTTTGTCAGGAACTCATGCACGTACATGTTCGTGTAGAGGCGAAAACACTACTTTAATAAAAATAAGTGAGTTTCCTCGGCAAGCTACCTTGTCGGCGCCCTTCGTGCCTGCTGGAGAGTCACATCTGCCGGGTTACAGATGCAGGGTCCAGCCCCCTGCCAATCTCCTTTTACCAAAGGTTACTGCAACCACCGTGACCGAAGCAGCGTTCGAGTCGGGGATGGGAGTGCCTAAGTCTAAACAGAGTGGCGAGGTTTTCTAATGCACAAGTCAAAAGTTACGAGCATGAATGGGCAGGAGATGAACTTTATCTAGTTGGGTTGTCGGGGACGACGTGCCGAGCAGTCTTCTCAATTTCTTGCGAGAGCATTGTCACTGCGGCTGAAAGGAGGAGAGGACAAGGGCGCGGAGCCTTGGCAGTTCCCCAGTACCTACTAGGATCTAAGGTAGCACAGTATCCTGGGAAAGCAGGCATGCATACATATATATACATAGACATGGAAACTAGCAGGAAACTGTACATACTAAAAGTTATCCGACTTCGCACAGGGTCTACGCCTGGCTCTGTACATAGGGTTACATGCCCCGCCGGCAAGGCTAGTACAAAGGGGGTTGCCGAGGCTCCCAGCAACCGCACCTTATGGGTAAAAACTTGCGAAGATGTTCGATATTCCAGGAGTTACTCACCAGAATGCCATCTTTGGTCTCCAGGCGGACTGCACCGGGCCTGGTGACTCGTATTACCCGATAAGGGCCTTCCCACTTTGATGTCAACTTGTTTGAATTCTTGTCAGACTGAACGCGCCGAAGAACAAGCTCGCATTCCTCAAGGCTTCGGGCACGAACCTTGCGGCTATGATAGCGGTGCAAAGCTTGCTGGTAGTGAGCGGCCCGCACAGCAGCCTGAAGACAATCTTCCTCAAGGAGCGTTGCATCATCCTGGCACAACTGCTCTTGCTCAAGCTCATCATAAGAGAACACTCAAGGTGACCCGTATATGAGATCTGTGGGGAGAACCGCTTCTGCCCCATATACCAGGGCAAAGGGTATCTGGCCAGTGGCTCGATTTGGTGTTGTTCTGATTGGCCAAAGAACTGTTGGTAATTCATCAATCCAGTGTCTTCCACACTTGCGCAGCCTGTTGAAAGTTCTCGTTTTGATGCCTCACAACACTTCAGCATTTTCCCTTTCCGCTTGGCCATTGCTTCTTGGATGAGCAACAGAAGCAAAGCAAACATTGCTGCCAAGGTCTTGGATATACTGCGTGAAGGTGCGGCTCATCAACTATGTGCCGTTGTCGGTGATGACTCTGTTTGGCACACCAAAATGGAAAACGAGTCCCTTGAAGAACTTAACGGCCGACTATGCTGTCACCTTTCTCACTGGCTCTACTTCCGGCCACTTTGTGAACTTGTCAGTCGCAATGTACAAGTACTCAAAGCCCCCGACAGCACGGGGAAAGGGGCCCAGGATGTCAAGCCCCCAGACCGAAAATGGCCAGGAAAGAGGAATTGTTTGAAGAACCTAGGCTGGTTGATGAAGCTTCTTTGAATGAAACTGGCACGCTTCACACTCGGTTACTAGTGCCGTTGCATCCTGGAGGGCAGTGGGCCAGAAGAAACCTTGCCAGAATGCTTTGCCGGCAAGGGCTCTTGACCCTATGTGGGAGCCACACATGCCTCTGTGTATCTCTGCTAGCAGCTCCAGTCCGTCATCCCGAGGAATACACTTCAATTTCATGCCGTTCGGTCTCCTTCTATATAGGACATCATCCACAAACTCGTACATGCTGGACCAACGGGCTACTTTTTCTGCTTCTTCATGTTCCTCAGGGAGCTCCCCTATTTGGAGGAAACGAACTGTATGCTGGAGCTTGAGGCTCGACGGCAAGGACTAAAGGCATGTCTTCTGCTGCGGGGGCAGCTGTTTCTACGGCAAAGGCTTGGGGCCCTGCCGGAGGCTGCTACTCCCCGGCAAGCTTGGGGTACCTGGCAACTTCCTTGCTGGCGGCTCCTGGGAGCTCAGCAAGAAAGTACTTGCCGGGACCTGCTTTCCTTTGCTTGTTCTGTCCTGCTGATGGTTCAAGGGATGGCTGAGTTAACTGAAGTGCAAAGGTACCTAGTACCATAGGTAGCTTGAGGGCGGCGCGCTTTGACAAGTCATTGGCAACGTTGTTCTTTGCTCGAGGAACATGATCTACTTGTAGACCATCAAAGCGCTCTTCCAACTTCCTCACTTCATCCACGTAAGCCTCCCTAAACGGGCTCTGATAATCCTTGTTGACTTGCTTGACGAGAAGTTGTGAATCTCCCCTGACAATAAGCTTCCTGATTCCGAGGTCCGCCGTGATCCTGAGACCGGCAAGCAGCCCCTCATACTATGTGGTGTTGTTTGTTGACCTCTCCTAGGGAAAATGCATCTGGACTACGTACTTGAGGCATTCTCCGGTGGACGCGACGAGCAGCACTCCGGCACCAGCACCTTGTAACGAGAAAGCCCCATCGAAGTACATAATCCAATGACTACTTGCCTCTTTTCCGGGAAGGGTGGTTTCTTGAACTTCTTTGTCGGGTGTGGATGTCCATTCTGCTATGAACTCTGCCAAGGCTCTGCTCTTAATCATCGAAGTACTTTCAAACTTGACCCAAAGCTCGACAGCTCCAACGCCCACTCCACAATCTCCCAGTTGCATCTGGGTTGTGCAAGATTTGTTGCAACGGGAGGTGAGTGACGATGGTGATCTCGTGTGCTTGAAAATAGTGGCGCAGCTTTCTCGAGGCGATAAGAAAGCCGAAAAGCAACTTCTACATGCTAGAATACCTTGACCTAGCCCCCTGCAAGAGGGAGCTGACAAAATAGACTGGGTGCTGCACCATGAAATGTCTCCAACGTATCTATAATTTTTGATTGTTCCATGCTATTATATTATCTGTTTTGGATGTTTAATGGGCTTTAATATGCTCTTTTATATGCTTTTTATGACTAACCTATTAACTGAAGGCCCAGTGCCAGTTTCTATTTTTTTCCTATTTTAGAGTTTTGCCGAAAAGGAATGTCAAATGGAGTCCAAACGGAATGAAACCTTGGCAAGGATCTTTCTTGGACCAAAAGCAATCCAGAAGACTTGGAGTTGAAGCCTGAGACTCTACAAGGAGGCCACAAGGTACGAGGGCGCGCCCAGGGGGGTAGGCGTGCCCCCACCCTTGTGGGCCCCTCGTAGCTCCACCGACGTACTTCTTTCACCTATATATACTCTTATACCCTAGAAACATCTGGGGGAGCCACGAAACCACTTTTCCACCGTCACAACCTTCTGTACCCATGAGATCCCATCTTGGGGCCTTTTCCGGCGATCTGCCGGAGGGGGAATCGATCATGGAGGGCTTCTACATCAACGCCATTGCCTCTCCGATCAAGCATGAGTAGTTTACCATAGACCTTCGGGTCCATAGTTATTAGCTAGATGGCTTCTTCTCTCTCTTTGATTCTCAATACAAAGTTCTCCTCGATGTTCTTGGACATCTATTCGATGTCATATTCTTTTGCAGTGTGTTTGCCGAGATCCGATGAATTGTGGGTTTATAAACAAGATTATCTATGAATATTATTTGGTTCTTCTCTGAATTCTTGTATGCATGATTTGATATCTTTGCAAGTCTCTTTGAATTATCGGTTTAGTTTGGCCTACTAGATTGATCTTTCTTGCAATGGGAGAAGTGCTTAGCTTTGGGTTCAATCTTGCGATGTCCTTTCCCAGTGACAGTGGGGCAGCAAGGCACGTATTGTATTGTTGCCATCGAGGATAAAAATATGGGGTTTATATCATATTGTTTGAGTTTATCCCTCTACATCATGTCATCTTGCTTAATGCGTTACTCTGTTCTTATGAACTTAATACTCTAGATGCATGCTGGATAGCGGTAGATGTGTGGAGTAATAGTAGTAGATGCAGAATTGTTTCGGTCTACTTGACACGGACGTGATGCCTATGTTCATGATCATTGCCTTAGATGTCTTCATAGTTATGCGCTTTTCTATCAATTGCTCGGCAGTAATTTGTTCACCAATCATAATACATGCTATCTTGAGAGAAGCCACTAGTGAAACCTATGGCCCCCGAGTCTCTTTTCTATTATATTACATCTCTTTTGTTTACATTGCATCTCATTTACTATTTTGCAATCTTTACTTTCCAATCTATACAACAAAAGTACCAAAAATATTTACTTTACTATCTCTATCAGATCTCACTTTTGCGAGTAACCGTGAAGGGATTGACAACCCCTTTATCGCATTGGTTGCAAGGTTCTTGATTGTTTGTGCAGGTACTAGATGACTTGTGTGTCGTCTCCTACTGGATTGATACCTTGGTTCTCAAAACTGAGGGAAATAATTACACTACTTTGGATTTCCTCTTCAAGGGAAAACCAATGCATGCTCAAGAGGTAGCAAGAAGGATTTCTGGCGCCGTTGCCGGGGATATCTACGCCAAGTCAAGCCATACCAAGTAACCATCATAAACTCTTCTGCCTCGCATTACATTATTTGTCATTCGCCTCTCGTTTTCCTCTCCCGCACTTCTAAAACGAATTTTGAAAACCTTGGCCTTTTCTTCGCCCTTGTTCCGTTTGATCTCTTGTTCGCTTGTGTTACCATGTGCCTTCTTTTTGCTTGCATCTTTGCTTGCTAAAAGTTTATGGATCCTCATCCACTTGCTAATCTTTTTAAGTGATCCAATTATGATGAACCTATTGCTAGTGAGTTGAGTGCACTAGATTATCTTTATGAGGTTTTTCTTCATCCGTGAATCTGAAAATTGTTATGAAGTGCTTTATGAAGTGGTTCACGATAGATCTTTGAATAAAACGCATGATTGTAATGATTTTACTATAAATTCTATTGATGTCAATTTTGCTAATAATATGCAAAACCTTGAGCTTAGGGATGCTAGTTTTGCTATGTCTACTATTTGTTGTAACGATCATGATTGGGGTGATCCTTTTTATGATCTTGAAAATTTATTTAAGCCCCATGATGAATATGAGATTGATAATAATTTTTGCAGTAATATTGAAAGTGGGTTTGGAAGAGTGTCAACTTTAGATCCCACATATTTGGAGAATGTTCAATCTTATTAAATTTTTGATAAAAGTGGGTTTGGAGAGGTCATGACTTTAGTTAATGTTAATCCCACTATTTTGGAAGGGTGTCAACTTCGCATGCATGTGGATCGTTTTGAGAATATGAGCATCGTCGAAATTATCAATGCCTAGCTAGGGGCGTTAAACGATAGCGCTTGTTGGGAGGCAACCCAATTTTATTTTTGTTCTTTGCTTTTGCTCCTGTTTAGTAATAAATAATTCATCTAGCTTCTGTTTTGATGTGGTTTTATTTTTTAATTAGTGTTTGTGCCAAGTAGAACCTTTGGGAAGACTTGGGTGAAGTCTTTGCGATCTTGCTGTAAAGCAGAAACTTTTGCGCTCACGAGAATAGCTGTAATTTTTTACAGAATAGTGATTTTAGGTTGATTATTTTTGCATATGATTAATAGACAAATTCCTCACGTCTGAAAATTTATCTTAGAATTTTTAGTCTTACAGAAGTATTCGAAAGTTACAGATTTTTACAGACTGTTCTGTTTTTGACAGATTGTGTTTTTCGTGTGTTGTTTGCTTATTTTGATGAATCTATGAGTAGTATCAGGGGTATGAACCATAGAGAAGTTGGAATAAAGTAGGTTTAACACCAATATAAATAAATAATGAGTTCATTAAAGTACCTTAAAGTGGTGGTTTATTTTCTTATACTAACGGAGTTCATGAGATTTTCTGTTGAAGTTTTATGTTTTGAAGTTTTCAAGTTTTTGGGTAAAGATTTGATGGATTTTGGAATAAGGAGTGGCAAGAGCCTAAGATTGGGGATGCCCAAGGAACCCCAAGATAATTCAAGGAAAACCAAAAGCCTAAGCTTGGGGATGCCCCGGAAGGCATCCCCTCTTTCGTCTTCGTCTATCTATAACTTTACTTGAGGCTATATTTTTATTCACCACATGATATGTTTTTTGCTTGGAGTGTCTTGTATAATTTGAGTCTTTGATTTTTATTTTATCACAATCATCCTTGCTGTACACACCTTTTGGCAGAGACACGCATGAATCGAAATTTATTAGAATACTCTATGTGCTTCACGTATATCTTTTGAGCTAGACAATATTGCTCTAGTGCTTCGCTTATATCTTTTTAGAGCACGGTGGTGGTTTTATTTTATAGAAATTATTGATCTCTCATGCTTCACTTATATTATTTTGAGAGTCTTTTAGAACAGCATGGTAATTTGCTTTGGTTATAAAATTAGTCCTAATATAATGGGTATCCAAGATGGGTATAATAAAAAATTCATATAAAGTGCATTGAATACTATGAGAAGTTTGATGCTTGATGATTGTTTTGAGATATGAGGATGGTTGTATTAGAGACATGCTAGTTAAGTAATTATGAATTTAAAGAATACTTGTGTTAAAGTTTGTGACTCCTGTAGCATGTACGTATGATGAACCGTTATGTGATGAAGTTGGAGCATGATTTATTTATTTATTGCCTTCCTTATGTGTGGAGGTCGGGATCGCGCGATGGTTATCTCCTACCAACCCTTCCCCTAGGAGGATGCGTGTAGTACTTTTTTTTGATTACTTGTAGGTTTTTGCAACAAGTATGTGAGTTCTTTATGACTAATGTTGAGTCCATGGATTACATGCACTCTCATCCTTCCATCATTGCTAGCCTCTCTAGTACCCCCAACTCTCGCCGGTACCATACACCCACCATATACCTTCCTCAAAACAGCCACCATACATACCTATTATGGCATTTCCATAGCCATCCCGAGATATATTTCCATGCAACTTTCCACCATTCTGTTTAATTATGACACGCTCCATCATTGTCATATTGCTTTGCATGATCATGTAGTTGACATCGTATTTGTGGCAAAGCCACCTTTCATAATTTTTTCATACATGTCACTCTTGAATCATTGCACATCCCAGTACACCGCCGGAGGCATTCATATAGAGTCATATTTTGTTCTAAGTATTGAGTTGTAATTCTCGAGTTTTAAGTAAATAAAAGTGTGATGATCTTCATTATTAGAGCATTGTCCCATGTGAGGAAAGGATGATGGAGACTATGATTCCCCCACAAGTCGGGATGAGACTCCGACTAAATAAAAAGGCCATAAAAAGAGAGAAAAGGCCCAGATAAAAAAATAAAAAATGAGAGAAAAAGAGAGAAGGCGCAATGCTACTATCCTTTTACCACACTTGTGCTTCAAAGTAGCACCATGATCTTCATGATAGAGTGTCTCTTATGTTGTCACTTTCATATACTAGTGGGAATTTTTTATTATAGAACTTGGCTTGTATATTCCAATGATGGGCTTCCTCAAAAGTGCCCTAGGTCTTCGTGAGCAAGCAAGTTGGATGCACACCCACTTAGTTTCTTTTGTTGAGCTTCATAAACTTATAGCTCTAGTGCATCCGTTGCATGGCAATCCCTACTCACACACATTGATATCTATTAATGGGCATCTCCATAGCCCGTTGATACGCCTAGTTGATGTGAGACTATCTTCTCCTTTTTGTCTTCTCCACAACCGTCATTCTGTTCCACCTATAGTGCTATGTCCATGCCTCACGCTCATGTATTGCATGAAGATTGAAAAAGTTTGAAAATACTAAATTATGAAATAATTGCTTGGCTGAAACCGGGGTTGTGCATGATTAAATACTTTGTGTGATGAAGATAGAGCATAGACAAACTATATGATTTTGTAGGGATAACTTTCTTTGGCCATGTTATTTTGAGAAGACATGATTGCTTTGTTACTATGCTTGAAGTATTATTGTTTTTATGTCAATATTAAACTTTTGTCTTGAATCTTTCGGATCTGAACATTCATGCAATAAAGAAAAATACATTGAGAAATATGCCAGGTAGCATTCCACATCAAAAATTCTGTTTTTATCATTTACCTACTCGAGGACGAGCAGGAATGAAGCTTGGGGATGCTTGATACGTCTCCAACGTATCTATAGTTTTTTATTGTTCCATGCTATTATATTATCTGTTTTGGATGTCTAATGGGCTTTAATATTCTCTTTTATATTATTTTTGGGACTAACCTATTAACCGGAGGCCCAGTGATAGTTTCTGTTTTTTGCCTGTTTTAGAGTTTTGCAGAAAAGTAATATCAAATGGAGTCCAAACGGAACGAAACCTTCGCGAGGATCTTTCTTGGACCAAAAGCAATCCAGAAGACTTGGAGTCGAAGTCTGGGACTCTAAAAGGAGGCCACGAGGCAGGAGGGCACGCCCAGGGGGTAGACGCACCCCCACCCTCGTGGGCCCCTCATAGCTCCACCGACGTACTTCTTTGGCCTATATATACTCTTATACCCTAGAAACATCAGGGGGAGCCACGAAACCACTTTTCCACCGTCGCAACCTTCTGTACCCGTGAGATCCCATCTTGGGGCCTTTTTTGGCGATCTGTCGGAGGGGGAATCGATCACGAAGGGCTTCTACATCAACACCATTGCCTCTCCGATGAAGCGTGAGTAGTTTACCACAGACCTTCGGGTCCATAGTTATTAGCTAGATGGCTTCTTCTCTCTCTTTGATTCTCAATACAAGGTTCTCCTCGATGTTCTTGGTGATCTATTCGATGTAATATACTTTGCGGTGTGTTTGCCAAGATCCAATGAATTGTGGGTTTATGAACAAGATTATCTATGAATATTATTTGGTTCTTCTCTAAATTCTTATATGCATGATTTGATATCTTTGCAAGTCTCTTTGAATTATCGGTTTAGTTTGGCCTACTAGATTGATGTTTCTTGCAATGGGAGAAGTTCTTAGCTTTGGGTTCAATCTTGCGGTGTCCTTTCCTAGTGACAGTAGGGCTAGCAAGGCACGCATTCTATTGTTGCCATCGAGGATAAAAAGATTGGATTAATATCATATTGTTTGAGTTTATCCCTCTACATCATGTCATCTTGCTTAATGCGTTACTCAGTTCTTATGAACTTAATACTCTACATGTATGCTGGTTAGAGGTCGATGTGTGGAGTAATAGTAGTAGATGCAGAATCGTTTAGGTCTACTTGACACAGACGTGATGCCTATGTTCATGATCATTGCCTTAGATGTCTTCATAATTATGCGCTTTTCTATCAATTGCTCGGGATTAATTTGTTCACCCACCGTAATACATGTTATCTTGAGAGAAGCCACTAGTGAAACCTATGGCCCCTGGGTCTCTGTTACATTATATTGCATCTTGTTTTCCATATTACTGAATCTCATTTACTATTTTGCAATCCTTACTTTCCAATCTATACATGAAAAATACCAAAAATATTTACTTTATTATCTCTATCAGATGTCACTTTTGCGAGTGACCATGAAGGGATTGACAACCCCTTTATCGTGTGGGTTGCAAGGTCCTTGATTGTTTGTGAAGATACTAGGTGACTTGTGTGTCGTCTCCTATTGGATTGATACCTTGTTTCTCAAAACTGAGGGAAATACTTACGCTACTTTGTTGTATCACCCTTTCCTCTTCAAGGGAAAACCAAAGCATGCTCAAGAGGTAGCACACCACCTTCTTCTTCTGCCTTATTTCGCTTACTTGCGCAGAGTCTATCATGTCGGAACCATGCTCTGCTGGGGGTTCTGCCCTGTCGGCGTCGGGCCCTGCCGGCCCTTGGTTCCTCATCCGATGGCCTTGCCGCGGCCGTTGCCTCTTCCTCAACTTCTCTCTCCGCCACTAGCGCAGCACTGACCACTTGATTCATTGTTGCCAAATATAGCAACAACGGATGCTGTGGTTTGGGCGCGACTAGTATTGGCGTAGAGGAGAGGTACCTCTTTAAATCTTGCAGCGCTGCCGCTGCCTCCGGAGTCCATTTCATTGGAGCCGCCTTTTTCAAAATTTTGAAAAAGGGGAGGGCGCGCTCAGCAGACTTAGAGATAAACCTACTCAGGGCGGCAACACAGCCGGCAAGCCTACGGACGTCCTTGACTCGTTTGGGCGCCTCAATCTACTCAATGGCTTTGATCTTGTCGGGATTCGCTTCAATTCCTCCTTGAGACACAAAGAACCCAAGAAGTTTGCCGGATGGGACGTCGAACACACACTACTCTGGGTTGAGCTTGAGGTTGATCTTGTGCAAATTTGCAAAGGTTTCTTCCAGGTCCTGCACGAGCGTGGCCTTGTCTTTGGGTTTGACCACTATATCATCCATGTAAGCTTCCATATTTCTATGGAGCTGGGGCTCAAAACCAATCTGGACTGCTCGGGCGAACGTCGAACCAGCACTCCTCAACCCGAAAGGCATTCGTACAAAATAGTATGTACCAAATGGGGTGATGAATGCGGTCTTTTCTTCATCTTACTTTTTCATGAAGATCTGATGTTATCCTGAGTAGGTGTCAAGGAACGATAGCAGGTCGCACCTGGCGGTGGAGTCCACTATCTGCTCGATACGCGGCAATGGGAAAGGATCCTTTGGACATGCTTTATTGATATCAGTATAGTCGATACATAGCCTCCATTTCCCATTCGCCTTATGTACTACCACCGGATTGTCCTGTTGGAAATATGCCCTAGAGGCAATAATAAAAGCATTATTATTATATTTCCTTATTCATGATAATTGTCTTTTATTCATGCTATAACTGTATTATCCGGAAATCGTAATACACGTGTGAATACATAGACCATAACATGTCCCTAGTGAGCCTCTAGTTGACTAGCTCGTTGGTCAACAGATAGTCATGGTTTCCTGACTATGGACATTAGATGTCATTGACAACGGGATCACATCATTAGGAGAATGATGTGATGGACAAGACCCAATCCTAAGCATAGCACAAGATCGTGTAGTTCGTTTTGCTAGAGCTTTTTCAATGTCAAGTATCTCTTCCTTAGACCATGAGATCGTGTAACTCCCGGATACCGTAAGAGTGCTTTGGGTGTACCAAACGTCACAACGTAACTGGGTGACTATAAAGGTGCACTACAGGTATCTCCAAAAGTATCTATTGGGTTGACACGGATCGAGACTGGGATTTGTCACTCCGTATGACGGAGAGGTATCTCTGGGCCCACTCGGTAATGCATCATCATAATGAGCTCAAAGTGACCAAGTATCTGGTCACGGGATCATGCATTACGGTACGAGTAAAGTGACTTGCCGGTAACGAGACTGAACGAGGTATTGGGATACCGGCGATCGAGTCTCGGGCATGTAACGTACCGATTGACAAAGGGAATTGTATACGGGGTTGTTCGAATCCTCGACATCGTGGTTCATCTGATGAGATCATCGAGGAGCATGTGGGAGCCAACATGGGTATCCAGATCCCGCTGTTGGTTATTGCCCGAGAGTCGCTCGGTCATGTCTACGTGACTCCCGAACCCGTAGGGTCTACACACTTAAGGTTCGGTGATGCTAGGGTTGTATGAATATGAGTATGCAATATAGTGAATGTTGTTCGGAGTCCCGGATGAGACCCCGAACGTCACGAGGAGTTCCGGAATGGTCCAGAGGTAAAGAATTATATATAGGAAGTGGTATTTCGGCCATCGGGAAAGTTTCGGGGTCACCCGGTATTGTACCAGGACCACTGAAAGGGTCCCGGGGGTCCACCGGTTGGGGCCGAAGTGGGAAGGGGGACCAGCCCATAGTGGGCTGGTGCGCCCTCCTTGGCCCACCCCCTGCGCCTAGGGTTGAAACCCTAGGGTGGGGGGGCGCCCCACTTGCCTTGGGGGGCACTCCACCCCCCTTGGTTGCCGCCCCCTTGGGAGATTGGATCTCCCAGGGCCAGCGCCCCCCCTGGGGGCCTATATAAAGGGAGGGGGAGGGGGGCAGCCGCACCCTGAAGTCCTGGCGCCCCCTTCCCCTGCTACACCTCTTCCTCCTCCATCACGCGCTTGGCGAAGCCCTGCCGGAGTGCTGCTGCTCCACCACCACCACGCCGTTGTGCTACTGTTGGAGCCATCATCATCAACCTCTCCTTCCCCCTTGCTGGATCAAGAAGGAGGAGACGTCATCCGCTCCGTACGTGTGTTGAACGCGGAGGTGTCGTCCGTTCGGCGCTAGGATCTCCGATGATAGGATCACGACGAGAACGACTACTTCAACCCCGTTCTTTTGAACGCTTCCGCTCGCAATCTACAAAGTGGTATGTAGATGCATCTCCCTTGACTCGTTGCTTAGATGAACTCATAGATGGATCTTGGTGAAACCATAGGAAAAATTTTAATTTTCTGCAACGTTCCCCAACAGTGGCATCATGAGCTAGGTCTATGCGTAGTTCTCTATTGCACGAGTAGAACACAATTTTGTTGTGGGCGTAGATCTTGTCAACTTGCTTGCCGCTACTAGTCTTATCTTGCTTCAGCGGTATTGTGGGATGAAGTGGCCCGGACCAACCTTACACGTATGCTTACGTGAGACCGGTTCCACCGACTAACATGCACTAGTTGCATAAGGTGGCTGGCGGGTGTCTGTCTCTCCCACTTTAGTTGGAGCAGATTCGATGAAAAGGGTCCTTATGAAGGGTAAATAGAAGTTGACAAAATCACGTTGTGGTTATTCGTAGGTAAGAAAACGTTCTTGCTAGAACCCAATTGCAGCCACGTAAAAGATGCAACAACAATTAGAGGACGTCTAACTTGTTTTTGCAGCAATTGTCTTGTGCTGTGATATGGCCAGAAGTTGTGATGAATGATGAATGATATATTGTGATGTATGAGATCATGTTCTTGTAATAGGAATCACGACTTGCATGTCAATGAGTATGACAACCGGCAGGAGCCATAGGAGTTGTCTTTATTTTTGTATGACCTGCGTGTCATTGAAGAACGCCATGTAAATTACTTTACTTTATTGCTAAACGCGTTAGCCATAGAAGTAGAAGTAGTCGTTGGCATGACAACTTCATGAAGACACGATGATGGAGATCATGGTGTCATGGCGGTGACGAAGATGATCATGGAGCCCCGAAGATGGAGATCGAAGGAGCTATATGATATTGGCCATATCATGTCACTATTATATAATTGCATGTGATGTTTATTATGTTTATGCATCTTGTTTACTTAGAACGACGGTAGTAAATAAGATGATCCCTTACAAAAATTTCAAGAAGTGTTCTCCCCTAACTGTGCACCGTTGCTAAAGTTCGTCCTTTCGAAGCACCACGTGATGATCGGGTGTGATAGATCCTTACGTTCACATACAACGGGTGTAAGACAGTTTTACACATGCAAAACACTTAGGGTTAACTTGACCAGCCTAGCATGTACAGACATGGCCTCGGAACACGGAGACCGAAAGGTCGAACACGAGTCGTATGGAAGATACGATCAACATGAGAATGTTCACCGACGATGACTAGTCCGTCTCACGTGATGATCGGACACGGCCTAGTCGACTCGGATCATGTAACACTTAGATGACTAGAGGGATGTCTAATCTGAGTGGGAGTTCATAATATTAATTTGATTAGATGAACTCAATTATCATGAACTTAGTCTAAAACCTTTGCAAAATATGTCTTGTAGATCAAATGGCCAACGCTCATGTCAACATGAACTTCAACGCGTTCCTAGAGAAAACCAAGCTGAAAGATGATGGCAGAAACTATACGGACTGGGTCCGGAACCTGAGGATCATCCTCATAGCTGCCAGGAAACAATATGTCCTAGAAGGACCGCTAGGTGACGCTCCCGTCCCAGAGAACCAAGACATTATGAATGCTTGGCAGTCTCGTGCTGATGATTACTCCCTCGTTCAGTGCGGCATGCTTTACAGCTTAGAACCGGGGTTCCAAAAGCGTTTTGAGCAACACGGAGCATATGAGATGTTCGAGGAGCTGAAACTAGTTTTCCAAGCTCATGCCCGGGTCGAGAGATATGAAGTCTCCGACAAGTTCTATAGTTGTAAGATGGAGGAAAATAGTTCTGTCAGTGAGCACATACTCAAAATGTCTGGGTTGCACAACCGCCTGTCCCAGCTGGACATTAACCTCCCGGATGAGGCGGTCATTGATAGAATCCTTCAGTCGCTCCCACCAAGCTACAAGAGCTTTGTGATGAACTACAATATGTAGGGGATGGTGAAGACCATTCCTGAAGTATTCTCGATGCTGAAATCAGCAGAGGTTGAAATCAAGAAAGAACATCAAGTGTTGATGGTCAATAAGACCACTAAGTTCAAGAAGGGCAAGGGTAAGAAGAACTTCAAGAAGGACGGCAAAGATGTTGCCGCGCCCGGTAAGCCAGTTGCCGGGAAGAAGTCAAAGAATGGACCCAAGCCTGAAACTGAGTGCTTTTATTGCAAGGGGAAGGGTCACTGGAAGCGGAACTGCCCCAAATACTTAGCGGATAAGAAGGCCGGCAACACTAAAGGTATATTTGATATACATGTAATTGATGTGTACCTTACTAGTACTCGTAGTAACTCCTGGGTATTTGATACCGGTGTCGTTGATCATATTTGTAACTCACAGCAGGATCTGCGGAATAAGCGGAGACTGGCGAAGGATGAGGTGACGATGCGCGTCGGGAATGGTTCCAAGGTCGATGTGATCGCCGTCGGCACGCTACCTCTACATTTACCTACGGGATTAGTTTTAAACCTCAATAATTGTTATTTAGTGCCAAGTTTGAGCATGAACATTGTATCTGGATCTCGTTTAATACGAGATGGCTACTCATTTAAATCCGAGAATAATGGTTGTTCTATTTATATGAGAGATATGTTTTATGGTCATGCCCCGATGGTCAATGGTTTATTCTTAATGAATCTCGAACGTAATGTTACACATATTCATAGCGTGAATACCAAAAGATGTAAAGTTGATAACGATAGTCCCACATACTTGTGGCACTGCCGCCTTGGTCACATTGGTGTCAAGCGCATGAAGAAGCTCCATGCTGATGGACTTTTAGATTCTCTCGATTATGAATCATTTGACACATGCGAACCATGCCTCATGGGCAAGATGACCAAGACTCCGTTCTCCGGAACAATGGAGCGAGCAACCAACTTGTTGGAAATCATACATACCGATGTGTGCGGTCCAATGAGTGTTGAGGCTCGCGGAGGATATCGTTATGTTCTCACTCTCACTGATGACTTGAGTAGATATGGGTATGTCTACTTGATGAAACACAAGTCTAAGACCTTTGAAAAGTTCAAGGAATTCCAGAATGAAGTAGAGAATCAACGTGACCGAAAGATAAAATTCTTACGATCGGATCGTGGAGGAGAATATTTAAGTCACGAATTTGGTACACACTTAAGAAAATGTGGAATCGTTTCACAACTCATGCCGCCTGGAACACCTCAGCGTAACGGTGTGTCCGAACGTCGTAATCGCACTCTATTGGATATGGTGCGATCTATGATGTCTCTTACCGATTTACCGCTATCATTTTGGGGATACGCTCTAGAGACAGCTACATTCACTTTAAATAGGGCACCGTCTAAATCCGTTGAGACGACACCGTATGAATTATGGTTTGGGAAGAAACCTAAGCTGTCGTTTCTAAAAGTTTGGGGATGCGATGCTTATGTCAAGAAACTTCAACCTGAAAAGCTCGAACCCAAGTCGGAAAAATGCGTCTTCATAGGATACCCTAAAGAAACCATTGGGTATACCTTCTACTTAAGATCCGAGGGCAAGATCTTTGTTGCCAAGAACGGATCCTTTCTGGAAAAAGAGTTTCTCTCGAAAGAACTAAGTGGGAGGAAAGTAGAACTCGATGAAGTACTACCTCTTGAACAGGATAGTAGTGCAGCTCAGGAAAATGTTCCTATGATGCCTACACCAACTGAAGAGGAAAATAATGATGATGATCAAGGTACTTCGGATCAAGTTGCTACTGAACTTCGTAGGTCCACAAGGACACGTTCTGCACCAGAGTGGTACGGCAACCCTGTCCTGGAAATCATGTTGTTGGACAACGGTGAACCTTCGAACTATGAAGAAGCAATGGCGGGCCCAGATTCCAACAAATGGCTAGAAGCCATGAAATCCGAGATAGAATCCATGTATGAAAACAAAGTATGGACTTTGACTGACTTGCCCGATGATCGGCGAGCGATAGAAAACAAATGGATCTTTAAGAAGAAGACGGATGCATATGGTAATGTCACCATCTATAAAGCTCGACTTGTCGCTAAGGGTTATCGGCAAGTTCAAGGGATTGACTACGATGAGACTTTCTCTCCCGTAGCAAAGCTTAAGTCCGTCCGAATCATGTTAGCAATTGCCGCATACTATGATTATGAGATATGGCAGATGGACGTCAAAACGGCATTCCTTAATGGGCATCTTAAGGAAGAACTGTATATGATGCAGCCGGAGGGTTTTGTCGATCCTAAGAATGCTAACAAAGTATGCAAGCTCCAGCGATCCATTTATGGGCTAGTGCAAGCATCTCGGAGTTGGAACATTTGCTTTTATGAGATGATCAAAGCGTTTGGGTTTATGCAGACTTATGGAGAAGCCTGCGTTTACAAGAAAGTGAGTGGGAGCTCTGTAGCATTTCTCATATTATATGTAGATGACATACTTTTGATGGGAAATGATATATAACTTTTGGACAGCATTAAGGCCTACTTGAATAAGTGTTTTTCAATGAAGGACCTTGGAGAAGCTGCTTATATATTAGGCATCAAGATCTATAGAGATAGATCGAGACGCCTCATAGGTCTTTCACAAAGCACATACCTTGATAAGATTTTGAAGAAGTTCAAAATGGATCAGTCCAAGAAGGGGTTCTTGCCTGTATTGCAAGGTGTGAGATTGAGCTCGGCTCAATGCCCGACCACGGCAAAAGATAAAGAAGAGATGAGTGTCATCCCCTATGCTTCAGCCATAGGATCTATTATGTATGCCATGCTGTGTACCAGACCTGATGTAAACCTTGCCGTAAGTTTGGTAGGAAGGTACCAAAGTAATCCCGGCAAGGAACACTGGACAGCGATCAAGAATATCCTAAAGTACCTGAAAAGGACGAAGGACATGTTTCTCGTTTATGGAGGTGACGAAGAGCTCGTCGTAAAGGGTTACGTCGACGCTAGCTTCGACACAGATCTGGATGACTCTAAGTCACAAACCGGATACGTGTATATGTTGAATGGTGGAGCAGTCAGCTGGTGCAGCTGCAAGCAGAGCGTCATGGCGGGATCTACATGTGAAGCGGAGTACATGGCAGCCTCGTGAAGGAAATATGCCCTAGAGGCAATAATAAAGTTATTATTTATTTCCTTATAATCATGATAAATGTTTATTATTCATGCTAGAATTGTATTTACCGGAAACATAATACATGTGTGAATACATAGACAAACAGAGTGTCACTAGTATGCCTCTACTTGACTAGCTCGTTAATCAAAGATGGTTATGTTTCCTAACCATGAACAATGAGTTGTTATTTGATTAACGAGGTCACATCATTAGCAGAATGATCTGATTGACATGACCCATTCCATTAGCTTAGCACCCGATCGTTTAGTGTGTTGCTATTGCTTTCTTCATGACTTATACATGTTCCTATGACTATGAGATTATGCAACTCCCGTTTACCGGAGGAACACTTTGGGTACTACCAAACGTCACAACGTAACTGGGTGATTATAAAGGAGTACTACAGGTGTCTCCAATGGTCGATGTTGGGTTGGCGTATTTCGAGATTAGGATTTGTCACTCCGATTGTCGGAGAGGTATCTCTGGGCCCTCTCGGTAATACACATCACATAAGCCTTGCAAGCATTACAACTAATATGTTAGTTGTGAGATGATGTATTACGGAACGAGTAAAGAGACTTGCCGGTAACGAGATTGAACTAGGTATTGGATACCGACGATCGAATCTCGGGCAAGTAACATACCGATGACAAAGGGAACAACGTATGTTGTTATGCGGTCTGACCGATAAAGATCTTCGTAGAATATGTAGGAGCCAATATGGGCATCCAGGTCCCGCTATTGGTTATTGACCGGAGATGTGTCTCGGTCATGTCTACATTGTTCTCGAACCCGTAGGGTCCGCACGCTTAAGGTTACGATGACAGTTATATTATGAGTTTATGCATTTTGATGTACCGAAGGTTGTTCGGAGTCCCGGATGTGATCACGGACATGACGAGGAGTCTCGAAATGGTCGAGACGTAAAGATTGATATATTGGAAGCCTATGTTTGGACATCGGAAGTGTTCCGGGTGAAATCGGGATTTTACCGGGTTACCGGGAGGGTTACCGGAACCCCCCGGGAGCCATATGGGCCTTCATGGGCCTTAGTGGAAAGGAGAAAGGGGCAGCCCAAGGTGGCTGCGCCTCTTCCCCCTCCCCTAGTCCTATTAGGACTAGGAGAAGGTGGCCGGCCCCCCTCTCTCCCTTCCCCTCCGAGGAATCCTAGTTGGACTAGGATTGGGGGGAGGAATCCTACTCCCAGAGGGAGTAGGACTCTCCTGCGCCTCCCTCTATGGCCGGCCAGCCTCCCCCCTCTACTCCTTTATATACGGAGGCAGGGGCACCTCTAAACACACAAGTTGACACAAGTTGATCCACGTGATCGATTCCTTAGCCGTGTGCGGTGCCCCCTGCCACCATATTCCTCGATAATACTGTAGCGGAGTTTAGGCGAAGCCCTGCTGCTGTAGTTCATCAAGATCGTCACCACGCCGTCGTGCTGACGGAACTCTTCCCCGACACTTTGCTGGATCGGAGTCCGGGGATCGTCATCGAGCTGAACGTGTGCTCGAACTCGGAGGTGCCGTAGTTTCGGTGCTTGATCGGTTGGATCGTGAAGACGTACGACTACTTCCTCTACGTCGTGTCATCGCTTCCGCAGTCGGTCTGCGTTGGGTACGTAGACAACACTCTCCTCTCGTTGCTATGCATCACATGATCCTGTGTGCGCGTAGGAAATTTTTTGAAATTACTACGAAACCCAACAGTGGCATCCGAGCCTAGGTTATTGATGTTGATGTTATATGCACGAGTAGAACACAAGTAAGTTGTGGACGATACAAGTCATACTGCCTACCAGCATGTCATACTTTGGTTCGGCGGTATTGTTGGACGAGACGACCCGGACCAACCTTACGCGTACGCTTACGCGAGACCGGTTCCCTCGACGTGCTTTGCACAGAGATGGCTTGCGGGCGACTGCCTCTCCAACTTTAGTTGAACCAAGTATGGCTACGCCCGGTCCTTGCGAAGGTTAAAACGGAGTCTATTTGACAAACTATCGTTGTGGTTTTGATGCGTAGGTGAGATTGGTTCTTACTTAAGCCCGTAGCAGCCACGTAAAACATGCAACAACAAAGTAGAGGACGTCTAACTTGTTTTTGCAGGGCATGTTGTGATGTGATATGGTCAAGGCATGATGCTGAATTTTATTGTATGAGATGATCATGTTTTGTAACCGAGTTATCGGCAACTGGCAGGAGCCATATGGTTGTCGCTTTATTGTATGCAATGCAATCGCGATGTAATGCTTTACTTTATTACTAAACGGTAGTGATAGTCGTGGAAGCATAAGATTGGCGAGACGACAACGATGCTACGATGGAGATCAAGGTGTCGCGCCGGTGACGATGGTGATCATGACGGTGCTTCGGAGATGGAGATCACAAGCACAAGATGATGATGGCCATATCATATCACTTATATTGATTGCATGTGATGTTTATCTTTTTATGCATCTTATCTTGCTTTGATTGACGGTAGCATTATAAGATGATCTCTCACTAAATTATCAAGAAGTGTTCTCCCTGAGTATGCACCGTTGCGAAAGTTCTTCGTGCTGAGACACCACGTGATGATCGGGTGTGATAGGCTCTACGTTCAAATACAACGGGTGCAAAACAGTTTGCGCACGCAGAATACTCAGGTTAAACTTGACGAGCCTAGCATATGCAGATATGGCCTCGGAACACGGAGACCGAAAGGTCGAGCGTGAATCATATAGTAGATATGATCAACATAATGATGTTCACCATGAAACTACTCCATCTCACGTGATGATCGGACATGGTTTAGTTGATTTGGATCACGTGATCACTTAGAGGATTAGAGGGATGTCTATCTAAGTGGGAGTTCTTAAGTAATATGATTAATTGAACTTAAAATTTATCATGAACTTAGTCCTGGTAGTATTTTGCAAATCATGTTGTAGATCAATAGCTCGCGTTGTTGCTTCCCTGTGTTTATTTTGATATGTTCCTAGAGAAAATTGTGTTGAAAATGTTAGTAGCAATGTTGCGGATTTGATCCGTGATCTGAGGTTAAATCCTCATTGCTGCACAGAAGAATTATGTCCTTAATGCACCGCTAGGTGACGGACCTATTGCAGGAGCAAATGCAGACGTTATGAACGTTTGGCTAGCTCAATATGATGACTACTTGATAGTTTAAGTGCACCATGCTTAACGGCTTAGAATCGGGACTTCAAAGACGTTTTGAATGTCATGGACCATATGAGATGTTCCAGGAGTTGAAGCTAATATTTCAAGCAAATACCCGAGTTGAGAGATATGAAGTCTCCAACAAGTTCTATAGCTAAAAGATGGAGGAGAATCGCTCAACTAGTGAGCATGTGCTCAGATTGTCTGAGTACTACAATCGCTTGAATCAAGTGGGAGTTAATCTTCCAGATAAGATAGTGATTGACAGAATTCTCTAGTCACCATCACCAAGTTAGTAGAACTTCGTGATGAACTATGACATGCAAGGGATAACGGAAACGATTCCCAAGCTCTTCGTAATGCGGAAATTGACGAAGGTAGAAATCGAGAAAAACATCAAGTGTTGATGGTAGACAAGACCACTAGTTTCAAGAAAAGGGGCAGAAGGAAGAAGGGGAACTTCAAGAAGAACAGCAAGCAAGTTGTTGCTCAAGTGAAGAAGCCCAAGTCTGATCCTAAGCCTGAGACTAAGTGTTTCTACTGCAAAGGGACTGGTCACTGGAAGCGGATCTACCCCAAGTGATTGGCGGATAAGAAGGATGGCAAAGTGAACATAAGTATATTTGATATACATGTTATTGATGTGTACTTTACTAGTGTTTATAGCAACCCCTCAGTATTTGATACTAGTTCAGTTGCTAAGATTAGTAACTCAAAACGGGAGTTGCAGAATAAACAGAGACTAGTTAAGGGTGAAGTGACGATGTATGTTGGAAGTGGTTCCAAGATTGATATGATCATCGTCGCACACTCCCTATACTTCCGGGATTAGTGTTGAAACTAAATAAGTGTTATTTGGTGTTGGCGTTGAGCATGAATATGATTTGATCATGTTTATTGCAATACGGTTATTCATTTAAGTAAGAGAATAAATTGTTGTTCTGTTTACATGAATGAAACCTTATATGGTTACACACCCAATGAAAATAGTTCGTTGGATCTCGATCATAGTGATACACATAATCATAATATTGAAACCAAAAGATGCAAAGTTAATAATGATAAGTGCAACTTGTTTGTAGCACTGCCGTTTAGGTCATATTGGTGTAAAGCGCATGAAGAAACTCCATACTGATGGGCTTTTGGAATCACTTGATTATGAATCAGTTGATGCTTGCGAACCATGCCTCATGGGCAAGATGACTAAGACTCTGTTCTTCGGAACAATGGAGCGAGCAATAGATTTGTTGAAAATCATACATACTGATGTATGTGGTCCGATGAATATTGAGGCTCGCGACAGGTATCATTATTTTCTGATCTTCACAGATGATTTGAGCAGATATGAGTATATCTACTTGATGAAACATAAGTCTGAAACATTTGAAAAGTTCAAAGAATTTCAGAGTGAAGTGAAAAATCATCGTAACAAGAAAATAAAGTTTCTACGATCTGATCGTAGAGAAGAGTATTTGAGTTACGAGTTTGGCCTTCAGTTAAAAACAATGTGAAATAGTTTCACTACTCATGCCACCTAGAACACCACAATGTAATGGTGTGTCCGAACGTCATAACCGTACTTTATTAGATATGGTGCGATCTATGATGTGTCTTACCGATCTACCACTATCGTTTTGGGGTTATGCATTAGAGACAGCTGCATTCACGTTAAATAGGGCACCATCTAAATCCGTTGAGACGACACCGTGTGAACTATGGTTTGGCAAGAAACCTAAGCTGTCGTTTCTTAAATTTGGGGTTGCGATGCTTATA